>NC_138512.1:40101108-40746256 GCF_964252035.2 Podarcis erhardii
TTACTTTCTATCATTGTAAGAACTCTGTCTTTCTCCCCCACCCCCATATTTGCCATACGTTTCCAATTTAGAGTGTGCTCCCCTCAGATGGTGCAGTACTATCTTGCTTTCTTTTTCATTAAAAAATGCACTTGTGATTGGAACGCAGCAGAAATTTGATTCAGCTCACCTTTAGAAGGCAAAATTACCTATTTCGCACTTTCCAAAACAATAAACAAAAACACGACTATCATTCAAAATTCACACTTTTCTAAATTTGCAATGCAGTTCTCCAATTGAGTAATGTGTACTATAATGCAAATATCAAGGTAAAGTAAGAATGAAAATGCATGTATTGGGGAAAATAGCATTTAGAATGTTTTATATTAGGGGAAATTGCAAAAATGTGTATATTAGGCACAGTTGCAATAAAAAGATGTGTAATTCACACAAAATTCTGGTGAATTCTCATGAGGTCTTTAAAAATAAATAAATCACCAACTGATGTGAAATGTGAAAAATGGAACTTAATGGAGCCAGAATCTAGTACCAAAAGAGTATTGGAATTAATTCAAGAATTTGGCAAGGTAGCGGGCTTTAAGTTGAACAAGTTAAAAACTAAGGTTTTAGAGAAAAATCTAACAGTGATTGAGAGAGAGAGAGGTTTCAGAAGGAAACAGGATTAACACTGGTTAAGAAAGTGAAATACCTAGGGGTTAATATGACTTCTAAGAATGTGAACCTATTTAAGGATAACTATGAAAAATGTTGGATGGAAGTGAAAAAGGATTTAGAAATATGGTCAAATCTGAAGTTATCATTGTTAGGCCGAATTGCTGTGATAAAGATGAATGTACTGCCAAGGATGTTGTTTTTGTTTCAAACATTGCAAATTTTGGATAAAATGGAGTGTTTCAAGAATTGGCAGAGAGATATTTCTAGATTTGTCTGGCAGGGCAAGAAGCCTCGAATAAAATTCAAGATATTAACTGATGCTAAAGAAAGAGGGGGATTTGCCCTGCCAGACTTAAAACTTTATTATGAATCAGCCGCATTTTGCTGGCTGAGAGAATGGATGCTTCTTGAGAACACTGACGTGTTAGATTTAGAAGGTTTTAACAATGTTTTTGGGTGGCATGCATATTGGTGGTGTGATAAGGTCAAAGCACATAAAGCGTTTAAAAACCATATTGTCAGAAAAGCACTGCTTAATGTTTGGATAAGATATAAGGACTTGCTTGAAAATAAAACTCCAAGGTGGCTGTCACCAATGGAAGCAAAGGCTCAGAAAAGGCTCAATATGGAGGCCAAATGGCCGAAATATTGGGAAATTTTGAAACAAGAGGGAGACAGACTATAATTGCAGAGTTTTGAAAAACTAAAAAATAGAGTGCGAGATTGGCTTCATTATTACCAGATAATGGAGGCATATAATTTGGACAAAAAAATTGGTTTCCAGGTGGAAAAATCAAAATTGGAAACAGAATTGCTAGATCCTAAAATTAAGAACTTGTCAAGAATGTATAACTTGCTGTTGAAATGGAATACTCAGGATGAAACGGTGAAATCTGTTATGATTAAATGGGCACAAGACGTTGGACATAATATTATGATGGCTGATTGGGAACAGTTATGGACCACAGGTATGAAGTTCACGGCATGTAATGCCTTAAGAGAGAATATAATGAAAATGATATACAGGTGGTACATGACACCAGTCAAGCTTGCAAAAATCTATCATCTGCCCGATAATAAATGTTGGAAATGTAAAGAGACCGAAGGTACATTCTTTCACCTTTGGTGGATGTGCCCAAGGATTAAGACCTTCTGGGAGATGATCTATAATGAAATGAAAAAGGTATTTAAATATACCTTTCTGAAGAAACCAGAGGCCTTTCTCCTGGGCATGATCGGCCAATTGGTGCCAAAGAAGGACAGAACTTTCTTTATGTATGCTACAACAGCAGCAAGAATACTTATTGCAAAGTATTGGAAGACACAAGATCTACCCACCCGGGAAGAATGGCAGATGAAGGTGATGGACTATATGGAATTGGCGGAAATGACTGGCAGAATCCGAGACCAGGGAGAAGAGTCGGTGGAGGAAGACTGGAGGAAATTTAAAGACTATCTACAGAAACATTGTAAAATTAATATTTGTTAGAAGGATGTTGGAATAATAATATATGATTTTAGCAGGAATGATATAAAGGAATTGGGAATAACTGACTGTTAATTGGTGAAAGGAGGAAAAGTAAAATTACATTATATTATGACAATTTACAGGACAAAAATTTTAAAAGAGGGAAAGGATTTGCTGAAATAGATAATTGACCTAGAATACAAAAAAGGGAGGTGTGAGGAGGTCAAGGAAACAAGCTAATGAAAGAATAGAAAGGAGATTTGATGCTTTTTCTTTTTCTAATTTTGTTTTAGTGTAATGGGTGTTATTTTTCCTTTTTTCCTTTTTTTTATATTGTGGTGTGTTGCTCGGTTTTTGTTTAACATGGTATGGTTTTTTTTTCTTTTTGTAATTCTTGAAACTTTAATAAATATCATTTTAAAAAAGAAAAAGAAAAATGGAACTTAGGGACTGAAAAAGGAAAAACTTAAACCCAAAATCATATATTTGCCCATCCCTATTTCTGATACTTCTGATTGTCTTGGATAGAAAATGCATCAATTGTGATGTTTAGTCAATGTTGTTCCATAATCTGTTCATACTTTGCTTCAGTGTTAATAGGAGGCATTTGGAAAGGAAGAATTATATTCTGGCATGTATGCCCAAAGGGATACAATTCATCAAGGGAAATCATTCTGGTGATATTCCCTCCCCCCAAGTGGGCTGCAAATGATTGTGTGGGAAGTACAAGGCACAATCCAGTAGGACATTTTCCTATGAAAGCTTTCGCCTTGTTCAGCCCTCATGCATTCTGATGGGGCTTACATGGGAAAACCTTCGGGTCATTCCCCACACATTTTTGTCCTATGATGTTCCCATGAAGATTCATGGCATTTGGTTCCAAGATAGAATTCCATGGTGAGCTAAGTATGTGTACTTTTATTTGAAGTTAGGTTTGTTACCACAGACAGATTGATCTCCACAATATAGCACTCTAAACCCCAGAGGGTTTGAACTTTAGAAGTAATTTACCACCTCTGTCTTTGTTTCCTAGAAACAAATATTACAGTTTGATCCGTCCAAGTGGTCTGGAGGAGAACCAAAACATTTGGTTTATCAGGAATGGAGGTTTTTATTTACTCAAGGTTACATTGTATATTGCTACATGAGATTCACATTTGTGAATTTGGCTTCGAGTTATGGGTGATTGGAGTTTTAGATAATGAGGGCTGAAGGCATCTATCAATCCCCCATCTCTAAGGAGGTACTGCTATCTAGAGGATGTCAGAATAGACACTCTTATTTTAGGGTGCACCTACATACTTGTGTTCCATGTTAATGAATCAGGTGTATCTAATATCTTCCAGTTTCACATTCACAGTCACTAATGACTGGTGCAAATCTTATGTTGTATGAGTGCCAACGATCCCAATTCCTTCTGGATAGTGACCTATGTCCAGACCATAATGTTTAGAGCCGTGGACTACACAGATTGCCATCATCAAGTTGTGTGTCCTTTGGCACACGTGAGTCCTGTTCCTGCTGACATGAGGAGGAAGAGGTAAGCCTCCCAGTGTAATAATTAGAACCCAAATGGCCAAAGGATACTAAACAGTCTACGGATCACATTAAGACTCCCACTTAGCTAGTAACCAGTCCCTTCAAACTCAATAGGGCTAGCTTCTGAGTAGACATGCGTAGCATTGCACTGTGGAATGAACATCTCTCAGTAGAGATTGCTATTGGTTATAGGACAGCCATTTGGGTTCAGTGTAACTCATAAAAGCCACATGGACATTTCTTTCTTCCTGACATATCTATTGCCTTCATACTTGAAGGTAGAAACTGTCCCTGTGAAACCACATATATATATTTACTCAAAGCTAAGTTCCACTGGCTTCCATGGGATTTCTTTCCTGCCTAGATGGCCTTGGGCTGCAATCCTATATTGACTTGCCTGGGAGTAAGCCCCTTTGAACTTGATAAAGCTTACTTTTGAGCAGATATGTATAAGCTTGCCCTGTTGGTCATATGTCTGTTATCTACACAACAGCCCTGTAAGGTTGACCTGAATTTTCTCATTACATGTGGTGTGAAGGTGACATGGTGTGTCCAGTATTTTAGTCAAAACCATCCCCAGAGCCAAGCTAATATTAGAACCTAGATTCTCAACATCCAAGAGCAACACATTTATTTAGTTACCATGAAAACAGCCCTGGGAAATGGAAACCAAGCAACCCTGATTTTATCCAAAAAGAAATGGAAAAAACAGTACACACTAATATTCCTCCTGAATTTCTACCTTGTAAACAAAAAACAAAACAAAACAAAACAATACTTTATTCGGGGAGAGAGCAGCCTTAAAATGTTAAAATCCAGCTTCCACAAGAAGAAAAGAAAGCAAAAAGAGCAATTCTTCCTCAGAGATTTTTCTTTAAGTTTTCAAAACCTTGTTAGAAAAGGAGTCTTGATACCTTTGTAAGATGCTAATCATATCAACCTTCTCTAGTGCTGCCTTGACCTCACAAGGCCATACAGCCAGCTGTTGTAACTATGGTAACTAATCTCATTGATTGCAATCAAAGCAACTGTAATTGGAACCTGCAAGGAATTAGTTTCATTGTGAGTATAAAATGTTGTGCTTTCTTCCAATCTGAAGAAAACAAAAAGAAACTTATCCTATTATTTTGTCAAGACTACGAACACGATAAAATTATGATCCACAGCCAAATCTGCCACACAATTTACAATAACCAGATCTGCCTGAGAAACAACTCTATGGAAACTCAGTGTTGTAACATACACAAGTCTTTACCTTTATGTGGCTTCATGAACTAGACGCAGTAGACACAATGTTCCCATTTAATGTTCACTGAGTTCCAACGAGGTCCATTATGTAAGGGCACATGTCATATTAATACCTCCCATGTATGTTTTTCTTCTTAACCATCCAGTATCTACTAAGGTTTTGTAGATGTTTTAATTGTGTTCTACGGATATTTATACCTCTGGGTATAGGGCGGTATATAAATTCAAATAATAATAATAATAATAATGTATTTTTAAATATTGTAATCCACTTGGACATACGATATTTAATGAAAAGTGTGGGTTATAAGTAATTCAATAAGTAAATAAAGTCGCAATAGTTTACCCTTCACATAGCAACAATTCCCAGCCCCTGTAACACACTACAGTGGTACCTCAGGTTACATACGCTTCAGGTTACATACGCTTCGGGTTACAGACTTGGCTAACCCAGAAATAGTACCTCAGATTAAGAACTTTACTTCAGGATGAGAACAGAAATTGCGCTCCAGCGGCGTGGCAGCTGCAGGAGGCCCCATTAGCTAAAGTGGTGCTTCAGGTTAAGAACAGTTTCAGGATAAGAATGGACCTCCAGAACGAATTAAGTACTTAACCCGAGGTACCACTGTACAGCTCCCAGGATTCTTTGGGAAAAGCCATGTGCTTTAAATGTATGTTACGTCTAAGCATGGATCAAAGTGGGGGTTCTCTGTACATATCCCACAGAGTTGAGTGCATTCAAGGAGCTGTGACTTCATGGGATTGCATACACACAGCATCCACAGGCACTGTAGGAAGTGTCTTCAGAAAAGAAAGTACTAATAGTGAACTCAGATGATGAGTGCCAATGGGAATGGAGGCAAAAGAATGACACCAAGAAACGAGGAAGGCATCAGCGTGCACAAAGGGACTTTAAGATTTATTAAAGTATTTAAAAAGCTCTCACAAAACAAAACCTTATGGGGAACTCTTAGAAAAACTAGTGGGAAATGGAATGGTTTGTCCTTGGAAAGGGCATGACTAGCCAGCCAGAACAAGCTAGGCTACATTTTCTTGCAGTTCTTACTTTTGATGCACTATTTGAAAATATCTGAGAGGGAAATAATAATAAAGGTATAAAACCTTTGAATAAGTCGTAGGGGGAAATGCAATCGCTTCGAAATGAGAACAAAAGGGTGATGCCCTTCACAGTATGAAAAAAATTGAGAGTATGGTGGGAGTTTGGATGGTGATAAATTGTTGTCAATTCAAAAGAGAAAGAGGAGGTGACAGAAAGCCCACAAGACAGAAACAGGGTGTCAACAGAAAACCCGCTGGGTTGAATCTAGATTTAGACATGCTTGGATTGATTTAAGTCCTGTTGATTTCAGAGGGTCTTTGAAGCATGGCTAAGCTGAAAAGATCCAACCCACTGATTTCAAATGGGCTTAATTGTGCTCAGCTTTTTCCTTCTTGGAGGCCAACATGAATTTATATCCTCTGCTTAATATTGGCGCAATAGCTTAAGAAGACACTGTGATTACAACACCAGGAAACCACAAATCAATCTGCTTCTAATCTTCTTTTCCTAACTTCATAAATCCCTTCATTGGCACTCTTTTTGGCTTTCATTCGTTTCAGTAAAATTGTTTAGCTCCCTCTTGGACTGATACATACTGCTTTTTATTACTGGCTTTGGCCATCTATTAATGTCCCCCTTTTTTGCGCTAATGGAATTTCCCCAAATTAAGACCCAATCCAACTTCATCATAATTTCAAACTTTGACATTCAAGAGTTTAATTTTTATGAATTGCATTTTGCCAGAACCATTGCTTCCATTTCTGTCACAGAGCCAATCACTTTACAAGATTATACTACTTATTCATCTGTTCCATGGTGGGAGGCCTTTGATGGCTCCCATGTTGCACGTATAATTTTCCAATCCTATACCCAATTTCCTGGGAGTAAACCCCGCTGAACTCAATGTGACTTATTTTTTTTAGAAGACATGTATAGGATTTGACTGTAAATAACTCAGAAGCACTTCGCTTAAGTAAGGGAAAGTTGTGTTTCTTGGGTTTTATTTTTACTGAATGGGCAGTTACCAGATAAAAAAAATTACCTCATTTTTCAGATTACCTAGAATATGGACCAACATTTCCAGCAGTTTTGCAGGGCTGGCCCAAAGCATTTGCTTCCTGAGATTAAAGACAAGAGGCCAACTCCACAATTGCATGAACATAAGCCAACTAATTTTAAGGAACATGGGTGGTGCTGTGGGTTAAACCACAGAGCCTAGGACTTGCCGATCAGAAGGTCGGCGGTTCGAATCCCTGCGACGGGGTGAGCTCCCATTGCTCGATCCCTGCTCCTGCCAACCTAGCAGTTCAAAAGCACGTCAAAGTGCAAGTAGATAAATAGGTACCGCTCTGGCGGGAAGGTAAACGGCATTTCCGTGCGCTGCTCTGGTTCGCCAGAAGTGGCTTAGTCATGCTGGCCACATGACCCGGAAGCTGTACGCCGGCTCCCTCGGCCTATAGAGCGAGATGAGCGCCGCAACCCCAGAGTCGGCCACAACTGGACCTAATGGTCAGGGGTCCCTTTACCTTTACCTAAGCCGACTAATCTAATTGCACTTTTAAAATGAATTTACTTGAGATCAGGATGATAAGTTAAAATATAAATAGGATTTAGAAAGGCAGTTTTTAAAAAGCAAAACACCCATCATGATCGAAGCTAGGAAACTACCCTTTCTCCCTAGAACCTCCAGACATCACAATGCATTAACATTAATACATAATTACATATATTTGTGTGTTCAAGATTATTCAGGTTACTGGGAAAAATCAAGTAATAAATATCTGGATATTTTGAAATTTATATATTCCTTCTCAGAATTTCTGTTATATACCTACCACTTTCACAAGCATAAACAATGTGGATGGAGACATGGAGCCCCAGAAAATTAGGAGTAACAACTGACAAGAACATTTTCCTTTATGCAATTCAAATATGAGTTTTGCATGGGCTAAATAAGTGGCCTCTTCAGCACCCAAACTCCCAGGCATGGGGCCAATATATTTAGTGTGTGTAACTGGATGATTTCTTTACCAAATTTGGCAGGGATGTGTCTTAGTAGACTGAGTCAGATCTCCTTTCTGGTTTTGTCTTTACAACAAGACTAGGTGATCATGCTGGAAATTCAACTTGCTTTCTTGCATGAAATTGATAAAAGAAATGGATAGCACTGTGGTCTAAACCACTGAGTAGATAAATAGGTACCACTCCGGCGGGAAGGTAAACGGCGTTTCCACGCGCTGCTCTGGTTCGCCAGAAGCAGCTTAGTCATGCTGGCCACATGACCCGGAAGCTGTACGCTGGCTCCCTTGGCCAATAAAGCGAGATGAGCACCGCAACCCCAGAGTCAGTCACAACTGGACTTAATGGTCAGGGGTCCCTTTACCTTTTAAGGTGAAATAGAAGCATGTTTGTTCTGTATATTCATTTTGTAGGCATCATGAATGAAAAAGGGGGGGAGGCTTATCCCTTGAGATCAAGCTAATCAGTGTTCTGAGATTATATTATTTCTTGAATTTTCCCTTTAAACTCCTTTCTTTGTTATCCTACAAGAATCTAATAAAGAATGGTTCCAAGCTAAATTCCTTTAAATCAAGGTTATGAGGACAGACAGGACAGACCGTGAGTACCTTTATAGGAAAACTATGGCTGCTATTATTTGAGCTCAGGCTCCCCACACCTCAAAAATCTGAATATTGCCATGTAGAGGCCATATTGGTATATACCTGGGTATAACTTTCACCCACATTTCCTGTTTTCCATTGCATTGCTCTTTCTTACTGAACTCTCTTGGTAATGTAGTGAAAATGTTGCCTCTGTGAACTGTGGAAAAAAAGCATCTCACTACATAAATGAGTTACATCCGATTCCAGCTAGAGGTTATCATAACTAAATTGCACTACTAATCTCACTCACCTGGTGGTAAACCCCAATAGGACTTCTGTCTGAGTAGACATGTAAAGTCTTTTAAGTCCCACTGAAAACAACAGGATCTGATTTACAATTCACTTGTTCCATATATTTTTCAACAGAAGTTGCTACAGCGAACTCACAGCCATCATAAGAAAATTAAAAAAAAAACCACTGGATCACGCCAAAGATCCTTCTAGTCCAGCATTCTGTTCTCACAGTGACCAACCAGATGCTTATGGGAAGCCTGCAAGCAGGACCTGAGCGAAACAATGTTCTCCCCTCCTGTGGTTTCCAGCAAATGGTTTTCAGCTGCATACTGTCTCCAACAATGGAGGAAAAGCATAGCCATCAAGGCTAGTAGCTATTGTGTTTAAAATACAATCAGGCATCCACATTATGAGTAGTACAGCCAAGTATCTTCTTCCAGCACCTCTGAAGCGTTCCCCAGCCTCTGCTCTTCCCTAATTAGGGCATTTTGTAACTGGATTTTATCCCATTTTGCAGTACTATCATTTCAGGGGAAAAGGCAAAATAGCATAGGCTCTGCGTTTTTGGCCTAGGGTCCAGCCTTTAGTTTAAACAAAGCTAAGCTTCCATTTAAATTATTTTGATCTGTTGTAGCTGTGCCCATTTTCTAAATACTTAAGCTACCATAAAGTCTGCTGCAGTGCTTTATCTTTTTTTCCCCATAATTAAGATTTTTTTTCTTGATAATAATGGCAGTGCAATCAAGTGCAGAATTTGGCCATATGGCCAAACTGAATAGAAAACTGGGCACATGCCCATGGTTTTAAGTTACGCTAAACCCAGCCTGCCAGTAAAATAAAAGCTGATGTTTACCATGGGAAATGATTCAAATTAATTAGGAGGAACATGAAGGCTGCAGAGTGGGATCATTACCTTCTCAGTGCTTTGGTTACCAAAACATCTGGATACAGCCTATGGTAATTCTACTAACAAGTAACATGACATTACAAAACTAATAAGAAGACTAGAGGTATGGACGGTATCTCCCCCCACCCCCCTTTTCCTTTTCCTTTTCCTTGGCTAAATAACATGATAAAGGGGCAATCATCAGTAAAACCTGGAGAATGTACAACATAATCAATTAGATAAAGATGTTTGACATTTCTCTTCCATAATAAAGCAAAGTAGCCATAAAGTGCAAAGTACTGTATGCCATGTGTACCACAATCTTGCAAGCAGAAGACTGAAGGAAGCAGATACGGTTTCGTTCTCATTACGATGTTTTAGCAAATAACCCTTAGATTACTGTGGCTTGTGAGTTTTTGCTTCTTCATTGCACGCTCTCTCTCTCATTTCAGACAAAACAGCACAGAACCCAAGCTGCCTTGGAAATGGGGTTTTCAAGAACTCTCTGCAAAAAAACAGCAGCAAAAACAAAAAAACCACCCCAAACTAAGACCAAATCTTTTTACAGACTCTATAAATGGCTATACAGATTCGGGCAGGCAGAACCCTTCTCACTGTACCCAGTAAGATACTCATTTCACATGACAGCCTGATTGTTGAATGCCTTTTATTCTTCATTTACTGCATGGGTAAGCTATGTTCAAATGTATTCCATTTAGAATTCTTTTTGCTAGCTTTGGTTGCCCAGATCATCCTGTGCAAATCTTTGGTCACTTGATGGAGGCTGTGGGAAGATACTGCTTTGCTGTAAAAACATGAACTTTGCCAGTTTTGTAAAAAAAAAAAGAAAGAAAAATGTATAGGAACTAGGGAGGGGAGAGAAATTAGATTCAGTTCACATTTAAAGGTGAACCTACCTCATTTTCATTTTCTGCAAAAATATGCAAACCCACCTTCAAAATTCACACTTCTTTGAATTTTGCACTGCAATTCTCCCACCAAGTGATGCTTACAAAAAGGTATATACCAGGGCAAAGTGTGCATTGAGATGCATATATTTGTGAAAATTACATACACAAATGGATTACATTACGGCAAATTGTTTGGCAAAAATGTGTATATTAGGAGAAATTCACACTGAAATGTTGATGAATTTTCATAAAAAAGGAAAAATGCAAGCTGATGTGGAAATGTGCAGAACTGAACTTAAGGCTTGAAAGATAAGAAATGGAGACAAACTAAAATGGACAGATTCACCCATCTCTAAGCCCTTGTGGTGGGCTGGAGCCTTGGAGCCGCCCTCCTCATGCCTGCAGAAGCACATAGGTGGGAGTGTCAGATTGGCTCCAACCTCACCACTATCCTGCCCCTGTGTTTAAAACCAGAATCACATTTGGACAGAAAATGTTTCTCAGGCGGCTAGTCCTAGTCTTTATAACCCTGTACCTTCTTTCAGAAGGCAGAAGCTGAAAGAGGTCATTTCCAGGGCGCGCACTATCCTGCACTATCTCTGCAGCTTTCTCATGACACCTGGCAGCATAGATTTGATCCAAGGTGGGAAGAGTGCACCCAGTTATTCTCTCCGCAGTCTTTACAACCCTGGACAGCATTGTTTTTTTCCCTGGCCATGCAGCTCCCAAACCACACACAGAGACCATAAGTTAATACACTCTCAACAGTACAATGGTAAAATGCCATCAACAGGTCCTTTGAGATATTATTTTTCCGGAGGATTCTCAGAAAATATAACCTCTGCTGTGCTCTCTTCATCAGGTCTTTACTGTTTTCTCCCCAGGTTAGGTCAAAGTTTAGGGTGGCCGTGTGTCCAAACAGAGGACAGTCCTCTGTTTGAAGGAAGCCTCTTTTTGATTTGCACCACCACCAACATACACACAAATCCAGAGACAGAGATACAGCTCTTTCCATTGGCATAGCAGCCCTTCATCACCTGTGCACTCTAGCAATAAAGACTTAGCACCAATTTAGGGGGTGACCGCCATTTGCTGCCCAGCATGGTGTGCGTCAGGCCAAAAATGGGGGAAGAAGGGGTCCATGTGCACAGCCAGAGGTGGGCGCACAGGCTTCCCTTCTGGCCACGTGTTTCCTGCTGCAAAACCGGCTGCCAATTAGGAGGCGGCAAGGAGGCCAAGCAGTGGGCAGAGGTCTGCCTGGGAACCAGGACCACTTCTCTCCATTAAAGGGGAGTGGCACTGTTAAGTTGTGGGTGAACATATCAGACGACACAGCGATTCTTCAAACAGCTCTTGTTTATTCACAGGCCAGAACAGAACTGAACTGAAGGGTTCAGTCAGCCTGCTTATATAGAGCTCCAGTACAACGTAACTGTAACAATTTTCTAAAACTATCCAATCACTGAATGTCACTTTCAATCCCTTATTTGCATAACTATCTACAGTATCCCCCTGCTGGCCCAGGGTGAGAACTTCAGTACATAACAGGCACCAAGTGCCTGGCCTCTTGCTCTGCATGGAGTCTATTGTTGCTGGGGCACCCACCTTCCTGACTTTTTATCCATGTAGATTTGCTTCAGCCCAAAGGTGAGTGGGCTGAACTGTGTATGGACATTGCTATAAATGTCACCATCTTTGGGGCCAGAGAGGAATTTTTCCTGCAGACAAATCGGCCCACCTGCAGGTTTTCACCTGCCTCAGAGCAAACATCACAGCTTTGCTGGTTAAAGCATTGGGTTGTATCCTTTTAACATCTGGCTACCCTTTTTAAAGGGTCCTGGAAGGGCTAGAGCTGTCTGGAAGCCCACATGGGGGCTGATGGGCCCTTCCAGGAGGCAGCACTGGCAGGAACATCACACTTGACCCAGGTCAAGGGGCAGCCTTCATGCCAGTACTGACCCATCCTAAGTTCATCCAGCAGACAAGCTGGTTGAGGGTGGATGCTTACTCAATGACTTTTGCGAAACTGGCTTACAGCTGTAATCAATAAAGTTGTGGCCTAATCTAACCCACTCCATGGTCCAACGTCAATCCCCATCAGCACGCAGTGCGCCTTATGCGCCTGGGTCACGCAAGAATGCAACACAGGTTGTAAAATGGCTACATGAGCTGCCATAATATGAATTATATTCTATGGCCTGATATTGTTGTTATATCCCACCTGAAAGTAGAGGAACTTCCACACAGTTTATTATGGACTTGGTTCTGCTCATGCATACATCCTCTTGCAACATCCATGAGACACTGTCCTCATCAAAATGCTGTTCCATATTTTCACCGCCACTGCTTAATCCAGATTTACCATTTCCATGTCATTGTTGTTTCATTTATTGTGTGTTCTATGGGAGCAATAAATCTTGATGAAACGGAAAAATAATATGGGACAACGTTTTGATGAAGGCGATGTCATGCAGATACTGCAAAAACCTTCATGCGTGAGCAGCACTGATTCCACAATAAACTGCTGTGTGAAATGCACTAGATCATGTCAAAAAATGTGCATTCAGAGCTACTCTCTTCACTGTCATCCATATTATGACAAAGGTTGAAAGGGATCCAGAAAATTCTGGCACAATATCATTTTGTTTTTCTGGCACTGGTCTTTAAGGAAAAGAGAAAAATGCTGAAACCTCATTCATTCTCCATTTCAGCATAACCTTTCAGAAACAATAACTTTGAAATGGAATATGTTAGGGAACTCAGAAAATATGAAACTAACTGCCCTCCCCTTTCATTCAGTGGATGATTAATTGCTTTGTGTGAGAGGTAAGACTGGTTAAGTGGGGGGAGAAAAAAAAGAATTCTGGAAACTGTGAAAAGGTTGGAGGCCCTGGGACAAATCTTTACTCAGTTTGTACTCAGCTGCAGTCCTTGCCAAACCACAACTGATGGGAAGCCAATAAAAAACAGATCAGATATGGCCTGTTATTTGAACCTTGATTAACCAAATCTGCTGATTACAGCGGTACCTCAGGTTAAGAACTTAATTTGTTCCGGGGGTCCGTTCTTAACCTGAAACTGCTCTTAACCTGAGGTACCATTTTAGCTAATGGGGCCTGCCGCTGCCACCATGCAATTTCTGTTCTCATCCTGAAGCAAAACTCTTAACCTGAGGTACTATTTCTGGGTTAGCGGAGTCTGTAACCTGAAGCGTCTGTAACCCAAGGTACCACTGTATTTGAATTCACTATGGAAGCGCCATATAAATCTATGATCGGTGCAATCCTGTGTAAGTAATATCACTGACACTCATGTGCAAGAAGTTGCCCTGGAAGAACCTTCCTGGGCTTTCACTTTAGGATTTCCAAATCTATCTGTATATTATAGAGGTGTAGGAGAAGCATTCCGTTTAAACATTTTGATAAAACCACAATTATATTCCCTATGAATTCAAGATGATTTATCCTATCAGTATGAAATTTGGTGTGGCTCTTCAGTGAGTGATACAAGTTCTTGGCTTTTCAGAAAAACTGGATGAAAACAAACTGAGAAACAGCAGTGTAAATTTGGGAATACGTGTTTTCTTTCTGGACATGCCACGCTATTTGTTGCAGAACACATCCTATTACTTTCCCATTGCTTTCAGTGGGAGAAGCAAAGTGCTTCTTTTAGTTTTACCATCCAAAGGGCATTGAACTTTTCCTATCCTTCCCCAGCCACCAGACCTGCCAAAAAGATTGGACAAAGGGTCTCCATTTTATAGACTTGTCAGTTGCTCTGCTCCTTTCTTTCTCTTCCTCCCTCTGCCCTAGGTTGCTCTGGACTGTTCCTATCTTCTTGTTTGTCCTCATCAAGCCCAATGCTTCATTGAGGCAAGGTGAATCAATTTGCCTCAGGTGACAGATCCAACATGTGACCTTTCAATTGCTCCTATGCCAACCTCATTGCCTCACTGCCAGCCCCACCACAGCTTCTCCCATGTCACTGACACCACAACAGTCTCATTCCTGTCCAGTAGCACCTTAGAGACCAACTAAGTTTGTTCTTGGTATAAGCTTTTGTGTGCATGCACACTTCTTCAGATACATGCACATGTGCTACTGGACCCTTTTTTAATTTATATATATATATATTGACTGCGTCAGACCAACACGGCTACCTACCTGAATCTACTCTCATTCCTAACGCTGATAGGCGTTGTAGTTGGAAAAAGATCAGGAGAGCATCAAACTGGCAACCTCTGGTCTATGAAAACAAGGATTGTTAAGGGGACTGAGGATGCTGTTACCTTCTGAGCCTGGTCGCTCATGTGTCGAGGGGACTGAGGCACAAGGCAAAAGGGCCTTGATGGAGTAAGTAAACATTGTGTGAAACTATGTGTGAGGTGAACAGCTACATGAAGCTTGCCAGTGGAGAAAATGTTGTACCCCAACAAATTGGGGGAGGTGTCTTTGACACTGAAAACAAAGTCCACATTTGGGGAGAAATAACTCTGGTTGCCTGCTATACTCCAAATTAAATTAGGGGGGAAAGAAATAGAAATAAGAAACCAAAAAAAGAGTGTTCGGTGTATGTGGTGGGTGGTAGGGAGTGTATTGGCACAGATAATAGCTATGACTGTGCCAAACCACCAAATGTGTTCCTCATAGGCCCCAAAGCAGCCATCAGTCTGACAAGAAATTGGCCCATTTAACTATTGCTATTGTTTTAAATCAATGTACTGTACTGCGGATTAAGTAGCATTCTATCCCAAAGTCCCAGAAGCTCACTGATTTTGGAACAGATCAGATAGAGATTTGGCCTCCAAAACGTTTGTGGAGCAAAGTCAAATATACCTGTGCACGCAAATGTTGTTTAATGAAGTTGCTCAGACTTCAGCTTCAGAACTAATTGCTGTGACATTTGCAGCAGCTCTGGATTGTTTGGCCTTAAGCAGGCCAGCGGTCTTTTTCATAGAATCATAGAGTTGGAATAGACCACAAGGGCCATCGAGTCCAACCCCCTGCCAAGCAGGACCAACCCCCTGCCAAGCACTAGAAATCAATGACCCAGCAAGGAATGAAGGAGGTAGCGATGCACCCAAGGAGAAGCAGCTTTTTGCCATACAGAACAGACAACTAAGAGTGCTTCCAGACTGTTGCTATTTTATGGGTGGGATTTAATTATATGCTGGCAATTTCAGGTTTCAAAATTAAAGGAGATTTGGCACCCTTGTGTAACAATCCCAATTCTTTTTTTAAAAAAACAAAACCCAGACTTTTTGTGGTGAGGAAAATGCACCCTGGAAAGTGTGGGATAACAGTTGCTTGACGTGACATCCTATAACCTCACCGCAAATCAGGATGAAAACTCAATGAGCAGCTGACATTGCATAGCCTCCATTCAAATTGCGTACAGATGAAATCAGGGTGAATGCTAAATAAACAGGTCATCTGGAAGTGACCCAAGACACAGGTTTCCCTGGCACTAAATCTCTTAACCTAATTGCAAATGATTTTTTAAAAGACAAGATATGGGGGATATTCATGATGTTCAAATACATATCAAATTAGTCTAACTATTAGATATGGAAAACATATGCATTTAATTTAATCCGCAAAGCAAGGAGGGGGAGGAAAGGACTACATTAATTTGAGAAATGAAGCAATGCTGCTTTATTGTCCAGAAGCAGCTGACTGAGTTTAATTTAGCCTGAAATTACGTTTCAGAATGTAGTTTTGGGAAATGCTGTAGCAAACATTAATTTAATAAATTGGCCTATCAGGGTAACATCCTTTTTCTGGATGCACACAGGATCAGTCTGAACAGAAAGGCAAACAAACATGGCCTCTGAGTGGTGCAAGGATCCCTTCCTTCCAAAATCTAACAGACAAACAGCACAGTGGGCTCTTATCATTTATCTGAGGGAAATGGGAGGGGGGGGATGAACAGCAGTGTGCGGAGTGCAATGCAACTTCTCTTGCTGGCAAATTAAGACTCAAGTCTCCAGCGACTTTCGCCCAATACTAGGACAGAAGCTCTAGACTTCTCCTTCATAGTGTGAGGAAGATGTGGTCCTCCAGAGGTTGTCGGATTCCAGCTTCCAGGCAGCATGGCCAATGGTAGTTCAACATCT
Organism: Podarcis erhardii; assembly: GCF_964252035.2. Lineage (NCBI taxonomy): Eukaryota > Metazoa > Chordata > Lepidosauria > Squamata > Lacertidae > Podarcis > Podarcis erhardii. The sequence goes on from NC_138512.1 coordinate 40,117,887, forward strand.
GAAAAGCCACAGGTTCCCCATCCCCACTACATAATATGACTAACTAATTCTACACCTGGCTGCTCATAAGTAAATCTCAATGAGCTCCATAGGGTTTGTTCCCTGGAAACAGCATTGCAACCTATGGTGTCTCTTGGCTTTCTGCTGGATATGAACTCTTTGGGCATTATTTCCATTGTATGGGCTATGGAATGCAGAGTTCCACAAGAACTGTCTTCCATTCAAGTCAGGATCTTTCTGCTCAGCTTAGGAGGGCCTAACATTTGGATGCATGCCTTAAACCAGAGAACATTTCTACAAATGATGGGCTGGTACCCTGCATCTCTCGCTAAGAAAATAAGAGTAAAGACCAAACCAAAATCCTTTAAACACATTTTTTGTATGTGCATTACAGTTGTTTCTTGGCTAAACACATGCAACCAACACAGGGTACAATTTCATCAGAATCCTGGCCTATTTTGCAAGCTGTAAGTAGTAATATTATACCAATCAGGTATTTGGATTTTGGACAATTAATCAAAGGTTGCCAGGAAGAGTTACATTTACAGTTTAATATGCTTTGTCTAGTTATATTTGCAGAGATTTCATTTTCATGAAGATTCTACAGTTGGAGTACATTACTTTGAGAGTAAGAGAACCTAGTGGGATCAACTTATTTTCTGCTTCTTAAATCATTCTGTCCTTATCTGATTTTTCTCCCTTCCCCACCACCCCCACCTCCCCACCCCCATCAGATTATTTAGTTGGACTTAGTTTAACATTCACATCTTGCTTGTCAGGTGAGAGAGGATTTGTATGCATTCTTCCAAAGAACATATACTGGGCACTACTCCCTAGACAAGAGGTGACTGGGTTGATGCCAACTGTAAACTGTAATGAAGATCACAGAGCCTGGATGTGTCAGAAGGCTTCATTTTCTGACTTAGCCTATGACATTGTGAAAGGGAAAGGTGTCTAGAGGAACAGGAGCGAATGTGTGGGGCGGGGGCGGGGGGAGGAATGCTTGCTTTGAAACCCTTCCCAGGCAGACAATGAAAGAGAATAGAAAGAATGTTCGCCCTAAGTGGAAATGATTTGCAAATTCCATCTGTGAAATATATGCTTGTCATGGGAATCATTTCCTTCTGTAACCTTCTCATGACTCAGGCTTTTTTTTCAGATCAATATGTAAAGGGAAAAAACCTGAAACGAAACCACAGCCTGAGGTGCACATAGTTAAAATACAGGGGAGCATCTAATTTCAAACATGTCTATGATTCCCTTCCTTAACTTTGTTCAATTTAGTTTTATTTTGTGGTGCATTAAAATCTCTGGTATGCAGAAAAAACACAATGTCTAATCACAAAAAGCATAGCAGTATCCTCTTCATCCAAACTTTGGTTAGACAAAACACTTTCCTGATCTACAAATGGACTATCGCAGTAACTCAGAATTCCTGACAGCTGGGGATGGGGCAGAAATTTGATTCAGTTCACATTTAAAAGTGAACTTACCAAATTCGCATATTCTGAAACAATATGTGAAGAGAAATGCAGCTATCCTTTGAAATCCTCACTTATCCAGATTTTGCGATACAGTTTTTCAGCCACATAACGTGTACAAAAATACATGTACATTGGTAAAGTGTGCATAAAAATGCATACATTAGTGAAAATAATGTACAAAAATGCCATGTGTTATGGGAAATTGCTTGAAGATGTGTATATTAGGCAACATTGCATATACAAATGTGTATGTTAGGAGAAATTCACACAAAAGTGCTGATGAACTTTGTTTTTAAAAGCAAATGGTGTAGAAATGTGAAGAACCTGAGCTTGGAAAAATGAGAAATCGAGAGAAGCGCAATGGATGTATCTGCCCATCCTTACTATCAGCTGCTCCTGAACCAGAGTTACATAGCAAGGAATTGAACAGAAAGAATCTTAAGAGTCTACCCTTCTAGAAATATTCCGCATTTCTGAAGTAGATAGAAGAAATGATGACAGAACTGCAGGAACTGTCATGGCAGATTCAGAGAACACACCCATCAGAAGGCTAGACAAGAACTTTATTGTGTCTCTTAAACAATAACAGAACAGCAGCAGGAAGCTCCTGACTCCAGCATGAGGTCCGAGAGCAAGTTACAGCAATACAGTATGCAGTTGTAAAAACAGATAAAATCATTACAATCATAAAAAAACAAGTAGAGCTTCTAAATGTCTCCCTTTGTCAGGGTATGCATACCCCTAAACATTTTGTGAATCTAACTTTGGCCTCATAGAGGGGCAGTATTTCAATATGAGCAGGAAAATGAGAGTACCCCTAAAGATTATTATTTTTAAGAAAAAAGCACTGGTTACTTGCAGCTGCTTCTACCATTCAGTTGGTCCCTCAATCCCCTAGAACCTTGCAGAGCTTCCCAGAATTCCACAGCTTTCCTGGGTTGAGCAGGTCACAGAAGAGCCCCCTTGCTTCCCAAAGAACTTTAAAAACATACCAGAAAGGGGCATGTTTTTCTTTCCAGCACCTCTTCATTTATGACCCAAACATAAATAAAACTGGGTTGTTGTTGTTTTTACACTTTTAAAAAAACACACAACTTTTATTTCCCTCCATTCCAGATAGCAAAATGCTGACTTCAGACCTTATAGAGACTTGGGAGGTTATAGAAACAAGGATTTCATTTGACAATCCATTGCAACTTGGCTGATATCCCTCTGCTGCCAATAATCAAGTAGTTTCTGGTAACATTTAAGGATTTCTCCTCGCCCTACATTTGCTGCACATATTTCATTCTGGCCTGTTCTTTTCAGCAGAGCTCTTTTTAAAGGATAAGGTGCCTTATTCTCTGGCTTTACAGAGGTTTGCTTGCTTTGTTTATTTACAGAGGCTTGTACAGAACTCAATACAGCTTGAGACCAGGATAACAAAATGATTGGTGCCCAAACCAATTGCTGACCAACTGCAGGATCATTTCATGAGAAGGCCTGTTCTGCACAATGTGTGGAAGGACCTAGGCAACTCCCTTCCATTACATATCAGACAAACGCCATCTCTATTGTCCTTTTGGCACTTAACAAAGACCTTCCTTTTTCAACACACCTACAAGAGGCTGTAGTTTTTTTTATCCTAGTCTGCATCTGATTTGAAATCTGTCCCTGCCGTTAGTTCAGCCACGGCATTTGGGGCCAGCTGGAGACCAAAGTTAGACTCACACAGAATGTAATGCAATGATTGAGTCTTGAGGTTACCAGTACATGAATCACCACGGCCATCCTTCTTGGTCACCCTCCAAGAAGAGCCATTTAAATTTCCCACAATGCCACTGTGTGTAACTTTGCTCTAGAGCAGTGGTTCTCAACCTTGAGTCCCCAGATGTTTTTGGCCTACAACTCCCATGATCCCTAGCTCACAGGACCAGTGGTCAGGAATAATGGGAGTTGTAGGCCAAAAACATCTGGGGACCCAAGGTTGAGAAAGGCAGCTCTAGAGAATGTGTAGGCAAACTGAGGCCCGGGAGCCAGATGCAGCCCAATTGCCTTCTAAATCCGGCAGACGGTCCAGGAATCAGCATGTTTTTACATGAGTAGAATGTGTCCTTTTATTTAAAATGCATCTCTGGGTTATTTGTGGGGCATAGGAATTCGTTCATCCCCCCCCCCAAAAAAATATATATATATAGTGAGGCTACCTGAGCCTCAAGTGACAAAGATGGATCCAGGAGCACCCGTGAACTATAAACCTAATCTTTCAGAAGGAGTGCAACCCTGTCCAGAACAGGCAAGTGGCCAGACTCAAAGGACACAGGAGCCACCCACCCACAGTGCCTTCTTCTTTCCAGGGTTCAGACTCAGTTGTTTGGCACTCATCCAGTCCACTGTTGTTCCCAGACAACAGTCCAGACCTTTCCTGACTCAGATGTTCTAGAGAACTAGAGCTGTGTGTCATCAGCATACTGATGACATTGCTCCAGAATTGATGGGGGTTGCAGCAATTGCAGCATCTTAGGCACTATAAATTATATATATATGAATCTGACTGACTGTATTTTCAGAGTGGTGTGCAAAACCCCAGTGAGTGCTCCAGAGGTCCATACACCACTTTTCTGGACCACCCAAAAATCTCAGCTGAACTGCTCTTGGAGGATGCAATGGAAGCAGCAAAGTAGTCTCCATCTCCTTCACTACTGCTTGGTAGGCAGAATTCTGCAGCCTAAGAGCAATCCTTCAGCTTCAGAGTGAGTTTTCCACCAGCCATCTCCCAGCTTCCTAAGGAGCAGTGCAGGCCTGCAGCACAAGAGAGGACCGTTGGGAGTGATTGTGTCAATAGCTCCTCCCATCTCGCCATCTCACAGCAACACACCAAGCTTGACAGGATCAATGGCGCTAATCACCTAGAAATACCCCAGAGATTCAGGACTCTACCAGACTCCATTAGTCTCTGGGGGCGGACCCTACCAAAACAGTCCTCCACTGCTGCAGGTTAGGACTTAGTAGGGAGCACAGGTTGACCTGGCTTCCCAGTGCTGTGTGTTGCTGCTACTTCCTGAAGGGGAGGGGACAAGGCAGTGGGCAGCTTGGTGGGGTGCTTAGCTCTAAGGCAGATTTCAACACTGCATTTCAAGGGAATGGAAGGCTGTGAAAAAGGAGCCAAATAAGTTAGCTACCTTGAAATCACTGCTGTCCGATTGCCATTGCCCTCACAACTGCCTGTGAAAGCTGCTCTATTAGGCTAGGTAAATAAGGCGCTACGCTTCTGTCCTCAGGATGACCTTAACTAACATCACCTTGCCGACAAAGGTCTGTATAGTTAAAGCTATGGTTTTCCCAGTAGTGATGTATGGAAGTGAGAGCTGGATCATAAAGAAGGCTGATCGCCAAAGAATTGGTGCTTTTGGATTATGGTGCTGGAGGAGACTCTTGAGAGTCCCATGGACTGCAAGAAGATCAAACCTATCCATTCTTAAGGAAATCAGCCCTGAGTGCTCACTGGAAGGACAGATCCTGAAGCTGAGGCTCCAATACTTTGGCCACCTCATGAGAAGAGAAGACTCCCTGGAAAAGACCCTGATGTTCGGAAAGATGGAGGGCACAAGGAGAAGGGGATGACAGAGGACAAGATGGTTGGACAGTGTTCTCAAAGCTTCTAGCATGAATTTGACCAAACTGCGGGAGGCAGTGGAAGACATGCCTGGCGTGCTCTGGTCCATGAGGTCACAAAGAGTCAGACACGACTAAACGACTAAACAACAACTGCCTGCTTTCTTATATCCAGGCCAGTGAGGTGCACTGGCTGTGTCCTTTCTTTCTTGTAGCACTCTTCAGGGAGGGGTATAGGGACCAAACTAGAAATTGTTGTCTCTGCTTGTCATTGGCTCTGGTGCCACCTGCTGGTGGCCTCCTTGCCTTCCACCCCACCAGCCATAACTGCCTGTGCTTGCTAACTTACTGGGAAGAGTTACAGATAGGTAGCCGTGTTGGTCTGCCATAGTCAAAACAAAATAAAAAAATTCCTTCCAGTAGCACCTTAAAGACCAACTAAGTTAGTTCTTGGTATGAGCTTTCGTGTGCATGCACACCCTGTGTATCTGAAGAAGTGTGCATGCACACGAAAGCTCATACCAAGAACTAACTTAGTTGGTCTTTAAGGTGCTACTGGAAGGAATTTTTTTATTTTGTTTTTACTGGGAAGACTCCTTTTAAATGTGAAAACCACATTGTTCGAGAGAGCATTGGGGAAGGGCAGATACACCATGTCAAGCTTCACTCAAGCGGCTAATGGCACGGCTAAATCAATCACTGCAAGGTTAACACAAAATACACATTGGTCCTAATCCACGGCGGAGAGATAGTTAACACATCCACAAATTTTTACGTTTGTCCCTAGGTGATATTTGATCTGCAGTCCTAAACAGAGATTGGATCTGAGCAGCCGTGCCAAAATCTGGAGTCTGCCACATTCAGAGCTTTCTGACCCTAGTGGAAAAGATCCAAATAAAACAGTTCTGCTAATTTGAACTTCCTTACAAGCTTCTACATAGGGGCCTGAAGTTACACTATAAATATGAAAAAGATGTTGTTTCCCCCTCAGTAGGAAACTTTAGGCATACATGTCTTGACTCAGTTTCACCCAGAATCCTAGTTACGAATATCCTAACAGATTGGGGAGCTCTGAGTTCCCAGGGGTCATTTTGAAAGCCAGATCCAACTTAGGAACACAGACTTGCCAAACATTTCATTATTATATCATGATGTTGTATGTTGGGATCCAAAGAACCATATAATGCGTTCTGCACACCAAAGGGAGCTTTACACTTACACAAGGTTGGCCCCCAAGTTTGGTGGGCCCTCCTCTCCATCTGTGGCCTTGGTGATGGCAGCAGTGACCACAGAAAAGCCTACCCAGATGGGCACATGGATTTTAACCCTTTGAATGTTTTAAATAGTTGATTTTTTAAAAAGGTAAAGGGACCCCTGACCGTTAGGTCCAGTCGTGGCCGACTCTGGGGTTGCAGCACTCATCTCACTTTATTGGCCAAGGGAGCCGGCGTACAGCTTCCGGGTCATGTGACCAGCATGACTAAGCCGCTTCTGGCGAACCAGAGAAGCGCACGGAAATGCCGTTTACCTTCCTGCCGGAGCGGTACCTATTTATCTACTTGCACTTTGACGTGCTTTCGAACTGCTAGGTTGGCAGGAGCAGGGACTGAGCAACGGGAGCTCACCCTGTCGTGGGGATTCGAACCGCCGACCTTCTGATCGGCAAGCCCTAGGCTCTGTGGTTTAACCCACAGCACCACCCGTGTCCCTAAAGTTGATTTTACCTATACTTTTATTGTAAACCACTTTGAGGTCTTTTTGTTTTTGTTTCACAAGCAGGTGCTGTATGAAACAATGTAATCATAATAATTAAAAAAAACAGCAATGCTCTTAGGGGTACACTAAGTCATACAATGTGTCTGGGCCCAGATGCCATTTAAATTTCCCACAATGCCACTGAGTGTAGCATTGCTGTAGAGCACTGTGGGATTTCTAAGTGGTGGAGATACTCAGCCACCCAGCACTGTTCACAGCAGTGGACCGGAAGGGGGGAAATACTTTAATGGAGGGCCTAGGCCTCTATGTTTGAACATACCTGCCAAGTATCCCAGAAAAAGAAGCATCCCATATTTTTTGAACAGGGTCGCATTGGCCAATTTGGGTGATGCACTCTCATGCCACACTCTCACCCTCAAAAAAGTACTGGGGGGCGCGGCTGTGATCTCATGTGGTACCCGAAAACATGTGTTTTTGGTTGCTGCACATGATCGTACCCTGAAAAAGTGTTTTTCAGGACAATAACATGGCATGGGCCACATGACTTGCTGGGGAATGCATCCCAGAAGATGTGCATTGTGGGGGTTTTTTAATTAAAAATTTGGACACCAGCTGCTTATCTGTTCCCTTACATTTTGATGATAATAATCAAAATAATTCATTATTTATATGCCACCCATCGGACTGGGTTGCCCCCGGCACTCTGGGTGGCTTCCAACAAATTAAAACACCAAAAACAGTAAAACATCAAACATCAGTGTTGCCAACTTGGATAAAATATTGGGGAGGGGGCAAGTAAGCCCCGCGCCGCATAATCAATCACATGGCACGGTGCACGCACACCATTTGAATGGCAATGCCCATCACCTTTGGGGGGCACCGGGCCCCTCAAATATTTTGGGCTCCTATGACAAACATTAAAAACTTCCCTATACAGAGTTGCCTTCAGATAATGGATTACGGCTGAAATAAATACATTAAAACTGATAATTACAAAGTTACTCTTACTAGAATTGCAGCAACTGTGTAATGTGCAATTTTGTGGCATTAGTGTACCATCCTGTTAAGTGGCCTTCTTTGTACCTTGTAGCACACATATATACAGTCTACCTGGGACATATACATAGGATTACACTGTAAAATGGTATCATTCATGCCTATATATTCAAGCTGGCGTCCAAGGCACATTGTTGGGCTAAGTAGGCAATTTAACATTAACTCTCAGTTTCCATTCTTTCATGAGAGTGAGTCAGTGTCTTGGTGTTATTTGAACTACATATATTTTAGATTTAATACACAGCATTTCTTCACCTCACCTAGGCCTTTTAATTTTGTCTCATAAATTATGCCTTATTATCTAATTAGTTTGGTTATTTTAGCCAAATTTATGAGCAGGTGATGTGGCCAATTTGTTACATAGCCATAAAGCTATGCTTTTTTTTATTGTTATAAGAATTCCCACCCCTCAAAGTATGTCTTAATTCCATGGGTTTGAGACATACTTTCCCAGGTTATGGCTGCATTATTAAGAAATTGACTAGCATAATAAAAGCTGGAGACATACACATAGTAAATTATCTCATTTTGTATTCTATCCTACTCTTTTGCAGCATTATCCTAATTTTCACTCACATCCGATACGATAACTATACTAATTAAAAAATCACGTGAACTACCTAAATCAAGTCTGGATATCGGGAAACAAGTTAAATGAGTTCTTAATGTTGCCCAGAGACCTGCCAAAGCAATTTTTAGACTGCATAATTCTTGAGCACACTATAAAAATAACTCCACAAAGTACAGCCACAGCAAACTATTTCATTATGCTACCTTATTTCTCAATTTGTACCAGTGACAGCTAAGAAATAGCTCATTTTGCTGACCATAACTATCAACAGTAATACTCCCAGTCGAGCAACAACACTCCATGAAAGAGTCCTTTATGAGCAGGTGATGTGAATCAGGTCCAAAAATTGCCAAGCAGGTAACCAGAGCATATGATGCCAACCATGGGGGAAAGAGCTGTAATTGAGCAGTACAGTACATGAGTTGCTCATTTCCAAGGCCGGTTCAAGACATTTTTCTGCCTGAGGCAAAGGGCAAGGTAAGGTCCTTCCCCAAGGCACATACAGAAGCCAATTGGATTGGTAGCTGAATCTTGAGAGCAGCAGGCTAGCATAGGGAATAAAGGGCAGGCCACATGGCACTCACAGCTTAGGCCACTCCCACTACCTCTGCATTTGCCGCCTGAGGCAGCTGCCTCACTCTGCCTCGTCATAGGGCCAGCCCTGGCTCATTCCTTAGGACCTCCAGCTAGGGCTGGGGGAAATTATTGTCTGAAACCTAGGAGAGCCAAAGTCAGTCCCTTCCAGACAACACATATATAGATCATTCATCCTGCTTTGTTTGCACACAGTTTGACAGAGGCTAGGTGACACCAGCCATTTATTGAGCATTATTTCTGATTTTTTTGCAGGGATGTTATATGATGTTGTGTCAAGCAACTATTACCCCACATTTTCCAGTGCATTTTCTCATCACTTCCCTTACTGGGGGAAAAATAATCCAATTTGGTGGGGAAACAAGTTTGTTTTACAAGAACACCAAATCACCTAAGCTCAATTTGCCAATATGTAGTTGAATCCTGCTTAAAAATAACAACAGTCTGGAGATGCCCATAGACAATATTAAGCTAAATGAGCCCGTGGTCCGATGGTGTCAGGCAGCTTTCTGTAGTAATCCTGTTTGTTCAGTTGCTGTGTGCAAGAATATATAGAAGTCTGGGAAACATGGGACTTTAGAAAGATAAGGAACAGCCAGGGCTTTTTTTGCCAGCCAGAACTCACTGGAACTCAGTTCCGGCACCTCTCAGGTGGGTGCCATTGCCATTATAAGATAACAAGGGAGGTTTTTGTGGTGAGTTCTCGCACCTCTTTTTCTAGAAAACTAGCACTGCAAACAGCCAAGTTTTTCCAAGTAAAGCAATATGAAGTGTAGCAAAAATTAGTGGAAAGTGGGACTGTCTCTCTTATCACACTACAGTGGCAGCCTCTCCCCCGTTGCCATTTAAGGTGAGAAGTCTTGAGTCAACACTGCTGTGGAGAAGACTGCAGTATCAGCTTATCCCACAGGCAACATGAATTCCCAAATTAAACCAGGAGCATGGGGAGAAGCAGTCAGGGTCACTTAAGAAGGGAGATCTAAGATGGTGCAAAGAATTAAGAAGGCTCTACACACAGGACATTTTATTGCAGGATCAATTTATACTATTTATTATACTATTTATCTATTGCACTTTTTTGCCTCTGAAAAGTGCTTATTGAGAAGCTGGCTTCATTCACACACAAACACACACACACAAAGACAGATTCTGCATTTCCCTGCAGGATCTAGAATTTATCTAGACTGAAAGCAGCATGTTAAGGACAAGTAAGAATGGTTCCAGGTTAAGAAAAACTACATTTTTGTGCTACAAATGGGTTAGTGTGTATGCAGCCTAAGGTTATCTCAGAGGACAAAGGGCTGATATGGTGTACTGCAATGATCAGATTGTTGTAGTCCAGAAACATCTGAAGGGCAGCAGATTATAGCCACCTCTGAACTAAAGGTCCCATTACCCTGGCAGAAGCAGATTCTGGTCACAGAAAAGCCCCTGCTAGTCAGGGAATATTTTTCCCCCCTATGAATGGAATCTCCCTTTATTCATGGAGGAGAACCTTTGGATCCAACCCATTCATTAATAGTTTCTGATTTATTTTACACTGGTCTGAGAGCCTTTGAACTAAAGATAAGCACAATGACCATTCACAACAACAGATAGGTAAGACCAACAGACATTTGTATTTCTGAAGAAAGGTTTAGAAATCATGAGCCACTTGTTTAAAAATCATGAACCACTTGTAATAACAAGAAAGTTGTTTTCTATTTTATTCTATTTTAAAAAACAGAAATTCAAAATGTAGTGCTAACCTGCACATTTCTTCTTGTGCTTTTCCATTACTTCACTAAGGAAGTTTCTGGGGTGGAGATATAAACAGATGGTTGCCATAGATACAGTATCATCATAATGTGAAGAACAGGCATACCTCACATTGATATAATATGGAGCCTTGAAATTTACATTATTGGTGGCCTGGCTGCCTTTACTGCTTCATAGTTTTTTCCAATGCATTTTGCAATAATTGTTTCAAGCAGTTTGTATATTCGCTGAACTTCTTATTAATTTTGTATGTCATTTCAGCAATGTTTACATTAAATAATGAAGCAATCTAGAAACCGCTCACTCATTAGAAATGGGACTACTTGCAAGTGCTTTTAAGGCCGTAGCCAAGACTGCAGAAGACATATTTCTCTGTTCAAGCCTAACTACACTTAATCCTGGATAAATTAACAGAAAAAAAATGGTTTCTAAGGCAATGGAAATATTTAATGGTAATAATAACCTGCACTTGCATTCTTCAACATGGGAAACAAAGCACAGGCAAAAATGAATGGATTATATTAATGACAATAATGGCAGGATGGAAATATGGCAGCAGGATTCCCATCCCAAGGTATACCCCTAGCTGAGATCACCCAGTCTGTGATACCATTAAATCAATCAAAGAATGACAATGAAACCTTTGTAATTAAAAACAGGTGGTGGTTACAAAATGCTTATAAAAATGTCCCCTTCCACAGTGCAGGCTTAATTTCCATCAAAACAAATTAAAAGGTCATTTCGATAAGGGGAAATGAGGCACACTTCAGTCTTGAATACTAAGGGGAAACTGAGGTTTTTTATTAGTCAAATGAGGGGCCCCAGGATAGGCCACGTGGCAACAGAAGAGAATGGCTGGGGAAGTCCAAATACTGCCCTCCTCCCTGAATCTTCCGCCTAAGGCAATTGCCTCACTCTGCGTTATGGTAAGACGCTCCTGCTTGCAGATTTCTGCATTAGACCAAGACATGCAAATTAGGTCAATTTGTTTAAAACTGTGGATGAAAGAAAATTATCCTCCATCCCAAAATTCTAGAGTGAGATCACCCCACCCCTACCCCCACTATCTCTCATGATTTATTCCATGGTCAATTCTGAGCAGCTCACATTTTTCCATCTACTAACCTCCATCTTCCATTCTTTCAGGCATAATTTTTCAGCTGCAAACTATTTTGGTTAAACCCCCATATACCACCTGTGGTCATTATGTTGCTAGACATTCCGGAAAGTAGTCATGTAGCCGTTATTTGAAAATGAAATTTTAATAATTAAGCATTTACCTTCTTGGAGGATTGGAGGGAACTGGTAAGTGTAAAGCTACCTCTAATATTTGGAAAAGCCATGCAGATTCAGTGGTACAGCTGTAAAACTGTGCTTGCATCCTCAGTATAAATGCATGGCATATATCCTCAGACCATGTACATGGTCCTCCACATATTGTATTTTCTGGAAGGAGTAGAGATTTTTTTGTCATATGAAATCATTGCATATATTTTTCATGCTTATCAGATTTGGAGCAATGTAACCATTAACTCTGAAGAGCTGTCATGGCGATACAAATCTTTATAATCATACTTTAATTAGCTATAGAGTCGACATAAAAAGAACACCCATCAAATTTGCAGATGATTTTTTAAAAAGTTAGGAAAGAGTAAAAATAATGGATACAATTCAGCTAAATTAAGCACCAGGTCCCTTGATTTCAGTGTAGAGGACATGCTCAAAATCTCTCCAGCTGAAGTCAATGGGACTTTAAATTTCTTGACTTGGTCAGATCGCATCTACTTTTTAATAAATAAATAAATAAAATGTTTAATTTTAAAAAGACAGTAACATAAAAGAAGCACCCAGCTGCAAAAACAAGATACATTAAACACAATTATTTAATAATTGTGCTTTGTATCAAACCTGATAAATATCAGGCTTTGTGCTCAGGAACTTTCAGTGAAGTCTTAAATTTCGTTTTGGGGAAAACAAAGCAATTTATGATTCCACAGAAGTTTTTTTTTGTAACTGCCTTTTGATCTGAATCCTCATAAAGATCTCTATTTCTTCAGATGCAAAGGACAACTGTGAACTGGAATACTTTTATGAGCAACATATGAACCGACAAAAGATGTTGCAACGATGATACTGTACGGTAAAGGAAAACCATTTCCTGGCCTCTAGTTAAGCATTGCAATGCTTCATCTGAGTCAGCAATGGAAAAGGCGGGAAGGCCCATACAGGGCTGGCCCAAGCCCTCCTGCCACCTGAGGCAAACATAAAGTGGTGTACCTTCCACCAGGGAAGGAGTAAGTGAATATCTACCTGAGGAACAAGGGGGGAATAAAGATCTACATCAGAAACAAAGGTGAGTGGAGACCAGCAGTGCCTTCTATTTGTCAAGAGACTACTATAGAGGTGGCATTGGGATTAGGGTTGCTGTGGAGACGGGAGATCTGGTCTCTAAAGAGTGCCCTGCAGCTGTTGTTGCCACTGCGGCAGTGGTGGTGCCAGCAGGCAATGCCTTCCTTGGAAGCTGGATCTGCTTTGCACAGTCCAATGTAAGGTGGCATCTGAAACATTGCCTGAATATCTACATTTCTTTGGAACCGACAAGGGAATTATTCTTGTAATACCTGTCGGATGGAACAGGCTAACACAATGGCTTGTGAAAGACAAGCTGCCCAGATGACTGAAGGAGGAAAGAGACTTCCAGTACATAAGCTGTGCTTCGTGCTGAGAGATGATTGTGGGAATTTGAATTTTACACTGAGCTGAAGGTGTCACATTTTGCTGAAAGATGCCATAATAACTTGTCATTGGGTCATGTTGTCCAGCTGAGAGCCAAACCAGCTTTCAGCAGGCTGTTGAGACACCATTTAGTGATATGGGCAAATTAGAAGCATTGCATGTGAACAGATGGGAGGTGGAAATGGGAGTTGGGATATATTTTAATATTGTATGACATTTGATTTTAAGTTAGCCGCCTTGAATTTCTTTTGAGAACCGGGTGGGGTGTTAGTTTTAATACATAAATAGTTTGTGCTTCACCTTAGGCATCTCTCTAGAAAATTAGTTCACAAGCTAGCTAAACCAGAGCAGAAATATGTATCCTCCCATTGAAACCAGTGAGGTTGAATGGGCTTAAATCCAAGCCTTATCTGGCTCGTAAGACTGCAGCCAGAGACAGACATAGAAAGTGATTTTCACTGAGATCATTCTGCCATCAGTCCTCAGAAATTCAATCCTGAAGACTGATAGAGTGTCCCGGCCAATTCTAACTGCTATAACTTTTGCTATAATGTCTCCTATTACAGTGACTTTGCCAAGAGTGCTAACAAGAGGCCAAAGAAAGTTAATGTTCTGGGTATTGAAATAACAGACCTGCTCAGGAGTGTTACTTGAAACTCTGCTTCTAGCAAACCTGCACTGGAAAACTCGTGGTTGTCTCAGGGGAGAAACTGAGGTCTGCTCTTTTACTGAGCTTGTCATCACTACACCCCAATAGCGTCACTTAGTTTTCCATCATTAAGCTGGGATTCATGAGCACCTGGGCACCTGCTTTCAGGAGCATTAAGGACAGCTGTGTTGTAAATGTCATTTCTTTTTAATCAATGAAACTGAAGAGATAACTAGTTTCTTGTAAATATTAGCCTTTCATTTGCATCCTGTTGCATCTAGCAGCTCTCCAGAGACTCAGCTCTCAACCTTGGGCTTTAAACAGGTCTCATCATTCCTAAAAATGAAGCGGCAAATTCTGGATCCAGCTGATTTAGGTTTGGCATGAGCTGCTAGGGTGGAATTAGTCTTGTGCAAAACACCCAAGCAGAATTCCATTTTCCCAGCCGCAAGAAGCATATTGCTCTGGAAAATCTATCTGCCCGTTTGCGTTTAGCCATTTCCATTTGTGCTGTCATTTATTCAATAGTGTTAATAGCTAAATTCAGTTAACGACCATAGATATTTCTGAACACGTGTGCTATCCTGAAGATTGCACTGCATTAATTCACCTTCTGCAATGCATACTGATGGCTTGGTGCAAGAAGGTTGCTGTAGTGATTGGAGCACATGCTTTGCATCCTGGAAGTCCAATAGTATCTATTCATAGTATCTCTAGTATAAAGGAATATTTGGACAGCAACCACATCTCACAGTAGTCGATACCAGGGCTTTTTTCCCAGCTGCAATTTGCTAGAACTCAGTTCTGGCACCTCTCAGGTCGGTTCTACTGCCACTCTATAAGAGAATGAGGGAGGCATTTATGGTGAGTTCTGGCATCTCTTTTTTGAGAGAAATAGCACTGGGACTCAAATCACCTCTAATCTGACTCAAGAATAAATCTTTTTGTTGTTGTTCTAGTTTTCCTTGTTTTTATTTATTTTTGCTATCTTTCTCCTGAAAATCACGAGTCACAAAAATATTATAAAGATTATATACTTTTGGTCCAAATATCACAAAGGAAGCTAC
Organism: Podarcis erhardii; assembly: GCF_964252035.2. NCBI lineage: Eukaryota > Metazoa > Chordata > Lepidosauria > Squamata > Lacertidae > Podarcis > Podarcis erhardii. The sequence continues at coordinate 40,133,112 of NC_138512.1, forward strand.
ACTGCTGCATTAGCTGCTATGGGGACCTGGGAGAGCAGAGGCTAGTACCAAGCATTGGGCTTTGCTGCCTTTTCCAAGGGGTACTGCCAATCTTGGCTAGGAATGGAATCAAAACCCTTTTCACCTTGAGCAAAGGCTCAAACCTATTTCACTGGAACAAGAGCAATGCCGCAAGTCAGCTCAGACTCCTTTTGTGCCTCCTCAATTCAACACGCACATCTAGCTCCTCCCCTCCCTTTTGGCAGACGTCTAATTAAACTCTCCAGGACGGCGGGGGGAGAGATTATATTACATGTTTTATTTGGGGGACTGAATCTGTGTTCATCATTGCTGGTTTTGTTGCTTTTTTAAGATCTGGAAATTCTGCACTTGGTTTTGCATTTTGCATTTCAAACTTGCATTTCCATTCTGATATTGTGGAAGTGGTAGTGCCCTTTTATTGTGTTGTTCTGAAGGCTGCCTTGAGAGAGTTTTGCTCATAAAGGCGGCCTATAAATATTTTCATATAAAGCAAAATAAATAGATTCACCCATTTCAGTCTTTCATTTCTTGTAGCCTTTACCTGCTTGTGGTCCTGCTCCAGAAAGATGGTTCCAGAGTATTTTTCAAGGCTAGGACCCCCTCGTGACAATAGGCTCCTTGACCCATCATTTAACACGTTTACTAATCATGTCTGAGCTTCTATTCTAGTTAATTCCATTCCTAAAACTTACACCGTAAATTCAACAGAGCAGGAAGGGTTTTAAACTGGGGTGATAGGAGTGAGGGAGAGAATTACTGAGAGCTGTTTTGCATTCTTTCCTTGATTTTAATCCTGTATCCTTCATTTTTAGTTTTCCTTCCTTTAAACACATTGTGTTTTTATTTAATTCAGGGATCCACAGCCAGAGTTTTGCAGATGGAATGCATAATTGAACATTACATTTGGTTCATGGGAAATATACCATAAAATTAATATTTAAACCATATTCCCATATAGACACTGAGAAAGCAATCAAAATAATGCTTCTCCCTAAAGCAATTTGTATACAATATGTAGAATATATTCCAGGCACTAAAGCAGAAAGACTTGATATTAACTAAAAGTTAGATAGGGAGGGAGTCTCTTGTGTACGGACAAAACTACCTTACATTTATTTGTCTTTGGCAGCCTCATTGACCAGAAACCAGGCTGAACAGGGAGCGAAAAGGAAGGATGGAAACTATGAAGCTTCCAGAGCCACTTTGCTGATTATTAGTGTTCAAAATCACTTCAGTTATCTGGGATATTGGTCCTCATTCTGATCATATGGACCACCAGGAGAAGCAGGGTTATTATCATATCAAACAGCTGTGGTCTTCCTAATACCCTGTAATAGGAAGTGCTTCCTGTGGCTCAAACAACCTAACCATGATGTTTTGGCTGCTTGGGATGACATCTGGAAGGGACTTGAGCTGTCCCTGTTCCCTCAGAAATCTCTTTACATATGCAAGATCAGCACATGACTTCTGTGACACCTGTCTCTCCTGTTGTCCAAACAATATCTGAGGCAACTCCCATGCTGACAGTACAGTAGAGAGAGCCACTTGTCTGAAGGAGGGTCACTGTGCAATGGAAAGACACCAGCGGGTATAGAAGCCTAACATAGGTGAGTGAAGCTTGTGCAGAAACAATAGCTCCATTTGGCCTCTGAGGGATAATTCAAAGAACCAAGTTGGTTTGTTTTAAGCCGTCAGTAAGAGTCCTCACTATGGACTCAGTTCAAAGCCACATGTGCATTTGCAGGTGCAATGTCGATCACAAAGAATCTCCCTGCTGCTTCGGTTAATTGACATGATCACCATTTGCAAGCTATAATTCTCTCACTTTGAACATCACCACACCCATTCCAACTAGTGCAAGATAAGACTTGCCTAGACTTGCATGGGGAAGGGCTATAGAGTTCAGTGGCAGATCTCCTGCTTTGCATGCAGAAGATCCCAGTTTCAGTCACCAGCATCTCCAGGCAGGGCTTGTCTGAATTAAGCTTAAATTTAGTCAACTTTATGTAGTCCTCTACTGAGTCCAAGGTCACTATTTGGGGACATCAATCACCACTTTACCTGGTTCTGATGAAAACAAGAAACAGAGCTGGATGCTATCAGCATTTTGATGACTCTATACATGTCCCGGGACAACCTGTCCCAGTGCTTTCATACAGGCGCCGAGAAGTATAAGAGGCAAAACTGACCCCAAATAAGCGCCATATGACAACTTTCATGGGTGACTCAGGGTATCATTCATTCTAGAAATAAACTTCAGGGATGGATTTCATGTGGGGGACAGATTGAAATAAACCTCTCCTTTAGAAGTAATTGCTCACTGAAGTCAATTACTTCTGTGACAAAGTCCCCTGCCCTATTTCCTTTCACACCTTCTCCTCCCAAATGCACTGGAATCTAAATGTTTTCCTGGGTTGATGGGTTTCCTCATGCCACATCAAGGTTTTAGTTCATCTTGTAATATCCCCCTCTATCCCCCCCCCCTCTCTCTCTCTTGTAGGGTCAAGTGAATTGTCTGGCACAAGTTACATTGGGGTAAATTAAGTGTACATGAAAGATTAAGGGGGTATATGAGTTAAATGAAAAGTTAAAAATAGCATTACCCAGTTGCATTGTTCATCGTCAGGAAAACATAAATTGGTTGGGGAGGGGGGTCAGGAAGGGGGAAGAAGAAATATATTTAACAGCTGTCTCCACATAATTTTATATTTATTGAAGATTTCTAAAATAGGCTTTGACAAGCCTTGACTCATTGTGTGGCACTAGTAATAGCACTTAGGGTGACTAGTTCGTATGATTTATAAGAGACCACTGTGACTAGCTCCAAAACTCCTTGCACACACAAGCAATAATTAAAACAGAAGCCTACAAGGAAAGCAAAGAGTTTACAGCATTCTTCAGCCTGAATCACCAGTGTGGTTTGCAAGGAAAACAGGGCTTGAAATATTTTGGGAGTGAAATATGAATGTTCTAATACTTTAGAAGCTGAGATCCATTTTTACAGGCTTTAGCATATCTTTTAAATTAAAAACCATACACACGGAGCCTTACTGTAATGTCTATGATGGCATTTTTCTATTATATGTATGCCAAATGTTTTGGTAAAGATTCTCACAGTTTCTTTTAAAAAAATGTTTTTAAAAAGAGTCTGAACTAGCCTTCAAGGCATTTAAAGCTATCACAGTATCCCCACGCAGAAGAGTTGGCAACAGCACTGTAAACATTCTATTGAGGATGAGCATGCTGCACTTTCAACATTTCACATAAAACATGCACAAAGCAATGTGATGTATGGAGAAGTGGGGCCTCTTGAGATCTCCTCTCCTGAGAGTTTGGGAGGCCGAGGAATGAATCTATTAACCTACAGCTGCCATGGACTGGCTGGACACAGAGTAATGGTGGGAGGCACCAACTGAGGAACCCTCAAGGAAGGACGGCTCAGAGCCTGGGGATTGGTGGTGGGATGATGATGAGTAGCAGAGGAAGAAGAGGGAGCAGACAGGAAGAAGGAGGTGTTGGAAGCTGAAGAAGTAACAGGGCTTAGTGAGCAGGGAGAGACTGTGGCAGAGGGAAGTCCCAAATCATAAGCTGAGGCAAGCTTACCTAGTCTCCCAAGACCAGAAGAAGCATGAAGAGAGAGGAGCAGACACAGGTGTGCTGGCGTAGTCTCAGATTGCTTGGGAAGGACCGTGGAGAGGAGGAGATTGGGGGAGCTGTGGGAAGGGGGAATCTTCAGCCTTCGCAACCACCTCATACGGATAAGACCTACCGAGAAAAGTTGTTGTGCTCATTAGGCCTTGGTTCTACCAATGCAGAGTTAACTTCACATACTCTGTGCGATGTATTGCTCACTGGCTCCCTGACACAGCCAAACTAGGATTACAATCCTACAGCGTGTTGAGAATTAACTATGCCAGCTCCAGGGCTTGTGTCAACAACACTTGGGGGGATATTGAGGCAACAGAAGGATTTAGGATCTTGTGGATCCACAGCCATCCCCAGTACACCTCCTTCCCACCAATGGTGGGACCTATTGGCAGCACATCCATGTCTGTGGTGCTTCCTAGAAGCTCCTCTGGGTGTGTAGATGGCTGTGCCATGGGCGAAGCTTCTCTCTGCCGGCAGAGCAACACTTATGCATGACCCTATGACACCACCACCCCAGCCAGCTGGTTACCAGATGTAGCATAACAGCCACCAGTGCTTAGTTCTTACTGCAGCAACATGAACAGAAAGAAAGGTTTGCTTCCTAAATTGCTTGCTTCCCCTTTCTCTGAGCAAAGAAGTGCTTACTCTGTACATCTGTAGACTTCATTAGGGACACTTATTCAGAACCTAGATAAAGTCTGTCCTGTCATTTTTGCTTCTGTGACATGCAATTCACAGTTTATAAATAAGAACAAAGCTATCCATAGCCTTTATCTTGCCTTTTATACATCTTTTTAAAATCCTCCTGCATTTGGTGCCAGTTCTTTCAGCAAATGCATATCTAAATTCCATATTTTTATTCATTGTGCACATTGTTCTTTTGGTGTCCTTGAGGGTTTTCTCACCTTTATCTTGCTTATTGTATTAATGAGGAAGTTTAATGGGATCTATTATCACCAGCAAGAGGAGTTTGTTAAAGAGCTCTCTGTTTTTCTGGGGGGCAAACACAGTCCTGTAAAAATCCAAACTTTTATCTGATTCTGGATTAGTGTGCATATAAATACACAATTATATGTTGGCATGCTTCAAGGCAGTAACATTACTAGGCACACAAGATGAAGCCTAGTTTGGTCTGGTGACATCTCTGGGCTGCCATAGACCCCTAAGCGTGTGAAGTGAGTATAGAATAGCCTAAGGATGCCATGTTTTTTGTCACTCCCCATCTTCTTATTTAGTCAGTTTTTAATTATGTCAACATCTCTATAGACAACAACATTCAAAGCAACAATATTATTTAAAACCAAAGCCCCCATCATGGCAAACATTCTGTAAATGAAACTGTCTCCAAAGAATCAGAACACTGATCTTATTTTCCATTTTTGCTTTCTGTCTGCAAGATCAACAGAGCAAGTCTGGTTTCACAATCTGTTCTGGACCTGGGGATTCCAAGCAGTAAAGGCTGATGAAACTGCCCCAATGGTAATGGTGAGGGGAGGCAGGTAATGAACTTCTGATTAAAGAATAAGACAGTATTGTTCAGCTTTATGGAATTTAAACCATCACCTGGCACATAACTGTCTAAATGCACATCTAGGAAGAATTAAGGATTAGTTACCATTTCAATCCAATGAAAGGAGATCTATATTTCTCTTTTAGACACATAATTCTCGAGGGAACGGTGCTTGCCAGCCCTCTGAAAAAATAATCTTTCAGAATTCTTGCAAACCCACTGTGTTATGATTTCATCTGATGAAATACAACACCTTTACATTAAACCCCATAAAAACCAAATCTTGCTGGATCTCCTCCAGGTTCAGAGAATAAACAGCTATATTGGTGATGCCTTGAACAGTAAAAGCTGGCCCACTGTCATATGGCAGGCTCCCATTAAGAGAGGGAGGTCTGCTTGCGAGCAACTCGCTGCGCTCTGACAAAGTTTATATTGTAGAAGTAATGAACTTCTCACATAATAGATCTAACAAATGCTCCAAGAAAGAGGAATGCTTCCCAACACTCCAGTGCATATTTCTCGCTATTGATTCCACAGATGTGCAAACAAGCGCACTCACACACATGGTGGCACATACGCACAGAGTTTCAGCAAGTGCTGACTTGTCTAGTTTCAGGATGGAGCTCAGTTGTGCCCCGCGATGTCTAGAGAACATTCAAAGGGCTTGCCAAACCATCAGAAAGGAACTGGTACGAGTTCCATTCAGATCTAAAGCCGCATTACTCTGACATTACGGGCCACTCCACTATAACGTGGGTGTATTCTGCAACAAAGCCACACTGTAGCTTGCACAAAGAGTAGCATAGAAACCATCTAAATAAAGAGGCTGGAGGTAGGAAGATGGAGGATGAAGCATGATTGAAGCCCAATCTACACACTGAGGGCCAAACTAGATGCAGAAGGGCCCATTTGGATAAGGACCATAGAGCTGGGAAAGTGAGATCAAATCTCTGCTCCCCTGTCCCCCTGATTAAAATCCCTCCCAAACAGCTATTTGCTCCATGGTGTAAAATATACAGGAATTATTCGGGTACACTGGGTGAACAGCAGTTTTACTGTCTTCAGTTTTAATTGGCAAAAGGGCACCAGGAAAGGGTACCCTCTCTCTCTCTCTCTCTCTCTCTCTCTCTCTCTCTCTCACACACACACACACACACACACACACACACCTGCTATTTTAAAAGGTGTCCCTGCAAAGAATAGGAAGCTCTTATCTTCTCATTCCCCCCCCCCCCGAGTGACTAGATTAATTGCTACAATGGTCTTGTCATGTAATCTCAAAATCCCTTTAAGCAAAAGGTGATATATATTTTTGACCTGCAGTGATTACATAGCTATCATTACAATGGGTTTTAAATGATTTTAAAATACTTTACGTCTTTGCCATTCAATCTTGAATTCATCCAGGTGTGGGCCTCCTCAACTCCCAAATCTTACCCATTGAAATTCTGAATACTGGCTCAGCAGCCTTGCCTCTCCAGACGTTGTTCGCCCCAGCCAGCATTGCCAATGACCAGGGTCAACAGAAGATGTTGTCCACAAGCCAATGGTTGCCCAAAGCCTATGCCAAACCTCTTGCATCCGATGTCAAAAAAGTTGTGGCCTGATTTGATCCCGTATAAGCTGTATTGTATCCTTCATTTATGATCTGTTGGTGAGGTGGGAGGAGAACAGAGCCTGGACATGCAACAACATCTGGAGGGCGGCCACTGGTTCCCTCATCCCCATCTTATATCATGCCACTGTCTCAAAGTTATTCTCTTGATAATTTCATGTTGCAAAGAGTAGATAAAAGTAAGAGAGAGATTCCAAAGGGAGTGCTCGGTTATTTCCAGATTCCTCAACATGCAGCAGCCAATCTTTCTGATAACCTTGGACATCCAGTAGAGCCAGTTCTCAAGATGAATGCAAAAATTTCTGTCTGCACACATTTTGCAGCACTGTGATTATCCTCCTTTGGGATTGTTTTAGTATTGTATCTGACTCGGATTTGCAGAAGCCGCAGTGTGAAATGCGAACTGCACAGAACTGTCGATGCAGAGCAAGACAGTGGCACAGGCAAGCCCATGAAAGTGCTTTTGAGAACACATTTCTAATTCAAATGACAATACCTAAAATGTGAGTAATTCAATGCCCCTTTTTACTAGTTCCTGCAAACTCAGAATCTTCTAAGTGTGCGTTATCACATGCTGGTGGCTATAGAGCAAGGAGTGATTCACTTATGGTGCTTATCACTCAATTAGTACTTGTCAGAAGTTACTTTGAACATTCATAGAGGGAAGAAACAGGGGTCCTTTGCTGACCTCCCTCCCTATGTGTGTTTGATGTAATGTCTGGAAGAGCCTGAGTGTACAAGAGGGATGTAAATGCATAGTCTTTGCATGCATGGTGATATAAATGGCCCTTGAGCTGAAAGAGCGTTTCCACTCCTGTGTTAAAGAAATAAGATGTAAAGTCGGTTGTGGAACTAGAAGCACGGTCACACACCAGCCTGTATGTGGCTTGCCTTAACTGTTAGGAAACATCGGGAAACCAGCAATTTAAAGAGCAGCATTCACAAAAGGACTTTCAAACAGTCCCGCTCTGCTCTTTGGCTGTGCATACCTGTTCCCAGTACCTGTTCCTTTGCTTCTCCCCATGCTAGTTTAAGTTTGTTGGTTATCTTTTCTAGTAGGGCGGTTTCCCACACACTTTGGTACCAGAATGGGACCTGTTTACTTGAAGAGTCAGGTCTTCCCTTATGTGCCTGCTAAACTGCTTTATCTAAAGAACTTGCGCTGCTACAAGTGCATTCTGCATCCATGCAAAGTGGAGCTTTCGGTGTTGCAGCAGCACCATTGCTTTGGAAACACCTGCGCCTATTGCTATTTGGCAGGTGCCCTCACTATATTGCTCAAACTCTGCTGAACTTTATTTTTGCAGCAGGCCTACCCAGACATTTCATTTAGTTATGTATTCTTGCTTTATTTTTACTTTATTTTATCTGTGTTTTACTGATAATTATTTTATATTATTTTTGTACATTCCTTAGAAGTTGGTTTCATCTTTTTATGATGAAGTAGTTTAGGTATATTTTCACCTAAATAATAAATAATAAATAATAAATATGCACAATTAAAAGTGTTGGTGCTGAACTTTAAAGCCCTAAACGGCCTCAGGTCCAGTATATCTGAAGGAGCATCTCCACCCCCATCGTTCTACTTGGACACTGAGGTCCAGCACCGAGGGCCTTCTGGCGGTTCCCTCACTGCGAGAAGCCAAGTTACAAGGAACCAGACAGAGGGCCTTCTCAGTAGTGGCGCCCTCCCTGTGGAATGCCCTCCCAACAGATGTCAAAGAGAATAACAACTACCAGACTTTTAGAAGACATCTGAAGGCAGCCCTGTTTAGGGAAGCTTTTAATGTTTGATGTATTACAGTATTTTAATATATATTTTTAAAGCCACCCAGAGTGGCTGGGGAAGCCCAGCCAGATGGGCGGGGTATAAATAATAAATTATTATTATTATTATTATTATTATTATTATTATTATTATTATTATTAAACACGAGTAATATTCCCAGATAATTATCCGTTATCATCTGTCAACTCCTATATATTTTTAGTTTAGAGTTCAAGCAACAGGCAACATGGTACACTTGGCCATTATAATTTTATTTGTTAGCAACAAGTATGCATCTTTTCTGTGTAACGTGGACAGATGTCTTTATTTATTGGCTTATATACTACACAATAAACTGAGTATCTAGATGGTAAGTATTACACATCCTTAAATCAGCATAAAAATACTTACGACTGCATTGGGACAGTGGTGGATAGTAACTGATGGTTGAGTTAAGCTGCAATGTTGTGGAGGGGATCCAGCTACAACCACCATGTCAGGCATACTGAGGCATACTTTGATATCCTACAGATGTTCATCCAAACATTTTTTGAATGCAATTCCACAGCTTCCTTGAATAGCTTGTGCTTTTGCCAAACCATTTAAAGAACCTAGTGACCCATTGAGCAATCCTTTGGAAGCTCCCAATTCAGGCCTAGAACTCTGCATCCCTCACTGGCTTCTCTTTCCGATAGATGGGAGGAATAGTTCTACACATGCCCAGGGAGGCACATCGGGCCCTTTCCTTTGAAATAAAAAAGGGGTGGGGCTACTTACACAGGGACCTGGAGAGGGGAGGCCGAAAGTCAATCTAAAATCTTTGTGGTAAAAACCAAAGTAGATAAAACATTAAATGTGTGAGTGTATTTAATGTGCCTAGTTTGTGTATTTAATTATCCATACCACACCTTTCTCAACCAAGACCATCCAAAGGGAAAAACCAAATGTGGGCATGAAAGTGAAATAAAATAAAAAAAGTTTGGAATACAAAAGATACAAAAAAAACCCCAACAATACCTTAAAATACAATGCAACCAGTCTAAAAAGCCACAGCAACAGAATTTCAGTGAAAAGAGCAGAATAAAATGTATCAATTAAAAGCCATTTGAAACAGTTGAGTTTTCAAAGGCTTTTTTAAATACTGCAACAGGCAGGAAGGCTAAACACATAATATTTTGGAAGATCTTCCATAACATAGCAGCCAATATTGAGAAAGTACTGCCCCAAGTATCTAGCTGACCTTACTTCTTGTTCCACCTGTCTACACCTCCAATTAAAAACCATGGAGCACAGGAATGATCAGATCACCCCAAGAAGTTCATGAGGTCTATGGAGACGAGGGTCAGAAAAGCAAACTTCCACAGTCACCTCCCCATAGCTGCTGTTTAGGGAAGCACATGAGATATGTTACATTCACGCAGTTGATATGATGTCTAGTATGGCTCTTAGACAACTTTGCTCATGCTCTGCTTTCTTGCCGACGAAAGGAACAATTGCATTCTGCCTTCCTAATGGCAGCTTTCCATTCTGACATTTCAGTCATATTAGTTGCTCTCCTTTCAGTAATCGAGACACCCAAAATGTCTCTGTTGCCTTGGAAAGTGATTGGCTGGTCCTAAAGATACAGTCCTCAAAGCTTCTCAAGGGAGGAACTTTCAGCTTCTCTGAAAAGATGGTTTTACTAACACAGCATAAGTTATATTTGTGCACAAGCGCCACCAAGAGGTCATTCCCTTATTTTTCATCTCTCTAGTCCATCTCTTTAAAAAAACCCAAACCCACATATATGGAGACTATGAGGACATTATTTACGTTAGGGATGTGTAATGGTTCTAGGGGTTGCTCGTGCGTAAGCCGGTGCAAACACCTGGGTGTATTGCCTGAGTGAACCTTTTCTGTCCGGACAGCCACTCACCCATGGCTGTCTCAATCGCTGGCAGAATCCGTCAGTGGGCGTTTCTTAAACTTCTTCCAACAAAGAAGCTCTTTGACGCCTAGTCTCCTCCTACTCTCTCTGCACGAAAGCCTTCTGTGCAAGGAGGGCGTAGGCAGCGGAGGACCTCTACTCTCCCTGCTGGTCCCCGGCAAGGAGTCATGGGACCGCCTCGCCGCTTCCCCCATCTGCCCCCCTTCTCCGCTGGTGCTACGCTGATTCTCTTCCCCAGAAGATGGGCTGCCTCTCCCAATCCCGGGATGCTCTCTGGAATCCCTCTGGATTTTGCTCTCTCCCTCCGGCACTGATGGCAGTTCCCTGACAGGATGGTTGGGGAAACTGTGGCCCTCCAGATTTTCTTGGACTTCAGATCCCATCAGTCCCAGCCAGCCCAAGAATTGGAGGTAAACAGAGAAAGAATATGCAATTAATTCAATGCAGGGCAGAGGTAGCCAATGTGGTTCTTTCCAGATGTGGTTGGTCTACAGTTCCCATTGGATATGCTGGCTGGACTGGCAAACAGCAACATCTGGAGGCTACTATGTTGTCCAACCCTGCAGTTGGGTGTGGGGAAGGGAACTAATGTTCAGGGGTGATCAGTCCAACAACATCTGGAAGGCCACAGGTTCCTTATCTCTGATTTACACAAAACTATCATCACATTCGCCTTCCCTCCCCACAACTACATATTTAAACATCACACCTTGTCATTATTGAACAGCAACAGATCTAGACTTCTTAGTTTCTTCACTAAACATTTTCTTTGGATGAACCTGTATAGCTATTTATTCACCTTACAGGAAACATTTTCCTTGTTTTAGATAGGATGGAATGATAAGACTGGAATCAGAGTATCTGAAGGCACTAAAAGGCAACAAAATAATGAAGAAAACAGTCTGCTCGGATACAGAAATCACTAGAAGAATATGAAGAAGAATGTTAAGAGTATAATTAACATAATTGTTATGTTCCATAACAGGGGTGGGGAGCCTTTTGATGAAAGTTTCATAAACTGTTTTTGGAGGGGAAAGCGGTCTTCAAACAAACAAAGGAAAAAACAGTGACCTAGTTGTCTTTCAAGGGCCCATGCTTTTATTTTCTATTTGGAAACAACAAAATGCATCAGAAAGAAAGAAAGAAAGAAAGAAAGAAAGAAAGAAAGAAAGAAAGAAAGAAAGATGTGTTGACTTACCGTAGTTACTTTATTTCTTAAATATGTTCATACAATTGGTTTGAATTCCAGTGTGTAGCCTCTTACAGTTTATATTAAGATACTGTTGGATGTATTTATATTAAAGCATAATGCTGTGTTTATTGTGTTACTTTTGAGAAATGTGTCAAGTGGGTTCTCTAAAGGAAAGAAGCAGGCAGGAATTCATCCACTGTGTAATATGATTATTTGAAGAAGAACCGGACAAGCATCTGCCCTTGGTTGTGGTTTTCATTGATTTCTCCAAGGCTTTTACTTCTGTGAGTATCCTATACATATCTCTCTGTGTGTCTGCATTTTTAAAATTTTTGACACAATCCCTAAAGCGTTATCAAGACCACACTTTGAATAAGTTTTTGGACCCTGTAGCACAAAGGAAACAAAACTTTGATGAGTCTGAATGTCTAATTCATGAAACATCCCTGTGCTGAGAGTCTCTTCAAGGCTAGTCATGCTCTGAAGACCGATCACCATTTTTGCAATGTTATTCTTTCCTAACCTATCAGGTTATTTGCACAAAGAGTGGCTGGAAACCAGATAGTGCAAGCCTGAGAAAAGTGCAAAGTCAGTTTATGAGATGAAAGCATTGAACTGTATGTGGCTAAGGCTGCTGTCTAAAACACAGGATACAATCCAGGCCAAATTAAGCTACAATCCTAAATTACCTCAATAGGAAGTAAACATCACTGAACAGAGTGGGACACAGTTTTGAGCAAGCATGTGTAGGATTGTATTTTATCTCCCTCTTTCTTTATGGTGGTGCAGTGTAGTAGGCAGATCCACACCATACATTTAAAGCACATGACTTCTCCCCAAAAGAATCATGGGAACTGTCATTTGACCCTCAGAGAGCTACAGGGTCCCAGCACCCTTAACAAACCTCAGTTCCTGGGATTATTTGGAAGAAGCCATGTGGTCTAAATTGTGTGGATTAGCCTTGAATCCCTTCCATTCAAACCGACGGCACATTAAAAGGCTTGGTTTGGGCCACATCCCCTGCTGTGAAACATCATTGCCAGGCATGAAGCATAGTCCCTTCAGGGAATGGGAAAGGGGATTTGGCCATGGGGCACTGACAGGGGGGCTGGGAGGGATGGAGCCAATCTCTAAGGTGGGGGGGGGAGAGTGATGGGTCAGAAAGATGTGAAAGTGATTGCACTGGGGAATGAGGGTGGGAACTGCCTAGGAGCTGCAGAAGGCAGTTGTAATTGGAGGGAGAAGCAGGGGTTGGGGCTGAGCACAATTAGCCGAAAAAGAGGGGATGTCAGAAGGAGTCATGAAGCAGCTCCACATGCCAGGCTGGTCACCATTATGATGGCCATTGCATGATTTGGACTGGGTAGCTTGGGGATGGAAAGACCACAAAAAGCTGCTTGGTAGACCAAACAACTCCCTGTCAACACAGTTCCAGGTTACAGTGTCACAGGAGTCCTGCCTCTACTGGCAGCCTCCTTAAGAATTATCATCATTGTGGTCTGGCCAGGCCAGGCCAGGGACCTCTGGACTTTGAAACAACCACCTCCAGGGAGTACCGATACCTAGCAATGAAGGGCAATGTGATGCCGTGTAACACAGGCTGCCACCCCTTTAAAAATGTTTTCTGTGGGTGTTGGCATAGTATCCACTGTCTATCCACAATGTGGCCATGTTTTCGGCTTTCCTCTTAAAATTCCCATGAAGGAGGGGAGAATGATCATGCAAAAATATTTATTTTTAAAACTCACTTCATTTACTTACCTTTTTTCCTTTTCTTTGGGCTCATCTCCTTCTCCCCTGCACACATCCCCATCTTAACCAGGAGCAGTGGGGATGCAGCTATTTGTTTGTTTTGCATCCTGGGCACATTGGCATACCTGTCCCCTGGCAGACACATCGTGGTCGGATTTCTCTGGCCCATTGGGACATACAGAGTTTGGTTTAAAGCAGCTTTCCAATGGAACTGTGATTTCTTCTACATTATTTTCCCCTTCTTTAGGAGGGGCCATTATTGCTCAAGGACCAATGCCCTTTTGTGCATTAAGGAAGGTGGCATTTAACATACCAAGCATAGAAGGAGATGAAGAAATGCTATGCAAAAAAATCTCAAACAAATCATTTTTTCTTCAACTTAGTCTGTTAACTGAGTAAAAAGCAGCATTTTACCAATTGCCTTAAATACAGGCTATACTGTTTTAAGTATTTGTGTTGTTGTTACTTTTAAGGACAATGAAGCAGGAATTCCAGAGATTAAGGCCACAAAGTTTAACTAAGAAGAACTTTGCCTGTGTATAATTCTCTGCCTACTACACAGAGAAGGAGTGATTGGCTGCAATCAGCTTTCCTGTTTCAAACAATAAAGACTTATGTTTCTTCATAACCAGAAATCTATTATCCTCTTTAGCCTTTCTGGTTCCCACAGAACATTTAAACAAACAGATTGAATTGTTCTTTCATCTTAATTATTTCTGCCCAAGGCCTTTTGAATAACACTTAGTGGTGATCTCCCAAAATCTCTGTAAGGCCCATTGATACTTTCACCCTGATCTAACTACACAAAGAACCTTGTCACAAAGTGACAGATTACAAAGAGTGAAAGACAAACTAAACCACAATTATTTGAGTAGTAATTGGTGTGTGTGTTCATTCTATGCCGATGCTCGCCCATATGAGTTTCTTTCTGCATTAAACACTAGCTCTAGTTCCTGGCTGGTTGGAGGAAACTGTAAAACCTTTAGGAAATGCCTTTCATTTTATTCATATGCAATACCTTTAATTTGATTAAAGTAATAACATAACTTTAGCTAGCTTTTCCATATGTGAAGAGTGGCCAATTACTTGTCCTGAACTGGCTTTTTTTCCCAAGGTGGCGAAACAGGAAAGAAGAAAGACTTATGAGTTTCTCATAAGCAAGCAGAAAAGTTGTGAAAACCTTGCAAATTTGCATCTGTGTGCTGAATTGCTTGACCCTGCCGCATAATCTTTGCCAGGGTTGCAGTATAAGGGATTTTTGGGAGCACTTTTTTTTATCAAATCAGAGCTGAGGTGGGAGAAAAAAGGTTGAAGCTGATGAGAAAACAAAAAAGGAGGAAAAACTTATTATTCCTATTATTTAATGAATGTATATATTGACCTATACCCAGAAGTCTCAGGGCGGTTTACAGAATAAAATCAAAATTTAAAAACCACAAAATACATAATCAAAATAAAAACCACCCAATAACGCCACATTTTAAAGGGGCATAGGATGTCAATCAAATCAACCAAAGGCCTGGTTAAAAAGGGACATTTTTGCCTGGTGCCTAAAGGTGTATAATGAAGGCACCAGACATATTTCCCTGGGGAGAGCATTCCACAGGCGGGGAGTCACTGCAAAGAAGGCCCTTTTCGTGTTGCCACCCTCCGGACCCCTCAAGGGGGAAGCACACGAAGAAGGGCCTCAGAAGATGATCTCAGGGTCTGGGTAGGTTCATATGGAAAGAGGCGGTCCTTGAGGTATTGTGGTCCTGAACCGTGGATGTGTGGAGAAGCAGTGTTCAAATAAAACACTAATGGTGCAATACTGTGATATTTGGGAGAGTGTCACAGAAGCCATAGGATATATCAGCTCTATCTCTCCAATGCTGGAGAGACAGCTCCATTGTAAGAAAGGGAGATCTGATGCTGGAGCCTTCCTCTCCAATGCTGGCAGCTCCCCTGATGCCCAGGTCCAACCCACACTGGAACTCTGACATTGGTAGGGCCAAGGTGGAGGCATTCTGTGGTGCACCAAGAATGACCCTAAGCCTTCCCAGTCTCCTGACATGCCACCCCACCAGGGCAAACGTAGGTGTGTTTCTGAGCATGTGTAAACCCCTTCCTCCTCCTGGAAAATGTGGGAAGGGAAAAAAGGAATGTTGAAGACTGGACTCAGAGCAAGAACTGCAAAGCAGCAAAACATTAAACCACCATTCCTTTTCTCACCGCCCTGAGATTGTACTGTTAGGAAACATCTGTACTACAAAACTAGATGTACATCACATTCACTGTTGTCCAGAGAAGCTGGGAAAGTTTGCTTTTGTGCGAGTAGAGCTAAAATGAATTAAAATGTAAACGTGCAGCACATAAAAAGTATACTAAGAGAATTTGTAAGAAAAGTAATTCATTTCTGCTCTTTCAGTAATAATAGACATGAGAGCAAGTATTATTCACTTGACCCTAAATACAGACCTTTTCCAGGGACACCCCTGATTTAAAGAAGCTGTCCCAGTTTCTGTTTTGAACCCAGAATGTCCCACTTTTCCTTAGGATGTCCCTAATTTCATTGGAGAAATGTTGGAGGGTATGGAGTTATCCGACCCCTGAGTCATCTGTATAGACAATCCTGCATAGGGAAGTGTTTTTTTATGTTTTATGTTTTATTATGTTATTATAAATGTTGGAAGCTGCCCAGAGTGGCTGGGGCAGCCCAGTAAGATTTGTGGGGTATAAATAGTGAAATTATCATTATGGAATGGGATGTCCCTATTTTCATCGGAGAAATGTTAGAGGGTATGCAAATATTGTTCCCCAAACCCTAGAAATCTTGCCAATGGGGTTTAAAGGTAAAGGGGCCCCTGACCATTAGGTCCAGTCGTGACCGACTCTGGGGTTGTGGCGCTTGTCTCGCTTTATTGGCCAAGCATACAGCTTCCGGGTCATGTGGCCAGCATGACTAAGCCGCTTCTGGAGAACCAGAGCAGCACATGGAAACGCCGTTTACCTTCCCGCTGGAGCGGTACCTATTTAGCAACTTGCACTTTGATGTGCTTTTGAACTGCTAGGTTGGCAGGAGCAGGGACCAAGCAACCGCCAACCTTCTGATCGGCAAGTCCTAGGCTCTGTGGTTTAACCCACAGCGCCACCCGTGTCCTTGCCAATGGGGTTTACTCCCTAGTAAATACAATTAAGATTGCTGTGCTTTTTATGAAGATATATTTAACAGCTACTGTTATGAAAAATATTTTGCTTCATAACCTCTCATTTTGCTTAATTGACCAAAAGGTTGTAAGTGACCTTTACCTGAATTGGCCCCAAATTAAAAGGCAAAGTGGGGAGGAAGGCAGAGGATGACTTGCCCTTTAAAGAGGATACATGTCAACTTCCAAACTCCCTGTTCACGTGAATCCATGCAGAGAATAGTGCCTTCTCCACCTCTTTGCACCACACATCTGCCCACCATAGGAAAGGGAGGATCTACTTCCTCTCTGGAAAACACAGGACTACCACATTCTGGATTGGGTCCACATTTCCTTTTTGTGAAGAACAAGTGAGATGCAAGTGAAGCATCTCTGCTAAATGCTCCATAGAGTCGTGGAAGTTCTTTTCCCATTACAGCTCACAGCGGGATAATATTTACATAGACAATCCTTAATAAGATCCAAGTCAATTTGTAGGCACCTAAAGAAGCTGATGAAGTCATTACTAAGCTTGACTGCACACAGGAAGCGGTAAACAACAAATGTTTCCTGACGGATGGGACTCTGTGCCATTAGCAGCTTATGGTTCTGTGAAGCACAAGGTGTGCATTTATAAGGAACCAGTGAAGGGTGGCCTATTAAGTCAAACGGGACACTGCCCTGCCAATTCCAGTCAGCTCCCATCTGCCTGCCTTCTTACAGGCAAGTTCACAAGGTGACCCTGGCTCAGTGGCGTAGCGTGGGGGGTGCAGGGGGGGCCGGCCGCACCGGGCGCAACATCTGGGTGGGGGGCACGCTCGCAATCGCAGCTCTCTGCCCCCTGCTAAAATCCACGGGTTAGAGGGCGCAAATTACTTGCCTTGCCCCAGGTGCTGACAACCCACGCTATGCCACTGCCCTGGCTGACAGCTTCCTCTTCCTCTGTTTCAGTGTTGCTCTTGTAGAACTCAGCAGGGAGGATGATGGGACAAAACTAGAATTGGCTCCAACTATCATTGTCTCTAAGGGATGCGGGTGGCGCTGTGGGTTAAACCACAGAGCCCAGGATTTGCCGATCAGAAGGTCGGCGGTTCGAATCCCCGCAACAGGGTGAGCTCCTGTTGCTCGGTCCCAGCTCCTGCCAACCTAGCAGTTCGAAAGCACGTCAAAGTGCAAGTAGATAAATAGGTACCGCTCCGGCGGGAAGGTAAACGGCATTTCCGTGCGCTGCTCTGGTTCGCCAGAAGCGGCTTAGTCATGCTGGCCACATGACCTGGAAGCTGTACGCCGGCTCCCTTGGCCAATAAAGCGAGATGAACACCGCAACCCCAGAGTCAGTCATGACTGGAACTAATGGTCAGGGGTCCCTTTACCCTTTACCTTTTTATCATTGTCTCTAGATCCACATTGGATTCCCTTGTCTTTTGCCCTAGCAGTGCCAATGGACACTGCATGTAACAGTGTGGTGGAGCATGTAATATGTGGTGTAGTGGTTGAAGTGGACCTGGGAGACCAGGGTTAAAACCACACCTGGCCATGAAGCTCACTGGATGACCTTGGGCAAGTCAATGGCTAACCTACCTCACAGGGTTGTTGTGGGGATTAAAGGAGGGGTGGGGAGCCGTGTACCCCACATTGAGCTCCTTGGGGGGGGGAATATAAATGCAATAAATAATAATAACAACATGACTGGACTTCTACACAGCGGCGTAGCGTGGGTTGTCAGCACCCGGGGCAAGGCAAGTAATTTGAGCCCCCTTACCCGGGGCAAGGCAAGTAATTTGCGCCCCTAACCCCTAACCTGCCGCCGCTGCCAGCTTCTTCTTGCTGCTGCCTGGGCTGGTTGGGTGTGGTTCTCTCCCGCGCTCAGCGCTGCGCTGGGCGGCCGCTGCACTGTCCCTCCCCCAGATAGTCCCTCCCTCGCTCTCTCTCCACTCCGCACCGCAACGCACGCCTGGCACCCTCCCGCTCCACAGTGAGCGGTGACCCGGCAGCTCGGATCGGATTTGCACAGCCAGCACTGCAGTGAGAGAGTGAGTGAGCCAGGTAGGGGCAGAGAGCTGCGAGTGCGAGCGCGCCCCCCCAAAAATGTTGCGCCTGGTGCGGCTGACCCCCCTGCACCCCGCTACGCCACTGCTTCTAAAGATTCTCACCTCATCCCCCCCCCCCCCATTCTAAGGAGCCTTTTAAAAAATGCATTAGCTTAATGATTTCCCACTCTGGAGGGTAGGATTCAAGTTACAAGAAAGGAGTTTGACCTAACTTTCTGACTTTTGACAGTGGAACGGTCTCCCTCCTGAGGTTGTGGACTCTCCTTCCTTGGAGCTTTCTAAGCAGAGTTTGGATGGCCATCTGTCATGGATACTTTAGCTGAGATTCCTGCATTGCAGGGGGCTGGACTAGATGACCCTTGGGGTCTCCTCCAACTCTAGCATTCTATGATTAATGTATTTTAGGATGCAATCCTATGCTTGCCTACCTCCTAGGAGTAACTCTCCTTAAACACAGTGGGACTTACTTCTGAGTAGCACAGATAGGATTGTTCTGTTGCTGATTTATGTTGCCCTGCGGGCCCAAAAATGACTTCATGCTTACGTTAGTTTAAGGGTTTATAGTGGCTTAACTATGTATGCCACCTTTACAAATTTACAGCAGCTTAAGAGATTATGGACTCTTGTAAAGTCATAATAAGGCAGCTTTAACGGTCATTATGTTGTAAGGCTTTGTTCTGTTTTGTGCTCATTTTAAAATTCCCCTAATACATTCAGTTTAAAACCACGGGTCAGTGTAATGAAGGGCAAAGGCTGAAGTGTCCACATTAATCAACTCACATGGAAATACCCAGCCTGCGAGTGCTTGCTCATGTTCTAAAACATCCAAGAAAGTCTCATTTGAAATTGTTGAGTGGATTCCAGTGAAAGGCACTTACACAATCATAGTTTGTTCAAGAAGCCCAAACAGAAAACTTGTGTGTTTTCCTGTGTGTGTATTTCTTTTTTCAATGCAGCTTTCCATTGAAAAAAACCTAATTCTGCTGCTACTGGCCCTTTCTGTATTGACTTTGCTTTCTTATCTGATAGCAATAAATTTCCACTAGGGTGGAAAACCAACTAAGCCAGTGACCCCTATTCCCCATGGCTTCCAGACAATGGAGAGGGGACCTTGCAGACACTTCAGCGGTTTCTAAGCCTCATTTGTGCACATTTTCATTCAGCAGTTTGGACTGTGTGCAATTAGAGAGAGTCTCTGTTTAAAGGGACCTCATGGGGTCACAACAGATCACTGGAGCAATAAATTACTGGTTCTTCAGAAGCAGAGGGAGCGTGGAAATTATGGGAGGGAGGTGAAAGGGTAAATGCAATAGAACTGAATGTAAGAATCTGACTCTTGAATGAAGAAATCAGCAGCCTTGTAAATATCAGCACTTTGGACAATGATGGCTATAGCAGAAGCTGCAAACTGGTTTGCTTACATTTAAGAAGTCTATGGTCGAGTCATTGCCTTCTACGTAAAAGTAACTGCTGAGAAAAGGCCTGTAATGTTTTGCTCTCAAGAAGCAGGAAACAATCATTGCATCAAAGTGTGCTTAAATGCAAGCCTACCCAGATCTTAAATCACCAGTCAAAGAAAAGCAAGCACACACAAAAAATGCAACATTATGCTGCAGAACCACATTTTTGTGCTCAGCTCCAACTGATCTGTGAATAACTGCCAACACTTCCCTTTCCTACTCATCTCACCATAGGCTGGCTGGAAGTCCCATGCTTACCAGAGACTGAAATGCATCAGCCAGGTTGCTATGGCTTCCTGGTGCTGCTCAGTGTTTAAAATTGCTGCAGGCTGTATCCACGATTGCCTGGCTCACACACTGCATTGTTACCCTGTCCATACAGGAGCATGTTCAAGGATGGTCAGAACACATCTTGGTTTTTAAAGAGAGCTATGATGGCAACCTTAGGTTAAATTAAGACCAGGTAACTCGCATTTTTATTCAGTCAGGCAACTAAGTATCATATTCATATACCATGCTTAACAAACAACAGACAGTTGTGTTGGTTCATAGTGAAACATTCCAAAGTCAACAGTAGGGTGCCACGGAAAATTGTACCAAAATGTCACAAAATAGTACCAAGCCATCTGTTTCTCTCTCCCCACATCCTAGCCTGATGAGGAGTTCTAGGGAACTTGAAGACTTGCTCACTATTGATTGGCCCTAATAAATATTCTACTCTTCTATGGATTTTGGATTAATGTCTCCAACAGCTGCAACCCTAACTGTTCACAAAGAGTACAAAGCCACGTTGATTGAACTCAATGGGACTTAGTCCAATGATTGCAAGCTAAATAAATGATTTGATGATCGGGCGAGCAATATGGTGTGTGTATTATTTATTACATTTATATCCCAACTTTTTTCTGTCAAGGAATCCAAGGCATTATGGAACATCTAATGAGAATCATGTGAGGAAAAGGTCCTCCTAACAGAAAGGGGAATGCAGACAAACTGGTTGCTTGTTATCCTCTAAAAGTCAGCACTAGGCAAACCATAGGAGCAATGCCTTGCTGTGCTTCATAGGGGTTAGGGCCTCCCAGAGCTCCTTTGGCCAAGCCAAGAAGGGCTCTTGAGGATGGAGTGTCCTCTAGCATATTCAGTACGTGGGAAAATGCAGCCAAGGGCCATAAATATCTCATTAGCTTCATTCCCAATTAAGCGTGAAACGATGGCTCTTTATTGGAGTGAGCGCGTGGAGCAGAAGGAGAGGAGAGCTGGGTCAAGCCACGGAGGAGAAGGAAGACAGGAAGGACTTGCTGGGGAAGGAATCACTTGGCAGAGACCTCCCTTCTCTTCACAAGCCCTTTCCATCTTGTCCTACAATATGGATACCTGTGGCATCCATGTTGCTGCTCTCTGGGCTCTCAACCCAATCCTGTGGTCCCACGCTGCTGCCCCCCCCCAACAGAGTTACAGTTTCCAACACCCTTAACAAGCTTCCCAGGATACTTTGGGGAAAGCCATGTGCGTTGAATGTGCTTTTAATGTATGGTGTGGATCTGAGCATAAGAACACAAGAAGGGCGGCTGGATCAGGCCAATGGCCCAACTAGTCCAGCAGCCTGTTTTCACAGGTTTCAACCAGATGCCTGTGGGAAACCCACTAGCAGGACCCAAATGCCACAACATTCTCCCCTCTGGCAGTTTTTAAGAACTGGTATTCAGAAGTATTACTGTCTCTGACTATGAAGACGTAGCATAGCCATCATGGCAAGTAGCCATCAATAGACTTATCCTCCATGAATTTATATAATCCTCTTTGAAAGCCATCCAGGTTGTTGGTCCACTCTCTTTTGCCTACTCTATGATAATCTATTATGTGATACTCCATAGTACAATGGTACCTTGGTTGTTGAACGGCTTGGCTCCCGAACAAATCGGCTCCTGAATGCCGCAAACCCAAAAGTAAGTGTTCCAGTTTGCGAACGTTTTTTGGAAGCCGAACTTCTGACGCGGCTTCCGTGGCTTCTGCTTGAGTGCAGAAAGCTCCTGCAGCCAATCAGAAGTCGCGTCTTGGTTTTCAAATGGTTCAAGGAGTCGAATGGACTCCCAGAACGGATTAAGTTTGACAATCAAGGTGCCATTGTATACAGGAATGTGGTGACAATTCTGTAAGGTAAGAAGCTGACATGTATTTGGGGGTGAGGGGTGTTCATATTTGGCTTTAGAAATATGTTTCATGGGCAGTATAAAACATTTATTACCTCACAGAACTGCTGTCACCAGTTCCCTTTCTCATGTGCAAGAGTGAGGTAGAGATGGGAGGGGGGTGCTAGAAGAGATGACATTATGGAGCACAGGTTGGGCTAGGAGAAGGCAGCCCTTGGATGCAGTCTGTGCAGCCTATTCCCCAAAAGCCAGTTCGTGGGTCATGCTGTCCTATTACAGCACTAATCACATCTGGAACAGAATAAGGGTATTTGTAATGCCAGCTCCATGACCTGTGGGAGCTGGCATTATGCCTTTTGCATATGTTAGTTATTTTGTATGAGCCCACCACTAAAAGTCAGACATATATAACAGCACATTTATTTGCAAACATTCTGCATAGTACCAAACACAGTGTCCTCATCTGTGTACACAGGAACCTTTGAGCAATATGAATGGTCCTTCTGGTCTAAAGCTAAGCTACCTTTTAGAAAAGCTTTATATACTGGTGTGCTATTGCTCCTGTCCTGTTCTTTAAAATTGATGGTCCTGAAACACAATTTCACTTAGAAAGGCTGAAACGCAATACCAGTTTTAAAAAGGGAAACTGGAGCCTTGTGCAAAATCTAATCCTATTCTTAGAATCATTTCGTGGAATCAAGAAAAAAGAAATCTTGAAGCCATCCTAATAAAGCAGAACTTGTGAAATCCCTTTACTAGAAAATGTCATTTGATATCAAACCCTCCTTAGTATCTCTGCAAAGGGGCAAATATGTTAAAGGGCAGGTGCCCCCAACTTAACCCTTAGCTTGGTCTATTTCTTAACAAAGAATTTCTTATCTTCATTGTTGTGAGAAAAAGAGAACCGGAGAGATATAGCAGGAAACAGAAAGGGAGAAAGAGAGATGCAAAATTGATCTGGCAACTTGTTTGCTGCTTAGGTAAAGGTAAAGGGACCCCTGACCATTAGGTCCAGTCGTGGCCGACTCTGGGGTTGCGGCGCTCATCTCGCTTTATTAGCCGAGGGAGGCGGCGTTCAGCTTCCGGGTCATGTGGCCAGCATGACTAAGCCACTTCTGGCAAACCAAAGCAGCGCACAGAAACGCTGTTTACCTTCCCGCCAGAGACCTGTTAATCTACTTGCACTTTGATGTGCTTTCAAACTTCTAGGTTGGCAGGAGCAGGGACCGAACAACGGGAGCTCACCCCATCACAGGGATTTGAACTGCCAACCTTCTGATCAGCAAGTCCTAGGCTCTGTGGTTTAACCCAAGCACCACCCGCTTCCCGTTTGTTGCTTAGATGTGTTTTATTTAACAACAGATTTCATTTTTAGTTGCATGACTAAGCTGCTTCTGACGAACCAGAGCAGTGCACAGAAACATCTTTTACCTTCCCGCCAGAGCGGTACCTATTTATCTACTTACACTTTGATGTGCTTTCGAACTGCTAGGTTGGCACGAGCAGTGTCCAAACAATGGGAGCTCACCCTGTCACGGGGATTCGAACCGCCGACCTTCTGATCGGCAAGCCCTAGGCTCTGTGGTTTAGACCACAAGTCTTTACGCATGCACTAATCAAATGTAAAAAACTTAAGCTACGCATGCATGCCTTTGGTATGGGAAGGCGAAAATTTATAAAAGTTTTATGAATCATATCCTTAGGAAGAACCTGCATAGAGTTTGGGAGAAATATAAAAATCTGCTGGAAAGGAAAATACCTTTATGTCATGGTGTGGGAAAAGTGGGGGAATGTGCTTTTCTGCCTTTCTAGTAATACTAGAAACCAAGTCATCCCATGAAGTTAAATATTGGAGGATTCTGGGCAGACAAAAAGAGATACTTCTCCACAGGCCACATAGTTAAACTGCATAATGTGCTGCTCTAGGATGTAGTAATAACAGCCTCCAATTTAGGCTCCTTCCAAATAGTGGGTGAATAATGGAAGCAGGTCATTCAGATACTGCAAATTACTTTTAGGTAACGGTGGTGGTGGCTGTTTTTGAAAAATAAACTTTTCAGGTTTTCCACTGAAACAGTTTATCTTGGGAAGGGCATTTGCCATTCCGCCTCATGAAACCAGTTCAGCTCGCCTTAGTTTAAACGCACGCACGCGCGTCCCGAAACATTTTCTGCGAGTTTTATCGCCAGAAAGACCAACCACAAGGGGAGAGACCATTGGGGGGGGGGGAAACGACCCCCCCAGCTAGTCGCGGCCAATCCCTGCCGGCAGATTGTCAGACGGCTCCGCCCAACGGGCCCCTCTCGATTTGCATAAGAAAACTGCCAGAAAGCTCCGCTGCGCTTCGCGTCTGGGGTCAGTGTGGCCGTCGGCGCGGGCAAGGAGCGCTTTGCAAAAGCTGCATGCAGCCTGCGGGAAGCTGAGCTTTGCGCGCGCGCTCTTCCCTCCTCTGCACCCCTCTCTCTTTCTCTCTTTCTGCCGTTTTGCAGCCTTCGGATACCCGCCCCGCCCCAGCCTCCTGGATCCCCAGAAGAGCGGACCCTTTTGAAAGCAGCCCCCCCCCTGCAGCCTCCAGATTCCTCTCCCCGGACCCGCGATGCAGCGTCGCGCCCTTTTCCTGTGCCTGCTGGCGCTCGCCACGCCTTGCATCGGCTCGGCGCGGGGTCTCTTCCTGTTCGGGCAGCCCGAGTTCTCCTACAAGCGCTCCAACTGCAAGCCCATCCCGACGTCGCTGCAGCTGTGCCGCGGCATCGAGTACCCCAACATGCGGCTGCCCAACCTGCTGGGCCACGAGACCATGCAGGAGGTGCTGGAGCAAGCGGGCGCCTGGATCCCGCTGGTGCAGAAGCAGTGCCACCCGGACACGCGCAAGTTCCTCTGCTCGCTCTTCGCGCCCGTCTGCATCGACGACCTGGACGAGACCATCCAGCCCTGCCACTCGCTGTGCGAGCAAGTCAAGGACAGCTGCGCGCCCGTCATGTCCGCCTTCGGCTTCCCGTGGCCGGACATGCTGGACTGTAGCCGCTTCCCGCAGGACAACGACCTGTGCATCCCGCCGGCCAGCAGCGAGCACGTCTTGCCGACTCCCAGAGAAGGTAAGAGGGCGCCTGCGGGCACCAGCATTGCGAGCAGGGCGAGCGCACGGACGGAGCTTGCGCGATGGGGAGCGCGCACTAGGCACGCCTGCGGGAAGCAGATTCCCAACGGCGGTCGTGGGCATTTCCAATGGGCTCCTGGTCACATTTCCTAGGGGATAAGCGCCACTGAAAGCAGGGGGACTTACTGAGTTAATAACCGTGCAGAGGAATGCTTCGAAAGTCTCTCTGGGAGGGAAGGATTGGCTACCCCTTGAAGTGCATAATTGGAAGTAATTCCGTTGAGTTCAGTGGCATTACTCCGAAGTGAATGTGCCCAGGGACTGCAACCAAGCAGCCTGACTTACTTGGGGACAAATCGCAGGGCGTTGACTTGGGTTTTTGCCCAGGTGAGCATGAATTAGATTGCAGGCTTAAGCTGCCAACCTGAGGATTACCCCAAAGTAAGTGCCATTGATGTCAGTAGACTCCCCTGGATGGATAAGAATGTTTAGGGGTGAATTGCTTGCCCTCCCCTTTTTTTTAAGGAAGAAGGTATCAAAAGTAGCAAAGCCACATAATAAAAGCCCTCTTCTTATCAAATATCTCAGCTTTAATAAATGGCATCTTTTTTGGAAGGGAAGAATCAGAGCCTCCTATAGCACAATGGAACTCTGTTACTTTTCAACATCCAGGGTTCTACTATAGATATGCTTTGATCACTCCAGAACCTCAGATGTTTTCAGACAATCACAGCACCAAACAATGATTCAGTGGATGCCCCTTACTCCAGAAAACTACAGTTTAACAAAGCAAACGCCACAGGTTTACAATTTTCCAAGGTCTGAAATGCTCAGTGCAGTCCTAAGCACAGTTAATAAGAATGAAGCCAAGCTGAATTCATTGAGACTTACAGTGGGATCTTAAATATGTATACTCAGAAATAAATGACTTTGAGTTCAGTGGGGCTTGCTCCCAGGTAAGTGGGTATAGAATTCCACTGTTAAGCTTATAGTATGCTTAGTGTGTAATTGTCAGGGTGCAAACAGGTTTTTTCAAATGTACAACTGCAGATTTGTTCCTTCAGAGAAAGCCCCATAAATCGCATAGTAAGCATGCTTATAGGATTACAGTCTTAGACATGATGAACTTCAGTGGACTCTTAGTAGTCCAGGCCATGTTCGCATGGAAGTAAATTTCATTTAATGAGTGGGCTTACTCACAAGTTGCATTAGTCACAGTACTCTGTAACTGTAATATCAAACATCATATTCAACCTATAAGCCCATGCTCAGAGCAAACCCATTGAAACAGGCTTAAGTAAGCTTATTGATTGCAATGAGTCTCATCTAAATATGACTTAGCTGGATGTCCTGCTGCTCAGGTTGTCCTATTTAAACTGGCTAGCATGGTTTTAAACTGTTGTGGAGGTTTGCATTTTGTTCTCTCACCCACCCCTACTGATAAGAATATGGAGAGGGAACATACTAAATAAATTTGTTGATAAAGGAATCAAATGCAAAGAGTGTCAAAGTCATGTCTTCTCATTTTAAATAAATCAAATGCTTTCAGCCACAGTTTAGATGGTTTTAATTAGCTGGGGGGGGGGGAAGGGGGGTGACACTTTCCCAAGTTTTTAAATAAAGGAGAGAAAAGAAGAGGGCATATTTCTGAAGCAAACCCATCAGGGAAACCTTGTGTATTGTATTGTCACTCTCCTTTCCTCCACTCAATGCCCCCCATCAAGGCATTGATTTCTTTTCCTCCTGGGAGAGCCTAAGGGTGGTTTGGGGGGGGGGGGGAGAGAGAAAGCTTTAATCTCCTTCACATCCATTGCCTTTTCAATATCCCATTGAGCCTTCCCACTGAATTTGCAAGATATTTCTTTAGCATGACTGTTTAGTTTTCTTTCAGCTATTATTATTTCTAAACTAAAACAAAATGCTTTTACTCTTTTAAGCTCAGAATACACTATAAGCTGTCCCTGTAGCTTCTGACAAAGGCATTGAGGGCTATACATCTTGCTTTCTGCTGTTTTTTCCTTTGTATTTCACAGGGTCTTCCCTCTTGCCTTAAAGTTGGTTCAACGCAGCTGATGTGCAGAGCAATCCTATGTATTGCTTTGCTTGGAAGTAAGTCCCACTGTGTTCAGTGTGGCTTACTCACCAGATATTCAGCGCTGGATCACAACTTTATGGGTTTGGGAGCTGATTTATGGAACTGGTTCAAGAATAAGGCAGAATCTGGCGGCCACAGCTGTATATATAGATATATAAGGAGTATACTTTGTTTCCAAACGCCACCTGCTGTTCTCTTTTGAACATCTCTGCTGAAGATTTCTTTTCTTTCTTTAAATATATTTCATTCTAGCACCAAAAGTTTGTGATGCCTGCAAAAGCAAGAATGAGGATGACAATGAGATTGTGGAAAACCTCTGCAAAAATGACTTTGGTAAGTTGTTGTTGTTATTGTTTAAAGTCACTCTAATTAAAAATGGGGAAGAGTTGTTGTACTGTCTGCCATGATAACCAAGCAGTTTTGCAAGACACATACAGAACCGGCATTTAGCTTTCTTCAGAATCAAGTAGATTCAGGCATTGGTATTAGCAATGGGACAATCAAAGCCAGTTAGGATAAGTACAATAGGAGAGCAAGCTTCCAAGTTGTTTAGAGTTCTGCCTCTGAATAAACATGGCAAAGAAGTTTCACTTCTTATAAACAAGGTACATGTCAGTGTGGCTTATAGTACCTTTGTAGTGTCAGCATCTGTTATTGAAAGCTATGGAGGAAGACAAACTGCGTAAGGTCCCTATTGGTAGCAGTCAAGCATTCAGCATCAGCAGCAGTGGATAGATCTATCCCTACCATGTCCCTCATTTTCCTCCTTCCTTACATAGGAGCAACTGGCAGACATTCTCTTATGTGGGAGAAAGTAGTGGGGCCCCTATTAAGGTAGAAACTCCTCCTCCTCCACTCCTTTTACATTTTGCATAATATTCTTTGTCCCATGGCAGTCAATAGAGATCAGATTGATTTTCCGTGGCTTCTACCTTTGTTGTACTATTGCTGCATCTTCATCTGTATAGTCACACCCTAGGCCCCATAGCCTGGTCATCGTTGAATATGACAGATCGCAGCAACTTTTCTAAACACATAAAATATTTGTGTATTTTAAAAATCATCTGCAGTAATGCTGGAGAATCACAGCATCATAAAATTTTAAAGTATATTCCGCATACACTTTGCTGACCGTTGCTTGTGTGCTACACCGATACTCATGGATGGATGCAACTGGGAGCCTTTCAAAGTAGACCCAGGCAGCAGAGCTGTGCTGAGGACCTTGGCTCCATTCTGTTTCCCTTCTGATCCTTCTGCAGGGGGAGGGGGGTGAATGGGAGGGGAGGCTGAACTCCTGTCCTGCTGTGAATCTGAGAGCATCAGGCTTTATCCTCTCCAGTTCCCATCTTCTCATGGAGAGGGAGGGAGGGAATGCTGAGCACCCAGTCTGATGGGAACGAAGTCAGAAAGGGATTCCTCCTGACTTGGATTATTGGGCGGTGAGAAAGCTGAAAAGATGTGAGAGGGGGCTGAGGTTCGTCCTCATTTGTTTCCAAACCACCTGATCTTTATGGCATTTCTGACATGCAAAGTGCTTTACAGATCTTAACGTCCACCCCCAAGAGTCACGGCAAAGCCTTTGCATTCCAGAGTTGTTCTTTTTTTAAAGTTTCTTCAGAAAACCCAGCATGCCATGAACTGCTTTGGCGGAAGCAGATTGAGAATGGCAGTACTGAGGTGAGATGGGTGGCATATCCTTACAAGACATAAACATTTCTGGGCTGGTAATTGGAAAGGCCTCTTGAGTGAGGCAGATAACGTATGAGAAAATAGTTGGCATAGAAATAAAGTTTATTATTATAAACACATGCTATAATTTTATCAGATTAGAGCTGGGAAAGTATTTGTGGTGGAATTTACAGGGATAATATTCTTATCAGAAGGGAATTGCAAAGACAGTGACTTACTGCTTGTGTAACTAGTCTTTTAAGTTTTCATGTGGCACATCCAGTATGAGATATTCAGATAAACATTTTCTTGGTGGCTTTTTTTGTCTGTGTGTGAAGCATGCTGTGTAGGTTTCTTAATGAGCCTTGTGTTCCTCCCGCCTCCTTCCAGTTATTTTTCCAAATCAAATGCAGCTGTTAAACCAATTCTCTTCCTCTTCTTGGCCTGTTCTTTTGCATACAGTACGCAAGCAATGTCAGTTCCTTACAGGTTTACCTAAGAATCTTTCTAACCTCGTAAATTAAGCCTCGAGATCTCGGCAACAGTCGCGATCAGATTCCCTACGAATCGTAGGCCTCTCCCCCCACACACCCAAGCAGCTTTGGTGAGAAGACATTGTGCCAAGTTGAAACCTTAATGCATAATTAATGTACAAAAATGGGGGGCTTGGTTTCCCCACCCCCTCCTCCTGTGTTTGCAAACGAGAGAGAAAGAGAGAGAGAGAAAAGCTGGAGAAAAAAGGCCCACTTAGAAAAGTTTTGTTTAAAAGAGAAAGAAAGAAACACACCCCAAGGTTGATTCAAACTGAAATGACTTGCATGCCCTTGGTGGCTTTAGAAATGGAGCCACCTGCTGTCCGTTCTGTCAGCCCCTGACAGTTTAATTAGCAATAGAAGACCTCCCTCCCCAGGTTCTCTTTATCTGCACTAATGGGAAAAACCTCGCTCTCTCGCTCTCTTTCTTCCTTTCAACGTTCCCCCCTCCCCGCTCCCCGTTATCCCTATTAGCCCTGAAGATAAAAGTGAAGGAGATCACCTACATCAATGGGGACACCAAGATCACTCCGGAAACAAAGAGCAAAACCATCTACAAGCTGAATGGGGTGACAGAAAGGGATCTGAAGAAAACGGTGCTTTGGCTCAAAGGTGGCCTGCAGTGTACCTGTGACGAGATGAACGATATAAACGCACCCTACTTAGTGATGGGACAGCGGATGGCTGGCGAGCTGGTGATCACCTCTGTCAAGCGATGGCAAAAAGGTCAGCGAGCATTCAAGAGGTTCTCGCGCAGCATTCGCAAACTGCAGTGCTAATTGCTTGCCACGTTTGGCCCTGCCTAGTCACCAGCCTCAAATTCTTCCAAGCGCCTTGCACCTCCTGGCTTCCACTGCAAAGCACAGCAGGCGTGGGTGGGAGACGAAACGTCGTTTCTTTCTTTCTTTGGGGTGGGGGAGAAGGGAGAGGAAAGGGGAACCTCCCCTCCCCAATTTTGTACATATAGTAAAACTCTCATTACAAAAAAAAAAAACCAGAAACATGAATACTTTTTATGATTGTATTAAAGTATCTTGCTTAGAGCTAGCTATTTGCATCGGTGCAAAATGTGACTTTAATTTTTTTAATCTTTTGTTTTGGTTTTTTCCATTTTGAACAGTCCTTCAATGCGGCTAACATTTCTGTATAGGTTATATTACACGTTAGTTTTGTTAATCATCAAGTCCAGTTGGTCAGGTTCAGTTTTGATGCGGTGCAAAAAGGGCTCCATGAAATGATGTTGCCCTTTCTTTCTTGTGATAGATCTTCAGAAGATAGTAAAGCCCAGATATGGCTACTTTCTGGTCTATTTGAAAGGGAATCTGACAACGATGTCAAGTCACTTTCTGAGGCAGAGGAGAGCTAGGAATGCCACTTAGACACTTTTCCATTTGGGGCTACAATTCAACACAGAGTTAAAATGATTGCTTTAAGTCCTCTGAGTTCGGTGGGCTTGCGCATAGCTTAAAGTTTCAATCCTGGAGTTTGAACTTAGTGGGGCTTACTTCTGTAAACATGCCTAGGATTGCACTATAAATCCGTGTTGAATTGTGGGCATTCTGTTTCATTTTGACCTTGAATATTGGACCACATTTTACCCAAGATAAACATGTCCCCTATTTTTATTCACTATAGGGAAAGTATGATTGTCACATGTGCTACTTATGCAGGAACTGCGTTAATAAAGGCATATTAACCATTTGCACACAGTATTTTATACAAACCTGTTAACAGTTTTAAACTGACTCAATGCACATTTTAGGAAGGTTTCTTTTTGTGCTATTTTGGTACTACTGCCTTCACAAATTAAACCTTTCCTTAGTCTAACTGTAATATAAGTAGTGGTTATTCTGAAAGAGTTGTAAAATATTACTTTAACAAACCTTGTAAATATTCCAGATAAACCTTATATTCTTGTATATAAACTTTACATCATAGTTTACCCTTTGTCTTTGTTCTTTGGGGGATCAAATGAGGCTGTGAACAATAAGTCTTACCTCCATACTATCTAGCTAGTTTTATTTTACTTGTCATACAACTGGAACTTTTTATTTATCCTCTGTCCCACCAACATTGGCCCATGAAAGCCTGCCATATTATACACGTTTGTATCCTTAGATGTAATATATGCATCCTGTTTAGATGTGACCACAGCATGGCCCCCAAATACATTAAGGTGGGTAATGTGGTAACCGTGTAAATTAAACTTCACCAGCTTCTCTTACTGAAGTAGCATTTGTAGTTGTCCAGGATAGAATGCTTTTAAAAGATGCAGATGAAATTGTTTGGTTTGAGCTACTCCATGCACTTTCCTCAAACATACATTGAATGATTCCCTGGCCATTTCTTTACTGCTGAAATTCTTTTTGACTTCTAGCACTATTCAACCTAGGACAGCCAAAACTCTGAACGATATTCAGGACCGCAAGAAAGAGCTGACAAAGATTATGCATGAGTCATGTAGGCACAAGTTTTTTTGCACTCTCCGTGTAAACATCTTCAGAAACTTGGAACAGCTCTTGTTTGGTAATTTACACATGGATGAGGTTCTCATCAAGGTCATACACATATACCAAGCTCTCATCAATCGCTTTCAACATCACACACATACTACAAAATGTTGGCTCAATCCATTGGGAAGAAATAAGTGTCCCAAAGTTATTCTGTGATGAAGATCCAGGGCTGAAACAAAAGGGTAGATTGGGTTGTCCCCTCAACAGAGAATAAATGATGTCAGGGGTCTGAGTACACACACAGCTCAGCTTTTCGATTGGGTACCACAGCTCAGCACAGAGAAACATTGCATATAGCAGCTATCAGTGTGCGCAACAATCATGCCTTGCCATTACAGAATGTTAATAGAACAAAACACCCGCAGTTCAATAATCTTACACAGCCCTCCAAATGTTGGATCACAACTCTTGTTATCCCTGGCCATTCCTAGAGATCACCGAATTGTAAAGTTGGAAGGGACCTTGGCAGTCATCTAGTCCAACCCCCTGCAATGCAGGAGTCTTTTGCCCAATGCGGGGCTCAAACCCAAGACCCTGAGATTAAGAGTCTCATGCTCTACCAACTGAGCTATCCCAGGCAGTGCTGGCTGGCTGGGGCTGATAGGAGCTAGAGTCCAGGGCCAAAGGTCTTCTCGACCCTGTTTTAATTTCTTCCCCCAAAAAAGGGATATAACAAGCTTCTGAGGAGACTGTCCCTTGTTCCACAATGATACACTTTATTCTATTGATTGTACACTGTTCTTTTCATTCATTGACGCTTTAAAAAGAATATTGGTTTCCAGCACAGTTATAGTTGTGGTTTAGATGGCAACAAAAGTTTTTCTTTTGACTTTAAATACAGGTTAGACAGTGGACAGCCACCTTCCCTTTAAGCCTAAATTAATATGCCCTGCTTTGCTGTGAACCTATGAAACACTGCATGTGGACCCTTTTTTGTTTTGGAGTAAGGTTAATTGCAACACACACTACTTAACCTCATTTCATAAGGTATGAGCTTTGTTTAAGCCATTATTTAAAAGTTTATTTAAAATGTCTCCAGAGATGTTTAAATATATAAATATGTAAAATGGTTAAAAATATTGCACTAAAGATTTAAGAACCATAGGCTTTCCGGTGGAACTTCCGAGTAGATATAATCCTTGCCCAATAGGTAGGTACTCTTTTCACAGAGCATACCCCGCCACATGCATATCCCATTATTTGGGTACAGCTTCCAAGAAATTAGATTCCAAGCCAGTAAATCTCATACGGTGACTAGGTCATGGGAAGCTGGTGATTAGGTCGCCACCCTGTCAGAAGTGAGCACCCAGAAACAAAGCTACACAAAGCGTTAAATCGACGGGTGATTTCCAGGTCACAGGGTGTCACAGACAAAACAGGTTCTGAGCAAGGCCAAAGTACAACGGGCAGAACCCTTAATAAAGTCTGTGAAGCCCTGCATGAGGACGCTTTCTCTCCCATCCGCAAATCTAGTGAAGAATCCAGAAGTGGGCAATTAGCATTAGGCCACACAACTCAATTACCCTGCAGCGATGCCGATCTTGCAAAATACTGGCCGATATCAAAACGCAGCACCGAAGTTCCAGCACATAATAACCTTGCAAGACGGTTAATCTGCATATGAGGGTAAAGTGCATTGTGTTCACTTCGTCAAATCTTGGCTTTCTGTCCAGGCTTAGATCCACTATTTAGCTATTAAGCTTTTGAAGTGGGGTAGCAGCCAGATGTGTCCGAAGGCTTTTCAGGTTTCAGTTTAGTTACGGGTAAAGAGTTAAACAATGTCCTCTCAATTAGATCTTCAAGGGGCCAGATTAACTATCATTTGTCCCTTCACCAGACCACATGCACCCTGCTGGCTGCCACTGCCCAATGCCAAGTCATTTAATTCCCTTGCTCCTGCCTGCCAGGAGCTGCTCTATTCACACCCCAGACAGCTTCCTTTCAAAGGAGCATTACAACCACAACAGGCCCGATTGTGGAACCTCTCTTTTTGTTATTTATTTACACCCCCATTTTCCCCTTATTAGGTTGTGAAAGGGAACAATGAGGGATGGAAGGTAAATGGACTGCTAAACACACTAATGCAGAAGTCATCAGCTTCTCCTGGCTCTTTGAAGTCACAAAGATGACGCACACATAAAAATGGGGGAAACTGTTTCCTGTAGCTGTACACCGCATATAGATATCACAGTTTGGGAGAGCGGCCATCTCACTCCTCTTGAGCAAGACAAGCAACAGTTGCAAATGATGTTATTAACTAATCTGACACTTTAAAAACTGAGCCAACTGAATCACATTCAGATTAACCACTAATTTCCATGGGTCCTTTGGGACAATAACTGATGCTGGGTATCACCCCCCCCCCTCTCCAGCTACAGGTAACTGGCTGCACACACACACACCACATTTAAAGCACATGACAAGAATCTTGGGAATTGTAGTTTACCCACCGCAGAACTATAATTCCCAGTACGCTTACCGAACTACGGTTCTTAGGCTTCTTTGGTGGGAAGTTGAGAGCTGTAAACCTATGGTACGTATGTAGCCATTCTTCCATTTTTGATAGTTCAATTCCAGTTGGGGCATATAGGGGCAGTTTTATACAGCTACAACAAATTGTTTCAGTGGCCAGCTTTTAAACTGTTCATGGGGGGAAATGTGTAACTCCAATGTCCATTCAAACATATGGTGCAAATTTAAGCAATCAGATCAGTACATGCAAATTTACACTATGACAGAGATGAATCATGCATATAAGCCGTCAATCATAATTGTGAAAT
The DNA here is from genome assembly GCF_964252035.2 of Podarcis erhardii. NCBI lineage: Eukaryota > Metazoa > Chordata > Lepidosauria > Squamata > Lacertidae > Podarcis > Podarcis erhardii. The sequence goes on from NC_138512.1 coordinate 40,168,056, forward strand.
GAATTACAAATTCAAAATAAAGTACAGGTGACTCTTAGCTGGCGCAGGGGCTACAATGCATGGATAGCAAGTAAAGCCAAAATCACGTAAAGCCCAAACACATCAGGTTCAATGTTGGGTGGGATTGCCAAAGTCTCATTTTTCTGGACACCTGCCCCTTTAAATCAAAATAAAAAATGGCCCAGCACATAAAGCTGAATGCACCTAAGTTGTGAGTTACTTGTATTCCCAGTTAGCCTTAAAAAATTCAGTTTAAAAAAAATGGAGGAAGAATCAAAGAGACTCCTTTCCTAGGGCATCATTTGGTCTAAGGACAGACTTGGAGAACTATAGCCACGAGTGAGGGACACAAGGAAGGGTCCTGGCCAGTGTCTATGTCCACCTTGCTTGCCTCCCTCTGCCCCTCTCAGAAGAGCTCCTTGCACCACAAAGAAAGATTGAAAACTCATACAGCCACTGCCACACACCATGATGGTGTCTTGAATCCAGCTGTGACTACTTGCCCTGTCCAATTAAAGCCAAGCAACACATAAGGGCATATTCAAATATATACACACATTTTTCACAATTCATGGCTTGGTCATGTACACAAACTGGACATGTTCTACAGGGACCTGGCTTCAGGTACTAGGCCTGCTGGCTGCCATAAACTGGCAACCAACCAAGAAAGGGGAAGAGGATCCCGGCGAGGTGGATAGCTCTGATTAGTACACATCAGGACAGGCTGAAGATGGGGAAGGGGAGGTTGGGGGCTTAGGAGGTACTCACAGGACATCAGGGGAAGGGGGCACTTCATCCGAACCAGAGGTAGTCCCATCTCTGCAGACACTGCAGGCTCTGAGGTGTCAGGAACAGCAGGAGGTTCATTCTAGGAGTTTGAGGCAGGCAAGGAAACACAGCCCAGCTCACTAGTGGACCAGGTGGAGATCATGGGGCTTGTTAGGTCTGGGAGGAGGTTTGTGGTCACTCAGCCCGATTAAGCTCAGGGCAGGTGAGGACCACATGCCTCGTCAAGCAGAGAGCTGCTTGAGCTGGGTTTGCTGGAACAAACCCAGATGTATCAATCAAGGAAAAGGGCAGCAAGGCAGAGACTCTACATCTGTTCATCTTTCTTCCTTGATGGACCACTGATTGGTTGTTTTGAGGACTCCACTGGACTGTGACTTCGGGACTGAACCCACCCTGGATCATCTGCAAAGGCTTCACCCCATGTAAACTGTTAAGCAAAATGTATGGGTTATATGCAATATTGTTTTTCCATTTAAGTTTCAAGCTCAGAATCCCTGGGCATGTGTTCTGCAAATTATCCGACAGGGGGCACTCTAAGAGCTGGATTCCTACCTCAAATAGGAAAAATTATAAACCTTTTGGAGAATTTATAGATTATATTTAAATGAATTTGACATAAGAGTGTAAACAAGATGATAAATTGCTGGCAAGAATTGGCAATGATGCAAATGGGAGCGGGAGGCGCGAGGAAGTCCAAAGATGTTATGATATATGTTATACTGTTTTTTATTTTTGCATTCATGTTTGAAAAATCCAAATAAAATATTATATATATAAAAAAAGAGCTGGATTCCTACTTTCTGGTGGGGAAAGCCGCATGGCTAAAGCAAGTAAGGAGAATAGCAATTGTAATATACAATATATAGGTAGATTATAGTAACAAATCTGAACCCTAAGAAAACTTATATTCCCTAAAAATGATAATTTATTGCACAGCATGCTGACACACTGCCTCATGGGTGAAAGTCAAAACCATGATAGAAATTTGTTCTCTGTTTTGCGAATGCCTGCCTATAGATGATCTAGACCTGATTTAATGGGCAAGGTTTGTATATGTTTGGTATGAAACCTGTGGTGCTCCACAGAAGTACTGTGATTTAAATACAAAACACCAGTGCACTCCCAGCTATTTACCAAACCCATTTTTTGGTCCTTGACAAATAATATTCTTAATTTTGTTCCTCTAATGTTGGGGCCAACTAGACAATATTTTGTTGTTGTTACTTAAACAGTAACCATAGGGAAACCCCATAGGGATGAGGACTGCATCACACATGGGAAGGGGGGGTTATTCTAAACACACACCCACACCCCAGTGCTGTAAACCACCCTCCTAAAAGCTGCTATTCAGGTTGAAAGGAAAAATTCCCTTGCCAGCAGGTGCCCATTGCAATCTTGATCCACTGCATTGATCCCCCTATTTGGGATAAATAGCAACCTCTTTGGGGTTGCTATTTAAAAACAAAAACCCAGGTATGCTAAATGGTAATCTTTGCACACCACACGTGTAAAGCATACAACTCCCCCCACAGAATCCTGGGAACTACACTTTACCCCTCACAGAGCTACAATTCCCTACACCCACAACAAACTACAGTTCCCAAAATTCTTGGGGGGGGGGAGGCATGCACTTTACTTGTATGTTGCAGTCACATACATAGTTTGGATCTTAGTTTTCCAACTGGCCCTTGTCAGGATGGAATCGGCTCCAAATCTTTAGGTGCCTGCAGATCCCTCCAGTAGGTTAAGGTCCTTTGCAACTCTATGATTCTATGAGCACACATTTACAGGCTCCTCCACCTCACCCCTAGACTGGTCCTAAGCAGTATGCAAGCTACCATTTTACATATTGCAGCTGCTCAGGTATATTTCGAACCACTGATCACACTCAACAGGAGCATGCCTTGCTAGTTTAGCTTAAAGTATGGATGAGGGCAACATCTGTTTGGCTTATATTTTAATGTGAATGTACCCAATTCAAAAATGGGATGTGGGTGGCGCTGTGGGTTAAACCACAGAGCCTAGGACTTGCCAATCAGAAGGTCAGCGGTTCAAATCCCCGCGACTGGGTGAGCTCCTGTTGCTCGGTCCCTGCTCCCGCCAACCTAGCAGTTCGAAAGCACATCAAGTGCAAGTAGATAAATAGGTACTGCTCCGGTGGGAAGGTAAACAGCGTTTCTGTGCGCTGCTCTGGTTCGCCAGAAGCGGCTTAGTCATGCTGGCCACATGACCCAGAAGCTGTACACTGGCTCCCTCGGCCAATAAAGCGAGATGAGCGCCGCAACCCCAGAGTCGGTCACGACTGGACCTAATGGTCTGGGGTCCCTTTACCTTTACCCGATTCAAAAGCAATGTGTGAACCAATACACAGCTATCTTTCAGAATCTGAGCTTCTCCAAACGTAAACCACCAAAGGCTGTTTTTTGGTTCTGCTTTTTGAAGACACCGCCTAACATCACTGGTCTTTATGCAATGTCTTTTCACATCCTACCTCATCAAAGAAAGCGCAGCACAATTCCCTTCAGCAAAAAACCAAAATACAAACTTAGCTTACCTTATGCCTATTTACAGACATCCTGCTTTCTGCTAGGCTGCACTGAGAACTGCTTGGTTCCAAATCCGTGCTTGGTGAGTTGTTTTTTGCACCGGTTGTAAACAAAACCACAGCTCTTAAGCTGCAGTAAGCAATCAGGCCCTCTGTATTATTTAGTCGATAAATCCATCGTTGCTTTTAACTTATGACTCTTTTTCAATATGCACATGACCTGCAATTTGCAGCAATTACTAAACATCCCAGATCTCCTCATCCAAATTGTTTAACATCCCACTTACATCACAAACCAATTTAGACGTGGTGTGGAGGTGGGTGTTGCTTGTCCAAAATACCTTTGCATGCCAAATGGGCAAGACTGGCAGACTTGATGAGACCCGCAGGCCAGATGTTCTTCACCCCTGGCTTAAAGAGAAGAGAAATAAATGGAGACCATGCCTTGCACTGTGTTCTTGCATATCAGTTTCTGGGGACCAAATGATGAGAAAGGGCTGCTGTCCTCATGTCCTGCTTTGTGAGCCTGGTAGCATCTGACTGGCAACCTTGGAAATAGGATACTGGACTAGCTAGACCCTTGATCTCTTGGTGCTTAAGATGGAACATAAATAAGGGCAGGGGTGTCAACTTGAATATGAATTGGGCGGAAGGTAAGCCCTGTCCCGCATAATCGATCACAAGACGTGGCACATGCAACACCATTTGGATGGCAATGCTTGTCAATTTTGGGGGGGACCTCAAATACATTTTGGGGGCGACACAAAGGGACCTCAGCCCCCAGGAGTTGGCTTCTATGAATAAGGCCGAGAAGCCAAGTTGTGGAATTCCCTCCCAATAAAGGCGCATCTGACACCTTCATGAAGTCAGTCTGTCATAGGTTAATGCATCCTGGTTTTTGACACCTGAGTTAGAGTTAGAGAAGCACTTCACACAAGCCTGCTTTGGGTCCCTTATGGTGAAGAGCAGGTGAGAAACCAATTCATAATAAACACACAAGTGAACAAAAGCGGAGACCTAAACAGAGCCAAGATGGCCGCCTCTCAGGAATGTTGTGGGTTTCTTGTGTGGAGACTGGACTGGATGATCTTGAAAGCTCTTTCCAACTCTATGATTCTATTCTTGTCCACATTACTCACAGCAAATTAACACTGAAACCACATAAGAAAATTCTGCTTACACTTTTACAATCCTTAGAAAGTTACTCAGTGTGTGTGTGTGTTAATGGCTGATTCGCTAGGGACTTATGTTGGTGTTGGGACTCCGACTTTACAAGACTCTTTAAAGCCAAATTTACAGTCAGCGCCATTGTTTTCTGTGGAGCCGTGCCAACCAATCATTTTGGCCCCAGGAGTCCAATATATTAGGATACAATTTCACCAAATGTTTACACCAGTCACAGTTGTTGCCTCATTTCCTATGGTGTTGACCTCTCTGCATAATTGCCATCATTATTACTGTTTGCCGTCTAGGGGAGGTTTTTTAAAAAATACTTTTTATTAAAGCTTTTCTTTAATAAGCAGCTAATCTGTGGCCCTCCAGATGTTGCTGAACTAGAACTCCCATCATTCCCGACCACTGGCTATCCTGGCTGAGGCTGATGGGAGTTGGGAGTTGGGAGTCTGACACCATCTGGAGAGCCAAAGGTTAGCGCTCCCCTCCCCTTGAAGTACTGGTATGCAGGAGGACTGTGATAGCTGCTGCAATAAACAGTTTGCGATGCATTTCTACTTTTTGCACAGATTCGCAATTGCAACAGAAATGTTAAATTAAGCTATGGCTGCAAAAACAGAGAGGCCGCTTAAGCAGCTCGTTTGTTTACAAATTGATTTCTGCTTTCCTCTTACAATGGTTACATCCTGTAGATGTGAGCATCACTTTTATCATAAAGCTGTGCAGGCTGGTTTTGGTCACTTGTTCACAAAAATACTGCTCCTTCCCTTCTTCTTTTACAAGAAAAAGGTCAAGCATAAAGCACAATGTGGGCAACCATGACCAAAACTGACACATCACTCTTTTTCAAAATGAGTGACATTTAATGGCTTGTAATAGGCAATGGCATGTTGGAAATGCAATTCTGCTTTGAAATTATTTATCTTATGATTAGCTGGCCCGTATAGTTTCCCTTCCACCCTCCCACCAGAGCCAATGCCTTAAAAGATCTTGCTGCACAGCCTCCACTCTCTGCCTTTATGTACCCTCACTAGGGATGCGGGTGGCGCTGTGGTCTAAACCACTAAGTCATTTGGGCTTGCCGATCAGAAGGCTGACGGTTCAAATCCCTGTGTGCGATGGGGTTAGCTCCTGTTGCTCGGTCCCTGCTCCTGCCAACCTAGCAGTTTGAAAGCACACCAGTGCAAGTAGATAAATAGGTGCTGCTGCAGCGGGAAGGTAAACGGTGTTTCCATGCACTCTGGCTTCCGTCATGGTGTTCCATTGCTCCAGAAGCAGTTTAGTCATGCTGGCCACATGACCCGGAAAGCTGTATGTGGACTAATGCCGGCTCCTTTAGCCTGAAAGCAAGATGAGCGCCACAACCCCATAGTCGCCTTTGACTGGACTTAACCGTCCAAGGGTCCTTTACCTTACCCTTGCTAGTGATGCCTTCTGAAGCAGTTTAGACTTTACATACAAAACATAAAACTATTGACATATACAGTTGGTCCGCTACTTACGCAAGGGTCTGGTTCTGGGGTCCTTGTGCAAAGGTGAACTAGCAGAGTCCTCCTGCCACCTTCCCAGAGCCCAGTAAGCAAGACAGCGCTTTCCTTGCCAGCCTCTGGGATGCTTCCAGAAAAGGCGAAAGGAGTTCTCGGAGCATGTCAAAGCCCTCACATCTCCTTCCCAGAGCTTGGTAAGCAAGGAGAACCTGCTGGGTGCATGGGCAGGGGGGCAGGGAGATAAATGGAGAGAGGGAAACAACAGGTTCCCCCTGCTTCTCCTCATTTATTTATTTATTCCCTCCCACCTGCATAAGGTTGCAATCACATATGTGAAGTGAGAGTAAGTTGCAGGTCCACTGTACAGTGCTACCTTGGGTTAAGAACTTAATTCGTTCTGGAGGTCCGTTCTTAACCTGAAACTGTTCTTAACCTGAGGTACCACTTTAGCTAATTGGGCCTCTCGTGCCGCCACGCTATTTCTGTTCTCATCTTGAAGCAAAGTTCTTAACCTGAGGTACTATTTTTGGGTTAGCAGAGTCTGTAACCTGAAGCGTCTGTAACTTGAAGCATCTGTAACCCGAGGTACCACTGTACCTATGAATGATACCAAAAGCCAGGTGGAACCCTGGGGCTTATGTTGCCAGCATTATGTACAATCCAAGGTTCACCATTTATAAGCCTCATAGAGTTCAATGGGAGAGAGATGTTGTGTTTTTATTTATTTTAAAGGATATCTAGCCCCTGCTCTTCCTTAAATTAATTTAATATATTTTAAAATGATTATTATCACAAAATAACCCCAGTGCATCGTACAATTTAAGAACCGTAATCAAGCATATTAAACAAACCAATAAAAGGTTACATCACACACACACACACCCTCAAGTTACATCGATCCAGAAGAACAGCCTTCCCTATCTCTGCTAATGAACAAATCAACCAATGACCTGGGCAAATGAATGCATTTTTAGCTGGCACCAGAAAACCAGAAGAGGCGACACCAATTGGACCTGAGAAGGGAGGGCCTTCATAAACTTAGCATCTCTTAAATGTCTCCCCTTGAAATGAAGGAGGCAGTGATGGCCACCAACTTGGATGACTTTAAAAAGATTCATTCATTCATGGAGATAATGACTGCAAGCCATGCTTTGCCGTTGACTCCGCCCTCTCCAGCGGACCTGAGTGAAGCCTGCTCACTCACTGGTCCGCTCGGCTGGCCCCACCTCCACCAATGCCGCTGATTGGATTATTTGAACCGGGATTTGGCGGGAACCCCCAACGACTGATTCATCAGGGAGGCAGGGCAGCACAACCAGCTGATAAGTCCCACGTGGCTCAGGGGTGTTGCACACAGTCCCACAAAGGGCGCCCACAATTGGAGGAGTGAGCATTCATTATGGCTGCAACACTCTTCCTCCATGGTTTGATGCTGTGTGCTTCTGAACAACAGTTGCTAGAAACCATAGGAGGAGAGAGGGCTCTTGGGTTTGAGTCCTCCTAGAATCATAGAATCATAGAGTTGGAAGAGACCCAAGGGCCATCGAGTCCAACCCCCTGCCAAGCAGGAAACACCATCAGAGTACACCATCAGACCTCCAAAGAAGGAGACTCCACCACACTCCTTGGCACTCCTGACCAACTTCCTACAGGCATCTGGTTGGCTGTTGAAAGTACAAGAGGGACTAGATATATCTTTGGCCTGATCCAGCAAGCTGTTATGTTCTTATGAATGGGAATAATTATAATTATAAACTTTGGCTGGATCTCTCCCACTTTCTTTCCTACAAGGAGCATGATCGAACAGTGAGCCAACAGTGTGACGCGGCAGCTAAAAAAGCCAATGCAATTCTGGGCTGCATCAATAGGAGTATAGCATCTAGATCAAGGGAAGTAATAGTGCCACTGTATTCTGCTCTGGTCAGACCTCACCTGGAGTACTGTGTCCAGTTCTGGGCACCACAGTTCAAGAAGGACACTGACAAACTGGAACGTGTCCAGAGGAGGGCAACCAAAATGGTCAAAGGCCTGGAAACGATGCCTTATGAGGAACGGCTGAGGGAGCTGGGCAAGTTTAGCCTGGAGAAGAGGAGGTTAAGGGGTGATATGATAGCCATGTTCAAATATATTAAAGGAGGGAGGGAGGAAGGAGGAGGGAGGAGGGAGAAAGGTTGTTTTCTGCTGCTCCAGAGAAGCGGACACGGAGCAATGGTTCCAAACTACAAGAAAAAAGATTCCACCTAAACATTAGGAAGAACTTCCTGACAGTAAGAGCTGTTCAACAGTGGAATTTGCTGCCAAGGAGTGTGGTGGAGTCTCCTTCTTTGGAGGTCTTTAAGCAGAGGCTTGACAACCATATGTCAGGAGTGCTCTGATGGTGTTTCCTGCTTGGCAGGGGGTTGGACTCGATGGCCCTTGGGTCTCTTCCAACTCTATGATTCTATGATTCTATGATTCTAGTAAAAATCACAATGGCCACATATGCTATATGCACAACTTCCACCAACATAAATAGGTCTCAAGCTCCCCCAAGACTACATGGAGACATAAAAAGAAAAAAAAAGTGTGCAAAGGATTGCAGCCTTCATCAATAAGCAAGTCATAAGCCTCACCCGTCACTCTTCAGTGGAGCTAAATTAGCATCAATCCAAGGACTTTTATTTAACTGGGTTGTGAATCAGCTTCTGTGGGTATCTGTGCAGTTGAATGATTCATGACCATATAGCCACAATGCGTTTGATAAGAATGTTTTATTACGACTGTCAGGGAACTGCCATCGGAGAGACAGGTGGTGGACAGGCTCCAGGAGAATAGGAGAGAATCTGCAGCAGAAGAGGGAACCAGCAGGGGGAGTGCAGGAGTCACAGCGGAGGGGAGGCTCTGGGATGCTTCCAGTGAGAGTAGTGGAGAGGTAACGGGACCCCCTTTGGGAACTCCCACCCTTCGCCGGAAACTGTCACGCAGAGAGTCACGAAAGCGCATGTCTGTCAAACAGCTTTTATGTTGGCGTAAATTCCGTAGACGCCCACTGTCAGATTCTACCAGCGACTGACGGAGTCATGCTTTGGGGGCTCCGTTAGTGCATCGGTTTGGATGACCAGCCAAACCCCAGAGGGATCCAGCTTTTACGCACAAGCAGCTCATTATCCCATCACAGCAATCTGACAGTCTTTGAAAGCAGCTTGTGCAAGCAGAAGGCATCATGAGCGAACCAGCCGGAACCGGAGGAGCTGGAGCTGGAGCAGATCCAAGCCTGGAACAAAGGTACAGGGCGTTGGAGGTCCAGCTGGCGCTGCAAACGGCGAGGCTCGAGGAGAGGAGGGCTCAAGATGCAGATAAGGGGAAGACCACCCCACTTGCCAGACGGGTGCCTGGACTGGTGCAGAAATTTGGGGGGGATCCCCGGAACTATCAAGCCTTTAGGACAGAGATGCAATATGCTCTCAATCTACGGTTTGATGACTTCCCCGACGAGAACTCTAGAGTGGCGTACGTGATTGGCCATCTAGAGGGAGGGGCGAGGGACTGGGTTCGGCCCCTGATGGCAGCCAATAATGAAATCTTAAAGGACACAATGAAGTTTTTCCGCGCCATGGACTTGATGTTTTCCAGCGAGATCGAGCAGGGAGTGGTGCGCAGGCAGTTAATGGCGTGTAAACAGGGGAGCCGATCTGTACGTGAGTACTGGACTGAGTTCACCATGCTGATTCATAGACTTGGGTGGGACCTTGCTAGTGAACCTATTCAAATGCTGTTTGAAGAAGGTCTCTCTCCGGCAGTGAAAGATGAACTTTCCCGGGCGCCTAGGGCGGAGTCTATGGATCAGCTGACTAAATCAGCGCTGTCCATTGGGGCACGCCAGGAAGCTAGAGCTATGGAAAAGCGGGAAGGAAAGGGGGAACGTTGGAAGGACTTCCGCATTCCAGAGATTCTGGAGCAGCCTTTCCCGCCAGCAGAGCCGATGGAACTTGGAACAGCGCGCGCGCGCGCAGTTTCAAACACCAGTGAAGGGCGGAAGAAGGAGGGAAAGAGCGGCAAGAGATGCTATCTCTGCCAACAGCCAGGTCACTTTGCCAGAGTCTGTCCGCAAAGGAAGGAATGGCAAGGGATGGCGGGAACTGTTGGGGGGAAGGAGGAAGAAGAAATCACGGAGCAAGTAAAAGCCAACGCCTGGTTGCCAACATCAGGGCACAGCAGCCAGGCCAGGGAGTAATGAATGTGCCCACGCCGGAACCTCCAAGACCAGCGCTTGTGATAGAGGTGTTGCTGGAACTGGCAAACGGACACCCACTGAAGATAAAAGCGCTATTGGATTCAGGTAGCTCATGTAATTTCATGAGCAAAGAGTTTGCAGCTGCACACCAGATACAGACTATCCCATTGAGTAAGCCTTTGCAGGTTACCACGATTGATGGGAGGGAGCTGTTGGGAGGAGAAGTGAGCCAACAGACTGTACCAATGATAATGAGGGTGGCACGACACACCGAACTGATAGCGTTTAACGTAGCCACCTTGGGAGGAGCTCCTATTATCTTGGGTGTGAGCTGGCTGGCGCTACACGATCCGCTAGTAGGCTGGCATCAGAGAGTGGTTTCCTTTGGATCAGCACATTGCCTAGAACACTGCAAGGAGGGAGAGGCTCAGGCAGGCGCCAGGGCCACCCTAGCAGGGATGGAAGTGATGGACAAGGGGAGGGTGCCACCACAATACGCTGACTTGATTGACGTGTTCAGCGAAAAAGAAGCAGATAAACTGCCCCCGCACAGACCCTTTGATTGTCAAATTACCTTACTCCCAGGAGCACAATTGCCAGTGGGCAAGCTGTATGCAATGTCAGACAGTGAGATGCAGGAGTTAAGGGAGTTCATTGACAAGAATCTCAAGCGAGGTTTCATCAGAGAGTCACGAGCGGTGGGGGGCAGCCCAGTGTTCTTTGTGGACAAAAAAAACACGGGCAAGCCCAGGCTTGTATGTGATTTCAGGGCCCTAAATGCAGTGTCAGAACCAGTGACTTTCCCTATGCCCAGAATTGATGACATTCTAACACGGGTGAGAAAAGGGAAAATTTTTTACCAAGCTGGACCTTAGGGGGGCATATAACTTGATACGTGTGAGAAAGGGGGAGGAGTGGAAGACCACTATGTTCACCCCCTTGGGGGCCTTTGAGTACACCGTTATGCCTTTCGGATTACAAGCGGGCTCCGCCTGTTTTCAATCATTCATGAATCACGTCCTGGGGCCACTGCTCTACAAGAACTGCGTAGCGTTCTTAGATGACGTCCTGGTGTACTCAGACAATGAGGAGCAGCATGTGCGAGATGTAAGAGAGGTACTGAGCAAGCTGCGAGAAAACCGGCTGTGGGTGAAACTGGAGAAGTGTCAGTTTCATACCAAGGAGGTGGAATTCCTGGGGTACCGGTTGTCTGACAAGGGATTGGCCATGGATCCCAGCAAGGTTCAAGCGGTACTGGAATGGAAAACACCAAAGACCAAGAAGGACGTGCAAAGGTTCCTGGGCTTCGGAAACTTCTATAGGAAGTTCATCAAAAACTTTGCCCATTTAACAGCGCCCATCACGGATTGTCTTAGTAGCAAAAAGAAATTTGTTTGGACGGGAGAAGCGCAGCAAGCGTTCGAACGCTTAAAGCAGGCGTTTGCGTCGGAAGAGCAACTTTTGCACGTGGATCTACAACAACCAATGAGAGTGGAGACTGACGCGTCAGACCGAGCGGTGGGGGCCGTTCTTCTCCAGCCGGGAAAAGATACGTCTGAATGGAGACCGTGTGCATTCTTCTCGCGGAAGTTGAACAAATCAGAGAGGAACTACACAGTGTACGACCGAGAACTGCTCGCCATTCATGAAGCATTCCGGAAATGGCGGCACTTGCTGATTGGGGCGCAGCACAAGGTTCAAGTCCGAACTGACCACAAAAATCTGGAATACTGGAGAACAGCCCGAGTGCTGAACCAGAGACAAGTGAGATGGGCCCAGGAGTTCTCCAAATTCCACTTTGAGATTCGTTACGTGCCCGGCTCCGAGAACGTGAGGGCGGACGCTCTTTCCAGGAAACCTGAGTACTTAGAGGGGGAGGGAGCGCCTGAGGCAAGGCATGTAATCCCTGAAGACCGCTGGGTGTGTGGGGCGGCATTGGTGGGGCAGAGGGAACTGATAGAGGGTACGGAGAACGATGAATACGCCCAAGAGAAACTCAGAGAGCTCCGGAGGACAGAGGAGAACACAGGGGGGTTCGAAGAAAAGAACGGGGCGTTGTATTACAAAGGGGCACTGTACATACCCGACGGGGAACTGAGGGGCAGAGTACTCAAGCAGTTGCATGACAGCCCCACAGCGGGACATTTTGGACAGCACAAAACCATGTGGTTGGTTACCAGGGAGTTTTGGTGGCCCAAGGTGAGGGAGGACGTACGGGAATATGTCAGGGGTTGCGACAGGTGCCAGCGAGCGAAAGGAGAGAGGGTGGCGCCAGCGGGGCTATTACAACCCTTACCCACGCCCGAAAGGCCATGGGAGGCAGTATCCATAGATTTTATGACGGACCTGCCAAAATCCAAAGGCAAAACAGCTGTCATGGTGGTGGTAGATCAATTAACCAAGATGTGTCATTTTATAGCTTGTTCACATGCAGTCACAGCGGAGGAAACCGCCAAGTTGTTTGTAGAACATATTTTCAAGTTGCATGGCGCCCCCTTGAGGGTTTTGAGCGACAGAGGGAAACAATTTACTTCCAGGTTCTGGAGGAAACTTATGAGCTTACTGCACGTAGAACTCAATTTCTCAACTGCCCGGCACCCAGAAACCAATGGGCAAGCGGAAAGGGCAAATGGGGTTTTACAACAATACCTGAGGTGTTATGTAAAAGACAGAGAAAATGATTGGGTGGATAAGTTACCTCTAGCAGAATTTGCCTACAACAACGCGGAGAACGTGTCCACAGGGATGAGTCCCTTCCTGGCAAATTATGGGTGTCACCCCCGGGCATTCCCAGGAGAGGGAGGGGAGAGGTGGAGCGTGCCGGCGGCGGAATATTTTTTTGAAGAGATGGAGGCGATCCACCGTCAGCTTCAACTTAACTTAGAGAAAGCCAAGGAAGAATATAAGAAGCAAGCAGACAGAAATAGGAGGGAAGGTGAAACTATAAGGGTGGGGGACCGGGTGTGGTTGTCCACCCAAGGGCTACCGTTCAAGGGCGGGAGCAAGAAATTGAGGCCCAAAAGATTGGGACCCTTTGAGGTCATACAGCAGGTCAACCCAGTGGCATTCAAACTCAGGCTGCCCAGTCACATGAAATTACACCCAGTATTTCACAGGTCATTACTGTCGCCGTACCGAGAGGGACGTGAGTGGGGGGAGAGTGAGAGAGAGGCCACCCAAACGCCCGTGATAGAAGAGAGAGAGCGCGACATGAACGTGGCAGGAATCATTGATTCCAGGTGGAAGGGGAATCAGGTGGAATATCTGGTAGAATGGGAGGGGGAAGCAGAGTCGGAAAACACTTGGGTACCAGCAGAGGTAGTCAATGACGAGGTTTTAATAGAAACATTTCATCAGCGTTTCCCAAGAAAACAGCAACCCGTGGCTCGATTTAGAAGGGAACACTTTGGGACCACCGATGAGGAAGGAGAGTTTGAAGGGTTCCCAGAGTCAGGGGTGGGTGAAGAAGCCGACTCCGATGAAGAAGAGGAAGACGGGGAGAGAGACGGTACGCCGTGGCTAGAAGTGTTAGAATCCTCGGACGACGAGGAGAGTTCCTTCAGGGGCTTTCCGCCCTCACCGCCAGTGGGAGAGGAGGCGGGAGGGGGTGAAGGGGGCCCTGGGGGGGAGGTGGATGTCAGGGAACTGCCATCGGAGAGACAGGTGGTGGACAGGCTCCAGGAGAATAGGAGAGAATCTGCAGCAGAAGAGGGAACCAGCAGGGGGAGTGCAGGAGTCACAGCGGAGGGGAGGCTCTGGGATGCTTCCAGTGAGAGTAGTGGAGAGGTAACGGGACCCCCTTTGGGAACTCCCACCCTTCGCCGGAAACTGTCACGCAGAGAGTCACGAAAGCGCATGTCTGTCAAACAGCTTTTATGTTGGCGTAAATTCCGTAGACGCCCACTGTCAGATTCTACCAGCGACTGACGGAGTCATGCTTTGGGGGCTCCGTTAGTGCATCGGTTTGGATGACCAGCCAAACCCCAGAGGGATCCAGCTTTTACGCACAAGCAGCTCATTATCCCATCACAACGACGTTACAAAATGCAGGACTTGGCCAGCAAAGACACCAGGCATACAGGAAACTATAATGGCATCAGTCAATGTGTGAAGCAGCATACAGCAAGCTTGAAAGAGCATTCTGACCACGCAGCAAGTGCTTCCTGCCCTTCCAGTGTATAAATAACAACCTGTACAAATGTGCTCTTGCACAGCTCAAAGCACTGAGATCACTAAGCGGGACAGTCCCTCTTCGCTATGCATCTTCAGGCAAGGGTGGTGAGAGCTATAAACCACCACCACCTGGTGGGTCGCAGGTTCACTGTCCTTGCCTTAGGACAGGCATAGGCAAACTTGTCCCTTCAGATGTTTTGGGACTACAACTTCCATCATCCCAAGCTAACAGGACCAGTGGTCAGGGATGATGGGAGTTGTAGTCCCAAAACATCTGGTGGGCAGAGTTTGCCTATGCCTGCTTTAGGAGCTTGTGCAGCTTGCTCCCATTGGCTGGTGTCCTGCCTTACATGCAAATATCAGCAGCTGAGGCATGAAAGGGAATGCTCCGAAGGAGCAACTGATGCTGTCCAACCTGGAGAGGCATTAAAGGTAAAGGGACCCCTGGCCATTAGGTCCAGTCGTGGACGACTCTGGGGTTGCGGCGCTTATCTCGCTTTATTGGCCAAGGGAGCTGGCGTACAGCTTCCGGGTCATGTGGCCAGCATGACCAAGCTGCTTCTGGAGAACCAGAGCAGCGCATGGAAACGCCGTTTACCTTCCCACTGGAGCAGTACCTATTTATCGACTTGCACTTTGACATGCTTTCAAACTGCTAGGTTGGCAGGAGCAGGGCCCGAGCAACGGGAGCTCACCCCGTCACGGGGATTTGAACCGCCAACCTTCTGATTGGCAAGTGGTGCTGTGGTTTAACCCACAGCGCCACCCGCATCCCATGAAGAGGCATTACACTTTGCTAGTTTTTTTGGAAGCAGTGTGGAGGCAAAGTTGCATAAGGGGTGTATGCCTTAGGATTCAGCTGTCGTCTTGGGGGTCAGGTGCCGGAATCCTGAGGATTAGGCTGGGTCTGGACTGCCAGTAAGGCAGCCAGGTTAAAAGAATTAAGGGACTAGGACTCCTGCACCTTTAGTAGTTATGAAGAAGAGACAATTCCATCTTACAGGCAGACTATTAAAGGTGCAAGTGTGTTATCCTCTTTTTTTTATCTGCTCATCCCAACTACCAACTGCCTACCCTATTACATGCTTCACATAAGAGTGGAGCACACAGCTCAGACTGAAAGGATCACATACATCAGGGATGAGGAAGAAATTTGATCCAGTTCACATTTAAAGGCAAGCTCATATAATTTGCACTTTCTGAAACTGTACAGAAATGCAGCCACCCTTCAAAACTCTCTGAATTTTGCAGTGCAGGTTTTCAACCAAGTATTGCAAATAATGCATGTGCCGAGGTCATGGGCACATAAAAATGCATATACAGTGGTACCTTGGGTTACATACGCTTCAGGTTACAGACTCTGCTAACTCAGAAATAGTGCTCCAGGTTAAGAACTTTGCTTCAGGATGAGAAGAGAAATTGTGCTCTGGCGGCGCGGCGGCAGCAGGAGGCCCCATTAGCTAAAGTGGTGCTTCAGGTTAAGAACAGCTTCAGGTTAAGTTAAGGACCTCCGGAACAAATTAAGTACTTAACCTGAGGTACCACTGTACAACGCACAAAACGGTTTTGTAGAAATGTGCATATGAAGGAAAAATTAGCTGAATTCTCATAAGGACTTTTTCATCTTCTTTTTTTTTTTTTTTTGGTAAAGTGCAAACTGATGTAAAAATGTGGAAAACTTAAGGCTGGAAAAATGAGAAGCTGAGAGAAACAGGAAACCACAGATTCTCCCATCCCTTCGTACCCTACAGTCTCTGCTAGGATTTTATTGCCATTTTCAAATTAAACCAAAATATTTGCTGTTGAACTTCATCCCTTGGCCATTCAAGGTAGGTTTTTGTATTCATTAGCCTCCTGAGCTTACAAAACCTTTTGGGGATGGTCTTCTCTGGAATGGGCTCCAGAAGGATCAGAATTGCTGCATCGTTGTTCTCATCAAAAAGCCGGAAGTGAGAGAAATCGAGTTCGTACTTGCACCACTCGCTTTGTACAAAGTGCTCCGACAGCACGAACAGAGTTTTAGAACTCTTCTCAATGGAGTCGATAATGTTGTCCACAATCCATTTGCCAGGCGTAAAATCCCTTTTATGGAGGCAGAGTTTAAATGGGGGATTAGCTTGCTCCAGCTCCTGCACCATGACGTCTTCCACCCATTCAGAGTCCTGCTCGCTGTAGGAAACAAAGGCATCATAGCAGGTTTCTTTCTTGTGGTTTCTCTGGGGCTTGCGTTTCGCTTGAAGCCACGCCCAGGTCATTTGCATATACCAGATGGCATGAAGCTTGTGGCAAAGAACAGCCACCACCACAACGACCAACAGCATCAGGATGCAGATTAAGGACACCATCAAAGTCAGGTGGCAGTCAGAGGGCCGAAACTGAACAGCTCCCACTCTCTTCCCTCTTACATGCTCCGGAGAGTCACAGATGTAGTTTTCTGGCCACGCAACAAAGACATTAGATGGTCCTTGTTGCGACTGCGTGAAGGAGACAAATTCACACGAGCAGCGGAAACTGTTGTAACGCGCATCCAGTTTCTCGATTTTTGCAAATTTGACAAGTTGCTGCTCATTGAAGTCGAATATTTGGTTTTGTCTAATATTTATGATTCTAGCACTAGGAATTGAGGCAGCATCCGGTAGGGTTGTCAGTCTGTTGTCTTTGATGTAAAGCTCCTGCAGGTCAGGCAGGCTCAGTCTGAAGTCTTTGAGGTTATTATGGCTAACATCCAGTACTTCGAGACTTCGAGGAATGCAGTTTGTGAGCATGTTTAATTTACAGCCAGATATATTTAAAAATTTCAGACTTCTGGGCCAAACACACGAGGCTGGCATTGCTTCAAAGTTATTTTGACTTATATCCAAGTTAATAAGATGCCGTCTAAGAGCTACGCTTTCTGCTACTACTGAAATCTGCTTCAAAGAATTCCGACTGACATTTAAAGTTTGTAATCTAGGCCAGGCATCCGCACACAATGATTTTTTCAAATACGGATCTAGCAACAAATTCCCACTGAAATCAAGATACAGGAGGGAATAGAAGTGCCTTGCAAGATCACAGGGCACTAGATAAACAAATGCATTTTCAAGTGTAAGTCTGGTAAAGTTTGTTACAAGAGGCGTCACAGAAGAAAGATCTGAAAAGGAATAAAACTTGGTAATTGTCAAATTTCTGGCTGTTATCACTTTCAGGGAAGTTGGAGCATCTTGAAGACCATAAAACTGCCCAGTACCTTCAAACTTGCAATCTACTATCTCTATCTCTTGCATTTGTTTCATATGGGCAAATATGGGTGCAATCTGAATGACAGACATATCCGAAAGTTCAACATTTCTAAGGATAACTTTCTGCACAGCTGTAAGAAGCACTGGATCAGAATAGGGAATGGGCGGCATATCAAGGATTTGTATATTTCTCAGTTCAAGACACACCACAGAATCTGTAACATCATATATAATTGCAGCTAAAGTGGCATCGGGGGGAATATTCAACATAATGTGATTTATCAACTTAATTGATTTCAGAGTTCCTGCTACATATTGTTTGAGGTTGTGTCCTTCAATTTCCAGTTCTTCAAGAGTTGAAATTCCTTCCAAGTCATGTGTCTGTAAAGCAGAGAAGTTGTCATTTCCAAAGTACAGGTATCTCAGTTTTGGCAATTCAGAAAAGAGTGGAGCTTCCCCAAGAACCTGGTAGCAGTTACCTATTAGGTTCAACTTCTGTAAGGAAGAAAGGGGCCTGAACCAAGAAGGAGACAAGTGAGACAGTTTGTTCTTTGATAAATCCAAGTATTCCAGCTTTACAAGGGAGCGGAAGGCCTTCTCATCAATTGTCCGAATTTGGTTAGATTGGAGCAAAAGAGTTTTCAGATTGATGGCAAACTTCAGGTCCTCTTCCCTGATGTGCTCTATACTGTTGGAGGTCAAATCCAGCTTCACAATATCATCTTCTAGCCCAGAAGGAACTGCATGTAAAGCCCTTGAAGAATAGTTGCAGAAGTGAGTGGCATCGCAAAATGGGCTGATATGCTGGGCAGAGAGACTCACAGCTCCAACAGCAGAGATGAACCACAGGCGGCAGACTTGCTCAAACATGACTGTCTAAATGGTTGGTGGAGGAGTGAAAAAGGAAGAAAGAAACAGAATTGTGTGAATTTGTTTTTAATTCACTATTAAAATCATTTAATCACACAGTCAGTATTTTAACAACTTTTTATACAAACTACTATAAGAAAGTTCACTGATAGAGGCTTGACAAGAGGACCAATCAGGTGGTTGCCCCTGGCTTCAGCCCCTAATATACAGACACCTTTAGGCGCCAAGCAAAAACATTCCTTTTTAACCAGGCATTTGGTTAATCTGATTTACATCCCATGCCCTTTTTGGGGGGGTTGGGGTGGGCTATTGGGTTGTTGCTTTTATTTTTATTAGTTATTTTGTGGTTTTATATCTTGATTTTATTCTGTGAATCACCCTGAGACCCCTGGATATAGGGTGGTATATAAATTCAATAATAATAATAATAATAATATCAAGTGTGGCCTTCAACAAAGCTTTACTCATGAGTAGACCCAAAGAAATTAGTGACCCTAACTTAATGCCCATCCATTTCAAACTGAGTCAAATTTAGTTGAACCACAGGCTGTTTGGGGGGAATCGCTGCTATTTGCCAAAGCTCTTCCCATGGGCACTGCCACCTTGGAAGGTATCCTGCAGACAGGCAGTAAATCCAAAATGGCCATTCCAGATGTTTGGCAGCATCAGTTGCACTACATGGGCAATAGCTGTCCTATGCTACTATCTGATTGTCATTTTGGTGCTCATAAACTAAACTGTAGCACAGGACAGCTATTTTCCATGTAAACAGTGCTTTAGTCTACCCGGGCCAACTCTCATTCTCATAATTGTTGTAAAGCGAGACAAGCCATCATTTTTACAGACGGGGGAACCAAAGGAATCAACTGAAGGCTGCTCAACAAGTTGAGGGCTAGAGATAAATTTGAGCTCTGGTCTCTTGAAGACCAAACCAAACAGCAGTAATTTCTGAGCCGTTTTGAAGCAGCCAAACTTTCTTCCTTCACTTTTGGTTCAGTTGGCTGCCCTCCCAGCAGCTTTTGCTTGGCTGGATCTTGTGCCAACAGAAGGGAAAGTCCCAAAACTTCCCCCCTCCCACCAGTGCCTGCACTTTCATATTCATGCAAGAAAGGCTGGTGACCTCGATTCATTCCAAATGCTTTTGCTGGGAATGTCCCAGGCACATTTATAACATAAACAACTGCACAAACCTGAAAAAAGCCTTGTATCTCTCTCTCTCCCCTCCATCTGCTATTGTCAAGTAGCAATTTAGAAACAACAAGCATTAGTTGGCACTGGGAAACTTACAGGCTGTTACACACTTGCACCCAAGTTAATTGATCCACAGCACAATCCTAAATGTATCTACTCATTAGTAGGTCCTGCTGAATTCAGTAGGGTTTGCTCTTGGGTAAATGGGGTTAGGACTGCAGCCTTAGTGTTTTAGCAGATTATGGGCAAACAACAAATGCAGAGGAAGTAGCTTGCCCAAACACTGGGTTCTGAAAAACCGCTCACCTTCTCAGGGAGGTGGAGTTACAGGCTGGCCACAAACACTCCCTGTGTACAGCAGGGGGCGTAGCGATGCTGACCATGTCATTGGGAGTCCTTGCCGCTCCCCACGGCCGACCAATATGGTCAACTGGGCGGTGTGGCTTAAATGATTTAAACATCTGTGTGGCTGGGTGCTCAGTCTCCTTTTCTCCTGTGTCAGATCTCCCGCCCTCCTGCCCTATTTCCATGTGTTCGCAATCTTGGGCTTGCTATGGACTACGGTTAGTTGCCTGTTGAAGGGGCCAGGTAGGCCCACTAGGCAAACTGGCACCAGCAATGTGGTTTTCACCTGCCTTGTAGCAATCGTCACAACTTTGTAAGGTCTGGCAGTTAGGCATTGGTAAACCTGGTTTATGGGAGGGGAGGTTGTGGCCTTCACCTGCACCTCCTCTTTATGGGTATTCTGTTACAGGGATCCGGGGGTGTGGGTCCTGTCCGAAGCCTGGGTAAGGGTTAGGGCCATGCCACAACCCTATCGGTGACCCTGGGGGAGCTTGCAGTTTATGTACATCAACAGGGCTTCCCCTACTGGTGGTTGACCCTTATGAGACTACCTGCATGATGGGCAGGAGTCAGATACAGTCGGTTTAGTTCCATTGCCTAAGTCAGGGGTAGGCAACCTAAGGTCCACAGACCGCATGCAGCCCAATCGCCTTCTCAATCCAGCCCACGGACGGTCCAGGAATCAGCGTGTTTTTACATGAGTAGAATGTGTGCTTTTATTTAAAATTCATCTCTGGGTTATTTGTGGGGCATAGGAATTCATTCACCCCCCCCAAAAAAAATATATAGTCCGGCCCACCACATGGTCTGAGGGACGGTGGACTGGCCCATGGCTGAAAAAGGTTTCTGATCCCTGGCCTAAGCTAATACTGCTCACATCTGTAACCAATAAAGCTGTGGCCTTATTTATCCCATTAACCCAAAATATTGGTGTCCCTGTGTTTCATTATCTAAGAAATGGGTGGGGCTTGCCATGCAACACAGGATGGGCTCTGTCTGACACACTCAAGAAGACACAATGCATCCTGGGGATGACTGAGAAATGAGGAGATCACCTATAGCAGTTTATATGCAAGGTGGTGCCAACCTTGGTGAACAAAGCAGAAAGGAGTGCACCTGACAAAAGAATGACCTCCTCACACCAGGCCACACTATTTGTCCATCTGTGCCAACCTTCCAGTTGTTTTGGATTTCAATTCCCATCAGTCCCAGACAGCAGGCTGGCTGGAGGTGATCGGAGTTGTAGTCCACATAGGTAAAGGTAAAGGGACCCCTGACCATTAGGTCCAGTCGTGACCGACTCTGGGGTTGCGGCGCTCATCTCGCTTTATTGGCCGAGGGAGCCAGTGTACAGCTTCCGGGCCATGTGACCAGCATGACTAAGCCACTTCTGGCGAACCAGAGCAGCGCACGGAAACGCCGATTACCTTCCCGCTGGAGCGGTACCTATTTATCTACTTGCACTTTGACATGCTTTCGAACTGCTAGGTTGGCAGGAGCAGGGACCGAACAAAGGGAGCTCACCCTGTTGCGGGGATTTGAACCGCCAACCTTCTGATCAGCAAGTCCTAGGCTCTCTGGTTTAACCCACAGCGCCACCCACGTCCCTGTAGTCCACATACACACATGTAATAAAGTAGGAGAGAAAGTATGCTGGCTGGGGCTGATGGGGCTTCTAGTCCAAAACACAGCTGGATGGCAACCAGTTGGAAAAGGCTGGTCTCCTCTTACCAGCAGTGGCTGCCAGGCAGCTTTCCTCACCACCTGCTACCCAATCCTTTGAACTGTGGATGCCAGCTGAAGCTGGGACTCTGTGGAAGGAGAAGACAGTGGGCAGATGGGGTGTGTGTGTGCCAGCAACCCCTCCTTTTGCATGTTGTGCCCTAGCCCTGCTTTCCACATGATCATTTGTCACCACTGCATATAGTTTACTCGCAACCAGTGTACATCGTGAAAGGATGTAGTGTGACTGATATGCCACTAACTGTAAGGGGCTGTGCCATAGCTGTCCATCAGTTGCCAGTGACATTTCACAGCCACTGGGTTTATTTCATCAGTGAGATTCACTAGGACTGGTGCCCCTATTTAGAATTCTATCAGGTGTAGAACAAAACAGAAAATAAAATCACAGACGCAGTACCAGCGCTCGAAAATTAAAATTATGCTCCTTCATAATCCTTGCGGCAGAAAACATATCAATGAACATGCATCCATGACCAACAAAGGGGAGGGAAATAAGTCCTATGGATTTTCTGTGCTGACAAGGGTTAGGTGTGTGAAAGAAATCTTAAACACCTGTTTTCTAATCTCCAATACATAAACACCAGGAGGATGGGCTGTGCAGGCATCTTCTAAATAGCAAGGCAGAATAGTGTACTGAGCAAGAAACACACTTGAGTGGCCATGTCAAGTCTTCTCTTGAACTCCAAAAGCCATGCAAGAACCATGCTTTTGATCCATACTATTGCAAGTGTCCCGCTAAGGGTTCAAGGCAGAATGACTCTGCCCAGAACTAAAGCTGTGGAGCAAAACTAAACTACACTAGTTACTATTCCTTTTTGTAACAGATTGCTACACACAGGCTTGTTAAGTGGTAAACCAGAAGGAAATCTGCTACCTGAATAGTTCAAACCAAATGGTGCTTCCACAGTGGGGCTGTTGGGGGGCAGGGGGTGGGGGTCAGGGGCATCCTTTGAAGCTACACGGCACCTCCATGCCTGGTGTGGGCAACTGCAGGCCGAATAAGCAATGGCAGTGGATTGCACACGAGAAGGTGCATTGGAGGAAAGCCAGTGGCAAGATCCCACTGGTGCTTACTTCATGCATGTCAAGCTATGTCTAAAACTTAGGAAGTCCTTATGACCATTTTTTCACACACAAATACCTGTGGATCGTTTCACTTTCAGACCTATTTGTAAACGTGTGATTAAAGTGGGAGAGAGCGGGAAAGGGCTTTCAAATGAGCATCGCCATGCAATGCATGTCAAAGATAATGCAGCTGCTTTTGCATCCCCATTACAGAGGGAAGGAAAGTGGAAAAACAAAAATTAAGCAGCGCAGCACGTTTCCTCAGAAACAAACTCCATGAACTTTTTTTCCAGCGTAAACATGGAAAGAACTGCCCTGTCCGCAGCAGCGCAACCATCGGCTTAAGCTGCAATCCTATACTTTTTACCTAGGAGTAAATGCCATGGAAGTCAGCGGGACGGACTTGTGAGCAGGAGGGTGTGGGCTTGCTTCGAAAGAGTCGAGCCGCAGCAAGAAGAAAACACATCAAAACACTAGAAAAAATTCAGTGTATCTGAAGAAGTGTGCATGCACACGAAAGCTCATACCAAGAACTAACTTAGTTGGTCTTTAAGGTGCTACTGGAAGGAATTTTTTTATTTTGTTTTGACTATGGCAGACCAACACGGCTACCTATCTGTAACTAGAAAAATACAATACCCACCGGCAGCGCGTGCACAGTCTCTTCCAAGGGGTTGGGGCTCCCCAGGTGCGCAAAGTCCGCTTCGTCCTGCAAGAGTTAAAGGCGCCTCCCCGACTCGCTCCCGACTCGCTCCCGACTCCCTCTGCCGCCTCTCCGCGACTGGATTTCCCGGAGGGGAAGTGCCTGGCGGGCTTCCGAGGGTTTGGCTTGCCGACGCGGGCGAGGACGGAGCCAGAAGGGGAGGAGCGCGGCGGGCGGGCAGCGGGCGATTCGCCGGCCGGGGGGGACGACGATTCAGTGCAGACGTTGCCGCCCGGCTTCAGGCGCCGGAGTCGCCGGGGGCGGGGGGCGAACAGACGCCCCCGGGCCCTGAAGCGCGAGGCCTCCCGGCTGGCGGAGGGACCCTCCGGCCTTGCTCCGCTGCCGAGTTAGCCGGAGGCCACCGCGCGGGCCGCTCGCCTCCGGAGTCGCTTGTGGCGGGCTTCTTACCCCGGGGCAGTAAGCCCGTTACTCCCGCAGCACAGTGAGTGGCAGCACCGGGAGCAAATAGTGCAGAAGGGAAGCTTGAGGAGGTTTCTGAGCGTGAGAGGCGACGAAGGGGGATAAAGGCTGCTCACGTGAACGCACTATATTAAATTAACTTTTATTGAAGGCAGCCCTAGGTCACAGCAGCAGCACCATACATTTAAAGCCTCTGGCTTACCCAAAGAATCCTGGGAAATGTAGAATCGTAGCGCTGGAAGGAGCTCAAGGACTATTCCAGTCCAACCCCCTGCAATGCAGGAATCTCAAGCGTACTTTGTTAAGAGTGCTCTGGGGAGACTGAACTACAATTCCCAGGATCCTTTGGGGGAGAGCTGGGTGCTTTACAGGCACGGTGTGGTTATGGGTTTCTAGGTCTTGAGGGAGGAAGTGCTGCCCCAAACACTTTGTTGACTAAAGTGGAGCCCTTCTCGTGCATCCCTCCGCCACCCAGCACATTAAAAAGAGTTAGGGTCCCTCCAGACTGGAGCAGAGTTCTTGGTGGGGTGGGGGTGGGGATATTTTTTTTTTATATGTTATTGACACAACAATAATGCATTAGTGGCCATTGACATATCAATCAGCTTGATCAGTTCTGCAAATTTCCCCAATGTTGCTGCATTATCGCCCATCTATAAGGGAAAACTTGAGCTATAGCACAACCAAAGCAGAACATAAACAGCGACACAACATTTGCAGTATGAAAATTTAACAGGAATTCAGCAGGAAGTTACAGGGCAAGCGATGATAGGAAACAAAGCATCCTGCTTTGAGGACGGAGTTCTGTTCCCTTTCCTGGTGTGGCATGTAGAACAGGGAGAGGTGTCATCTTGTCCTTTGCCTCGGGCAGCAAAATGTCTTGGACCAGTCCTGGACAGCAAGCCTGGAAGGTGGAGAGCTGCTCAAGACATGATGAATCTTTGCCTACTTCTCCAGTGAATTTTTACACCTTTTTTAAAAAAATGGTGAACATTTTAAGTTGATCTCATCAGTGACTTTTAACCATGATTACTAGGTTCCTCCTCCACTGCTTTTGAATACCAGTTACTGGGAATCACAGGTGGGGAGAGTGCTCTTGCACTCGGGTCCTGTGTGTGGGCTTCCCATTGGGGCATATGGCAGCCCCTAGGAGACCACAGTCACTGGCTGTTCACTTCAACTGCACTTGACATGTTCAGCAAAGGAGAACATCCAGTCCTCCAGTCTTTAGTTGGAAGCAAATATTGGACATTTTCCAGCCAATTCAAGGAAAGCTTTTACCATTGGAACAGGCACATCGTCCGTTGCCTGGAGCTGGTTGACCAGGGAGTTCTTTTTAAGAGCCTAAAAGTCCCCTTCTCTTAAATCCGTACAACAGGAGCAAATTGTGTTTAATAGTGCTCACCTACAGGTGTCCCTCTGCTAGCTGTTGTTTTTATGTTATTTTCAGCAAAGCCAGTGCACAGAGAAGCAAGCCACTTCGTATGTTCTCCTGCAATACTGAAGTCATCTAAAGAATTTTGTAGTGTCAGCAAACCTATACAACAGGTTCAGTAGAACAACACAGGAATCCTAGTAAATGAGGCCACAAGAGATCAGCAGCATGCCCTTTAGATCAGAGGGGTCAGCAGTGTGGAACCCACAAGCAACAGTAGGCCCCCACTACTTCTTCCCTAGAAATCCACCATGTATGAGAGATTTCACTTCATGTTCAGTACCTGTTTGTACTGGCTCAGCCTCTTCTAGACTGAACACCTCTCAAACATGTTCACATCTTTAAGGAGAAGAGGCATTCACCTTTTCTGAATGCCAGGACACGTGTACACCATCTGTTCTGAACAAGAGTGAAGGTGCCACGCAAGTGATGCAGGTGTGTGTTTCCCACACTGATGGGGTGCATGACAACATCATTTTCTGGTTCTGTCTCCCTTTCTGTTCTTTCAGATATGGGAGCCATTTTGTGACTGCTGCCTGTGGCATATTCTCAAAACTGAAAGGTGCCTACAAAAAAACTGGCAACCTCTGATTCAGAAATTATGCAACAGCTTTTAAAAAAAACCCTTTGTTTTACTTCCTCATGGACGGTGTTCTCAGGCTCTTCCATCATGTTCATGTCTGTGGTTTCCTGTTAGTGTCATCAGTGGCTAAGTTAAATATATCCGTCTCATCAGCAGATGATCGGTCCCATGCAAGCCCTGATCTTCTGCCAAGGGCTTCTTCTTTTCCCTGCACTGTATGATGCAAGTGGTATTGGCTGGACAATGCACCTGTCAAGCAGACACCACACTAAGCTTTCAACCACAAGTCCCCAAAAGGGAAGGGCAAGCAAAAGTGGTAGCAGAAGCAACTGCTCTCATTGGAAGACAATAAACAGCAGAAATAACACCAGCGCCAGCACCACACTGCCCATCATAATAAAACATCAAACATTAAAAAACCTCCTGATACAGGGCTGCCTTCAGATGTCTTCTAAATGTTGTATAGTTATCTATGACAGCTGATGGGAGGGTGCCACCACTGAGAAGTCCCTCTGCCTAGTTCCCTGTAACTTCACTCTCACAGTGAGGAAACCGCCAGAAGGCCCTCGGAGCTGGACCTTAGTGTCCAGCCTGAATGATGGGGGTGGAGACGTTCCCTTCAGGTTATTGTTATTATAGTATTTATTTATATCCCACTTTTCCCCCTGAAAGGGACACAAGGCAGCTTACATATAAAATAAGAACAGCTAAAAAGTTTTTTAATCAGACACTGATAGAAATAAAACTATATAGATCTACTGTATATCTTTATTGATATTGATAGGCATGCAGTGGAGCCTGCATGGATCAGAATTTTCTTTCTCCTAGATGGGCTACCTTCCCAGGTTGATGAGTCCCATCTGCACCCCCCACTTCCCCCACAGCATTTGCAGAAATTGCCTTCTTGACTGTTGGGCCCACCATCCATCTTGTCTGCTCAATCCGCCAAAGCATTCAGGGGAAGCCTGCAGGCTATGGCTAGTTCACAAACAGGATTACATCTAAAGCTTTTTTTGTGTTTTGTTAGCACATCTCAAACCCAAACCCAACATGTTCAAAACTAGTCTTGTTAAAGGCCATTCTTCAGTTCTGAAGCAATTTGTGCCATTTCTGAATATGCAAATGCAGATCCCAATTTACTCTTATTCTCAGTCACACCTAGAGCCAATCAGCACACCCATTTCCCCCTCCATTCCATGGAAGGAATTGTGTTTCTCTTCTAGCTAGTATATGGTTATTCATCTGGCAGTAAGCTGCTCAGCTGCTAAATGCCTTTGCTAAGTTTATGTTTTTCTCTGCCAAATTCTTCCTTGGAATTTCCAAGCAGAACTTCCAAGTGGAATGCAAGTGTGAATCAACTGTGCTTGTGAAGGGTCGGGTGTTTAGATTGGCCTAAAAGTCTTAAGATCTCCTTCATCCACACACCCCGTTTCAGCTCTCAGGGAAAGTCCCAGGATTTTATAAGTGCTAGTGAAATAGTTTTAATTGTATTTATGTGTATCCAGGGCCAGATTTAGGTTTGTTGAGGCGCATGCTACTGAAGGTAATGGGGCCCTTTATCTATCCAGCTGTCCTTTGTCAACAACAAATTGTCGCTGTTTTTCGTGTTGAATATATGCTACATGGTAATTTATGGACCTAATAGGTATCTAAAGCCATTTGAACGTAACAAATAGGAGCCAACACAACACAAAACACTGTTGCTGTATGTAGGTTTTATCTTATTTGTTTTTTATCATATATTCTGGAAATGTACACCCAGGTTATTTCCTTTAATTTGGGGGGGGGGGTCCCAAGAGACTGGGGCCCTAAGCTATAGCTTGTTTAGCTTATATGTAAATCCGGCACTGTGTGTATCCTCTTTAATGTTTGCTAAAGAAAACACTTGTTAAATGCTATGTAAACCTCTTTTAGAAAACCACTTCTGTGAGATATTGTGTATGTAAAATAAAAACCGTCATCATTTCAAAATATACTTTTGTCTAAATCAGGTAAGTAAACAGCAATGGACAGAGCCATGGATAGAAGATTGATGGCATTGGACTCCCAGTTCTCACCATTCCTGACCATTGATCATACTGGCTGGGGCTGATGGGGAGTCCACAAATATTTGAAAGGCTACAGGTTTCACTCTCCTAAGCAAGAGATATTGTCTCCTGGATTAGTTCCCTCAAATTTAGGAGTACACAGTAGCTGGCAGGGAAAATAATTGATATGCCACAAATTAAGCAAGGGGGTCTTTAGGTAAAGGTAAAGATACCCCTGACAGTTTAGTCCAGTCGCGGACGACTCTGGGGCTGTGGTGCTCATCTCGCTCTATAGGCCAAGGGAGCCAGTGTTTGTCCGCAGACAGCTTCCGGGTCATGTGGCCAGCATGACTAAGCCGCTTCTGGCGAACCAGAGCAGCGCACGGAAACACCATTTACCTTCCCGCCAGAGCGGTACCTATTTACCTACTTGCACTTTCTGATTGGCAAGCCCTAGGCTCTGTGGTTTAGACCACAGCGCACCCGCGTCCCTTTTAGGGGATCTTTAGGATAGAGCAAACAGCTGAAAGTATTTTTAATTGGCACATGCTTTGCTGTTACATCCTCTGAAGTGCACAAAACAGACATGTACTAATTCAGCTGTGGGAATTTCTTAAAATAGGCTGGCTTATGTTACCTCTATAAAACACAGAGATTGTAACAACAAACTATGAAATGAATTATTTCTGTGGAATGTAGAATGACAATGAAGAGATGCTACCAGTTTCGTTCATTCTCATGATCTGGTGGGAGCCAGAGTGCAGTTTTGGGTTTTCATTTTTATGCCAACTTGCTGTTTTATAATCTTAACAAGTTTCCACTTGTGTAAAATACAGTAAAATTAACCATGTGAGAACAGATTATTTTGCACATTTTGATTCTGTGGACATTGCAAAACTTTTGTCAGAGAGACCAGTTTCCAGGTAAGGTATTTTCTACAAATGTTTTATGTTTTAATCTATTACCCAGTTCTAAAAAGCTATGCTTTAACTTCCTGCAATTGGAAGTAGCAATTCCCCCCCCCATATACTTTTGTACACAATTGAGATTCTTCTTTCTAGGACTGTAAACAGAAGTACTTCCGTAATCAATTAATATCCTGTACGTTTGTTCTGGGCATGAATGATGACTGAATCTAATACCCTTTCCCCTCCTTTGTAAATACATTTGTGAGAAACACTATTTCACCATTTTAACCCATTCCTCCTCAAGGAGCTCAATGGAGCATCCCCATTCCATACTCACATGAGGGGTAAAGGTTAGGCTGTGAGACTGTGTCTGTGCCCAGCGTTGCCCAGTGAGCTTCATGGCTGATTGGGGTCTGGAGCAGGTCTCCTTGGTGCAAGTTGGACACTAAGCATTGTACCACTCCAACTCTTTTCTGCATATGAGCAACTTAGAAGAAGGCCATAAAGCCTGTTAACTCAGAACAAATGGTTTTCCTTAACCTATCTGTCAGGGGTTCAGGAGCAGAGACACAGGAGAGGGAGCAAATGGAGAGCGAGGGGGAGGAATCCGAGGGGGGTGTAGGCAGTGACAGTGGTCAGAGGGATTCCACAAGTCTCTCCAGGAAGATTCCCAGAAGGGAGCGCCGATGGCCAGGGCGAGGGGGGTGCCAAGGGGGAAACCCCAGAAGGAAGAGGCCAGCGGAGACTCCCTGAGCAGCAGTTGGAAATCAGGACCAGCTTCCCCACCAGAACGCAGTAGGGGGTAGGAGTCCCAGGAATCGGGACCAGTGTTCTCACCACCAGCGAGAGGAGATGAGTCAGGATTGACCACGCCCACATCGGAGAGCGGGGAAACGGTCAGGAGGAAGGTTACCGGCTGGGCGCGCGCGCCAAGTTCAAATGTACAGGCGAGCGGCACAGCAGGTAGCCCGGATAGGGAGCCAGGTCCTAAAGCCCGCCGGAAGGAAGGGCAAGACTCAGGGGGGTCAGCGTCAGAAGAGTCCAGGAAGGAGGAAACCCCAGGGGGCAGAAGGACCCAGAGGAGGAAAGAACAGCGCAGGAGGTGGAGCCGGGCTAGGATCTTAAACTGGTGCGGAAGGGGTAGTGATTCAGAGGGGACTTCGCCGATCTAAAGTCAAGACGTAGGGCTGCACGCTCTGGGGTTTGAAATGGAAACTAAACTTCAATAAAGACTTTTGTACATTACATCAACCGGGCGTTGGTCCTCTGTGAGCTGGGACCTAGAGGCAGCTCTGACACTATCACTTACAATAGGCCATAGTTCACAAGTAAAAAGGTGGGGGAGATAATATTCAGGGCTAAAGAGCTTTGCTTACCATTTTTGTGTGTCTATAGGTTATAGCCAATGTGTCATATGTTCAATATGGTGGAACAGAACTTCAGTTTCCTATCACTCCCCGCACCCTTAATCTGCTCCAGGATGTCTGGAAGGCTGGAGAGTACAGGAGAGTAAAAGCAAGTTTTGCTGCAAAGTCCATTGTTCCACATCCCTAAGCTTATCTCCACCTTGTTGAACAGACTAGCTGCATCACTTGGTGCAAACCAATGTGCATTCTCTTCCGCAGCTCTGAGTCACTATGCATGACAACCAACATTAGAGGAACAGAAACTTTGAAATCTACTGAAGCATACCTATCCCATCTGCCTTGATGACCACTTTTTAAAACTGCTCTTTTACTTCCTTGTTAGACACGTCTTAAGGAGCTTTAAAACCATCTGATTGAGAGTTACTAAGAGTGGTCAACTATATAGAAATAATACTTTAACTATAGAGAGTCTGTGTTTGTGGGTTTTTGTTTTGCTTTATAGAAGGTCTAGAAGAGAAGTGAGGAACCTCTGCGAAGGTCAGATGCCATGACACTAAAGACCCAATTCTTACATTGTGTGGAATTGACCTTCCCTGCAGAGCCCAGCGATCATTTGGATATATAAGAGGTGAGGTATAGGTATGCAACACTGTTTTTCCTCAATGCAGTTCCCAAATGCAGTTCAGGCAAAGAGGACAGATGCAGAACCAGGCCTGTAAATATGGAACATTCCGTAAATGAATGTATTCAAGCTCCCATTAGCGTCACTTGCAAACTTGAGTTGCTGTATAACAACATTGTTTCTAGAAAAAGAAAGCTAAAGTGTGGGGTTTGGAAAGGGGTTGCAGTCTGTGTTTTGGGAAATGACAGCAGGCTTCTGTTTCCACAGAGGCAAGTGTGGATGTGTTAAGAAGCCACTTCTGCTTCAGCTACAAATTTCAATGACAAAGCAGAACCAGTTTGTGGTTCCACATAATCTCAAATACCTAGAATTACCTTTGTTATATAAAAAAGTTATCACTTAAATAATAAAAAGGAGCAGAAATACAATATTCAGGAAAATCTGGGATATAAGTGTAGTTATAACAGATTTTAAAGCAAAAAGGGAAAACTCCCATTTCAAATATACAACTGGACCATCAGTACTATTTACCTAAAACTAGGACACTAGTGAGCAGCTTCCTCTAATTTCCATTACTTGGGACTACTTGAGTTGCATGATTGCTTTACCCCATATGTGCCTACTCAACCATATTTTGTTATAACTAAGAAGTATATAGATCTTGTTAATGAAAGTTAATAATAAAGTACTTAGTTTTGGAAACACTGTTTTGCTAATAACAGATTCAGACATAAAAAGTAGCCCTTCTTGAGCTACACGTTTTAAACAACAATGAAGCATTACATTAAAGGACCTAATTCCATATACAGTGGTACCTTGGGTTAAGTACTTAATTTGTTCTGGAGGTCTGTTCTTAACCTGAAACTGTTCTTAACCTGAAGCACCACTTTAGCTAATGGGGCCTCCTGCTGCCGCTGTGCCACTGGAGCACGATTTCTGTTCTCATCCTGAAGCAAAATTCTTAACCTGAGGTAATATTTCTGGGTTAGCGGAGTCTGTAACCTGAAGCGTATTTAACCTGAAGCGTATGTAACCCGAGGTACTACTGTAATGCACACACATTCTCTGTTATGAATTTGAAACTTTATTGTTTGGCTTTTCTATGTATTTCATCTATTCTTTTCAGGTAAGAGAATTATTCAAGGAAGCAAAACTATATGCCATAAGGGACTTAAAATTATTGAAATGGGTAACAGGAAACATTCAACTTCCAGATTCTTAAAATAAGCACAGTCACTCAAGAGGTTGTGTTCTCTTTTAGAACTACAGACACAACCATCGTGTCTGCTGCTTGGATGTTTGAAGTAGAAAATGGGAAAGGCTGGGTATGGTTTTAATTCAACTTAAGCTGCAATATTCATTCTGTACTCACTCACTTGGAAAGCCCTATGAACTTTATTGAAGGAAAGGTTGTTTATCTAAATAGCCCAATCCTCCACATTACCTGGAAGTAAACCCTGCGTTCTTCATCAAGACTTATGCCTGAGTAAATGTGCATAGGACCGCAGCCTTGGTAACAATGCAATCCTAGTAGCACTTACTCCCAGAGTAATTGTGTATAGGACTGCAGTCTTTAAGAAAGTAAAGCTGTGTTTGTGTGTGTATTCTCTAGTGTGAATCAGTTTGGGTTGCAAAATGGGATTTATTGCATAAAAAGAAGTTTTGAGGCTAACATATATTTTAAATGTATTTTAGAAGAAAACTTTGGAAGGACTAATTTAAAATCCCTTGCAATCTAGCAGCTGAACTCGCATCTATTTTGGTACCATTTTCTGGGCTACCAATTCTTGTCTCTGATCTTAACAGCTGTGTCCACAATGGCCACATCCATAAAGTTCACACACCCACACACCTGTGAAAGCTAATGAGCAAAAGTTAAAACATATAAAACTGCCTGAACTTCCGGGTCGGCGCCATCGCCGAATGGCGGACTCCCTCCGAGCTCCGGAGGGAGCCTGCACGGCAGGGGCTGGGTCCTACCGCATCGGCGATGCGGGGACCCTTAAAAACCACGGCCACGGGGGCCGTGGACATGGAGACTCGGCTGACACCATTAGCGCCCTCCCGACTCGTGAAGGAGCCTTTTTAAAGGCTACGGATCGGGTGCCGGGGAGAAGCGTGGTGTTTTGAGTCCTCTGCTATCCCTGCCGTGCGAAGCCGCATGCCATTCGGCGGAGAGCGCTGGCTTCTTCCTTTGAAAATTCGGACCTAAAAGAACAACCTGTAAGTAATTGGAACTTGGATTAAAAAGAGGGACAAAAATTTTAAAAATTTCGGAGCGAGCGGGGGAGGCGCAAAAAAGGAAGTCAGCCACCCCCTCCATTGTAGAAGGGTCAAAGCAAAGGATCTGATAACTAAGATCGGAGTAACATCATTTTGGCAAGTTTTTAACCTCACGAGTGAAGAATATGAGATTGAGCTGGAGGAGGAAAGTAGAATTCGGACTTAAAAACAACCCCCCCTGGAACCCCGGGAGCGATCGATGACGGAGTTTGGAGAGGAGAAAGGCAAGTTTTGACAGCTGTCAAAGAGCTGTCAAAGCGGAAAATATGATAGAGACTATGTTACAAGGACTTTGCTGGTTATATTTGTTATAAATTGAATACAAATTGTTTTAAATAAGGATTACAAAGTTACTAGGGCTAATGGATGTGATCTGGAAGAGAACTCAGCTTTTGCAATCCACCTAGAGGAGCCGAGGGACATTACAAGTTTTAGCTGGAAATTGGAACTGAACTGTTTATCTCCTGGGAAACTGCAGAAATGGAACATTATTATGACTACAGAGGCTACTACACCGAAGAAGACAATGGAATCATCTGTTGTGGAATGAAAGGAACTTGACGTAATGTTTTGTTTCTGAATAACAAGCCTCTGCAAAGGAACTAACTTTTGGAATTAGGACATTTGTGCAGGAAAACAGGGACAGAAAGAAATAGAAAGAGGAGTGTGATCAATAAGAACAACAAAATAACAAGAATTGGACCAAGTTAAAAGTGGGGACATTTGGGACATCCAGATTTGACAAGCTTAAGGATTATAATTTGGAGTTTTTTACTCCTGGATATAAAAATCTGGATGGAAAAAATGGGCCTCTCTTTGAGACAGAATCCTTCCATGATTGGACATTCGAAACTAAAGAGGACTGGCAAAGGACTATGATTTAGAGAGACGTGGAAATATCGGACATTGAGGAACATTGGGAACGCAACCGGGAAAAGGGGGGGTGGGAAATGTGGAATCCTTAAAGGCGTAAACTACGTTTTATTTAGGCTATATACATCTACATGGTATTCTAAAGGGGGGAACTCGTGGTGGGAATAAGCCGATTTTAGGGGAATGGAAAATAATGTTTTTTTAAAAAAAAAATTTGGGTTAAGGATAACAAGTTTGAATTGAGGAGAAGAACTTGTTGAGATTATTTGAGAGATTGGGAATACAAGGGGGGAGGGAAGGGGAAGTCCTGAAGGGATGTAATTGGAAAAAGATTTGAAATTGGATGTTTTATTAATTTGTAATTAATTGGAAAACTTTAATAAATATTATTAAAAAAAAAAAAAAAAAAAAAAAAAAAAAACATATAAAACTGCCTTATACAGAACCCAATAATTAGTTATGCACTGGTAGTTGACTCCCCAGACCCTCAGGCCAGTGGTGTCGCAAGGTGCAGGGCAGGACACCCCAGGTTCCATGTTTGGGAGGGTGACAAGAAGGCACCCCGCAGGGTGCTTGCCCTGCTGCCCTGGCCCAAACAACCATCGTGCTGCCGCAGCCGCATGTGGAGGATCCTCCGTTCGCGACTGCAGCTGCAAGCAAAGGATCCCACCACCATCCGTACGGCGTTTGAGCGGCGCCGGCGGCAAACCGCTACGTACAACGTATGCGCAGTGTCACATGCTTGTGCTGTACGTAGCGATGCTGCACATGCACTGTACATAGCGGTTTGCCACCAGCGCTGCTGGAGCTCTGTATGGACAGCAGTGGGATCCTTCCGCCGCTGCCCGGAGCCGCTTACAGCAAGACGGGCGCCTCGCTCCCAGCCTCCCTGTAAGTGGCTCCCACTTGCGAGCCAGGTGGGAGGGGGATGGACAGGAGCCGTGGCTCCCGAGAGGACGCAGCTTTGCCAGCGCCCCGGCAAAGCTCCCCCCCTTCCCCCGATGGCTTGGGGTACTTGGGAGTCGCGGGGGTGGGGGCGCAGAGGCATAGGAAGGGGGGGTGAACATTCGGTGCCCGCCTGCAAATCCCAACCCTGAGCTGTCAATGTGGGCGGGGGGGGGGAGAGTGACAAAAAGAATTCCGCACTGGGTACCACCTGGGCTTGCTATGCCTCTGCCTCAGGCAGCCTTTTGTAGGATCATCATTCCAACTGAAGGTGCCAGGAAATGGACTAAATTTTGGGCCCTCTGCATGCAAAGCCTGCTTTTTGCTGCTGAGCACTTGCTCTCTTTTTCTGTTGTTACCAGCCTGGGTTTCTGGCATTCTATCATAGTATTTCAAATTGGAAAGGAAGAGGTCTAAGAAGTCATCTAGTCCAACTCTCTGTTCCATGTAGGATCTACATAAGATGCAGCTATAGCATCTCTTGACACCTGAGTGCCCAGCCTTTGCTTAAAATATCTCCAGTTTAGAAGAGTCCACCTCCAAGGGAGACTGTTCTGTTGTTCAACAACTCTTACCATTAGGGAAGTGTCTTCTCCCATCAGTTCTGGACTTGCACTTCTGGAGCGATGGAACAAGTATGCACCATCTTCTGTGTGACTGCCATTCAGATATTTGAAGACTTCGATTTAGATGATAATGCCAAGACAGTTCTATAATAACAACAGAGTAATATGACTAACGGTGGTTGCAAAACTAGTTTCTCGACATACTGCTTTCAGAAAGAGTTCCTATAAACAGAAAGAATGCAGAGCTCTCAAAACCCTTAGCAAATTTGCTACTTCCTGCTAGTAAACACTGCACAATTAATTACAAAATGTATGACAGTTCCTGATCTAGTGGTTGAAAACAAACAAACCTGGACAGTGATTCCTTTGAATAGGGTCACTTATACAGTCGGGAAGTTCTTCTGCAATGTTTAGCTGAAATTCCCTTTCTTGTCATTTGGTTGATCTGTATTCTACTCTGCTATCACGTAATTTCTTATCAAAATACTAAGTATCTCCAGCTCCTTTTACCTTTCCTCAAAGGACCTGGATGGCTATTCAATTAATGTTGCACATCTGTGCAAGGACGTCTGCTTGTACAATGGGGCTTTCCCCCCTTTTCTCTTCCCACAGGTACTCTGCACCCTCCCCAAATCTGCTCCAGAGGGTTGAGGAAATCCCTAGATTATGGGGGTACACAGGGGAATGAGAGGATGACTGTTGCCAAAGCAGAAATCCTTGCGCTGATTAAACATTCACTTAGCACAACTTTTAAACCAACAACAGGCAAATGGAGAGTGAATTTAAGGAAAAAGAAAACAACATATACTGGGGCAATCTTCTCATCATGGAATTATGGAGCTCTTCGGGGACTTTGTAGGGCCATGTAGTCCACCTTAATGCAGGAAAATGTGGAGCATCTGCCAAAAGGCAACTGTTCGTACTCGGTCTAATGTCTTCCAGCAGGGAGAACCCACATTTTTCCATTGTCAAACTGTTCTGTCAAGCATATCTTAAGATTTAACTCAAATTTGCCTTCTTGTAACTTAATTCTATTAGATCTTAGTCCTGCTCCTTGGGGAAAGAGAACTCGATGACCCTTGGTGTCTCTTCCAACTCCAATTTCTATGATTCTAGGCTGCCAGGTTGCTCTTTTATTTAGCTTGGCTTTATTATTTGAGAGTTATCAGTGGTTGGTTTTTTTTGGGGGGGGGGAGCTGTTGTTGTTCCATTTCTTAAAATATTATTTTCATAGATTTATCTGTTTTGTTTTATGATTGCTTTAATTAATATGCTGTTATTGTTGTAAGTTGCTCTGAGTTACTTTCACAAAAAGTGCAATTAGTAAGTATAATAAACAACAATAAAAAGAAAGCGGAAAATCCAGAAACCTCAGTAAAAAAAAGTTTTATTTTCCATACAAAAGTGCCAAAATATCCACCAACATTGAAGTCTAGTTCAACAACCAGCTTATTCTAGTAATCAAAACTGAAAGCATCTTTTATTTCACATTTTAAAAATAAAATTCCTTTTCACATGTTTCCACAGTAACCCGACTCCCTAGAAAGAGGGAAATTTGCATTCCGGTTGGCTGCTGATGTCCATATGTCCAAGTTCATATAGGCACGGAATGGGTTAAATCTCGGGTAGCATTCCTGCTTGCAAAGAACTGCCTGGTTTTCCACCTGGGCTGAATGCTGAGCGGTGGCACTGACTGGGCAACAGCTTTCATAGATGTCACTCTGAGGGGCCCAAATGGAACCAAAGAGTCCAGACATGGGTGACAAACTCCTGGTGCTTGAGAGGTAGGACTGGAAGAGAGAAAAAACAGGCAACACAAAACATCGTCATTATTACCACTATATTAAATTTGTATACTGCCCTTCACCCAAAATCACAGGGTGGCTCACAAAATGCATTAAAGCAAAAGCAAAGCAAACCATTAACCCCTTTCCTAAAGACACATTTAAAAGGCCATAGAATGTTAATCATCCAAAAGCTTCATTGAAGAGAAAAGTTTTCATGAACTGGGTGTGCCATAAAACATACACATTTAGAAACAAAGAACTCAACAGATAATGTTTGGAAAAGCAGCTCGGGAGATAAAGAGATTCAACACCCCTGCAAAACTTATTTAATTTGCTTAAGAGCAAATATTTAACAACATGCACTCTTAAAATTGTTTCCTGCATGGCACTTACTTAAATGGCTTAAAATGTGTCGTTTGTGTGGACAAACAACAGTAAGGCCAGACACAGGAATGGTGGGTCTTAGAAAGCAAGACAACAGTGTGATATTGCCTGTTTTCTCACCCATCCCTTCACTCCTTCAGTCAGTGGAAAGACACACCCTCTTAAGGTGATTACTGATGGAGCCAAGTTATCATAAGCAGTGCAAGGGAAGCAGCAGGGCCAGGAACAAGTCTGAGCACAGGTGTCCTGCTCCTGTCAAAACTGGAGAACTTTCAAGATCTGCTCTGAATCGTCTCACCAGCACCATTCGCTTTAT
This sequence comes from Podarcis erhardii, assembly GCF_964252035.2. Lineage (NCBI taxonomy): Eukaryota > Metazoa > Chordata > Lepidosauria > Squamata > Lacertidae > Podarcis > Podarcis erhardii. Next base: position 40,206,090 of record NC_138512.1, read on the forward strand.
CAGAGTTTTAAAAAACTTCTAAATGAGAGCACTACCTAAACAAAAAAATCTGAAGCACAGAATGCTCTGTGCCACTCCGGAAATAAATGAGCAACAATTCAGTGTTGCTTTTTTGGCCCTCCTTCAGTATTCAGATCCAGCATAAACTCTGGAAAAAATAGCATTAAACTGATCGGCCTACAACAGGAACAAAAGTATATTCCAAAACAAAACAAAAAAATTCATGCTGGCAATTTCCTGACTATACTTCTGTTTCCTCTGCCATTTCATCAGGTCCCCTTTCCCCCACCCCACCTCGCTTTTTTATTTAAAAGAATCCCATACTTATGTGCCTAGCAAGTTGAAATGATCAACAAGAGGATGTAAGGGACAGTCACCTATAACTAGATGGCTACTATGTTACTATATCATAGTAATATAACACCCGTTATACTCACTGTTGAATTGACATAATTGCTTGGCTCCCAAGTTGGAGGGATATTAGGTGGGGTGCTCCAAGTAGATTGGCAGCTGTGATCAATGAAGGCTGTACTCTGAACTTCCGCAGTGCATGGGAAGCCATTATGATAGTTCATATTTTCTATAGTTTGGGAGAAAGGGCAGATTTGTCAACCAACAATTAACTTAATACTGTAGGGTGGTTCTACATTTTTCTTAATTATTGCAGCAGTTGGATCCTATTAGCCTGCTGTGTGTGTGTGTGTGTGTGTGTGTGTGTAGATCACTGGGAGGTAGGGTGTGGGAAGAGGAAGATACAGGCTGTGCTAAGGAAGAATATAGATAGGCCTATTGGACCACAAAAGGGACGCGGGTGGCGCTGTGGGTTAAACCACAGAGCCTAGGACTTGCCGATCAGAAGGCCGGAGGTTCGAATCCCCACAATGGGTGAGCTCCCGTTGCTCAGTCCCTGCTCCTGCCAACCTAGCAGTTTGAAAGCACGTCAAAGTGCAAGTAGATAAATAGGTACTACTCTGGCGGGAAGGTAAACAGCGTTTCCGTGCGCTGCTCTGGTTCGCCAGAAGCGGCTTAGTCATGCTGGCCACATGGCCCGGAAGCTGTACGCCAGCTCCCTTGGCCAATAAAATGAGATGAGTGCCGCAACCCCAGAGTTGGTCACGACTGGACCTAATGGTCAGGGGTCCCTTTACCTTTTCCTTACTGGACCACAAACATCATCTCCCAACAGATGTCCAAGGTGAACTTGAGCACTATAGTTACACAAGTCAGTGCAATGAGCTGGGAGTCATATGGGGCAGTGGGGAGATGGCAAGGTGTTCACAAGAGCTAAGATGAGACAGGGAAGCTGTCCTTTGACATCTGGGAGGTGTTCACCAGAACCCTGAGCACCTGATGGGAAAGGACAAGTGCCTGTTTCTAAACCACTCATGGTTTGGTAGGAGACTTACCTTCTGGAAAAGCATTGTATTCATTCACTTCCACTGGGCAGTACACGCTGGTAAACTGACCATCACAGGAGGCATTCCAATCAATGAAGCTACTAAAATACAAAGCAAAACTTAGCACTTCAGGAACAGAAACAAAATACCCATGTATTAGCAGTTTACAAAATGATACCATTGTTTTAGTAAAATGTGTAACAGGAGGGGTGAGGGAAAGAAACTTGCCCATTGTGTAATGAAGGGTTTTCCTGGATCATGCATGGGATGTTGTTCTCAAGGTTGTAGTTCACGCTATTCGGCAGGCACACAGGTTGAGGCGGCCACAGGTCCCCCGCTGGATAAAGACCTAGGAGGACAAGTAAAATTGAAATCATGACCTCTAAATTAACAAACTGTCAAGTATTAGCACCACCAAGCAATTGAATTCTGCCTTTTCCAGCTGCATTTGCACAATCTGCACAAGCAAGAGTGAAATGCAGTGAGCCTTGCACTTTCTCTTCCCCTCTCCCTTTACCTCCTCCCATATAGCCAGGAGGAAGGAATCAAAATCCTTTGGTTAAGTATGGCTTGTCATGTTGTACAGTCTGATACAAGTGTGGTTTTCACATTAACTATGGTTAAGTTTCAGAACAAGCCAACTTCAAAGCATAATTACTTAAACTGGCTTAGTTCAAACTAACTATGCTTTTTAATAATCACGTTTCGAGGTCCAAGGAACACAACAAATTGGAATATTCTAATAATACTTAGCATTTTTGTGCACCTCTGTGTATTTAAAACATTTTGTGCCTTAGTTTTGGTTTTATTTATATTGTGTACAATGCAATATTTACATACCATCCAGTAAACAAGGGTTTGTACCCAATGAAGTTGTCCCATTATCTAGTTTCATTTGGATTAACTAACCTTTATTTTTGTCTGGATCTACACTTATGTCAGGGAAGTTGGGGCATAGGTTTTCTGGATACTGAGAGACACCATTCACATCTCTGCTGAAGACAAGTGTGAACAAATTATTTTATATTTAGAAAAATCAACTATCCTTGTCCTAATACAAGGAAGCTATGTATGTCAAACAGATTTCCTGCAGGCATGGAGCGGGTGGGAAATCTGTATGCATTTCAGTTAACAAACCCAATTTATCTACACACAGAAAGACACACACTAAACAGGTTCATACAAAAATAAATTTATGTATAGAGGTCTGTGTGTGCTGCACACATCATTTGTATGGTAGTGGTGGGCTAGTCATTTATTACCATTAGCAACATAAAGGCAGCAATTGAAGCGTTACTAGCTATTAGAAATAAAATATATTAGAGCACATCTGTTTTGCATAAAATAAGATACAATGCAAAAACACTACTGAGCATTACAAATTTAATTTAGTAGTATCCCCCCCCCCATTTCATTTGCTAATCACATTTGAATGTGATTATTAAAAGTATTTACCTGGTGCTGCAGATGTTGTGAGATGGGTTTAAAGAGATGGGTGTTTCAGCTGGAAAATCGCTGCATGAAATACTTTCCCCTATGCAAATGACAGAATATAGCTGAACACGACATTTTGGTAAAATAATACAATACAGTTTTCTACATACTAGGACTGCATAGATAATCAAGTACAAACATGCAACAGGTCAGAAGCTATGAACAAAATATTTATCAAGCATTTTGTTCTTTCTTTTGGGGGTGGGGGTGTATAGAGTTTTAGTTTAGTTTCACAACAAAAAGTCCTGAACTGATATATAACCACAACAAAAAAGGAAAAATACATAAATTTAAGTAAAATGTAAGCATGGTAAAAAATATCCCATCATGGCCCAAATGCCCAGAAAAAGTATTTGCCTGGTGCTGAAATGAGGACAACGTTGATGCCAAGCAGATTATTGGAGGAAGAGATTTGTGTTGATAATAAACAGGGCTGCAAAAAAGCTATAGATTTATGCTGGTCTGCTTTATTTGCCTTACGAACCCCATACTAACTGCCAATGCTGAATGCAGTTTTAGGTTTCTGCAGCATGAACCATGGTAGAAGCAATTTGTAAGGTGATGTGGCTTTTCTCTCTTTGGCTGTGTGTATTTGAATATATAATCTATATATTTATAGTCACTTAATCCCATATTCAATAATTCTACAATGGTTTTAAGGGAGATGGAGAATTAAATATACCACTTTGATACATTTCTGTGATATGGCAGTATATAAATATTTTTTTCTAAATGAATTTAATGTTGCCCAGTTAAGGCTTTAAAAGACACTCTACTGAAAATATTCTGTAATAATTGAGTTATTGCAGCAGCAGCAGCTTCTTCTTCTTTTGCAATTTTCAGACTCTAATGCCTCAAGAAATGCAGAATGCACACACTCTTACAGCACTTACTAGAAGGAAGGAAGTGCCTGCTAGGAATAACTGGCTTCTTGTCGCCATCGGAACTGCTAGTGCTGCTCCAGCTCCCCCAGCTGCCTCGACTGGCACGAACACTCCCTGAGGAACTTCCGCAGTCTGAGCTTGAATCTGAGCAAAACCTTTCCAGGCACTTCTTCTTTGGCCACTGATAGAAACCTTCTAGGCAATTTGGAAAATTCGTAACAAAACAGAAGTTTATGACTCGCGAACTTATTCCAGCTCGCTGGCAAATATATGCAATTGACCAGACACTGAACATTCTTATCCATTCTATATTTTGTTAACTAGGTAAACTACTGAACAGATTTAGCATATATTCCAAGTGGGTAAGTGGATAGAATATGATGGGACCCATTTATAAATGTTTTCTATGCCTGAACTTCAGAAGCCTTCACAGATACATACTAATACGACATAATGTCAAGAGGAACACTTTTCCCCATTTGTCGTAGCTCAACTTCAGACCTTCCTATGCCAAGATCTTCCTGTGTTCCTGCCTTATCCACATTCCCAATCGTGAAGAGGCTTCCAAGCACATTCACCCAAATATCCTTAGGAACCCAAACCTTCCTACTCAACAATGAGGCTGGAACTTGCATTCAGGCATCTTTAAGCTCCCCCCGCCCACATTAGGAACTGAAGGTTGTCAAGTCTATTTATCGCTGGCTTGAACTCCCCAATTCTTTCTCCTTGGCTGAGAATGTTCATACACAAAAGGAGATAAAGAACCAGAAGATTCATCACAATGTAGCACTGCTCTATCTTAAAGACAAAGTGCAATAGAAAAATTGGAGCGGAATCAAAAGCAAACTACTAAAACTAGCATTTGCTTTTGAGTCACTTTTGATTACATACCTGCTTCTCTTTGTGTGGGTAAGCCACCTCTCTCTTCTCCTTTACAAGTTTCTCCATTGCTCTGACCACACCAGTTTCTTATATTAACGTTAGTTCTAAGTTCAGGTCTTTCAAAACCACTACACACATGCTTCAACTCAGTCTGTTCAGGAACCCTACAAGCAACAACAACAAAAGGGGGTGGTTATCTTACATGTGTTACATCTGTTAATTAGTTAATTATGTGAACATAGAATCATAGAGTTGGAAGAGACCACAAGGGCCATCGAGTCCAACCCCCTGCCAAGCAGGAAACACCATCAGAGCACTCCTGACATATGGCTGTCAAGCCTCTGCTTAAAGACCTCCAAAGAAGGAGACTCCACCACACTCCTTGGCAGCAAATTCCACTGTCGAACAGCTCTTACTGTCAGGAAGTTCTTCCTAATGTTTAGGCGGAATCTTTTTTCTTGTAGTTTGGAACCATTGCTCCGTGTCCGCTTCTCTGGAGCAGCAGAAAACAACCTTTCTCCCTCCTCTATGTGACATCCTTTTATATATTTGAACATGGCTATCATATCAATCTGTTTGCATGCTACTAAAACAGAACAGTCCTGACACGGGTTCTCACATACAGTTTAGAGCAGCCTTTTGCAACTTGGTGCCACCCAGATGTTTTTGGTGACAACTCCAATCAGCCTCAGTCAGTTGTAGCCAATGGTTAGGGATGATGAACATTGTAGTCTGAAACACCTGGGGAATGCCAGGTTAGGGAAGGCTGGCCTAGAGGCTTGTTCAATGGCTCTAATGCCATTCTTGATTCTTTGGCAGAAGAGTAGGATGAAAATTAATAATAAAAAGGAAAAAGTGAAAAAATAACAAAAGTAAAAATTAACCAAAAAATTGTTTTGACAACAAGAAAAACAACAAGAAAAAGTGGTGGAAATACTGCTTGCATTCCTAAATTTAAAAATCTGAACATAAAGAAGCAGCCATACATACCGTACAGATAAATTAGCATGCTTCTTCTTATTCTTTCTGTTTGTCCTATTTCTGTTCCAGTTTGTATTTGGTACATGCCCTTCTCTTTTCTCTGGAGACCCATTTTTTCGGTGAGTATCTTCTTGCTGAAAGGTAAAAAAAACAGGACTTATTAAGACATATTACTTAAGATTATGAGTTTGTATCAATGGCTTCAAAATCTGACAGACTACAGCCGCACAGCATTTTAATCAGAAAATAATTATCATGCAAAATTGTCATTAATATTAACGTTAAAAAAACTATAGTCTTGTGAAATGTGTTAGCATGCAATTTTATTCTCCTCCACGTTCCTTGATTCTTTCCACAGCTAAATACCACAGTCATAAAGGGCTGAAACAATGGCCTACACAATTTTGCCTCGATTAAAACCAGAACCACCTGTCAGATTTATGACTAGCTCAGTTTTAAACTTACCCTCCATAAATTCTTCCTTTCTTCACTTTTTTTTTTTACCTCATCTGTTCTGATTATGTGAATTGCTATTTTATTAAGGGACAAACTTGCCTGAAAAGTTATTTCAAGCTTAGATTACACAGCTACAACTATTCCAAAGCAATGGGAACAGGGAATGCAAATTTCAACCGTAAGATTGTTTCTTCAAGAACACATATGCACTACAAATCTATACTGTTCAAATCAATGGGTATAAAGGGCCTCTCACAGGATATACTGTAGCAAAAGTTAGCATGTACTCAGCCTCTAGATTTCTAAAACATGTCTTGGAATTCTCTATTTATAGTACGATATGAATGAAGGCAGACTAAGTTTACACCACTATTTTTGAGGCTGAAGAAATGCCAGATTATATCCAATTATGTTGTCCCATTAGCTGCCTATACAATGGCACTTTGTCTGCCTTTCCTTTCTCCATGCCCCCCACAATCTCTTCTGGGTTGAACATGGCACGAGGTGTTTAGGAAGTGACAGTCCCATTGCCCAGGAGGAAGTCCTTAAGCTAATATGATGTCTTTGTTGGACGCAACCCAATATGTAACCTATGCTATGTAAAAATGGCTATGCCATTCTTTCATCACATTTTTACTTGCAAAGTGGTCACAAAGGTCACTGAATTAGCTAGAAACCCATGAGACAACAAGCTTGCATAGAAACTTCCTTCAATTTCTACTTACGGAAATACTTGGGTATACTTCCCCACTATAAACATATTCTGATTTCATCATCAGTTCATTACAGTCAACAACCAGAAATAGAAACATACAGTATGCCAAAATACAAGAAAAAGTGTACAGTGGTGCCCCGCAAGACGAACGCCTCGCAAGACGGAAAACCCGCTAGACGAAAGGATTTTCCGTTTTGGAGGCGCTTCGCAAAACAAATTTCCCTATGGGCTTGCTTCGCAAGACGAAAATGTCTTGCGAGTTCCTGTGGGTTTTTTCCCCTCCCCCCCTTTTCTAAGCAGCTAAGCCGCTTATCAGCTGATCCGCTAAGCTGATAAGCCGCTAAAAGCCGCTAAAAGCCACTAAACTGCTAATAGCGCTAATCCGCTAAGCTGTCAATGGGCTTGCTTCGCAAGACGAAAAAACCGCTATACGAAGAGACTCACAGAACGGATTAATTTCGTCTTGCGAGGCACCACTGTAACAGCGTAGCAACAGTAAGTCAGATATATACAAAGCCAAAGAGTAACCTCAGGTAAATAAATGCCTGGAAATAATCCTTCAAGCTTCACATAATTAATTGGCTCCTTATTCTCACTGCCAGCAATAGAAATCTGGCCACTATCAATGACACTCACGGGATCTTATGTCTAGGGCTTTTTTTCTGGGGGTATGCAGGGGTACACATACCCCTGAACATTTTGTGAATCTAAGTTTGGCCTCATTGAGGGGCAGTATTTCAATATGAGTAAGAAAATGAGAGTACCCCTAAACATTTTTTAAGAAAAAAAGCACTGCTTATGTCCCAGAAATTTTTATCTTTAGGTGTTTATCTGCAATTGCATTTAAAATCCCAGTTCCAAAATGTTTAAAGCAGCATGTAACAATTCAAACCTCAGCAGAAGAAACTTCCCGTTTTCCACAGCACTGCAGTTCATCTTTAGGCCCTTTATTTATCGCCTTCTCTGGTGAGGGCTTTGTGTTCACCTGCTTTTTCAAAGAGTCACAGCTTTCTATTTCATTCCTGAGAGACACCTGCTGGCTATTCCCTTCAAAATAAAAACAAAAACGATACAGTATTTACCTCACCTTGTAAGAATATTTCAAGTGAAATTCACCTCTGTCAGGTAAGTGCTTACTCACAAAATAACAACTGCACAAAGAACAGCATGTTATTTCCCTCCTTGTTTTCAGCCCTCTGCAGATGTGCTGGAGGGAATGGACCTTGGCAGTACCCTATTCCTTCACAAAGTGGCAATTGTGTGAGTAAGAAGAATGACTGAAGAGGGCTACAGGTGGGCTGTGTATGTTTGCTTTTGTGTAATATTGGTAATCCACATACTGCTCAAAAAGAATTTTCCCTTTTTCTTTGCTATGGATGTTGGTGGTTTTTATTTTCTTCACCATTTCTCCCCAACTGGCAAAATCTGCAATGTACTTCAGTTTGCAATACTGGGTCTTAATTAGAATTTAAATAAAACCAAAGAATTTAAACTTCTACAAGCATTTAAATTGACTGCAATACATGTGCTTAAAAGTAATGAAGTCTGTAAGTTTGATAAGAAATTACTGTATTTTTTCCTTTCGATGTCATATCAAAAATGCCCCCCTCTAGTTCAGTATTAGTTCAGTTCAGACAACTCAAAACTATCTATTTCTGTATTTTTTAAAAAATGTTACCATTGTTTTTCCTGGAAACTTCTTGAAATTCCGGTTGTTGCTGAGGTGAATGTCTTGGGAAGCGACTTTCAGACAGCTTCTTTGATGACTTCAAAGGACACAGCTCAGGTTCTTTGAGCTCAGCTACATTTTCTGAAGTCTTAAGGTTCGTTTCCTTAGGAAACATACTTGTTCGAAGACCCTCCTTCAAATTGCACTCTGAAGAAGTATTTTTTATAGGCGTTGCATTTTTCAATGCACTCTCTTCTTTATCTAGAAAGTTCCCTGGGTGCGTCAAGTTCTTTTGCATGTTTACATTTATGCTACTGGCATATTTCAGGCTCAGCCAAGTCTCACTAACAGTGCAAATGTCCTCCTTTGCTGCTGGAGTCTGATTTTCGACCACTGGGTTCTGTTTGTCATCAGTTGTTAGGCTAGTGGTGCTGGTTGCTGTGCTTGATTTTGGTTTACCATAGTATACAGAGCACTTGTGCTTCTTCTGAGAATGACTGTATGTTGCTGGACTCCTTTTGGCAGCATTCTGACTCCGGCTAGTTGCTGTACCCACAGAAAGGGAGCCTTTTCCTTTCCCTTTATCAGAAGAACCGTAAGTATCTGTAAAGGTTTTGCAACTGCTCCTAGATCAGAAATAAAGTGATTACATTTATTTATGGCACAAAGATCATATTGTTCAAAAATTATTTTATCAAGACCAGGGAGAGACTGGAAAATAAGGCATAACACTGAAGACTATTTTTTCCTGGAAGCCATGTTGAGACTTTTTATCCTGTTTTGCAAAAAGTATATTTCATTATTTTAGCAATTGTACAGAAAATTAGCTTCAGATTAGTATCAAGAAGCACGACTGTCCCATATTTCCTGCCCCTCACCATCTCCATCATATACTGAAGGCAGGTTACATATTTCTCCCTTCCCACACTGAGGACACAACTTCTGTGATGTGTAATGAGCCGTTTTTTTATCAGCATCTGAACAGCAACATCAATTGTCAAGAAATTGTTCCTTTTTTGAGGAATTAGCATTTCCAACCACCACCTTTCTATTCTCAGAATCAAACAGCAACACCATCATCACTTTAAAGAGATTTTCACATCAAGGCACCTAACAGAAAGTTAATATTTATTACTTGTACGTTTCAGAGCTGATGATGTCCACAGAACTGTTGTTTGGCAGTGCAGAAGGACTGGGATTCTGCCTTTGTCTTGACTTCAAGAATTCTGATAGGATGTACTGCGCTTGCTGGAAAGCTATCAGAATCACACCCAGAAGAGACAAACTGCAAAACAGACAGACAGACAGGGAAAGACAAATGTTTTCAGCAAGACGTGTGTGTAGAAATAAATCAAGATTTACATTCAGGAGGTTGGAACTAACATCAAATTGAATGGGTTAATTGTGTTCAGTGTTGAAGTTGTTACAGCCAACATTCATAAAGGTGGGATCACTGAGACTGACTGGAAATATTTCCCTCTGCATGGAACCTGGTAGTCTTCAGATAGTTTACCGAGCATGTTATATCTCCAGCTAAAGGGAGGGATTCCTTCTTCCCAACAACACTGTATTGCCTGGAGCATCCCTTCTTCAGGTATAATACTTCTTAATCTCAACCTGTCTGGAATTAGCCACTGCAACTCCCATCTTCTGTTTAATAGCCTCTCCTGTCTATGACTTTCTGCCTGCTACATCATACTTCCTGGGTATGTTTTCAAGGCATATAAAAAGGTATCCAACTTGTTCCCTAGATGCTGTAGCACTCCAACTCCCATCAGGTCCACCCACAACAAACAGCAAGGAATGCTGGGAGTTGTAGTCCAGTAACCTCTTGGACAGACCTAGGTGCTCCATCTCTGTATTAGAAGGGCTTGCATTTAGCGGGGAAATGCGTTTCCTGCTCAAGGAAAAACCAGATCTAGTAAGACAGTGAGGAGGTGGCCAAGTTTCCTTTTCTTGATATCATCTTGCTGCTGCTTTAAAATCTAAGGTTTAGGTGTCTGAGACTGAAAATTTCCAGGCTTTATGCCACAAAGCAGTCTATAAATTTGTTAAGATGTATAAATAAATGCTTTACCTGACAAAGAGCACTGTAAGCCTCCAGAAGGACTCTTCCCAGCTGGGTCCTGGTACCACATCTGCACACAGTGGTAAAAGATGGTGAGGAAGAGTCACATTGAGAGTGAAGTGGAACTCGACACCACCAGCAGTCACCAGAGTCAGCTCACGGATAACCCACGAAGAAGTAAAATCTGGAGTAAACCTGCATACCCAAAAATTAAAAAGCCAGTGACATTTTGATGGGTTCTTTAGCATTTATTGTTGCAGTCCTCTCTTTTGAGAATCAGGCCCCATGAAAGTCCTGTATTTTTGGTCAACATCAAACCCCTCTTCCTCCTACCACTCTCTGTGATTCACTTGTACCACCTTTGATCACACTGAGGAGAATCCTTTAACACAGCACCTAATACACATGGCTGAAGCCTGCACATACCCATGACATACAATAACCTTTATTCCCATCTGTCTGAAAAGAATTCAAGCAGAAGTCCTAGATGTTATTGAAACTTCTTGAGCAAGAGGTGCCTTCAGCAGGACACATAACTGCACTACATGTTCCTCTGTATGCTTTCAACAAACCATGTGGTCAGCATCATCACTATGCCTCTCAGCAAGATTTATGGCCCAAAGCACTTGGCTTCAGTCGGGGTGGGGAACTTTTTTGGACACCCACCTGATGGGAAAATGACATTACGCCTGTCAAAAGTTGACCCATGTGGGTGCGGGGGAAGATCCTGCTTGAGCAATATTGAATTCGCCACACACCATTCAGTTCTGCTTTCAAAGTGGTTCAGGCACATCAGCAAGTTTCTAGCAGGAACTTGCTGGTACACCCAAATAAAGCAGGATGGAACACCCCATGTATCAGTGGATGTACAGCAAGTTCAATCCTGCTTTCTGCAATCACATCTTTACCTGCCCCACAACTGTTGTCACATGGGACATCAGATGTGGGGCAGGTGGTGTGGTTTGGGGAAAATGGCCTCATAGGCCAAATGCAAAGGCTTAGTGGGTCAAGTATGGTTCACAGGTCAGAGATTGCCCACCCCAGCTCTGTATTCTTTCCATACCCTTCTGTCCATGCTAGGCTCCCTGTGACTTGTATCACAAACATCCCGGAAGTGTAACTTTTCTGTAGAGAAATCCTGTTCAGTGAAGCAACTCATAATTAAATCTTGAGTAAAAGATATTATAACAGTATCTGATGAAAGTATTTCCATCTCGTATAAGGGCTTACAATCACCACCTTTATGGCACTGTATGGAGACGAAGTTAGAAATCCTGAATATTGCTAGATCATTGATTCCAACTGAGTAAGATGAAAAGTGAAGCAACGCATCAGCTGTCTAGTACCCAACCACATACCTTACCTAAAAGTCAGTCAGCTAGTTTGGCTTTGTTTGTAAATACACTGGGGCAGTCATTTAATGGAGGAAGGCCCAATTCACATGCTGTCCCCGAATAACTCCCAACCTCTGTTTTGGGAGGCTCAGAAGACTACATGGGGGAAAGGCAGATTGGCAAAACTGCCCCACCAGAACCAGTGAGAGCATCCCATTAGCAAGACTTCAAGTAAAGGCTGGATCCACAAAAGTTAAGGTACAAATGGATCTTCTCCCCTTTGGGTTAATTAAGATAAATTAATTATGATTCATGTTGAATAATGTTCATTATAATGGAGATAGACTTCTTGATATTAAATCGATGAAAGATGTTCCCACTGCAGCCTTTAATTGTGCTGCTCTGTCCTGCCCCATAACATGTTCCACAGTAGGATAACTTATTTTTCCTTCAGCTCTGAAATTGCCCTCTCAAAGTTACAATGTTGTGCAGCATGACCCTAACTGGAAAACAAAATGCTCAACACACACAACAGACTGTAAGCTCTGCAACCCTTAAGGCAAAGATAGCACTTTAAAGAATGACACAATAGAGTGCTTCCAAACAGTCATAGAAACAAGGATAGCCTCTTCTTGGAATTTTTATTTATTTATATTAACTTTGTATGACACATTGAGCTCCTTTGATGAAAGGTAGGATATAAGTGTAATAAAGAAATATGTAGTAACAACAACAACAACAACAATAACAATAACAACAACAAAATGAAAGAAGAGAAATGTTTCAGGGAACTAGTGTGGTTCCTTTTAAACTCAATTCTAAAGTAAGCCAGTTTGTCAATGAAAAGTGGCAAATACTTACACAATGCTAATCTCCCGCGAAGAGTTCTGTGCCAGAAAAAAATCTTGGCAGTTGAGTACTTCAAATCCATAACCCTGGCAGCTGTACCCATTAATCTTCATAGACGTTATAGTGATAGGAAGATGACCAATGTTTTCAACCTTAAAGTTCTTTGTGATGGATAAAATTTGCTTGCCATCTTTCAGTTCTAAACGAAACAAAATGCAAGTTACTTCAAGGTAATAATTAAAAGCCATCTTGAGGGTACTTCTAAGTGGCAGAAACCGTACTTTCCTACAACTATGTTACAATATATTCAAGTCTTCATCCATATTATGAAAGGGAGATGGGAATTGGAATGGTGACATGTAATACTTCACATGCAATTCTTCCTAAATCAGGGCACACCATCTATGTGAGGACTGCACATGTATACTACCTTAAGTATGCACAGCAGCAACCATGGTTATGCATGTGAAAACAGATGTTTATCTGTGCCCATGGGACTGGCCACTTTATCCTCCAAAACATGCACATCTGTTTGGTTAAACTAATCTCACTTAGTGCTTCCCTTCTCAGATTGTCACTCACGTCTCCTGCAGTCCATAAGGGTTGATTCTGGCACCTTAAATCGAAGGGATCCTCCTGCCCCTGGCAACCTTCCCCCTACTTTCAACAGCTCTCTGGCTCCAATGCCTTCGACATAAACCACATCCAGAACAGTCAAATTATTCCTGCAATAAAGCAAGGATGCCTTTATAAGTAAATAAATAAAAATTTAAAGGGAAAAAAGAAAAACAGTCTTCCCACCATCTTGCAAGATGTGGGCATCTTTTGGAAAAATTCACTGCTATGCTTTGCCAAGACCAAATACAATTCCTGTGGATACGAAATATTTCTATAATTTGCATATACAGTAAATCCAAGCTTTAAGCGGGAAAGTACCAAAGATCAAATCTGGATGCAGCCCTGGGGCCTCCACTCACTGATGGAAATACAAAACAAAGCTTTCTAAAACAGTGCCTCATTCGTCCCACAGAATCTCGAGAAGAGACCTACCTGACCAGTATAAGGGAGTTTACCCTTTTGTAATCAATAGGGGTGAAGACAACACCAACTCTCTTAGTTTCTAAAGGCTGCAATTTTAAATAAAGCAGCTCTGAACTAGATCCAGTGTAATCGTGGTCTTCCTGTAGTTCGTCCTGCAAAACAACATGAGCGAACCATTACTACAACATCCATGCTCCTGAGGGAAATCAGGAAGATGGAAGCAGAGAGGGAAAGACTACAGTTCCACTTGCCCTGCATATTTATGTCTGTCCTGCCTGACTGTCCCATTCCACTAATGAGGCGACAGAGTACCGTATTTTTCGCTCTATAAGACACACTTTTCCCCCTCCAAAAATTAAGGGGAAATGTGTGTGCGTCTTATGGAGCGAATGCAAGCTCTATAAGCCTCCGCTGTGCCCGGAGGCTTCGTGTTGCTTTTGCTGAAGCCAGGAGAGCAAGAGGGATCGGTGCGTACCAATCCCGCTTGCTCTCCTGGCTTCGCTTCGCTGGAGAGGCGCTGCGCAGCTTTCCCTTTCTGCACAGCGCCCCTTCAGCGAAGTGGGAGGAGAAATGGAAGGGGCTCCACTTCTCCTGCCACTTAGCTGAAGGGGTGCTGTGCAGAGAGGGAGAGATTTTTTTTCTTGTTCTCCCCCTCTAAAACTAGGTGCTTCTTATGGTCCGGTGCATCCTATAGAGCAAAAAATACGGTATTTTGTTTGCCCCATCTGCCCCAGACATACCTCATTTTAATACTGGGGAACGGGAAGAATGAGCATACCAGGACACTGCCATTAACAAAGGGGAGAAAATGTTTACAGCAATGTGTGTGAGGGGTGGGGATACAGAAAATACAGGTGCCACCCACCCGTGTCTACTGAGGTTTTCAGTGCTGCGGGTAGGAATAATAAAGCCCCTTTTAACAGAGTTCCTGAACCCTTTCTGGAATTACAAGCACTCTTGTTATCTGGTGTTTCCATTGAGGAGTGCAAAGTATAAGTTTTAAATGTTAGATGTGTTTTGAAGAGTTTTAAAATCAGCAATATATTAAATAAATGTTATAACTTCAAATGTTTCAAAAACTGTTTTCCATTTAATAGCTAAACCAATGTTTTCCAACCTTCCCCCTCCAATCACTTGAAAATTCTGGTAGCCTTGGTGGACTACTTAATATTTTTTTTTCTGCCTGTTACAGCAAATGGAATCCACTGAGTTATATGCTTCATGCTTTTTAATTGTATTTTATTGCATCTCTTATGTCTTGTAGGTTTTGTATTGCAACTTGCATTCTCTAGTATTCAAACTGTAATATACAATATAAGAAACAATAGAAGCAATACAAATACAATGACAGTCAATATGGCTATTCAATGCATAGATGCTGCAGACTACCTGTATGGAGCTTGCAGACTACTGTTGGTCCACGGACTACAGTTTGGGAATTTCTGACCTAAGCAATCCAATAAATGCAGGTTACAGGTTATTTAAAAAAATGGCCAACTCCTTTCATGCTCAAACATGTTTCTGCGTAAACCACAGACTCTCAGCTGTGTGGTGGCTGTTTCTTTCTAATTTAATGCGAAGAGCACTTTAAGTTCCATTTCTGAGAGTGAAAAACATATATGAGAGTAACATGAGACACTGCTTACCCTGTGAGCATAATCTTCTGTCAATCTAAATTCAGTGGTTGTGAAGTTAAGAGACTGTACATTTGCACCAAACCTATATAAACCAAGAAAAGAATATACATGTATAAACCTTAAAAAAAATTATAGAAAGTAAAGAACCATAAAAAGCCATTTTCATATAGTTCTCCATTATGAATGGAGGAAAAAGTAAAAGAACTCCTCATGGCCCTTCTATTAATTTGGGATATCTCAATTGGTAGAGCATGAGAGTCTTAATCTCAGGGTCAGCCCCATGTTGGGCAAAAGATTCTTGCATTTCAGGGGGCTGGATGAGAAGGTGCCTTCCAACGCTGCAAGTCTATGGTTCTAACCCTTGATCGCCACATGTTAGTGGCTGGTACAGTGGAACCTCGGTTCCCGAACTCCTCCGTTGCCATACACTTCGGTTCTCGAATGCCGAAAACCCAGAACCTGAACATGCGACACAGCTTCTGCTGAGTGCAAGAAGCTCTTGCAACCAAAGGGAAGAAGCGCCTCCATTTTCGAATGTTTTGGAAGCCAAACAGGCTTCTGGAGCGGGTTTTGAGAACCAAGGTACCACTTTATTGTGAAATAAGCCTAAATACAAGTGGGACCTTCCATGGCATTAGAAGCTTTGTGCCAATACCATGAAGACCCTTTGCATGCACAGAACATGACTGGTAGATGCAAGCTCATTTCCCACCCACCCAAATACATGGAGGGAAAGGAATTATTTTCAGATTATACTATTTCTTAAATTACCACAAGAAACTATTTCTCATTACCATTTGCTGAGTAGAGTCAATGGAGCGCGAGGATCAGGATACAAAGAAAGAGGCAGGAGTTGCAACATAACTGGGAAAGATGAAGGGTTTCTTAGCGTAAAATATTTTACCTAAATAATTGGGGAAAAACAACAATATTAATACTTCATGTTTTAGAATTCAAGCCTCTTCCTTACTCCCAAATTCTGCTATTTTTGGTACAAAACATTTTTTAAAAATCTGGAGTGTTTTCTGAAATATTTACAAATGTACAGAAATACTGACACATCTTACTCATGTTGATAAAAACTGTGAAACCAGTCCTAGAAACAATTATGTCTGTCCTTTTATTTTTGTTTTCAAAATAAGAGAGGGTCTTGAAAAAGAATGAGGTAGATTTAAGGTTTAAAAAAATTCTTTTAAAAGTATTGAAAACATTATACGATGAGTAAAATGACAATATAGACTATGGCGTAGTTTGAATGTGATGCTAAGCCAAAGCATGGCTTAACAAGAATGAGCAAACACACAGAGAAGATCACAGTTACTTCCCCCCTCTTCTGCTGTTGCTACCACCGTGCCTGAGAGGGGAAAGCATGAAAGCATGAGGCTTGGACAGGTTTCTTCCCATCACAAGACATCACACTTTATCTGAACATCTGAACACAGTCTGTGTAAAATTTCATATATCCACAGCTATCAGGTTTTAATAGACCCATCAAGAACCTGGTGACTGCTGGTTTTAGCCTGCTTTTTCAGTTAATACATAAGACACCAACAGGCCTGATAATGACATTAAGTACAGTTGTACCTCGGAAGTTGAACAGAATCCATTCCAGAAGTCTGTTCAGCTTCCAAAACGTTCGGAAACCAAGGCACAGTGGTGTCGCAACAGGGGGGCGGTGCACCCCGGATTCCATATCTGTGGGGGTGACAATAAGTCACTCCGCATGGGCTCACAGGGGCGTGAGCAGCCATCGCGCCAATGCAGCCGCATGTGGAAGATCCTCCGTTCATGGCTGCAGCTGCGAGCAGAGGATCCCAGCACTGATGGCAAACCGCCAAGTACAGCGCATGTGTGGCATCACATGCATGCGCTGTACGGACGGTGCCAGGATCCCTCCATCGCCGCTACAGCCGCAAGCAGAGGATCCCGACACCGTCTGTACGGCGCTGAAGTGGCGCCAGCGGCAAACCGCTATACAGCGAATGTGCGGAGTCGCTATGTACGGTGCATGCATTGTACGTAGCGATGCCACACATGCACCCTACGTAGCAACGCCTACTCCGGGTGTCACACCGCCTTCTTTCGCCCCTGCCAAGGCATGGCTTCCGATTGGCTGCGTCAGACGTTCAGGTTCCAAAGAACATTTGCAAACCAGAACACTCACTTCTGGGTTTGCGGCGTTCGGGAGCCAAAACGTTTGAGTTGCAAGGCATTCATCAACCAAGGTACGACTGTATAAATGAGTATAAATACTTACAATTTTCTGTTTTCAAAACCAAAAATGGAACCTAAGACAAGTGAGGAATTATGACAAAAAGTTTAATAAATCTAAAAATGGCCTCACCATGCTATTCATTGGTGCAGCTGCACTGAAGTTCAATGTGAGACCAAGCTCTGTAACCAAGTGGGGTAAAGGTAACGCAAAGGATTCTTCTTTATGATCCTTCTGATGAGACGCTTGAACAAGTTCCCCAATATTTCTCCTGTTGAGTTAATAAGAACATAAATAAGAGAGGTTTCAAGACACCCCATTTCAATTTACTAGCTATGTCAACATTAGTGATAAATCAATCCATCCTCTTCCCTCCCAATTTTAGTTTTGGACAGATATTCTTTGTTTAGTTTAATCTCTTCATTCAGTTGCTTATAACTGTTTTGAAGTGCTGTGAAATGGTTGTTATGCTTATTTCTTGTTGTGAGGCTGTGTAGTTTGTATTGTTTTACATTTGGAAAATGTAATAAAAAGTATCAAAAAGAACAAGAAACTTTTGGCTTGCCATGTTATGACAGATCATCTCTTTCAGAGACAGAAATCTCCAAGAGCCCTCTAATAATGGCCTTGTGTTTACAATATTTTAACATCTTCAGTTTCATCCTTTTACTTTTAAATCTCCTACTAGAGATTCTACAACACAGTGCCAAACCTTTTTTTAAAAAAGAGTGAGAGAACTGTAAATGTTTTACGGCCACTTACTGAAAATTTGACAATGAATTCTGCACACTTCTAAGCAAGCACAATGCTTCAGATTCCTTCACTGCAGTGAAAGCATGAGAATCACACACATTTGTTCCCTTCTTTAATGCAAAACCCTTGTTGGTTTTAACTATGGTTAAGCATATGCTTGCCCCAGTTTTGACCATGGTGAATGCTAACCAGGGTCCATTATTGCTCAGGAACTACCTGGTTTATAAACATCTGGTCAAAACCAACGCTGATGGTAAATGCCAAAGCTTCAGCAGCTCAGGTGGGCTGGCCACTGACACCAGTCTTGTGTCCCTCTTTTAGACTTTGAAGAAGGAGAAGGAGGAGGAGGTGGAGGTGGAGGAGGAGGAGGAGTTTGGACTTGATATCCCGCCTTTCACTCCCCTTAAGAAGTCTCAAAGCGGCTAACAATCTCCTTTCCCTTCCTCCCCCACAACGAACACTCAGTGAGGTGAGTGAGGCTTAGAGACTTCAGAGAAGTGTGACTGGCCCAAGGTCACCCAGCAGCTGCATGTGGAGGAGCAGGGAATTGAACCCGGTTAACCAGATTATGAGTCCACTGCTCTTAACCACTACACTACACTGGCTTCCAGTACTGGTTATTATAGGAGGCAGCAGCAGCAGGCCTCTTTGATGTGGCACCTTCCAGCCAAGTCATTTCCTTTCCCCACTTGGGACACTGTAGGGAATGGAGTACTGTGGCTGGAAGCAACTGAATGAGAGCCATTTTCTGCTGCTGTCACCAGTGACAGTAGTGAAGATGAAAATTTCAGAAAACGAGAAGCAACAAAAGGAAGTAATTTAAAGGTTGTGACCCCTGACTTCAGTGGTGGAGGTAAGGCATTTTTAAGAGCTGAAAAGGGGGGGGGTAGTCTGGAAAGAGAAAAGGCCCACATAGGAGGGGACACATTGCTAGGCACTATAAGGAATCTCTCAATCTTGCAGCTATTTCTAGTGCATGTAAAAGCCTGAACTGTGGTTAAAGCTAGCAGGAAGTAGTTTAGGGATTTAGGACAGGGGGTACTGGAAGGAAGCAGAAGATGCATGTAACATTATGGTACAGAGCCTGTTCCCTCCTTAACTATGCTTAAGGAATCAGGAGTGCTTATGTCTGCACCCTCTGTAATGCAGGATGTGACTATTTAGTATTAGCCCTTATATCATGGATTTTAACACGTTGACTGTAAGCATACCAAGATTTTACCACTCTAATGTTGAAATCAAGAACATTCTGTATACACACCTGCAAATTTCATTGTGCTTAATTTTTTGCCATTTTTCATGGAGCTGATATGCAAGGTCAGAATCCACACTCCATGTAGAACTGTCCAGAGATAGGCTCCTTTCCCAAAGCATATTTGCTAAAATAATAACATTCCGTTTCATTGATACATAATATTTGTTTATTGCTTCTTTTGTTCCAAAATTTGATTTCAAGAAGTCATAAAGAGAGCACATTTAGAAATAGTATGACGAATGCATAACAGCTCTTAAACAACCGCCCCCCATATTTATGCACAAGACCACAAACGTCTATATTTTTTTTAAAAATATGCCCCAATATTATTCTCTCCCTCTTGCACAATTTTCTGCCCCACCTTCCCTTTTAGGCTCTTGCAAAACCAGCACCCCTGCCATGCTCACAAATCTGCATTGCTCCTTTCCCCAGAACAAAAGCAAACTATCTAAAGCAGACTGACTTCACTATAAGGTGTTCAACATAGAATAACCAGAAGGCTACTAAAATCTACCAAGAAGAAGTTAGGCATTCAGAAAGAAATAATGTTTACTTTTAAAAAAACACATCTTATTCACACTGTTGCCAGTCCTTATCCTTTATCCATTAGTACCGTAGATGGAAACATCCTTCTTTTCTGCTTTTACCTGTGTCTGACATTCGCAAGGAACAGTACACATCACGATGTGCTATGGCTTCAAAATGAAGATCTCCCTTCTGGAAAACATTGATTAAAGCACTAAATAAATTAACAAATATTGCAGGGGGTCGGACTAGATGACCCTTGGGGTCCTTTCTAACTCTTCAATTCTATGATTGTATTTAAATCAGCATGTAAAGAACAACTCTATGGTTTTCAATATTTCCCCACACCCTATGTTTTTTAAAAATACAAACAAGTAAAAGGGGGGGGGGGGAATCAAGCCACTTTGCACATTAGATGGAAGTGATGAAAAGTGCTTGCACCTTAAACAATCTCCACTAGCTTTCAGAATCATGTGCACTTTCAATTTCCACCACTTAAAATAATATGCAAAGTGTTCCATAGTATCCCAGTTTGAGTTCTGCACCCTATTCAATGCAATACAAAATGAATTCAGAAAGAATATTTGATGTTCCAATGACTCTGAGTAAATTAAGACTTCATTCAACCATTTTCCTAACAACATTTTCCTAACTTGAAATTTGGATAAACCTCCCAAAAATCTAATACTCTGAAAAGATAGTATCACTTCAAAAATTAATTACTACTCTATGAACTGTAAAATATGCAAGTCAGAATATACTATTGTAAACATATGCAATTCAATATACTACCTGGGACAAAGCAGAATAAATTTGCAGCGGTATCTCGAATATCACTCCAATATTTGTGGCCACAAAAATATTGGAAAATAAACTTGTTACTGATTCTTTGATGTGGAGTTTCAAGGAAAACACATTCCAACATCCTGGAGGTAGAGTCAAAGGATCTGTGAAGTTCAGAACCTAATGGCAAAAAACATCAGATCAAACCAAGTGCATATAAAGTGCATCTACATGAAAAATCTTGCTCCGTTTGTTATCTTCTGCTTCTAATAATACACAGGGGAGTGGCAGATTGGGTCCTAGCTAAACAAATTTATCTAATTATTCATGTATAAGCAGGGCTGCTTGCATTCCTTAACAGTCATGTTGTGCATGTATGGAATTTGGTAATGGGTGAAAAAATCGGCACGCTGACAGCCTTGAAGCCTGCCATGAGGAAAGATTCAAAAAATGTGCAGGCAATGCCTGGCAACATTTCAGAATACAGAAATGGGAAGATAAGCTACTATCTTCATCTGGTCAGCTTGAGACTTTTATGTCCTGAATAAGCTCTTCCCAAATTCCACAACTAGCAGACTAAAATAAATACAAAATAAGCAGTTTAATATAACTGTTCACAATTTATCAACAAGCAACACAATTTAAACTTTTATTGGTTCTTCTGACGTGATTCTTTTTCTTATTTAGGGCTGAGTACACACGCCCAGTATATAAATGGAGATTTTAATGAATGGGATGCTGATATACATTGCTAATTGTTTAAGGAAAAGTACCAAGTGAGGCTTACAAGAAAAACTCACCTTTAAAATATCCTTTGTTTCTCTTGAAACATATACGTCATTTAGCACAATGCTAAAATCAAAATTGTTGGTAAACCATATTAACCAAGATGCAGAAATACTGCGATGTGGTTCTATATAAAATACCGTTGCAAATGGATCGATTCCAACATACCTGTAGACAGAAAACAGTTCACTGCTAAATGTTATTCACTTGCAAAAAATCACACCCAGACTTATAGTCTAACCAGGATCTTTAAAACAAAATAAAAAAATTCCTTCCAGTAGCACCTTAAAGACCAACTGAGTTAGTTCTAGGTATGAGCTTTCGTGTGCATGCACACTTCTTCAGATACATTCTTCAGATACTTCTTCAGATTGGTATCTGAAGAAGTGTGCATGCACACGAAAGCTCATACCTAGAACTAACTCAGTTGGTCTTTAAGGTGCTACTGGAAGGAATTTTTTTATTTTGTTTTGACCATGGCAGACCAACACGGCTACCTATCTGTAACAGGATCTTTAAAGCGTACCTTTTCATTATTGCCGCTTATCAAATAATATTGTCTTATTTGATTATATTTCTGTATTGTTGCGTGTGCATATACATACATTTTTCAGAATTATAAACCACCTGGTAAGAGTAGCATGCCCTGGAAGTTGCATTAGGAATTATTCAAATGGACGAAATCAAAGTAAATATAAGGGTAAGATCACAAATTAGATAGGGCTGCTTCACATCTGCATACATTATTTGCATCACAGGTGAATATGTGAACTGACTTCACTGAAAGCCTATTTGAAGGCGAGGAAGAAACTTCTATCCATGCTATTTGATTTGAACTATGTCTTCCACATGAGCCAGGACATCACGTGATGAGTGTGACTATGCACACTTCATAAGTAGAACATCTGAGAACATAGCATGTGGTAAACACCTGAGGTTCTTGTGTTTCTTTCCCTAGATCCACTACATTGGAAGTGTACCTCATACATATGCTGGCTTGGTCATGTACACAGAATGGAAGATGGCAGGATCCCCAAAGATGGGCTGGCTTCAGGCACCAGGCCTGCTGGCCAACCAACTCTCTGTGTCATGAGACAAAGGTTCTTGAGGGCAGGAGAAGTAAGGCAAGACCTACAAGGTCTACACAATCATTCAGGCCTGCTAGCTGTAACTGTTAACAGCAAACTGCCAAGTCACTGTGACTCGTGACTCATCTTGAGTGCCCTATAAAAGTAGCCAGCCTCTCTATGGGCCTCAGTCAGTCAGTCAGTGCCTGTTTGTCTTAGCCAGTGTGTGTATCTGTACTATTTAAGGCAGACAGAGTGGGTCCAAGACTCCAGTTAATCAGTAACTAAGACAATGCCTCTGAGAAGAGTTAGATAGCTGCTATGAGCACTCTGTGTACGCTCTTTGACTATACTGTTTATGAACAACTTTATTTTCTCAAGCAAAAGTTGTATTCTGTTCATAAAGACTCTGCGAGATTAATTTACTGCTGTGCGACACTCTGTGTTACAAAGATGTCTGCAAATGTGACACGAAGGCTGGCAGCATTAACTCTGCCATGTGGAAATCACTCGCAGACAACCGCAGTGTCTGGAGACAGAAAGAGAGGTCATGTATCCACAGCAGTGACCGCTGGGAGAAGTGCAGAGAGAAGAAATGCCATGGTGTATTACTAACAGTGAAACCAGACACCTTGACTTGCCCCAGCTGCTATAAAACAGGGCTTCCCCTTATTAGTCTCTACAACCACCTCTCCAACAGTTTGACTTTACCCCCAAAGGCGTACGCTTCCATTGCCTCTTGAGACAGACAGCAGTACATGAAATTATCTATATGCCCCGGATATATAATGTGGAAGTGGGATTTGTAGAGCTCCATGACATTTAAAGAAGCCCTGCAAGTCATTTGCGCTCTGCCACATGAACTAGTCCAGAGCTAGAACACCCATCTGTTTTCACACGAATTACTATGTAGAGCATGAACTTCAAAAAGTGTTCTCAACTTCTTTGCTTTGGTATATGTTTAATAATTTAAAATGGCAGCATTAAACAAAAAAACTCACCCTTCCATTACAGGATGGGAATGGCATGCTTTTGGCAAAGCTGTACTGTCTAACAGATTCGTCCTCTCATTAGCAATGTGATTGCTTCCAGGGCCACACAACGTACCTGTGCCAAGGAAAACAGACATCTTATTGTAGCACACACTTTTAAATATATAGTCTGAGAATGTTGTTATTCTAAGGAGGCTAAATGCAGTGCTCTTGATTCAGCCTTATCTACATTTTGACGTTTTATTGGGTGTTCAAAGGGTTCCATTTTTACTGCACAGTTATGCCAATATCTCAGGATATATTACTGATTGGGATGGAATGTGATACAAATCGAACAAATGTGGGTTCAGGATGACTAAATCTCTCTGGTTATGAGAGATTTCTTGCCTGAGCTTTTGCAGGTTAACTCCAGAAGCATGTTCCACTGACTTCAATGGGGCTTACTCACATCAGCCCTATTATGTGCAATCAGGCTATACTACTGAATTCCTTCTTCTGTTTCTGCATCAGAATAATGTGAGTCCATAGCAGACTTCCATTTGTTTACTACAATTTTAAGAGCTTCTTTCCCCAACTGATGAACACCAGTGCATTGTTAGGTAATGTGAAGTGTCAGCAGACTGCAGTTCTATACCAAGTGCTGGAGGAGCAGAATTACAGATTGAAATGCAAAGTTGCACAGAGTGACTCAGAAATACAACGGAATTATTTTTTAATGCTCAAATACAAGCCTAATCTTGAGATCTGTGGACACTCCTAAAGCATTTGTCCTTGTTTATGAATAAAACCAAGGCATTTGTAAATTTCATAAACGTAGTACATAACTTTGTGTTGTAAGTACGTTGCACATAATAGATTTACAGCACAGCACTAAGTGCCATCAACTTTGTGCAAGTTACCAGCAGGTAAGCGTGTAAGCTTAAGTTGACAAGAATGCAATTATTTCTGACAAGAATGCAATTATTTCATCTCCCCACACACCACTGCACAGAAAAATGTTTATTCCATGGCTTCAAGATGTCCTGAACTTTACATCTCTCTTTTTTGGGTGGCGGGGGGTGGGCGACAGATGTGCTAGAAGTGGTCGTGAAAATGGATACTTAATATATAATCTTCCGGAAGTGTATCTGTTACATGCCATATCCTCTTTAATACACTCTGTCATATGATATAATGGGGAAGGTAGACATCAGACTATGTTGTATTGAATACACTGTACCTTTACAAACAACAGAAGCAACTCTTGTGAAATTTGTGGTCAGTGATGGCAGCAATATTGGCTCAAACTGCACAGAAAATTTTCCTTCCTGTGACAAGTGTTTTACATCCTACAAAGAAATCACATTACATTAGTATAATGCTATAATTGCCTTAACTGCTGTGAAGTTCATCTTCACGACAATTTAAACTGCAATTTGTCAGATTACATCTTAAGGCAGCCCTGTTCAGGGATGTTTTTAATATGTAATGCTGTATTGTTTTTAATACTGATTGGGAGCCGCCCAGAGTGGCTGGGGAGACTCAGCCAGATGGGCGGGGTATAAATAATAAATTATTATTATTATATTATAGATCAAATCTCAAATCATCTACATTCACCCAAGGATAGTTCTTAAGCTAATTATGATACTCTAAACAATCAGACGTGGATCCCTTTTGTGAATCTGATAAAAGCTATAGACTCATTTCCCAGAAAAATGCACACAAACATATACATACACAATTTTACATGCAGTTTCATTTACAACATTGGGTGGAATAAATTGCACCCGGTTCATAGAACCCCTGAAGCCATCCATGGACTCCCTGGGGTTCCCTGGACCACAAGTTGAGAACCCCTGTATTAAATTATATATTTTTTAAAAAGTTACCTGCACATAAAGAAGGTTGCTCCCTGAATGCAACACATACAAGACTACTGGGGAATCGTCTGTTCAAAAAAAGAATAACAGTCAAAAGGTCAAACCATATTTTTGTTAACTGCTGCAAGAACATACTATATCAATGAAACATACATGCAGACACATCTTGGACTTACCAGAGGTCTGTGTTTTGTCCATTGCTACATAAACTACAAAAAGGTTTTCCAGTAAGTACTGCCTAAGGTCCACAAATTCATGTTGCATATTTTCCATTTTGACCATTAAGCTTATCTCTAGCAGCATTAGGCCATCAGATGCAAAGCAGCAACTCTAATGCAAAACAGAAAGGGAAATCCAAAAAATTATTCACATGGGAACAATCAGAATGATTCATTCAGAACTGCAAGACTTAACCTGCTATGGTCCCTTTAAAAAAATCCTGGTGTCTAGCATGCCAAAAGAGGAGGTGTTTTACTGGGAATCTGAAGGGAAGGTTATACTAATTTAGGAAATAATGTTTTGCTACAAATGCACAGCAATGGGACATCATGATATACATTCTGCCTCTTTAGGATAAATACTGTTCCTCTGCACATTCTGCACTGGAAATCCTCTAGCTATACAGAGTTAAGGAAACAAAAATGATGGGTGGGTACATAAGTGTAAATAGACATGTACACACAGTTCTCTAACATGACCATTATATATTTCTTCTAAAAGTTAGTTTAGCACCTTCAAAAGAGAATTAAAATCTACAGTCATATATGGACAGTGGACAAGGCAGATCTCCACTTCTTAATCCACAAAAGTATATTCCAGTAAGAGTGTGCCCTTTAACTGTTAGGCACTACTTGACATGGAATGGTAACAGGGGTGCCAACTTGAATAAAATATTGGGAGGGGGGCAGGTAAACCCCACCCTACATAATCGATCACATGATGAAGTGCATGCACACCACTGAATGGCAGTGCCCATAAACTTGAGGTGGGCAGCCCCCTCAATTATTTTACGGGGGGTGGGGGGGTGAAAACCACTTGTCCCCTAGGAGTTGGCTCCTATGAATGGTAAAATGTGGGAACTGGTGACAAGAAACTTTGAGCTAATCTTCAGGCCACACTGATGAGAGTCTGTCTTATACTGGACTTCTTTAAATATATGATAGATTGTATGTATATATTCGATATAAGCAATCAGGAAATCACAGAATTTATGTTCTAAAATAGGCAGGGTGGTCTAAGTTGTGTATGATAGAGATAAAGAGGCAGAATGTAAAGAGGAAGCAGTCATGCTGGAAGAAAACAGATACACTGAATTAAAGTTACTGTGAGCAGATAGAGCCTAGGTCAATACGGTAGTTGATAATTTCCCATAGAGAAAAGATTTGGGAATAAGCAAAGATTTGGGAATAAGCAATATCCAATCTAGATGGTGAATGGTTCAATGAATCCATGCAGTTCCAACCTGAATATTGTAGTCTTCCTTATAAAGACAACAATATTCAGGTTGGAACTGCATTGATTCATTGAGCCATTCACCATCTAGATTGGATCTACTTGATGGCATGCAGCCATAAAAATAGCACAGCTAAGACATAGTCCTCAGAATGATGTTATGGCTTTTTGCACGGTCAGCATCAGATTTGGCCTAAGACATTCTTAACGGCCAAAGACAGGCTGCAATTCAAAAAGTGAATGATGCCAGTCAGATCACAGTTGGCAAGATTAATGGGGGAAATTCCCAAAGAATTCAATGCACTACATAGTGTACCAACGTAACTTGCTCATTATGCCAGCATACACAGGATGAAAGGGATCAGTGCTTTGAGGAGGTAATGCTCCAATGACAGAGTAATCTCAGCATACAATATCACTTAAGCACCTACTTCCCAGTGCAGTGTCACATAGAATCACAGAACGGTAGAGTTGAAACAGACCCCCAAGAGTCATCTAGTAAAACCCCTTGCTCTGCAGGAATCTCAACCAAAGCATCCATACCCTGGGTTAGCTGTTCCATGGAATAGACCTAAAGTTGTCACAGAAGCTAAAATATCCTGAATTAGCCTTAAGGATTCACCCTTGTTCATATACGTTGATGCCCCCAAGACCACAGCTGAGTCCAGCTCAACTAGGTTAGCTGTATGTGGCTGGTGTAGTCTCTGATATAGGAAGAAAAGTATACACCGTACCTTAAAATGCTGATACAATTTGTTAAGTAATCGGCATTCAAGACGAACTTTTAAGTGACTGACATTCTTAGTTTCTGCCTGGAAAAACAAAAAACAAAAAAAAAACCACAGTCTGAAAGAAGGTCAAACCAGTATGGTGTGTAGAAGTGTGATGAAGTGCTTAGAACATTAGACTAGGACCAGGTTTCAGATCCCCACTTGGCTGTGATGCTCACTGGGTAAATTTGAACCAGTGTCTGTCCGTCCGCTAGAGTTATTGTGAAGATGGGAGGGGGAAAGCAATGTACGCCATCTTGAGCTCCTTAGATAAAAGTGTTATAATAAATGTGATAACGAACTCTACATTTTTATTATCAGCATTAAAAAACCCCAGCCCTGACATTTATATAATTCTGACAACTTTTTATAGTTGCCTTCTGTGTTTTACGTGGTTGACTGCATTGCTACATACCTAAAATATTTTAGCAAATTCAACCATACGCCAAAAAACGGATCTATTTTCAAACAAATATGCCAATTATGGTCCTGAATTTGGTCCTCAAGGATACTTAGAGCTTGTATACCCTATATAAATCAGGTATTTTGAAATTAAATTCACTAATGAACAGTACCATTGCCAAAGTCAGCTTTACGTTATACCAATTTATTTTCTGGTTAAGAATGCTTTCAAATACCCATGAGGGGGAGCTATAGCACATCTAATCATACCACTATTTAACTGTTTAATTATTTGCTGATTCTTTTTTTCAAATGTGAATCTCAATTTCTTCTCCTAAACCCACCACATTTTGCAGGAATTCAAGGTCAAAAGGTGGGAACAATAAATGGTTTTGTCAGTTATAGATACACGAGAACCATCAGAAACCTTCACATAAACATTCACAATCAACAGCCACTTATCCATGCAATGAGAATTGCAGAACATCTTCGTGCCAACTCTTAAAGAACAGAGTATCTTCTATGTTGCTGTTATGTTACAGAATAAATTGCCTTAGTATTATTAACGCTAAAGCCAGTACAATTCTGTTGCCACATTTAATATAGCAAACCTGTTCCCCTTGCTTCTGCCACAGCAGGCAGAGCCAGTGATCGAGTTTGCAATAATTTCATAAAGCATTTAAAGTAACTTTAAGGGATAAATAAATACAAATCCATCCTTTCCTCTGTGTGTGTTTTAAATACTTGCAAACAAAACTTTGCTCTGTGCAAAGCAGACGCATAAAAAGTGGCTCAAACCAGATTATGATAATCATTGCTGCTGCTGCTGCTGCTGCTGCTGCTGCTGCTGGACAAGGAGCAGAACAATTACATAGATGTTTCCCAACAAGGAAGACCCACAAGCATTGTTACACATTTCACTAACAGTAGGCATGTTTGTTTTTGCGCTCACGTAGCTTCTCCCTTTATAAAATGCATGTAATGCTTCCAGTCAAGCTTTCAAGTATAAACTCAGCAAGATGACATTCCAGCTGGCACTGGCCTAGCAACCATTAGAGAAAAACTAGCCTAATCTTTAGCTGTAGATTTCAAGATTATTTGACTTCGAAGATTCTAACAACAATATTTTAACACCAGATTTTTTAATTTTTTTTAATGTACAAATGAGGAGCTGGGTCGCAATATGAAAGAAACTTGCTGTGGCAAAGGATTCAGGTAGGTAGCTGTGTTGGTCTGACACAGTCGAAATAAATAAATAAAATTTTAAAATATCCAGTAGCACCTTAGAGACCAACTAAGTTTGTCCTGGGTATAAGCTTTTGTGTGCATGGTATCTGAAGAAGTATGCATGCACATGAAAGCTTATGCCCAGAACAAACTTAGCTGGTCTCTAAGGTGCTACAGGACAATTCTTTAAATTTTAAAATTTATTTGCTGTGGCAAAGTTAGGAAAGAGACCCTGAGCAACACTCTTAAAAAAACACACACTAATTTTGAATGCCAGGTCCTGCCCAGAAATGCTGGAAATAGTACTGGAACCTACAGTCTCCAGTGCGACAACTCTGGACACAATGGCACTGCGCAGGATTTGTCCTGCTGACTGCAAGACCTCGAGTCCCCCCCCCCCCGTGCCCCTCACACACACACTAATGATGAGGTAGTTGAGGGCGGTTACCTATTCACCTTGAGAAGTACACAGAACTAGGGGGAGGAAACTGGTTTATCTGATGCCCTTTCCCCACTTCCTCTTTCACCTCTAGGTGCTTTTTAAAGCTCAGACTGCTACGCGAGCTGCTGATCTGAGCCTTGAAGAGGAAGTGGAGAGAATGTGTTGCTTTCTCTCTGTCTGTTTCTTTTTTCTTGGGCTAGTGGGTTGGGGAGCAGGTAGAGATTGATCCGGAGAGAAAAGCAAGATGCTGAAATTAAATACTCTATTCTCAAGGGTTTATCACAAGAAATTGTGTGTGTGGCCATAGATTTGGAATACACAAAGCAGCTTATTCAAATCCTGGCCTCTTCTGATCTGCACTGCCTGTCTGTTTAGTCCACATCAGGGTTTACCAACATTTTGGGGCTGGTGGGCCAGATTTGGGGGGGGGGGGTTGAGTGTGTGTTATAGGGCACGAAGAATGAAGGTTACTTCCATACATTTTGCCTGGTATGCAATTTTTGTTTTGTTTTGTTATTATACTTCCATTTGCCTACAAATCTATATATAATCAGCAATGAGAAGTAAGAAATATTGTTATTCCAAAGAGCAGCTACTTCTATTGTACCGTCATACCTCTTGTTGTGTTTGCTTCACGTTGCGGATTTTCAGGTTGCAAACGCGGCAAACCCAGAAATGTATACTTCCAGGTTTCGCCCCACATGCATGTACAGAAGCGTTCTGCATGCTTCGCACATGCGTAGAAGCGCTCTATCCTGCTCCACGCTTGCGCAGAAGCGCAGCACTAGTTGCAGACTTTTCGGGGTGCAAATGGCACCCCGGAACGGATCATGTCTGCAACTAGAGGTACCACTGTACTGGAGAGCAGCAAAGGGCAACGCAGGAAATGAAACAAGGACATGTGTGCATAGTACTTGGGGTTTCAGTGGTCAGTGGTCAATTGTGCAACTCACAGGAATGATTATTGTTCCTCCATTTGTACTGTTGCAGAGCGAGATGCTATCAACAATACTACTATCTCCCTCCCCACTACAATATTCTGCCAAGAATCAACAACAATAGCCCTTAAAACCCCATGGTACCATTTCCATTAACATTAAACAGAAAGCTGAGGTACAGTTCTATTTGAAAAACAAAGCAACCTTACATGGTCCCTAAAATATAACTTTTTTTTAAAAAAAAAGTTACTATACCAGTGTCTGTGAGATCTGGATACTGTTGATATGTGGAAGCAGTAAATAAGTATTTGCTAGCTGCTTTCTAGAGTCTTCTGAAATGGTCCTTGAAGTTCCTGTTCCAAAGACCTGGTGTAAAACAGTACATTACATTCACTATTTTCAAACAAAAATAACATGCTTTAGCATGTTACATGCTAAAATAGCAGAATATATTGAAATTATTCAGTAACACACCTGCACCAAATGTTCATATATAAAAACATTTCCAGAGTGCAAGGCCTCTCCGCACAATGGTTCACAACATTTTTCCCCCTGTTTATTGCTTCTTCAGCAATATTTTAAAAATTGGGGGAAAGGTTCTGCTTCACTAGGTGATTCCAGGCAATTGGGGATGACAGTCAATGTGATTATATTAATGCCATGTGGTCAGTAAGATATGGCATGTGGTGACATCACAATGTCAATTCAGAGTGAAGGCGATTTCTGTTTGAGCATGAACTAAAAAAAAATGTCCAGACCACAGCTACCATATTGAACCATTTTAGACAATTTTATATGCCATTCCTAAAAGTACCACTTTTCATCTACCTGGGCCAGATCTGATAAACATAAAAAGAGTAAGAACAAATCTAGGCATTTTATGAATCAAATAGCAAAAGATGCATTAAAATGTGAATAGGACTTTCACAATGAATAATGTGACAGAAGTCTCCAAATAGGCTGCTGAGGGGAAACCGAAAGATAAATATACTAACATTTGTTTCTGCTTTTTAGATGGTTATATAGTATTTTACTTGGACAGTGGCTTTCTATATGAGATTTCTAAGGAAGAGGGAAGATAATCTCCTAGTAATTCTTGCTGAAGTGGTTCCGCAGTGCAAGTTATGAAACTGAAGCAAGGAGATCAAAGACAGAACAGTCTTTTAAACTAATGATTGTGGTTCCATAACTCCACTTTTCTGACAAGTGTTACACAAAAATCCCCTCTCTTGAGCTCTTATGAACTAGGACTTGGAGAAAGCAAAAAAATAATAATGTATATATATATATATATATATATATATATATCTCTGCGGCAATAATCCAAACCAAACGGACAATTTCCCCTTCCCTCACAGAAGCTGGACTGTTTGGTTCCTAAGGCAACTGAAGAGAATCAAGAGGAGTGAAGGCACCAGTGGCAGGAAATTTACTAGAGTAAATTAACATTCCAGGGTAGCTACAGTTGCTTGGTCAAGAAGAACCAGAGGCTTTTCCACCTCAGACACAATGCAAGTGAGATTACCATTTCACAAAAATTAACATGGCATTTTTTTTTAAATTATTATTATTATTTACAACTTTACGATCTCTGAAGCCTAGAATTCATTCATTTGCCTTAGTACATGCAAAAAAGGGAAATGGGCATAGCAGATGCAGTGTGGGTGGGTGGGTTGGTGGCTGCAAGAGAGGTGATCACAGGGGAACAGCAGACAGATGTGAAGGAACCTCCTCCAGCATTATTTGCATGACTTTCAGTGCATGTTTATTCAGAAGTGTTGGTGAGGCTGTGGGAAAGTATTTCTAGCACTTATTCATGAGATGCGTGCTATAAACAAACGAGGGGGCTAAAAACAGAAGAATTTATACTATATTTGGGGGTCTTGGGTATTGCTGCCTGAACAATTCAAATTAACAACTACACCAGGTGTCACAAGAGCAACTGAGTATCAGCTGCAGTTTTCTAATACTTCAAACATCTGAAGCACTTCATTTAGCACAGTGTTTTACGTAAGAAAAAGGTGAAGGAAACTTTTGTACTAGATATGTAATTATTTAGAAACTTTTATGATGAAGGCCCAAGTTTTAAAAGCATATTCTGTTATTATATTATATTATATTATATTATATTATATTATATTATATTATATTATATAATTTACACAAGTAAATATTATTTTTTCTTCTTTTTAAAGCCCAGTTAAATGTTACTAACTATCAGGGAAGAGTTAGAAGTTTCCAGTTTATCAGAGGGAGAAAGCATTCCCCAAGGGGGAAAGGAGAGCAGTGAATCTAATAGAAGGGAGCAAGAGGAACAACAGGGAGGGACCAGCTGTTCCCAGGAAAGGCAAGGGTTCAGTTCTAGCTCAGATTCGGAAGAGGGGAGATACAGGCCAGCTCTAGCCAGGAGGTTAGAAAAAAGAGCGGGAAAGCGAAGGGAAGGGCACCTTCGCCATTTTGAGAGTGGCTGGTCATGGAGAAGCAGAGCTCAGAAGGTATCTGAAATAAGTGACTCTAAGGAATAATATTTAAGAACCGTTTATAAGACTGTTTTGTTAATACGCAATAAAAAGTTATATAAAAGAACAAGAAGCGTTTGTGTTGTGATCTGAAGAGGACAACGACCAGGCCTGACACTAACCTTTTGTTTCTCTGTTATTTTAAAAATTTTATTCACAAATTCCACAGTAAACTGTTTTTTTTAGAACTCCTTACAGATCCCTTCAGTTTATCAATGAAATGTTATTGATCCAAGAGGTAGAGTGTGTGCAAACCTGTGACACAATCCAGATCACTGAGAAAATTCTCTTCTGCTAGTCCCTTTGAAGTGAATGCAACTGAAGGGTGTGTGTGTTTATTGGGTTGGTTTTATTTTTATTATTCATTTCATGTTTTTATATTGTGATTTTATGTTGCAACCGCCCCGAGACCTGCGGGCATAGGGTGGTATACAAATTTAATAAGTAAATAATGAATGAAGATCCCAAATTGTCTTATACATGCACAATGCAAACTGGTGTACAACAGCAAATTTTGCATGCAAAGTTTGAGATCATAGTGAATGCCAAGAGCCCTGCTGGTTCAAACCAAAGGTCCATCTAGTCACATTATGCCCTCTTACATGGTCAATAAAATGTGTATGGGAAGCGTGCAAGAATGACACATGTGCAATAGCAGTCCCCTGCTTGTGCTGCTCAGCAACTGCCATTCAAATACAATGCAGCCCTTACTGCACAAGGATCATGAGCAAAGGCACAGCCACACCCTGCCTCTGCTTCAACTGAGGAGTCTTTAACTCATCATGCCACGTCCAAGGTTTGGAAGGAGCAGGAAGGCTTTGTGTAGTACACTGCAGTCATCCTGGCTCCAGCAAGCGATATGTGCTATAAGATCCAGATGTCACTGCATAGACAATGGCAGCATTGCCTTAGTTCTCCAACCTACTGAGGTACAGCCTAGGAAGACCGTCAGTTATAAAACTGAGGCATAATTCCTTGTATAATCTGTATAACACGGATTTTCTGGATGTCTCTACACTTTTTTCTGTAGCAGCAAATAAATCATGGCCAAACAGGGCTACATATACTTTTAGAACTACTGTATTTAACATGGAATACAAATCTTTTTTTTTCCAGGTTAGAAAGGCTTACTTGAAAATGTACCTACAGGATTTTTTTTCTTCAACTACCAGAGGGGAAAGTCGCCCACTTGCTTCTTCTCCAACACAAATGTAGAAAATTTTTAAGCCATTTGGGACCAGAAAAACAGACCCCTTAAAGCTTCAGTCCCTTGAAAATCATAATGCTCTCTGCAAGTATTATTTATTCATGACCAAGAACTGCTGGCAATGTTTCCTGGTTTTGCCAACTATTACGTCATTTGAAAAACAAATTACCTTCTAAATCTCAAGCTGATGAACAAAAGATTACCTGATATGAAAATATTCCATGAGATGAGGTATTTATAAATAATGTACTTTCAAAACTGCCTTCTTCTAATGGAAGAAACAGTACTCTGAAACAATTTTTTCCCATTGCTGGAATCACCTACAGATAAAATAAAAGTATCTGGTGTTCAATAGAATTAATTGCATTAATTTTATTACAGACTTGTAAATTTTAAGAAGTGGGTCACCACCCACCCCTTGCCCCACTAGTGACAGTGGTCCATAGCCGCCATGCTCCCCTGCACCTTCCTATATGTAGTCTGAAGAGCAATAAGAAACAAGGAGGGGCAGCTATAAAGAGACTGCATGCTAAGACAGAGGCTGGCTTCAAATGCAGCACTAAAACATGACATTATAATCGTAACAACCAGGAACCTCAGGCTCATATGCCCCCTCCTCCCTTTTCCTACACGTCACAATGAGAAGCTTTCAATCATCGTTAGCAGCAAACCACAGTAGCTTGCCAATGTACCCAAACTTATATAACCACCACTATTTAACTTCCCAATCATGGTTTAGCATGATATGAATCATAGCTGTCAACTTTCAGATTTGAAAATAAGGGATCAGCAGCCTCACCTGTCCTGGGGACAGTCTGCGGGATATTTAACAATCCGGGATAGCAGCAGAAAGAAGTGGGAAACGGCGCTGGAATAAGGAAATTTCCTGCCCCCCAAAAAGGGAAGGTTGACAGCTATGATATGAATGAGCTTGGGTTTGCATGCTTCCCCTCAGCCCTCTCCTCTGGCTCCAGAGCACAAGGAGGAAATTGGAAACATAAACTTTAAAGGAGCATATCATTACATCCAAACTGGGAACTCTCATAAGTTTAAACGATTGTTTGTTGAAACAACCACAGTTTGACCTTGGCTCATTTCAACAAATCATAGTTTAAACAAGGTACATGTGTAAAAAAATAACCCACTGTTAGAAAATAAAATAAAAGCTAGTTCGTTAAAAACAAGAAGCTTCTCATAGCAGAGGAGAGTAACAAGGGCGAAAGGGCAGAGTCTTCTGAGGGAGTAAGAGTCATTTGGAGGGTGGAGAATGATTGAGCTGGAGGAGAGAAGACAACTGACATGGATGTATTGAGTTTTAAGTGTATTGGAATCCAAATGCAGGTGAAGCCACAAGCAACAGGGGCTGAAAAAGCAACGAGCAATAGTAAAAATTAGATACTTCTGAGGGACACAAAGCATTTTTTTTGGGGGGGGCACCGAAAATGTATGGGGAAATGTTCAGCTCAGCCCTAATAGAAATAAATGGGAATACCAAGAACAAGCTGATGGCTGGGAAAGTAGGAAAAAAAGACCAGTTAGCTAACGCTTTAGGGCCAAGGAAAGCATGAAACTCTGGCACTCTGCCCTAGCATAGTTTCCAAAAGTACATCAGCACTCACCCTGCTATGAACAGGAGACACATGAAAATGCCTAGTAGCTGTAAACATTGAATTCACTATAACATCTTTATCCTTACTAGGATTGTAAGCACATAGCATTTTAGCTTTAGGCAGTCCCAGCAACCTAAGGGAAAGAAGAAAGGGAAGTATTATTGGCAATGGAAAAAATGCAGTCACGTTTTCCACTCCACATGCAAACATAGTGTGTTCAGAAAAACCCCTACAGCTTGGGCCCATTGGAATTTAAACCAAAGATAACTTTGGGATACAGACACAATGTGGTTTGGCAAGACATGAACAAATCCAAGCCAAAAACCACCTCATCCTCATCCAGAGTTCCCTTTTCATGAGAACCAGCAGAACATGGTTATAGCTTGCAGGTAATCCTGGGTCCAACATTTTCACTTGAGGCCCAGGAGGCCTTGATGGCTAGGAGTGCCTATTTCTAATTCCAACTGGTTCACCAGCTACAGCCCCTTTTGGACAGAGATAACTTGGCTATGGTACTCCATGCTCTGGTAACTTCCAGATTGGATTACTGCAACGTGCTTTACATAGGGCTGCTCTTGAAGAGAACTCTGAATGCAGTGGTTCAAAATGCAGTGGCCAGATTGCTGACTAGGGCTGCCTTTAGAACTCTTACGGTTGTTCTAAAACTGCTATGTTTGCTGTCAGTTCATTTCCAGACTCAATTCAAGGTGTTTAGTGTGTAAGGCCCTATAGGACTTTAGCCCCCAAAATCTGAGAGACTGCCTCCTTCTCTACAGACCTTCTCTGGTATTAAGATCAGAAGGTGGGCCTCTTTTGGTAGTTCTGCCCTCCTCAGAAGTACAAGGAAGGGCCCCCCCAGAAAAGGGTGTTGTGAAATTCCCTCCCACAGAGATGTGTCTGCCACCTTCATCTTTCAGCAAATCTGAAGACACCTAGCCCTTTGACACCTGAGATGGTTATTTTCAAGACCCATCCTACTCCTGTGGCTGTAACTTGTTTTAACTGTTTTTAATTCAGAATCTTATATTGTAACAACCAGCCCTGGGGCCCGCTGGTGAAGGGGAGGTGGTGTTATTATTATTAGTTGTGTGTTGCAATCCTGCTTGAGTAAGAACTATGTACTCTAAGCTGCCAAGGAACCGGACACAGAAAAGGAGGGTGCATTGCATTGTATGCAATGCAAAATGGAAGGGAATTAAAGACTCTTCTGGGGAAAGAATTTCCTGGGATACAGAATAAAAGTATGCAAAATACTCACTGCATTCCAAAATGGAGAATTGAAGGGTGAAAATGAAGGACCCTCCCATTTGACATTTTAGCAGAGAAGCTGAAAAAGAAGAGAACAGTAATTATAAAAACATATTCCTTTACACAAGATCTCAGATTATATGTAGACTGTACTAGCATCGCTCAATTTTCCTTTAACAATACAAGGAAAATCAAGACCATAACTGCCACGCCACAATTCAAAATTAACTCTCTCAAAAACTGTTACTGATTCACTCAGCTTCACTCTAAAATACAGTCATACCTCAGGTTAAATATGCTTCAGGTTGAGCGTTTTCAGGTTACGTTCCGCGGCGACCTGGAAGTAACGGAACGCATTACTTCCGGGTTTCGCCACTAGCACATGCGCAGATGCGCAAAATGACGTCACGCGCATACGCAGAAGCAGCAAATCACGACCTGCACACACATGGGTAGCATTCTACTCAGGATGCAAATAGGGCTCTGGAATGGATCCCGTTCGCATCCAGAGGTACCACTGTATTAAGAATACACATGCACAATTAATTATTCCTAGAAACCTGTAAGCACAAACCTGGAATACAGGCCTGACAACAGTCCCATTCAGGCATTCAGCTGAAGGTGTGAGAGCATTAGTGTGTACAGGTGCACTGCCCTCAGTCCCAATGTCTTCATCCTGACCTTCCTACAGATGAAGTGGGCTGAGATGGTGCGTACATCACTTGCCTCTATTCCATTTATGGCATGTCTTTGGCTGAATGTCTGAAGAGGGCTAATATGCTTAGGCAAAAGGCTGTAACAACCAAATCAAATTAATAAGGGACAACATAAGCAACTGGGACAGGGGAAAGGGAGAAATCCAATTATAAGCAATAAAATACCATAAACTTGATATAGTCCTCTTAACAGCTTAACATATTGATTTGTACAAAATTACATCAGATTCTGAAAGTTGTATTCTCCGCCCATTGCCATTTAGTATTCAGATTTTTATAAGGGACAGCTCCAAAAATGTATTCTGAACAGAAAGCAGCACAACCCCCACCTTCCGCAGAGAACAGACAAAAATAAATAAATGATGTGGAAGAGATCCCACATCAACAGTCCTCGAATGCAACTCCCCTGGTTCATAAATAGCCTTATGACAACTGTGGATAACCATTGTGGGCATTGTTCAAAATCAAGAGGACACTTACAGACACTCTCGGGTTAACAAGAAATGAACTCTGATAAAGGTCAAGTTCACACATAACAGTAAGCTTGGCTCACTTAAACCACAGTGTGAAAAAGCATAATGCTAGAACACAACGTGTTTGCTTCCACTTTGCTCCTCCCTCGGTGCAATGGTAGGGAGAAACCCAGAGAATTAAAGCTCACAAAGCAAAACACGTCAGCAACGAACCAGGATTTTACTCCTGGAAAAATAGTTATAAATATATTTTTACTATCTGAGGAGAAACCAGAGCATTAAGTTTATCAATTGGCATGTTAAGACCTAATTTAAAAGCCTTATAATTAAAATCAGCAGTGGAGCTTCAGAGGGTCACATAATTCAATATGCTCTCTTGACTTTCTGCCTGGCCAACTTGGCACACCTTTCCAGACCGCCTGCAAGTTTGTGTTCCTCCCTCTTTTGTTGCTCAAAGCTTTTATTCCTAATATGAATGATTGTAAAAGAGCCGAAATCTGTGATCCTATGGACACTTCCCTGGGATAAGTCCTACTATATATAGCACTTACTTCAGAGTAAATATGCATAGGGTTGCACTAGTTTCTAAAATAAGATTCTCACAAATATATACATGAAGCAATTATATATGCTCCCCCTCCCCCAAACAATTTTATGGTCTAACAGGTTCTTTGCTTTCTAAAATGTTGATAAATAAAATCTTTTTTTAAAAAAACCAAGCAGCAATACACATATTTGTTGGCTTATTTTTATCTGCAGTGGGGAAATCTTTCTTGCCAAGTTCTCAGAGGTTTTACATTTCAGGTTTTTGAAAAAAATGCACTTTAAAAAAAGCACAGAGTTTACCCCAAAACTTACACAGGAGCTTGAACCTAGTTTTAATCATCATAGGCGCAATGCCAAAGAAAAGCACATGTTATTGCATGCCTAGGTTTGTGATTTCCCCAGTTCACTCCCATGAACACAAGGCCTATTCCATACACACAAGCCTGCAGCTACATTTATTTCAATAGATGCCAAACAGCAACACTGCATGGAAACATGACTTCATCGTTCGTTCGTTCGTTCGTTCGTTAGTGTGTTTGTTAATGCATTTCTTCTTCACTTTTTATCCAAGGAGCTCAAGGTGATGCACATGGTTCTCCCTCTCCCTAGCTTTTCCTCACAACAGCCCTGTGAGGTGGGTTAGACTGATTAACAGTGGCTGGCCCAAGGTCACCTAGTGAGCTTCATGGCAGAGTGGAGAGTCTCTCAAGTCTTAGGCCATCACTTTAACCACTACACGACCCTGACTTTGTTTTATTTATTTATGTACTGGTTCCATTTACAGACCACTTACTATCTGAATATCTTGAAATGGTTTACACTAGATTAAAATACATAAATATACATCTAAACACAGTAAGTACCATCAAAACCACATAAGTACCATCAAAACATGAATACGTAAACAATATCAATATACCTAAAAACAATATTGATAAAAGTCTAAGAGCACTACAAGGCAGTATAATGTGAAACTACCATCAAAACAACAC
The DNA here is from genome assembly GCF_964252035.2 of Podarcis erhardii. NCBI lineage: Eukaryota > Metazoa > Chordata > Lepidosauria > Squamata > Lacertidae > Podarcis > Podarcis erhardii. The sequence continues at coordinate 40,246,274 of NC_138512.1, forward strand.
GCATCATTCATTCATACAACCAACTCAACCCATCTCATTCATGCTCCATTCCACACAACTAGTATAATCATTCAAGACCTCAAACATTCCATCAACCAACCACATGGATCTACACCACTCTAAACCAGTGGTGTCCAAACTTTTTTCAAAAGAGGGCCAGATTTGATGAAGTAAAGGGCTGTGAGGGCCGACCAAAGGTCCAACCTAAGTTATTGACCTTTTTTTAGGATTGAAGTTGCTGACCTTTTTGTTGTTGGGTTTTTTTGGGGGGATTTTAGCCCAGGAAATAAACTGTCACAGGGGCCAGATTAAAGCAAACGGCAGGCTGGATTAGGCTCCTGAAATGGTATTTGGACATGCCTGCTCTAAACCATATGACAACCCACAGTCAAAGGATTGCTGCCAAGCATATACGTTACTCTCTCAAACTCTAAAGTAACACTGGGCTCGTGTCCCACATCCCCGGTACCATCAAATACTCCCTTTCCCTTCTCTCACTTGAGAGGGGCCGAATTCTATACCAGAGCAGGCTTTCACCCTGGAAAATATGAAACCACTTCCACCCACCCACCCATCCACTCACTCACTCTCAACTACATGACCATAACATACATTGCACTGCACAACCTCAACTCTTGATAGGTACCAAATCAGCACTGGAAAAAGTCACAAACACCAGTGACAACTGGCTGGCCAGCATCTCATGCTCTAGCTACTACTCCCTCATCCCACCCCAATATAGGTGCTCATCAGAGAAAGGCGGAACTGTGTTAACATCAAAATTGAGCTCAACAAAACTTCTGTCATCTTGTCAAGTCATTGTTTGTTTGTTAAAAAACAAAACACTGAAAATATGGTTTTAGGAACCATTTGTCCAGATCAAGAAAAATGGACTAGAGAACTAGTTCTTCCTGTGCTTATATTTCATGACATTTAAAGTGACAGGCACAGCTGTTTCCCATGTACCTCCTCTGGTAGTAGACCATTATATTCAGATATGGCCACAAACAAGAACCATTTAGTTTACTGCAAAACATGAAAGAGAACATATTGCCTCTGAAGAAAAAAACACCCATAAGCAGACAGAAAGGCACTTTAGCTCCAATCTTCAAAGTAACCTCCACTGTTTTTCCAGGTGTCATATAGTTCATTAGGGATAAGGCTTACTTGTTCCTCTTCATGAGTGAACAGGAGAGCAAATACAGGAGATTTGCATGCATAAGATCTGGCAATTTCAACTGTACTGAGGGAGGGAAGCATCTTGAGTATTGAATAATGGGCAGGTTTTGTGAGTCTGAGGGCACATGCTCATTTACTTTTATCTGCATATAGCACCTAATATACTTGACATACCTTTATGAACATTAGGTGATAATGAAATCTAAACAACATAGTGTTTAGCATAGCCTCTCGTAGTGCCAACATATAGTAAGAGATCAGGATCTAACGAGCTTACCCGCATTCTGCAACCTCCAGAACAATTTGTGTGGTAGATGTCATGTTTTAACAGAGACTTACATGTGTAGACCCAAGTTCCTGTGGTCTCAATCCATGCAATTTATACTGCCTTGCCCTGATGTTAGATTTTATAACCAAATATGTGTTAGCCTCCAATTTGTGCATGCAGACCTCTGTTCCAATATGTACATGTCAGTTGGAAGACTAGTCTTGCATAACTCTGATTAGCCATTGTGCATAGGCACAATGTAGTCTAATATCAAACAGGGTGCTTCTGGGGGGCGGGGATGCCAAAGCTTTTGCTAATGCTGTGTATTAAGTGCTTGTTGGTGGTGTTGTTTAGTCGTGTCCGACTCTTCGTGACCCCATGGACCAGAGCACGCCAGGCACTTCTGTCTTCCACTGCCTCCCGCAGTTTGGTCAAACTCATGCTGATAGCTTCGAGAATACTATCCAACCATCTCGTCCTCTGTTGTCCCCTTCTCCTTGTGCCCTCAATCTTTCCCAACATCAGGGTCTTTCCAGGGAGAATTCTCTTCTCGTGAGGTGGCCAAAGTATTGGAGCCTCAGCTTCAGGATCTGTCCTTCCAGTGAGCGCTCAGGGCTGATTTCCTTAAGAATGAATAGGTTTGATCTTCTTGCAGTCCATGGGACTCTCAAGAGTCTCCTCCAGCACCAGTATTAAGTGCTAGCCCAGTGCTAGAACTTTCTCATCATCTGGAAGTTGGAAATAAGCCGCATGAGGGCCGGAGTCAAGTGAGGGGGACCATCTAAATGGGTGGGGGCACTAGAAGGATGTCAGAGGGGGGTGGGTTGATTTTCTGAGATGCAGCAGGAGGGAAAGAGCTCCACTGTAATGCAACTGAGCAAAATGGCCAGCGTCTATAGAAGGAAGTACCATTCCTGTTCTGGACACACTTGCCTGCTGAGTTGCCACACCCACAACAGAACAGCAGCTGCCCAAGTTTCCTCCACCCTCCTGGCTCTAGGTATGCTTTATTGCCATGCCCATCCCTCCTTCTCAGACTCTCTCCCCTTGGCAGCATAAGGTGACAAGCAGGCAGACAATAGGAACTTGCAGACGCACTGCTCTGGCAGCAGGCAGCTGAGAGTGCTGCAGGGCTGAGGGGGAAGGGATCAAGCAGCTCTTTTGCCTTCTCTCACAAGATCTGGCCACCACTTTCTCACTATCTGCAACACTGCTGCTGCTCTGCAGAAGATGCTTATGAATAAAACCATATTATGCACTTACGCCCGTCAGCAGTGGTGCATATAGAAATGTGTTTTAAAAAACAAGATGGACAGGGCATGTGAGATAACTGACAAGAGTCCCCAAACCTACAGACACTTTATCAGTTTTACTCATCGAAGAGTAGAGAGAGATGGTGATGAAGACGCTAGCACGGAATTGCATTTTAAATGTAACAGACAAACCCAAAAAAACGAAGGATGGAATAAGCAGAACATGAATGGGTCAGGATAGGAAATGAACTGTTTCAGGAGAATGTCACCTGGATTGTTCGCAAAAAAAAACCCGTGACCTAATAATGAATAAAGGGCTAATGTGGAAGCACTCCTTGTTTTAAGCACTATAGGCATAGTGAAAAAGAGCCAAAAAGTAATGTCAATAGGTGCCCATGAAAATATTTCCCTAGTTACTATCATACTAGTAGTGAAATGAATACAAAGCCATAGGAAAGTAACAGAAGAGTTAAAAATACATTGCATTAGCATAACTGCATGTTGTTGGGTTTAGATTAATTAGGGTTTGTATTGACCTTAAGGCTCATTGTGCTTAAATATTTTCAATCCAGAACTCTAATATTTCACCTTCTTGTATATGTGTTTATTACAGCAGTGTGGTGTGAACTTAGAATCTCATCTCCCAACAGAAACCGGGATACAGAAAGAAGTGCAATGTAGTGGCAAGGTAATAGGAAGTTAACACACTTGATAAAAAGGCTATTACATCCAACCAGAAGTAGTTACCTCATTTCTCAACAGAAATTGGGAGACTGAAAGGAAATGCAAGGTAGTTTCAAAGTAATAGGAAGTTAACACACTTGTTTAAAATGTCATTACATCCAGCTACCTGTTTTTGTGTGCATGTATCTACTGATGCTATCCCTATTTCAGTCTTTTCAGAACCAGTTTAAACTAGGCCATGAAACATTACATAGCCTAAGATATCTGGAAATGCAAAGTCAGCTAGATCAGTTTAATTCTTAATACAGTATCCACATTCTGATAATAAATGTTATAGATATCAAGTCAGCCATGAACAGAACACTGGGTGGCCTTAGACTCTCATTCTCAGGATCCCATCCGGAATGCAGCCTGGCCCTATTAGAAACCAGACGGAGCCATTCATATTGGCTTTGAGACCTGGAAGACCTGCTCCCTTGCCTTGCATTTTTCCATCAGGCCTGACAGGGTGGGGCCCTGACTCCCAACTACAAAAGCTGAAGCTGCTGAAGAAGCCAGAGATCATCTTGGCTGCCTCTTAGTACAGATCCAGGTCACTGAGTCTGAGCTTCCGCAGCTGCCACCTGCCGTGAACCACCCTAGGCAGGATTGGTAGCAGCAGCAGCAGCAATGTCCTATGCTTAAGATAATATTGTACTGTCTTGCTAATTATGCTGTTTTAAATGTGCATTTTACATTTGACTTCCTTTAGCATTGTTTTCTCTTGAAATGTTTAAGATTTAAAAAATGTGTTAACATTACATGCACAATCTGTAGTTGATCTCCTTTGCAATGTTTTATTTTGGAATCTTTTAAGATAATATTTTAGTTTCCTGTTCATTCTGTTGCTTTGAATGTATACATTATATTTGACTTTCTTCACTAATGTTTTATTCTGGGTTGTTTTATTTGATGTTTTAATGCAGGTTTGTAAATCACTTTGAGGTGTTTTTTCCCCTTAAAAATATAAAGCGGTATAGAAACGAAATGAATCATCATCATCAACTTAGTCTCAGCAGAAAGAGTACATGACTATGGACTGGCTGGGTGGCTCTCACACCACTCAAGCCTTTGCCACCCGGTACCTGGTGGGTGCTCCATGACCAGGCCAGAACTCTACTGACTGGGCCATGAAACACCTCAGGTGGCTTAATTACTCTTCAGATTGAAGTGGACCTCCTGCCACACTTAAAGAGTACAGTCATGACTAAGGTCAGACAACAGAGGAAAGAAGCCTTATACAGGTCTCCCAGAAGACTCAACTGACCAAGCCTCATGATACTGTGTCACTGGGCTGGATGAAGTCTCGCAAAACTTGTCAGTGGCTGTAGCAAGTGGTGGTGACATGGCCTGCCTCAAAAGAAGCAAAACTGCTTGGGCCAACCCTGTCTGGTTGTTTTAAGGACTATCAAGACAGCAGGTGTGAAGAGCTATACAAATACAAAGGACCTGTTTTTCTTATTAGTAACCAAACTGCCACACTACAAAAGTGACTATTTATCTTATTGGGCATATCTTAGCTGTTCATTAAGTCAGGTGACCGTGGAACAGATTAAGTGTATTTACACAGCGATTTAGCAGAGCAAATGGCATGCAACACTACCTCCAAGAGAGTTGCTTGTCAAATCATTATTCACCTGATCCAGTGGCATTTTGCAACTCCGTGTATGCATGTCATATATTAATCACTATCTGGGGTGGGGGTGGGGGGCTTGAGTGTACACACAGAGCTTCACAATTAATTTCAATGGAGAGACGGTTCTGGGCATATTCTGGTTTTGGTTACCCTGAAGCAAAACTCTTCTACAGGAGCTCCCATAGTAACACAAACATCCTAATACAAACACTGTTACAGGTGTTAATTAACCCAAGCAATGCTGAGTTGTTTGAGGTAGCATTTCATGCAGCTATGCAGTAGTCACTGTGCTAATTTTGCATCTATTTCAGCTTTAACATAACTATCACATTTCTTTTTTTTACATATAATTTCCATGTGTATTATACCTACCAAAAGAAAATGGCATTTCAGCCATATTTTAAAGTAGGCTCTGGTCCACATGCCACAATAAATTTGTTATAAATTTGTTAAATTTGTTATTTTGGAAGGTGCCACACTGCTCTTGCTTTTTTAACATTGTTTTGAGCTGCAGCCTTTGTTTTTGCCACTACAAACCCATATTTTACCTGCAACTTTATAAATCTATATTGCCACTTTGCATATCCTACCAAATGAAATTCTAATGGTTTCCATGGTATAGTTGTTTTACCCCCTTAAGCATAGGGTAGAAAAGGCCAACCATTTTTATGCTACGAAATGGAGATGAAAGACAGCAATTTTTTTGTGCTCCTACTGAAGTTGTTTGCAATGCATGTTTCTTTATCAGTATTCAGCTTAGTGGTAAGATAAAGACAACATGAGTAGCACAACTTACTGCTAAAAGCAAGCCAAAAACATTCCTCTAGCATTCTTATAATCTACTCAAAGAACAGGTGAAATTGTCTGGTATTCAAATTCCTACTGCTAAAGTTATAAAAATGCACTAAACTAAAAAGAACACCTATTGGCTAAACAAGTGACAGAATTGCAGTTAGGACAGATGCCAGTGTCTATGTAGAAATCAGCACACTCTTACTCAACTTCTGGGACCTGTGCACTATTACTTTATGTGCCCACATTTCAACATTTTAGGCAATCACCCCACACAGCAAATTCATCCAAGACAGTAAACAATATAAAATTCAGTAGTATTAAACCAAGCTTGAAAAACCTAAAAACAACTATGAACCCTTATGCTAAATATGAAAGTGTCTTTTTCATCTTGTGTGAAACATCTCAACAACAACAAATCCCCCATAGGTTTTTTTCTCTACCTGTGCAAGCCTTGGGGCTTTCCACTTGCACTGGTGGTACTGTTTTGGCTACATAATCAATGGCACTTACAACATGAATGTTGGATATAGAGGGACTGATTATCAAAATGTCACGACAGAGCATCTTTCCCCCCACTGCTGGACCAGATATTCAATTTCTGATAGATACCATTATGGGAGGTTTTTTATGGGGCTCCCCCTAAATTTTTAATTTAGTAAATTGTAGACTTTAGCTAATATTTGGAGTACTAAGGGAAGATGCTGGCACAAAAATACAGGCTGAGCCAGTTCTTCTGTTTAAGGAGATCAGCTGACAGAGGTGCCATCAAAGAACAAAGGTGAGGGAAGGGCCATTGCCTTGACAAAAGATATTGGCATTCAATGTCAATCAAGGGGGGGGGGAGTTCCTCCCCCAGCTGTGTGTAAGCAAGAGACAATAGCAGAGTTAGGAGGGGGAAATTTCTAGGGTTACGGGAGGTATGATGTCACCACAGGAAAAAAGAATGCCCTTTTTACAGACAGCCTGAGTTGCATATGGAGGATTTGGGGGAAGAATGAGGAAGGGGCCAGAACTCCATGCATACAGGCTGGGAGCATGACTGGCTTTGCTCTGGGCACAAGCTTGCTGAAGCTATGAGGGGAGCAACAAGAGATGGGGTGTAATGTTCTGCACCCCCTCCACTGAAATCTCAGCTGTAAATATGTGTAAATAAACCATATTTCTTAAAGACACAACAGTGTCTGCTGTGCCTCATTCCAAAAGAACACAAACCCTGGTTAAGTGCCAAGACCCCTGGAATTTGCTGCCACTCGGCAGAGATTGGGGTCACCTATAACAATGCACAACAACTTATAGGTAGCATCTGATAGATCTAAACACAAAGGGCATGCCCTAAGAAAACTAGCTACAGGGAGAGCTGAATGCTATGCAGTTGCTTCTAATGTTACTGGGTGATATCCAAGTAATTTATGCTCAAGAGTAGACGCATTGAAATTAGTAGACTAATTGATTTCAATGGTAATAGTCAATGACTAACACTGAATATCATCTATTATCCACAGGAATAGAGAACCTAATATCATCACAGACAACTTCATTATGGCCTAATCTATACAGAAACAGCAACTGTAAACTGCTTCTCAGGTATAGGAGTACAGATGCGGATTTTAGTGTGGTGGGGGCATATTCTTGACCAATCTACCATGAAAAAAACCCTACACAGGGAATGCTAACTACCACATTAGGGTGGAAAGAAAGGCTGGAATTCTGTTACCTCGCTTCCAATCTTCTCCTTTATTTTTAACTTTTTCCAGCTGTTCTTGCCTCTGTAGCCTGGTGAGAATCTGAGGCAGGCTAGCCCCCTCTCCCCAAATCAATTAGAGTAAAATAGCCATGGGCATAGCCAGGGGAGACAGGAAGGGGCAGCTGCCCCCCCCAATCAATAAAAATACATAGCAAACTGAGGTTTTCCCCCCACTAACAAAAATCCTGGCTACGCCCATGAAAATAGATGTTGGGTTCACAGTTAAAATAGGCGATGATTAGCAAGCCAGCAAAAAAAATGCATAGTTTGCTTCCAGAAAACAAACCATGGTGGGTTCAGACATTTAAACAAACCACAACTTGGCTAAACCAACCATGTCTTCACATTATGTTCCAAGCAGGCCATTATGAATTTGGGTAGACTGAGAGCGATTGGGCCAAAGTCACTCAAGTGAGCTTCATGACTTAAATAAAGATCTTAACATAGATCTCACTGGGCCAAGTCCATTGCTCTATCCACACAACACCAAACAAATGCAGTTGCTCCATCTGCAGTCTGAAGGTGGAACAGTTTTACCTCTTCATTTGCTGTTCGTGTGTAACTGTCTGAAGAACTACTGTGACACACATCTTACTCATGGTCAGAGCTACAGTTTAAGAGGTGGATATGACCACAGGTGATTTTGCATGTCAGAGCTCTAGTATATTCTTTGGAAGCTATATTGTCAGAGGGAACTCAAAACCAGTAGCAGCTCTCATATTTGTAATCTGCACTACCAGATGGGAACACATGATAATAGCATTCTTAAAACTTGCAACTTTCTTAAGGATGCATTGGAAATCAGATATTCCTTCAAATTTTCATGTTTTTGCTTTGCAGTTGTGTCCACTTCTTAATTTGTTTTTGTCACACTTGTATTTTGCTCACTTGTCAAGGAATTCAGGGTATGTGGATATTATCCCACATAAAATAGGAAAGGTTATGTAATAAGTAATTTGTTCAATGCTATCCAGTGAACCCTTTAGCAACCCAACGTCTGCAGCCAAAGACATTATCGGTCATTAACTGAGCAGTAATAAAAAGGTTCCAAACTCATCTTTGTGGTCATGCTGAAAAGGAGAGGGCTTGAAGTTCACCTTGGCTTATTCATGTCACACTGAACGTTCTGCCATGACATCCAGATGTTGACACTATGACTCTCCTTGTAAACAGCCTGTGTTTAAAGGCAGTATAGAACATAACACCCTAAGTTATCTTTAAAATGTACTGTACCTTCTTTTAGGACTTTGGGATGAAGCCAAGTAGTAATCTCAACCTTTTTAACTAGAATTCTAATTGACACTGCTAAGGTATATTTTTAAAAAGGAGGGAGAAGAGCAGTATAAATCAGCTGCACAAGAGTATACCTCTTTAAAAGACAAATACACACACACACTCCCAAACATGTTATCTTTAAAACAGGGTATAAAAACCAGACAATCTGAGCTGCACTTAGAAAGACCGCAATCTTAGAAATTCACCAGTGCTGTAAAAAGTGGAAGATTACTACCAGTAATCGTACTGGCTAGCAGGACTTATTTACAATGGGAGGAGGAGGGGAGTGACAGGATGGGGGATGGGACAAGAGACTCAAAGTGGAAACATTGCAACAGAAATCAAATTGGCACTGAAGAAAAGCAGTTAACAGCCACAACAAAGCATGTAAGTCATGGGTCAAGGAGCTGGTCAAGTAGAAGAGCCCCTTCAGCTCCTGGCACTCTGTTGCTACTTGCCGTGAACAAGGCTTTGAAAACGACAAGCAGCAAGATATTGTGGAAGAGTCTTTCAACACAAACTAACCCCTCAGAAGGCAGCACATTTTCCATGTCGTTGCAAAAGCTTTTTTTTTAAAAAAAAAAAAAAAGCATTGCTACACCCAAGTTTAGATAACACTTCACCTCTAAAATATAAGTTTTGGCTAGGTCTACTCAACTGAGAAACCACAGGGAAAATGAAACCTCATTCAGTAAATTTACGATTTGTCCTCTCAAGCACAACAGATGGTTCAGAACATTTGCGTTGCCAACTGTATTTATCTGACAGATCTCCGAGTCTGTTTTCTTTCATTTCGCTTTAGTTATTTCATCTCTGAAGCATCATTTCCCAGTTAAGATTATATCCAGCATTTTTCTCAGATATATCCCTGCTTCTAGTTAAAACATTTAATTTCTGGTTTTCCATACTCCTTTTTTTTCAAAACTGAGAACTTGTCCACCACAATTCTTGGATTTAGGCATAATAACAAGCTATGCTTTAGTCTCCCTCTCCTTACAAGAGCTGCAATATCAGCTGTGTTTGTTATGTCCAAACCCATACAAATTGTGTTTAGTCTCAACTCAAGGGAAACAAGCCAAGTGGTTTCTAATATTGGCCTGTTTCCCAACCCGGGGTAGCTGATGTGTGTTCTCCAGATGTTTGACATCAACTCCCATCAAGCATATCCAATGGTCAAGCAACATGGAAGTTGTAGTCCAATACCCACATGGCATCTCAATGGCTATTCCTATCATTAACACAGCTTGTCCAGATTCAGGCATAGGAACAAACTGTGCTTAGTTGAAAAGAGAAAGATAAAACATCTAATCTCTTCCTTGCAGGTACGGCCTGTGGCTTGATCACTTTACACTAAATGATCGTTTAGCCATTACTTTCAAACATAGCCAGCAAAACATTCTGATTTTAAACCTCTTACACTTCTCACAATTATATTAAGCTCTACTTTCTTGTTCCAGCCTCTTGCAGCAAAAGTGGCAATTATGTCTGCCTGCATTTCTTTCATAAAATATTAACAAGATATTTGTCTTTTAAGATTAATTTGAAATTGGAACTCCATTAAATACACACAAAAGAGAAACAACAGTCAGAAAAATAATTGAGAGAAGCATTAGCAATGGGAAAATGGTATGTATTAAATTACTTCAGTTCAAGATAGGAATCGAGGATTATTCTGACACTTGGCTGCCCTTTGACGAATACCCAGACAAAGCAACTGTCACTAGCTATAAAACTTAAGAGACCATGTTCTTTCTTTTGTCCTCAAATGCTATTTTCACCAGCTGCTTTTGGGATAATCTTGAGGAAAACGCACACCAGATAATTAATTTGAAGTAATTTCAGCTTCCTTCTCTCCTTGATAAATTTTTAATGCAACCTACAAAACTGATGCTTACTGTTATTTACAAGGTTCAAGAACTAAAATATAAAGGTAATAGAATTGCCATATTTACTTTAGCAAAACAAGAACAAAAAAATTACCACAATCAGGATAGCATATTGATAAATATATAAAGAAACGGTACATTAGAATAGGTTAAACACATCAGTACAGAGAAAGAGAATTCCCTTATTGGAAATTATGAGATGGTGAAATTACTGTTTATGGGGATCTGTATTTTAGGCGCTTGATTACCCTTTTGGGGTCATAGTTTAAACAGAGCAGAGCTTACAGAACCAGAGAACACGCACAAGGAGCTAATGGCAAGAAGAGGCTACTACACCTCATCAGTCTAGCCAGAACAGGAGATCTAGGTAGTCAACAGGGCAGAGATGAGAACCTGTGATCTTGCAGATGTTCCTAGACTCCTGGCCATTGGGCTTGCTGACTGATGTGAGCTGGAGTGTTACAACATCTAGAGGACCACAGTTTCCCCAAGCCTACAATGAGGAGTGGCTTGGTTTGGGAAGTTTTTTATGCTAAAAGGCAAAAGTTAAGTAGCTACAATTGTCCATTATCACTATCTACAACATGGTAATATTGCTCTCATCATACAGAGTTGCTGCTCTAGAAATGCCTGTAGCATAACTAGGATAGCCACCTTTTGGAGGTTGACCATCTGCCTGACCCAGTATACATCACTCTGGTCATTCCAACTGATGACCATACAGTATGAGCCCCTGAAACAGATCCATTTTGCTTTTTGTCTGTGCGCTCACACACTATTTTAATGTTTTGTTTTTATTATACAGTGGTACCTCGGGTTACAGACGCTTCAGGTTACAGACTCCGCTAACACAGAAATAGTACCTCAGGTTAAGAACTTTGCTTCAGGGTGAGAACAGAAGTCGTGCACCGGCGGTGCAGCGGCAGGAGGAGGCCCCGTTAGCTAAAGTGGTGCTTCAGGTTAAGAACAGTTTCAGGTTAAGAATGGACCACCAGAACGAATTAAGTTCTTAACCCAAGGTACCACTGTATTGTGCTCTGCTGTATTGTGTACAATATCATAATGAGATCCCACTGGGATCTAATTACCTGTAGCAGCTTAGTGGGCTGGAGAAAGCAGTTTGGATTTGAAGTACTTCCTCCAAATGGAGCATTTTTCTCTCTGCAGAGAAAAAGACTGTTCCGTTTGCAGGCAGCACTTTGAATACAAACTACTTCCCCAACATATGTAGGAAAAAATGGTACATCTTTAAAAAGGTCATTCCTCCTTCTACAGAGGAAGGAGTTTAGGTTTCAAGTGATTGCTCCAAAAAGACTCTGAAGAAGTGCCCAGTAACTGCAAATGAGCTGATCAGCAGTTACAGGAAACCCCCTTGAAAGTGCACTCTCACTGCCAATCAGCTGATTGTCGCTGGAAGTGCATCTACAAAGGAGTGCACCTGTAAAGGAGATTGCTGTAACCACTGGCCAGCTGATCTGCAGTTACAATGATCTTTTAACTCTGACATGCACAGTCCGCATGACATTAGACCATCAGGTGACTGGCAGGCAGGCAATCTTGCCCACCCATCAAAGTTGGCCTACGGATACAGCAGGGGGAGGATGAAGAATAGTGATCAAAGTTACCAACAGCATGGATGTCCAGCAACGTAGTTGCTCCTGAACAGACTCAATCCCAGCTCCTAAAAGAACCAGATCTCTCTTTCTGCATATTCTGATCTCTAACCTATATAAGAAACATTTTTTTTAGTAGCACATAACATATATAACCTCATTTTCCAAGTCCCAAAATGTCTGATGGTTCAGTGTCAGGGAGACTGATGCTAGACAAACAACTGAACTTTAGATTAGATTTATAATGTAGATAGCATGTCTTGTGATTTTACTGCCGCTTCTGTATTTATTTTGTAACACTCCCCCTCTCCCAATCCTGACACAGAGCAGTCTTAACTGAAATATATATTAACTCTGCAACAGGGTACATGTTTACTCAGTAGTAAATCCCACTGAGTCCAATAAGGTTTACTGCTTAGTAGGCTTAATACTGGAATTGCAGCTTTGACATGCAGTACATAAAAGTATAGACATGTACAGTACCGTACAAGAAATACGTGTTACTGCCTTTCATTTGTATTAACAAACATTAACTCTCAGAAGAACATAAATACACTAGCAGTTTCCTGATCCTTATACTAAGTACATAATACCTTATACTTTCCGAATAACTTTTAGAAACTCAAGGATGGTTAACTTGAACCCATAATGGAAATTTTTTATAAACTCAAGGACCATAAAATATTTCATACTTTAAAATGATTTGAAGAATAGTCGGATTAAGAATGATTATGTTGGTTTAAAGGCTCCTGGAAAACAAAACCCTCTTCAAATGTTAGGATTGTAAACAAGCTGAAGGCATTTCACCAAAATGTTTCAAATTTCACAACTCTGACATCCAAGAAAGCTGTTTTTAATCAATACAGGAATAACAAACACAAAGCTATTTTCCACATTCATGTTCTTCTATGCAATATTTTTGTTTTCCTTTTAAGTAAAAGATCTTTTGACATGCCCTCCACCCTCAAAAGATAAAACTGTAGACTGTGCAATGTGCTGTGAAAAATACCAGCAGCACAAACAGCACCACAATCCTGGCTCTCATGCAGCTGGAGAACCTTGATATATGATATACAATGTTAATAGATGGTTTTATAAGAATAATAAAAAGTAGTAACCACATCATGCTTATTCTGCTTGGCTTCCATACTAGCTCTCCCCCCCACCAAAAAAATAGTAATTATCCATTAACAACAGAGACATCACATATCTCTATAGATTCATATAATTGCTTATATCCAAAGCAATCAACTTTGTGACTTACTGTACGTTTTCCCAGGAGTACTAAGAACTAGAATGGAATTTGCCCACATGGAACTACCAATAGTGACACATAAATACTAGATTCATTAAGGCACATCCCCTGATAGTTGCCTTGAACTCCCAGCTGCTACCCTTTTGTGGTTGCAAAAACATAATTTGCTGAGATTCCCATGTGGAGCACAAGGACAACCTGTTTTGGCACAAAAACCAAATCTCATGTCAGCTTCTCAATGAGCAGACTGGTAAAGTGAAGGACCATCCCAGAAAGGACAACCCCTCCAATTTTATCTCTAACAATAAAATAAGTTTGTTTCCTTAACATAGTCCAATGACAGAAATTTTATGTAAGGCAATTGATTTATTAATGAATTTCATGTTGCACACCATTTTAACATGGTAAAACGCACTTGGAGGACAAGCAGAAAGGCTGATTGTCTGGGTTTTAATAAGTAGAAGAGTAGCATCTCTGAAAAAGTTTAGCATAATCAGATATAGGCAGTCTGCCTCACCTATTTCAACTATGGCCATTATTGCATTATTTCAACTGGTTCACCTGGTGCAGGGAATTGCTTTCTCCACTAACATGTGAATAATGTAAACAATGTATTCAGTTTCAACCTTCCCACTGGATACTGGCACCAAAACATAGCAGTGGGAGCTTGGCCTCAAGGGTCCACCTAAGAAGTCAGAATATGTATTTCAATCTACAGTACTGCTGGAACTTATTACCACCCCATTTCTAATGATGCTCTTCAACTCATAGCTTCCATTATCCCCAAAGGACCTGCCCATAATTTAGGAAGGAGCAGATAGAACATTCAATGTCATCTAGTTTGAGTTGGTTTCTTTATCAGCTAGATAAAGAAAGTAGATTCAATTAAAGCATTCACCTAGTAAATGGCTACATTTCCTACACTAAACAAAATACCAACTATCCCATAAAGACTAAGACCAATGAGAGACACATGAGCTAAATCTTCCCTTTGGTTATGGGAAGCTAATAGTCCATTAGGATACATTTATGGTGACCAGCCTACAAAGCTGCAAAGAGAAAGACTTCTTCAGAAATGTCTAGCATGATGGCATCTTGGACAACGACATTTATATATTCAGTTCTAACCCAAAGCAGACATTTGGATTTTGGATATAAAGAAAACAGGTAATAGTATCATCTTATCTGCACATCATATTAAATGACCTTATAGAGATATTCTGAGGTTTGCCTACACACATACACACAGGAAGTCAGTTGTCTGTGCATCACCGGTTATTTCTAAAATTAGACTAACAAGTTAAATGAGTTAATTAAAGAATACAACACTGCAGATCGCTATCATGTTTTGAGAGCTTAGTAGGGCTTGGTAGAGCTTTTTTTAAAAAACAACAACAGATACTTTATCAACTTTCAGAAATTGTTATGCATTTAGCTTTTGGCCATTAATTTGTACCTGTTCTTTATAGAAATCGGGGGGGGGGGGAGTTTTGGGAGTTGGCTGGCCTGTGCTTACTTAAAACCTTGAAGATATATTCCAACTTTTAGATTGTCTCTCCATGCTATTGGAATAGTAAAGGAATGTTCCCACGAATAAGTGAAAGGAGCTAGATTTCTCAAAACAAAACAGGTCTTTTTTTCACCTGCTAAAGCAATCCCATGATCCAAGTTCATTGAATATATGAACAGAAGACAGATCACTGAATAGGAGGAATGGGGAGTGTACGCGTACATACATACCAGCTTATTAAAATTGTGAAAGCGTATCTTCTGGGATAATAAAGAATAACGGAGACCAATTTTAACCTGTGAAGTCTGGTGTAGGCATTAGGCAGCAGCTCACTTCAAACCAGTTTTAAAACCACTCATTTTTAAATGTCTCGCATGCACACAACACCTGTTGAGAGAAAGCTACTGAGGGAGGTCAAAGCATCTCCTAACTCCTATCAGCCCCAGAAAACATGGCCAGTGGCCAGGGATTATGGGAGCTGTAGTTCAACAACATTTGGAGAGTCTAAGGGTCCCCACACCTGCTCTATGAAGTATCCTTGAAGTCTAATAGTTTGAGAATGGGCCTGACTTAAAAAAAAAATAGGCTGAAAGAAAAAGTGTCATCAAAATTATGGAAGATGTACTCTATAGAGTAGTAGTTGAATGTTGGACTTTGCTCTTAACTGGGTGCACCAAGCCATTCTGTTTTCACTGCAAAGGTAAGCCAGTCTTTGCTCCAATCATTAATAATCATTAATAGCGGTACTAAAAAATTCCAGGCAGAAAAACCAACACTGTCAACTTTGTTAAGGAAAAATAAAGTGTGAGAGATAGTTCATATAACCAGTTTTTTGTGTTGTTGTTTTTTTAACTCCACAAGGTGGGTAATAACCATAGGTTTGCTTGCAAGGTGAAGCCATACCAAGATCTAATTCTATACTACAATACCAGGAAAAGCCCAGGACCAGGTGAGCCTCCCTGAAGAGAGCATTTTAGACCCGGGGGGTCTGCACTAAAAGGTCTGCACTATTCCTTATCACCTTACATCTGAAAGGAGACACACCCAGAGAGGACCTCGAATGAAGATCTGAATACTCATGCAGGTTATATGAGGAAAGACAGTCTTTGATATCACTTTTAAAACTCTCTAGATGACTTGGAGCAGGGTAAAGCCCCAAAATGGACCATAAAGGAACTTGGTGTGGGTTTAAAACTGGTTAGATGGGCTAGGTTTCTGGAGCCTAAGTTGACCATCTAGCTGCTGTGCTTTGTATTATCTAAGGTTCCTGAACCATCATGGGCAGCACCACATACGATGCATTGTAGTAATCCAAATGGATTAAAAATATACCGTATGTACTAGCTAATGAATGCCCTTGAACAGGACAGCTGTTGAGAGAGAATGCAGTTGCAACAGGTGACACATTTACCTTACCAAAAGGCCTGAAAATGCCAAGTTGTTCAATGCCAAGTAGATTTCGCTTTTTACATTCAGAAAACTAAATGAAGCAATACGCTTCTCAAAACAGCCTTGACTGGAAAAAAAAAAATCCTGTTTTTTCCTTGGCAGGAAAACAAGGAGCAGTGCAATTACCATCTGCTCTAGGCTTTAATCATTTGCTGGCAATAAGAAGGTAAAAGAAACTTGATCATACTCTTAGACAGTAAGACTGAATATGCATTAATAAAAAAAACCTGAATTCAGTTTTAATTAAATGAAGCATCAACAAGGCACCCCCGTCTCTATTCTGTATTTTATTTCTGTTAGTATGGATTCTCTGGAAAAAGACTCTTTTATCTGAAGAGACCCTGGCACGTCAACATTTTTAAAAATTAAACTTATAATGCATGGGTAATGAATACTGCTTGAGAAGCATTTTTTAATTTTTTTTAATTAAAGCCTCATTCATTGATCTATTGATAAATAAACCAGATTTCCATAGAAATATTTCCATAGAAATATTGCAGGGCAATATACAACATAAAACCACAACACTGACAAAAACAACAGGTTAAGCTGTTAATCTTTATCACTCAACTAAGAGAGCAAGCATAAATTAAATTATTCAAAGTAACCGACTTCACTATTTCTATAGGGGATAATGCAAACATAGTTTATTGTTGTATGATGGAAGATGTTTATTTTTATCTTAACACTGCTTACCTCTGCTCTTGTGGATGTTCTTCCACATCCTCCTCTGATTCAGCCTAGTGGACAGAGAAAATACCATGAAATATAAGCAGCAAATATAAGTTTCCAACATACATTTGTATTTTAGCAATCCCAGAGCTGTTTAAGGATATTCTGTTCAGTGGAACCCCCTATACTGAATGATGTTTGAATCAGCCCACTTCATTTTGCTAAGCACTGATTTATCAGCGAAAACCACAAATTTAAGAACCAGTACAAGTGAGTTCAATATAGCTGAGGAAATTGCAGAGTCTGGTTTATCACATTTATCAGTTTAACAGTGGTCAATAATTTTAAGCAAACAAATAATACCTTATTCTAAATTAAATTCATTCATCTGTCCAGACTACATTTTTTTAATTTTAAAAAAAGTTAAGATGTGAAAAAATAGCAAGCATCACTACTGAGATTAGTAAAAGCAGTCAGTATAATTTCAGAAGGTAGCATAAACAGCCAAGTATATCACTCCAAACGGTCTTCAGAAAACCCCACAAGCACTGAAGCAGCATTTCCTAACCTTGCAACCACCATAAATTGTTGGGACTATTTGCAGGCTGGAGGGTGCCAAATTGTTGGTTGATGTTTTTTCAGTACAACCTTCCCTCATAACTGGAATTTTGAAATACTGAGTCATTTTCATCTTTTCAAACAACAGTGTCTATCAGTCCTCACCACTGCTGTGCTGTTTGGGACTGATGGGAACTTGAGTCCAACAGCATCGCTTTGTGGAACCACTTAAGTACCTGTGAACATCCAGGTACTTTCTTCTAATGAAAAATATTTTGTTATACTTGAGGTACCTTAAGTGCCAGCATGAAACACATCTGTTGCTTGTTGCCCACCCAAAAACCTAAAGTGTGTGCATTTAGACAAAATGAATCTGTATCAGCTATCCAGAGAAAACAGATGTACAAGCCATAAAATGTACCCATATAAGCTTTGCTCCTTCTGAGTTCATATAAAAACAAACCACCTCAAGTGACCAACATCCAAGCCTATCTTAGAAGAAAGGCCCATGGATAAAATGATGCAACACTTCATAGGTCAAACATATGCATTTTAATTGTTGTATTTTAGGGTTGCCATATTTCAAAAGGTACAATTCCTAATACCCGCAAACTTTGTTGAGCTTTTTTGGGGAAACCTCCCCCGCCCCCAACGGTGTTTTAAAGCTTTTTGGAGCTGTTTCCACTGCTTTTTCCATAGCACTACCATAGATCCAGGTTTTCCCTGACTAAATTCCCCTGATGCCATTTTTACACCCGAAAACCAGGACATGTCAGGAATTTTCCTGACATTTGGCAAGCCTATTGTTTTTCTACCACTACCACACCCCTATGTGTCCTCAGATATAGGAATGAGCAGCAAGAATAACTCATGTTTAACAAGTAATGGGGGGGCATCCAAAGGTTTACATGGCAGCAGGCCAATCTGCACTGCCAACTCTATTCTCAGGGAAGTTTGACCAACTCCTCTGAACACATATGAATACATGCGTTTGTAAATATGTGTCCAGCAAGATTATTCAGGCATCTTTTATTTAATGTTCAGCATCTTATTAACTCCACAAGCTAACTATACCATGATATCATTTCAGATAGCATTTGATTTCACTATGTCAAAAATCTAGCTATCTATTATTCACTGTATAAAATTTAGTTGATATAATATAATATGTGGATAGGATACCAGTGCACAGTCACTGTCAAGATAAGGCTAGAAGAATCACTTACAAATTGATGCTGTCCACCTGTTCTGCAGTTAGGTAAAGGCCCCTGACCATTAGGTCCAGTTGTGACCAACTCTGGGGTTGCGGCGCTCGTCTCACTTTATTGACCGAGGGAGTCAGCGTACAGCTTCCGGGTCACATGGCCAGCATGACTAAGCAGCTTCTGGCGAACCAGAGCAGCGCGCAGAAACACCGTTTACCTTCCCGCCAGAGCGGTACCTATTTATCTACTTGCACTTTGACGTGCTTTCGAACTGCTAGGTTGGCAGGAGCTGGGACCGAGCAACGGGAGCTCACCCCGTCGCAGGGTTTCGAACCGCCAACCTTCTGATCTGCAAATCCTAGGCTCTGTGGTTTAACCGACAGCACCACCCGTGTCCACCAAATGTCAATAATAAAAGCACCATCCAGATTTTTTTTCTTTCTTTTAAGTTGGGTAACAGCCTACATATCAGCAGAAAATTACAGCTGCTTGAAAACTCTTGGGAGAGTCCCGGAAATCACAGATTCATAAAAGATGGGAAGTAACATTCCATTCATAAACTCAAACTCTGGGAAACCAATTTCCCCAAAGCCCATTGCTGGCAACCCAGTGACTCATGGCAAGTAGTGAATCCAGTGTCATACATTTCGGAATCTAGGTGGATATGCTCAAATTATATGTATACCTCCCAATTCTCTCTTGAAGAATCTCTGTCAAGAGGCAAAAGAAGAATCCATTTCCCCCATGAAACCACATGCAACATCTGAAAGTTGCAACAGCTTCAACCATAGCTTTGTAACACAGGTGTGTATGTGCCGATGTGTGCAAATAATACCCTTAAAATAGACAAACTGGTGCATTCTCCTTACAGTTGGCTATATTCCTGCATGCAGGTTTGACGGCCAATGCCCTTAAGGATTTTGCTTCCCCCTTCAAAATGTTTCTAGGTTTGCTCAATTGAACTATATAGACAGCCCTAATAAAACATTTTGTGAATCCGTTGGCTATGGGGAAATTTAGAACAAAGCACTTTTTAGCTCTGGGTCATGGCTTGTGGCATGTTATCAGGATAAAGTTAATCTGTAATGGAGTTTAATTGTGGTATAAATGTGATTTAACACAAAGACTAAAACGACCTTCAGACTCCTTGTAGGCCTGTAATTCTGTAACCAGATTCTGCTATGCAGATTCCATATTTAGAGTTATTTTAAACCATCAATAGTAGTTCTTCAGTTTTTTTAACCAATCACTCTCTCTCTTTGAAAGTTTGCAACAGTGTATTTGTCAAAATACAGATGAAGGAAAGTATTACCAGCAGTCCTACACAAGCTAGTGATTAACTTTATCTGGCTATAACTCTTCATGCAACAAGCAAAAACAAAGATAGGGCTCTAATCAGCTGGCACCCTCTGCACCAATTTCTTCATGTATCTGGGGCAGTGTTCATATTTGGAGAAGCAGCAGCTGCTGCTTTATGTTTCCAGACTTGGCTTTGTCCAGCTTAATTTTGTTGCTTTCAATGTTTCTTTTGTTTCTCATTAGTTTCAAATTATAACTGTATCATATATTTCGTCTGAGTCCAAGAACTTTAGGAAATGCCCACAATAGCTTAAGTAAAATAAACGTGGAAGCTTGCTGATAATTGAGACAAAACTGTATTTTTAACACCTTCACAGCTGCTCCATTTTATTTAATCTTTGCCCACAAGTACCACCAAAATAAAAAAGGAAATACCAGTCCTTAAAAAAAAACCAAATTAACCAATGCTCCCACAAAGGAAAGTTCAAAGGAAACCTGTTATTTGTGGTTGCTTTTATATGCATTTTGATGGCATATATTCACATACAGCAATCACTGTTGCAGTGATGTATAAATACAAAAACATGCTTGTTTAAAGCATACCAAATACAACTCAGGTTCAGCTCTCCTTGGGCACCATAAAGTGCAGTTAGAGGCTGAGGGCAGGGAGGGCATCAGATATAGCCACTGCCACAAGGTCATTCCTACTTCCCTGAAAGTTAACTGGGAATCATTTCTTGAATATGCCCTCGTCATACAGCTGAGGGGACACAAGGAAATTTAGGTAACCACAGACACATATATGTATATGCAACATTTCTGTACAAATTCATAGTGGATAGGAGGGCTTGTTCAGAGAGACATCATTGGGAGAATGGTCACTGCACAACTGCTTGGCAGAAAGTGAGGGTCATCTCCATGCAAGCTGGTAAGCTTAAGTTGGCTATTTTATTTTTTTCAACTTGCAAATGACTAAAAATAGGTATACTTTCTCACAGTAGACCAGTTAGAGCACTGTCTCATCCCTTATCACTTGACCACATTTGCACTGTATCACATGCACCCAAATGCACTGATATTTCCTTCAACCAGTGTTCAGGTAAGTTTTACTCCGACCATTTATGTCTGGTCCATTCATTTCAATGGGTCTACTCTTGAGTAAAACTTAGTTGCATACTACCTTTTACATATAGAAAAGGTCTTTTCTACCCTCCGGTGGCATTCCAAAGCCAGACAACAATGACTAAAGTTTTGACAGAACTTAAAATGCTAACTCTGGTGGCTGGGTATTTTCACAAACAAAAACTTAACCCTCAATTCACTCTCGGGCCTTTAAAACATTTTGTTAATATATTTCCTGCATTGCAGGAGGCTGGACTAAGAGATCCTTGGGGTACCAATTCTACAATTCTATGATCTTGGCATTGGAATTTCATACAGGCTGAACAAAAATTGGCAAGCCATAGGGAGAAATAAAACAAAATGAATCTAAAAACTAAATCCCTTCCTTGTAAGGCATTTTAAGAAGTAGTCAAACAAAGATCAACATGGCCCTTCTGTTTGGCATGCACTTCTCCTAGCAGCTACAGCAAAGAATGATGAAGATCTGTCAGCAATTCACTGCTGCTTCTTAGAACTGTCAGCAGTGAGATGTCTAAATGAGTTTGACTCTATTTTGATACTAGCATGTCTGCCAATAAAAAAATAAAAAATGAGCAGGAATTCATCACCTAAAAAGTTTTCAAAGTGATGTACAGTGGTACCTCGGGTTAAGAACTTAATTCGTTCTGGAGGTCCGTACTTAACCTGAAACTGTTCTTAACCTGAAGCACCACTTTAGCTAATGGGGCCTCCCATAATGCTGCCGCCGCGCTGCCAGAGCACGATTTCTGTTCTCATCCTGAAGCAAAGTTCTTAACCTGAGGCACTATTTCTGGGTTAGCGGAGTCTGTAACCTGAAGCGTATGTAACCTGAAGCGTATGTAACCCGAGGTACCACTGTAATACAATACACTAAGGAAATAAGAACTTTCCTTTTCTAATAGCTTGGAAAATGTTCTTGGTAGAAAAGAAGAAAGACTATTTTATGTTGAAGTTGAAAGAATTATTTTCCCTATACTGGCATACAAGAAACAATATTTACAGATATGCGCGCGCGCGCTCTCTCTCTATATATATATATCAACTGCGTAATAATGAAATGCCACATTGCATCCACCACAAAAATCTCAAATAAACCCCCAAAAGGCAAATGATGACCTGAGCATGCTCTGCTGATACAGAGACTCTTGGGGGGGGGGGACTGAATGGAGCGATGAGGGCCATGAGTAGAAGCACTCAACACTGCAACATTTTATCACAGGGTCCTACTTGCGTATATCTAATTGCCCAAGTGTTCCCACCAGGACTAAAACAATCCTAGAATAGGTCAAGGAATCACTAGCTGACCTCATCTATTAGATCATTATGACTCTGAATTATTTAGGAAAGAACAATCTCAGTGGCACACCAAGCCACCACTCTGCCAGTTCTCAATCTCTGTTCACCTAACTCCCCTCAATATTAGATACCAACTTTAACAGCAGCTATAAACATAGAATTATTGAGTTGGAAGGGGTTATGACGGCCAGCAAGTCCAACCTTCTGCAATGCAGGAATATTTTGCCCAACATGGGGCTTGAACCCACAACCCTGAGATTAAGAGTCTTGTGCTCTACCAACTGAGACATCCCAGGTGTCTGGTACCCAAAACAATAAGATAGGGTACAATAAACTAGGCTGGTCAGAATCCCTTTGGATCAGAACACACCAATGTAGTTAACCAAATGACCAGATTTTATTTACAAAACACACGTAACAGGGAATTACAGCTAACTAAATAAGCAAAGAAAATGTTGGTTCTAAACTTCCCCTAACATATGTGACAGCAGGTCATAACTTTCATGCAGCAGATGATACAAATTAAAAGGCAACAGTTACCAGGAAATCAAAAGATAGAAAACAGCTATCCTATCAATGTCAACTGAATACACTTGATCATGCATTTGTAAGTATTTGCTTGCAGAACTGATGCAGTGGTCTGACTAGCTACCGGATACTGAGAAGGGGTGAGCTAGAGGTCATCCCTGCCCGCAAGGTACTGAGTTATAAGTAATACAAATTATGCACAATAAACAGGTGCATCCCTAACTTCCATGACAACCATAGTTCAGATCTACCTTGCCTAACCTTTTCCCCTCCAGAACGCAGCTGATGAGAATTGTACTACAAACATCTGGCAGATACTAAGTTGGTGAGGACTCTTATAAATTACTGTGAACAAACCACAGTGGGCCTTAAGTATGAATGTTCCCCTTTCCTCCACCTCATGTGAGCAGGTGTGAATCCTTCTGCTTCACACTAGAACAAGCAACAGTCATGTCTTGTGGAACTGTGGTTTGTTCTAACTGAAATCAGTTAACGAATCAGAAAATCAAGCCACCTTCATTTCACTCCTTATTTACACTCTGCTTTTCCTTTCCAATGAATATTCAAATCAGCTATGTAAACTGCTACCACAATATCACTAAGAAAAATAAAGCAAGAAATAACACTCCAGGGACATCCATAATTAATCTTATAAAAAAAAAGTAATTGGTATCTATTTCATATAAAATATAAGAGTATTAACATCGGAATACTAATAAACATCCCTACACATGCATCCCAAATCCAATATTATCCCAGAAACATAGAAAAGATTCCTAACAGCTGTAAATTAAGTTATAAAAAAGTGCACAGTTAAATAGAACTGCAGTAAGACAAAATTGGTAAAGGAAAGGGACCCCTGACCATTAGGCCCAGTCATGGCTGACTCTGGGGTTGCGGTGCTCATCTTGCTTTATTGGCCGAGGGAGCCAGAGTACAGCTTCCAGGTCATGTGGCCAGCATGACTAAGCCGCTTCTGGCAAACCAGAGCAGCACACGGAAATGCCATTTACCTTCCCGCCAGAGCGGTACCTATTTATCTACTTGCAAGTTTTGGCGTGCTTTCGAACTGCTAGGTTGGCAGGAGCAGGGACCGAGCAATGGGCGCTCACCCCGTTGCAGGGATTCGAACTGCCGACCTTCTGATGGGCAAGTCCTAGGCTCTGTGGTTTAACCGACAGCACCACACGCATCCCATAAGTAAATAAGTACTGGAGTAATAAAAAGCTCATGCTTCATACAATTAACCCATCCCTCCCTACCCACATATCACAAGTCAAAGTTCAACAATAAACTAAAAACATTGGGACTCTGGATATGCAGCAGCCCTCGCCCTCATCCTGGGCCATCACCTTCTGTCTCCTGCAAGGGACTACAACCTCATCATCCCTAAATATTGACTACGCTAGCTGGAGCTGATGGGAGCTAGTAGCCAACAACACCTACAGGGCACCATGTTGACTACCATGGCCCTAAGAAAGCCTTCTCTCACAAGAAAGATCCAGGGGACTTGCATCAGAAAGGAGAAGAGCACTCTCACCTCTACATGCTACATGAAGAGGCAATGTGCAAAAGGGGAAACCCATCAGTCAACCCACCACCCGCTCATGTAATATATAGCCTCTTCCGCAGAAGCTACAGCAGGATGAATGCTCTTCAGCAGATGTAATGCTAGTTCAAATAAGAGAGTTTTCTGCAGTGTTAGCAGAGGTGGTTCCCAGGCTTGCAGGCAGTGGCGGCGGCTTAGAGCAGGGTTTCCCAAGCTTGGGTCTCCAGTTGTTTTTGGACTACAATTCCCATCTTCCCTGACCACTGGTCATGCTAGCTAGGGGTGATGGGGGTTGTAGTCCCTGCGCTGAACTGCAACTCCTAGTAGTTCCAGCACCATGACCAATGGCCAGGTATTATAACTTATTGTTCAGAAACATCTGCAGGTTTAAAGGTTCCCCACACCTGCTTCACTAGACCAGGCTTTATTAGATCAATCTACTATTATCCAGACACTGCACTGGTGAATTGAGATTTCTGCAATGTACAATCATGCATTTCTCCAAAAACTGCATTTATTAATGCTTCCCTGTGCACAACTACAGACAAACCATTTTTTAAAAAGTTGCAGCTACTTGTTTTTGGTTTTTTCATCGTATCTGTAACAAGAAATGGCAATTTCTCCCCACCCACACCCAGCCTACCAATTCATTTGCTTTAAATGTAGTATAAATAAACAAATAATTATTTCATTTGGGAACATTCAACATGTTAACTAAGTAAATAAGTCATTTGGTTTTTAAATTTCAGGCTGCAGGCATTTGTATGCCAACAAGCTATTATCAGCTGCTTAAGACATTTTTATTAGCCAGACACTTCAATAATTATTTTGCATGGTTTGAATTGTGTTAATGTACAATGCCCTGATATTTAAGATACAGCAGTATATACATACTTGTATAAATAAAAATAAATTCCTTCCAATAAAATATTAACTTAAATTGAGAATAGCCTGTTCACTATGCATAAAAATTCTAAAACACTCTTTTAAGTTGCTGTATTTTCTCACTTTACTATGGTTGGCATTTAAGGGGGAAACGAAAGATGCTGTATTGAAAAGTGGAGGGGAAAATAAGTGTTACAGTTTATAAACTGATGCAGTCTGGAAAAGCACTAAACCAGCAGAAGAGAAAAGCAGAACTGATCCTATGCACTGAATTGAATAAGACTTGCTCCCTGTAGAAGTAATGCTGCAATGCTGCATCAATTGGGTTTGTCTTACAAATATCAGTTGCAGCCAGACTTCAGCGCGCCTCCCAACAGCATCACATGTTATTTGATGCCTACCCAATTCCCCTTTCAGAAGCATAATGAAATCATAACTGCGTCTGCTGCCAAAATCCTGGCAAGGTGAGGCGGAAGCGCCACTTCCGGTACTGACCGGGGCTCACCATCTCCGAAGCTACCGTAACTTGCAAAATCATGCGCAGGGAGGTAAGGTTGAAAAAAAGGGCAAACAGACTGAGCTGCAGGCAGCATCGTCGAGGAGGGCAAACTCCCGTTGCGCAGAGTTAAAGGCAGGAGAACGTCCCACCACCACCGCCACCTTCCTGCGCCTGCGCAATACCCCCCGCGCGCCCCTCCCCCGCGCGCCCCGCCCCTCATTTCCTTACCTGAGCAGGCAGCAGGAGCTCCCCTTCCTCCGCTTGCCACAACTCCACCACGTTGGGGATGGGGTCCATGGCTAGGGGCGAGAACAAAACAGAAAGCTCTTTGCAATTTCCACCAGCAACAAGAGAGGGGGACGTGCAGAGAGGGGCCTGTGGCCTCGACCCACACGCACACGGCGCGAGCTGCGAGAGAGTCTCCTCTGGGCTCGCGGGCCTCTCACAGCCAGAGCGCTGCAGGCAGAAGCAGCAGCAGGAGGCTGGGCTTTGTTTTGTTTCGTCCCTGAGACGCTTCCATATTAAAACGCTCCTGCTGCTGCTGCTGCTGCAGCAGCAACGTGCAAAACGCAGGCAGACCGGGCGCACAAAAGGGGCGTCGGAAGCCAGGGGTTTGGGGGGGGGGGTTTGACGGAAAGATCAGCCTGGGGCCGAGTCCAAAGAAGGGCCTCCTCTTCCTCCAAGCGGTGACCCGCGAAGGCTGCAGACAGGGCGGCATCGCCGCCGACGCCGCCTAAGCAGCAGCAGCAGCAGCAGCAGCAGCAGCGCGAGCCCGTGCAGCGGCAGCGCGCCAGGGAAGGAAGGAAGGAGTCCCGCATTGTGGGCCGCCGCCGCCGCCGCCGCCCGCTTTTTTCCCCGCCGCCTGCCCGCCTGTCACAAGGTCGCGGCCGCCCTTCGCAGTCCAAACAAAGCGAATAAACAAATAAGAAGCGAAATGGCAGGGCGGACGAGGCAGGAAGAGGAACTCCGTCGCCTCAGCGGGGCTGGGAACCATGAAGGCGGCAGCGCAGAGCCGCTGCACAAAGGCAGGATGGGGAGGGCGGCTCGGGGGGGCCCGTGCGGGGGTCTCCTTTCCCGAAGCGACCTCCCAGCCCCGTTTTACCTCAGCGCCGCTTTGCAAAAAGCCCCCCACTCCTTTCCAAGCTGGCCGCCTCTTCCAGCCATTCATTCTTACCTTGGCCCTGCGCTTCTCCCGGGCGAAAGCAGGGCAAGAGGACCTGAAAGACGCCGAGCAGAAGGTTCATGGCCGTGGCCGCGCGGCAGTAGCTGCTTTGCGGCGGGTAGCGCAGCCCCGCCATGCTGCCTGGTCTCGGCTCGCTCGCCTCGCCTCGGCTCTGCGCTCAGGCTCGGAGCTGGCTGGCCGAGCTACAGCTGTTGCTGCTGCGGTGGCGGCCGCCGCCTCCCTCTGCTGCGCGCGCGTGTGCGACACAGATAGGGAGGAAGAGTGCGCGGCCAGGCGAGGCGCGGGGTGGGACCTGGTCAATGAGAAGGCAGCTTTCCCCTCCTCGCGCTGGGCTCCGCCCCGCGGGAGGAGGCGGAGGCGGAGGCGCTGCTCTTTCCCCAGAGCACATGGGAAAGCGAGCCAGGCCGATGCGCACGAGGGGAAGACAGGAGAGAGCGGGGAAGGCCCTCGGCAGACGGAGCGGGCCACAGCTTGAAGCCCCGGCTCTGCGCCAGAAGAACGGAAGCCCCTCCAGAGCAGTCACCACACACCCGCACAACAGGGCTGGGGGGGGGGGGATTCCCGCCAGTCATGATGACTGCAGAACCATACCCAAGTTATTTGACCCCCGAAGCATGTTTATTTGTTGTCCTCTCAGGACCTCTGCGTGGCTTGACGTGGTAAGCCTTGTCCTCCAACCCTGCCAACCATTTTATAAGCACAGTCATTCGATGAAATATGCGTCTGAGAAACTGGTCTGAGACCAGAGCGAGTTCCCATGGCTGAGGGTTAGGCTGCATGCACGCCATACATATCACACACTCAATTTTTTTTGGGGGGGGGATTGTAGTTTATCCCCAAAGAGCTACAATTCCCAGTGCCCTGAAACTAGAGTTCCCATGCGGGGGACGGGGCGGTAAATGTGCTTTAAGTGTATGGTGTGCATGCAGTCATCTGCCAAGTCTTACTTAGTCCAGCACGTTAACCCCTGGGCTACACTGGCTCTCCAATTACAGATGCAGTGTGAATCTCATGAGACACATAGCTGGAAACTCTGATTCTAGATGAGAAGGACTTTCCAGTTTGATTTCATGAGGGTCCCCCTTCACATTCTGATGTTGGAACACAACACAGTACAGTGGTACCTCGGGTTACATAAGCTTCAGGTTACAGACGCTTCAGGTTACAGACTCCCCTAACCCAGAAATAGTACCTCGGGTTAAGAACTTTGCTTCAGGATGAGAACAGAAATCGTGCTCCGGCGGCGCGGCAGCAGCAGGAGGCCCCATTAGCTAAAGTGGTGCTTCAGGTTAAGAACAGTTTCAGGTTAAGAACAGACCTCCGGAATGAATTAAGTACTTAACCTGAGGTACCACTATAGAGGGTCTTGTTGCAGCTTAAAAGACTACGCTGTGCATCCCGTCCACCAAAGTGTCTGCCTTCTTGAGGTACCACACAACACACGCTTATATTTTTGCTGCAACACCCAAACACAAAACAATGTATCTGAATCTTAACTGGCTCCAGATAATATGTTGCTACCTCTTTATCTCTACCTACAAAGGGCACAGGAGGAGTTTTTTGAGAACATTATGAGCGTTAAGAAACATTTTCCCTAGTTGATAAATCATCTACCCACACGCAGGCCAATATTATACAAATTTAAAACAAAGTAATGCTGAGTTCAGAGTGAGTTATTGGCTGTTTAACATAACAGCCTAGGATGCAAATACCAAGTGCAAAACAACACATTAGAGGCATTGCTCAGTGACAGCAGTTCTGTAGCAAACATTTGCCTGGCTGTGCATTATTCTGTTTCACAGGTGATCAAAACTCACACCAATAAAATAATAGTAATATTATAACGCCTCCTACAAATTCAGCTCACAAATTTTAGAACTTTCAAAACCTGAAAAACAAAAACACCTAGTCTATGTCAGCAAAGATACTGCACTCATTCGAAAACAACAGCAGCAAAGAGGTGGCATTTCAGTAGCTTAGGCTTTGAAAGCACTCTGGTGTCAAGTACAAATGAAATATTATTTAAAAGGGGGGGGCTCTTGTGGTTGTTCCATCTTCACACCAACTTTGTGGTCAAAGCAGAATTAAAACTAGAGGGGGGAAATATTAATGGGATATTTTAATTGAATGTTGTGATTCACCCAGCCCCCCCCCAAAAAGAATAAGCCGATTTACTCCCAGTTTGAGGCTTGCTTTCCTCCTTAGCAGTCTTGCAGATGGATGGAACTGTCCCTTTATTCCATGGGTAGGCAAACTAAGGCCCGGGGGCTGGATCTAGCCCAGTTGCCTTCTAAATCTGGCCCACAGATGGTCTGGTAATCAGGGTGTTTTTACATGAGTAGAATGTGTTCTTTTATTTAAAATGAATCTCTGGGTTATTTGTGGGGCAAAGGAATTTGTTCATTCCCCCCCCCAAAAAAAATAGTCCCACCCCTCACAAGGTCTGAGGGACGGTGGACTGGCCCATGGCTGAAAAAGTTTGCTGATCCCTGCTTTATCTCTTTCCATCGCCTCACATAATCTCTTATTCCTCCAAGACTAGGGTAGGGATTTATTTTTTTCCAGCCTCAGGGCTGCATTCCCTCAAGGGGGAATTTCTGGGCTGACCCCACCCTACCTGCATGTCAGGGGTAGGTGAGGCCAGAGGCAAAAACGGCTACATTCCAGCTTCACCAAAGGCAGTGTTTACACACACACACACACACACACACACACACACACACAGCCTCTATCCAGACAAGCAAGAGACATTGTCCCAGTTCAAGGCCACATTCTAGCCAGGCAGAAGCACTTGAGGAGGGCGTGGGGGCAGGACCAGTGATGGATATGGCCTAGGGAAGAGTCTCCAAGGTCAGACAGGGAGGCCTAGGGAACCCCGCCCTTGATGTTCTCAACCCCTGATCCGTGAACTCCACAATGTTAAAGCCAGAAACAGGCTCTGAAATGGAGAGGTAGGTGAGCAAGCTCCCAACACGAAGTTCCACTTGCCCTCTTCAGCAAACAGTGAGCCCCACCCTTTCTTAGATCACGGATAATTGCTGGTTCACAGTTGCTTTAAATCCAGCATTCAAAAACTTTAAACTAATTTCTGTTCACTTAAAAAGGCACGCCCTGAGTACGTGCAAAGAGATAAAGGGGTGCTTAGCTTTCCTTTCTGTTTTTTTAAAGCAGAAGAATACTTCGTCAGAAAGCAGCCCCAAAAGATGCAGAGAGAAGGGGGAGAGCAAGAGCAATTATTTTTTTCTTCTTTTTTTTAAAGCAATTATTGTTTCTTCTGCCAAGATATATTAGAATTGTGGTTTCCTTTCTATACACTGCACAATTACGTAGTATTTTTACGTATTTCTTAGACTCTTTTTGTTACATATATGTGTATCAAAGCTTTGCAGAAAGTATTCATATGATTCTATTTTTGTGTGCATTTGCCATTTTTAAAATGCAAAGGATAGAAAGAAATAGAGGGGCAGTCATACAATTAGGTGTTTAGAATTTTTATTTTTTTAAAAAAAATACAGTGGTACCTCGGGATAAGTACTTAATTCGTTCCGGAGGTCCGTTCTTAACCTGAAGCACCACTTTAGCTAATGGGGCCTCCTGCTGCCACCGGAGCACGATTTCTGTTCTCATCCTGAAGCAAAGTTCTTAACCCAAGGTACTATTTCTGGGTTAGCAGAGTCTGTAACCTGAAGCGTATGTAACCTGAAGCGTATGTAACCCGAGGTACGACTGTAATAATATTGCTTTTCCTTAGAAAAACATATATAAAATCTCTATTTCCCTTCTTTAAATGCACCCATTATTTGACAAAAGAAATGGTTTGTGCTGTGTATTGTGAACATTCTGTATATTTAAAAATATAGTTTTGCTTCAGAGTTTAGTCATGGAGCACCTTGCTTTCTGCATATATGCATCAAACATATGGCTGTTTCCATCCAGTATTGGGGATTCCCCTGACTGATTGTGGAGACTTAACTTAATCAAGCAAGGCACAGCCTGCAGGCTAATCACTTTCCCCTAGCCTAAAACAGTGTCTCAATTTGTATGCACCTGCAGCAATGCAAGAGTCACTTCCCCATTACATAACTCCACATCTCTCTCAGAGCCTAACTACATGCTACTTTAACAATCTGATTAGCAATCATGGCCTGGGTGTTTTGAAATGAAATATTTAAGCATGGGGACCCCCAAGGGATCATCATCTGCTATACTGTTACCACCAACACCCCCAGAGTGGCAATTAGAATGGGAGGGGGTTCCCAATGACATAATTTTTACTGATGCCAATTGCTATGGGGGATTTTTTACTGAGATCACAGCAGAAGAGCGGAGGCTTAAACTACACCTCTCTAAGCACTGCAGTACCAATGGCAGCCACTTACACCTAGTATTAAATTTCAAAACACCCGGGACATGATTTCAGTGTGTGATTGAAGCACTCACATAGGTTGGGGTGGGGCCAGACCTCTAATTATGTGGTATACTCACATGACTGTCTGCTGGCCATTAGTGCATTTATGTTTACTGAAAAGCATAAACTCCATGTTTGCATTCAAGTTACATCACATTCCAAAACAACAACAATAAAATTGGCTGACGTGCAACACAAACCCAGGGCCAAAGAGACATGCAGTCAGTAACATCACAGGAAAGCAACTACAGTGGTACCTCGGCTTAAGTACTTAATTCATTCCGGAGGTCCATTCTTAACCTGCAACTGTACTTAACCTGAAGCACCACTTTAGCTAATGGGGCCTCCTGCTGCTGCCGTACCGCCGGAGCATGATTTCTGTTCTCATCCTGAAGCAAAGTTCTTAACCCGAAGTACTATTTCTGGGTTAGCGGAGTCTGTAACCTGAAGCGTATGTAACCTGAGGTACCGCTGTACTGTAAAACAATTGGCAACCGCCCGAAGTATTTGGGAGAAATAATAGTTTTCACTTGAAGATTTAGGAGTAAGAAAGTTCTGATTTTCAGAAGACATTAAGAATTTGGATGGGGAGCCCATGGAGTGGAGATGCTTTCAGTGGGGATAGGAACCACTGTTCACATTAATGCAACAGCAGCACTAAGCAAACGTGTGGAGAGGGATCTATACAAGAGGGTTGCCTTAACTGAGAAGGCTCTGTTCCTGGTGCCACAGTCCTCAACCCATTTTGGATTTTAAAGGCTAAATCCAGAACTGGAATTGTGCCAGTGGAGGTGGTCCATTAGAGTAAATGGGGCACAGTCCCACTAATCTCTGCCTGTCATCAGCCTGTCACCACCTGCCTGCCTTCTTACTTACTTACAATTTAGGAGGCGACTCTGCTTGCTGTCCGCTTCTCAGTTTTGCCCTTGTTAAACTCAAAGGGAAGAGGATGTCCTTGACTCTGGCACCAAGGGTTGCTCCCATCAGTGCTTTCCACCCTACTGGTCCCAGAAGACACCCAGCCATCATTGGTGCCAAGGAAGAAACAAAAAGCCTGTGGTCAACACTGTGGAGACATGATTGGTGCAGCACAACCTAGTTAGCACCAGGGTGCTGTATCCTGAAAAACAGTAGCTTTTCATAGGACAGTCCATATATAATGTGTGGCAGTAATTAGGTATGTACAGCTGTGACCTTTTTGCTCTATTTTATTTATATTACAGTGGTACCTCAGGTTAAGTACTTAATTCGTTCCGGAGGTCTGTTCTTAACCTGAAACTGTTCTTAACCTGAAGACCACTTTAGCTAATGGGGCCTCCTACTGCTGCCGCGCAGCCAGAGCACGATTTCCGTTCTCATCCTGAAGCAAAGTTCTTAACCTGAAGCACTATTTCTGGGTTAGCGGAGTCTGTAACCTGAAGTGTATGTAACCTGAAGCGTATGTAACCTGAGGTACCACTGTATTGTTATTTTCTTTATAAAAGCACTAATTAATAAATAAAATATTGAAGCTGTTCAAGGCAACTGTACATAAAAACCATACAACTTTTTGAAAGTAGAATATAGTGGTACCTCAGGTTACATATGCTTCAGGTTACAGACTCCGCTAACCCAGAAATAGTGCTTCAGGTTAAGAACTTTGCTTCAGGATAAGAACAGAAGTCATGCTCCGGCGGTACGGCAGCAGCAGGAGGCCCCATTAGCTAAAGTGGTGCTTCAGGTTAAGAACAGTTTCAGGTTAAGAACAGACCTCCGGAACGAATTAAATACTTAGCCTGAGGTACCACTGTACTGTTTGACAGCTAAGAATGAATTCACTGCAATTTTATAATCTTCCTAGATTGAGACCATATTATCTTGCTTTGGTACACACACCTACTTGCACACGCATCGAGGGCTGCCTACTCACTGTAGGCACTGGGGAAAACGACGCCTTCTGCTTGCAAAAAGTTATCTGCTTGCCTTTTGCCTCCTGCAAAGCATACAGCATTGGGCGAGCCTTTAAGAACTCAGGTGTGACTTCCTATTGAATTACAAGATGAACTTTCCACCCCTTAAGTAACCCCCAGTTCACTAACCACTGAGTCATGTTTTACACACAATACTTACATGGCATCTGTCAATGCCTGGAAAGCTGACCAGTCCAACTGGAAATATTTGAGTCAGCCATACTCTTAAAGAGCCTGGTCATTCCTGAAATTGACAATTAAAGCTTGCTCTTTTTATCCTGAGGTGAACGTTTGTAGCCGTTTCGCTAATAATCGCACGATGTGTCAGGTATGAAAAAGCAAGGGAGTATATATTGTTGAGCATAACAGGTGAAACTTAAAGCCTATAATACTCCTGTGAATACCACTCTTCATCAAACAACACACATACTGAAACCCCTTTAATATGTGTCAATATCCAGTATGGTGGTATCGCTGATGCTCCTACCATCCTACCAACTCATGCAAGGCCACTGTTCAGGGCCAAGGAAGACAAACTGTCCTGTTTGCAGTGGAGATGTCCTTGTGCGTACCAGTCCATTTGACATTCTCAGGCTAGGTGTTCCCTTTCTCTATAGTTGCTGCTGACACATTTGAGAAAATAGCAGCAGTCTGACCAATTACTAATGTGGCATAATTTGATTATTACAAGAAAATGCTGATACGAACACACCATGCGTTTTTCTTTCTGCTCAATCTACATTGTTCAGCATAAGTAGTCCTCTACTTAAGTACCACAGATACTTATCCAAAGCATAATTTTGGAGTCCACTCCTGTCAGGCCTACTGCGTTATAATAGCGTTCCAAGCTTTGTAAGCTTCGTTGAGTTTTGGGAAGCCTGTTTGAGCATTGTCCGTGCTTAAGAAGGCATTTAAAACTGAATGCAAAGCTTTGAAATCTTCCAAGACAATGAAGCTGGATGGATTCCCTGAAGTCATAAATGATCTCACAGCACTTTTAAATACAGCAACAATAAGCATGGAACTGAACTGAACCCTGTAAGACATAGGTCCAAAAAGACTCTCAAGAACTGACAGGTAAGAATGGATAAAGTTTCTTGCTGGATTTAATTAAGAGTTCTGTTTCTGCTAAGAAATTAAACAAATCCAAGCTTGAATTGTCTTTTTAAAAAAAGAATTCTCCTTTTTCATTCCAGAATTCTAGATGAGGTGCTAGATTGTTGCAAAGTGCCCCGTGGCAGTTTAAATATTGAATAATGTATTGTGAAATGAGCTTTTATGAAATGTAGCCACAGAATCGTAGCGTTGGAAGGGACCCCAAGGGTCATCTAGTCCAACCCCCTGCAATGCAGGAATCTCAGTCTACTACTTCATCATAACAACAACAACAACAACACCACACACAAAAACCTGGTAGTCTTAGGGTTAAACTAGATCTGACATGGAGGATATATGAATGCATCCTCAATAACTTAAGAAGGGGTGGACAACATAGGGGGACAATATGCATTGGGGAATTAGTGTAGAAGAAAACGATTAGACCCACTCCCAATGCCATAGTCCCTATTCAAATAACAGAGCTGCTTTTAGCCACACACAGAGATGTCGGAAGATGCATTCATGCGTCTTCAACATCATGTCAAGTTTGGCCCACGTGTACATTAGTGGAGAAACCTTTCCAGCACTGCATATCAAAACATTTCTTTCACTGTATCTAAAAACTTACCAAGATTCATATTGGATGAAGCTGAAGTAACGTATGAAGGTTCATGGTACCGTAACTCAGTAATCCTATACAGGTTTAGTCAGAAGTATGTACCACAATGCTAAGTGAGGCTTACTCCCAGGTAAGTA
Source organism: Podarcis erhardii (assembly GCF_964252035.2). NCBI lineage: Eukaryota > Metazoa > Chordata > Lepidosauria > Squamata > Lacertidae > Podarcis > Podarcis erhardii. The sequence continues at coordinate 40,281,888 of NC_138512.1, forward strand.
TGCATAGGATTGTAGCCTAACTTTGTTCCTGTCTTATTTCTATTCCACCATTCCTCCAAATTCCTCCTTTTACCTTTACAGTAATTCTGGAAATAATTCTGGTTGGCCGAGGGATAAGGACCAGTCAAGGTCACCTGCTGAGTGGTGTTATGATCTTGCATCAGACCTTCCAGGTACAAGGAATTCTCACAGTGGAGCTCACTAACCACATTGGCTTTGGCATAACTGCAGCCATAACAAAGATAAGGGAGAAGGACTGTTTCAAAGTTTTTACTGAGGCTGAACAGGCCAGCTTGCCTATTTCACTGACGAACAAGGACAGTAAAAAATAAATAAGAAGATTTTGCTTGTCATTTAGTTAAGAATTCTAACTTTTCCTCACTCCCATGGATTTACGCGTAGGGGAAAACATATTCTTTCACAAGGATCTCAAAACAAACAAGCTTGTAATTTAAAATAATCTAAGCGGGAGGTCTTCAAATATGTATGACTTTTCTAATACATTGCATTCTTTTTTTCCATTTCCTTTCCTTTCAACCATCTTGCAGTTTTTAGCACAGGCCCAGAACTCCTGAGCCTATTCACTTGCATTTCTTGTTGACAGTTGAAAACCAGCAGCTGGGAAAGAAACAGTCAATCTTTAACACAGCACTGGAGGATTAGACATGCAGCTTCTGTTCCTAAAAAGAGCCATGTTCATAATGCTTAGCATGCCACACGGACATTTTATTCAACAGGGAGTCTGGAAGTCAAAACAATTGGGTTTTTTTTAATGTTCTTCTATAAAACCAGAAGAGCAAGAGCAACAGTTGTGATATTGCTATAAATGCTGCAGTGTTTAAAGAGTTCCATTAAAAAGACAGTAAGGTTTGGAAACCTTACTGATTGCCATGTCTGCCCTGAAAATCTATTTGTTGTTGTTACAAATCATTAGTTTAATTCTTGACTGTGTTTTTTTTTTTAATTAAACAGACAAACAAAAACCCCACTAACACCTCTGTGCAGGTACTCTGGCATAATGTCTCAGCAAACATTAAGCAGGTAATATTGAAAATACCTATTCTTCTTTCCTTTTTTTTTGCAACCAAACTGTATATTTCTCTAACAGTATGCAGGAAGGCTACTGCTCCTTTTGCCCTGGACAAATATTGGGTGCCACGGCTAAACACATAAAGGTGGAACTGGATCCAGACAACACAGAGTTGATGCTGGTATAAAAACTTAAGACATAAATATGTCTGTCATAGAATGGGTTAAAATATCTCTATTGAAGCAAGTTTGAAGCCAAGGGTTTCTCTCCTAGATCAGGGGTAGGGAGTCATTTTCAATCTGAGGGCCCACATTGCCTTGTGGGATCATGAGAAACAGTTATCACAGTTATCCCTGCAGTATTTAAATTCGAATCAGGCTCTACTGTGTGTATACTCCCAGTACATTTGATTAGAATATCTACCACCAGGACCATAGATTTTAAAATAATTTTCCCAAAGGTTATATAACTAGTATTCCTCACTGTGATGGGAGGCTATTTGCATATTTTGAAAAGGTTGTAAGAGTCTCCCCCCCCCCTTTGGTCTTAATGAGCCTTTGGTGAGTCTGCTTAATTTTGCCCACCTGCATACTGAATTTGGTTCAATTTGTTTATCCTTGCTGCCTGATGTACCAGCTTATCGTTTTATTACATTTTGCATTTTATGTATGTAAGCAACTCCTTTGAGTAAGTTGCATAACAGTTCAATTAAGCAGCATGATATTACAACTTTGGAGCTATTCTCTGCAGAGGCAAAAAACAAAACAAAAACAAAAACAAATAAAAAGGGTTGTCTAACCTCATTGCAAAATTATATTGGAAGAAACAGAATGATGAAGCGGTTCGAATGTTGGACTAACGTAAGAAGATAAAGAGTCTGCTGGATCAGGCCAGTGGCCCATCTAATCCAATATCCTGTTCTCGCAGTGACCAATCAGGTGCCTGAGGAACTCAGTGTTACAGGAAAATGAGTGAATTCGTTCATTACTCCCATTCAGGAGCATGTTCCAAACCCAGATATTAATTTACTCCCAGAATCAGAACCCATATGCAATAGTAGATACTATAAAAACAAGTCCTGCGGGACTTGACATCTTTCCGCAGGGCCTGCAAGACAGAGCTGTTCCACCAGGCCTTTGGCTAGGGCACAGCCTGACTCCCTCCTTTGGCAATCTTCGCGGAGCTCCGGCCCAATGGTTGCCATTGGTTTGATTTGAATTAATTTTATAATGAATGATTTTAGAGTGTTGTGTTGTACTGTTGTACTGTTTTATTGTGGTTAGCCGCCCTGAGCCCGGCTTCGGCTGGGGAGGGCGGGATATAAATAAAAATTATTATTATTATTATTATTATCTTTTTAAAAAAATAATATTTATTAAGTTTTTACAAGAAGAAGTTTAAAAAACAAAAACACACAAATAGACAAAAACCAAAATTTAAAAAGAAAAAATTAAAAAATCACTCTTTCAAATATCGTACCACTCATTAACTTATTTTCATGACTTCCTCACACCTCCCTTTTTTGTATTCCATTTACAAATTGTTCAGCAAATTCATACCCTATTATTATTATTATCAATGGAATGTGCAGCTATATATTCCTTGTTGGTTCAAGGTGCAGACAGTTGCCAACAAACTCTTCATACAGAATATGAGTTGTGGTAGGGGGTACTATATCTCAAGGGAATTGCACGTATTTTGAAAGGATCCCTGTTTCAATCCGCAGAATTTTCAATTAAAAATGGATCTAGGATAACAAAACTGGGAAATACCTCTGGCAATCAGCACTGTACTTGGCTAAAAGGACCAAGGGTCTGATTCAGTATATGGAAGGCTCATATTATTTCTATACAGGACCAGTTTCATAGTATCTTAGACACACCGGGCCATTAGCAGCATACAGTATATAAAACCTGGTGCTGACCAGGAACTTAGGAAAATGCCTTACAATCAATCCTTCTTGCTCAGTGTAGTCAACTGAACTGGCACCACCACTCTAGGTATTTAAACATTTAATTCGTTTCTGGAGATGCTGCGGGATTTAATCTTGTGCATGCAAACAATGTGCTTTACCACTGAGCTATAGTCCTTACTACATGCAAACTAATTAACCACACACCATTTTTAAAAAAGAATTGTTTTTTAGTTTTAAATGAATACTGCCAATAAACTTGTAAGCTTTATTATGCATGTATGCATTTTGCATATCCTCCTTATATATCCATAAATAATTGATCAAAGGGAAATGTAACATCTGTTCTCTATCTGTTAACCTTCAGATACACATTTAAGCATATTTATAAAAATCTAACACTTACTCTTTCCATACACAAACCCACCTTTTTATATTAACTTTTGGAATTAAAATCAGCATTATAGGTGATTCTGACTACAGTACATCCTTGGACCTAAACATTTGCTGCTTCTTTTTTGCTTGCTAGAGCAAGTAATTTTGCTCTTGCCTCATTTTGTCTGTGAGTTATGTTGTAGTATGCGTCAATATTTGCCCAGTGTCTCATCAAAATGCATATTTTCAAATTGATATTCACCTCAGCAAATAATTGCGAACGCTACTTTCCTTCCTCTGCTTTGTTAGGTACAATTGACAGATAAGATGTTTGTCTATCCCCAAATATAAAAATGCACTGCATGTTTAATATGCTTAAGCTTTTCTGACTAATTGTAGCCACCTCTCTCTTACTGGTTACATACACAGCAATTCATTTTTAATTAGATATATTTATATCTTTACCCTGATGCCAGAATTTCTTATAAACTGATTGTTAGAGGAGGTAGGTAAGCTTCAGTGGAAAACATAATACAGCTGCAAGCATTCCCTTGCTGCTGATTCAAGACATATGTTCTCTTCTCATACAGCAGACTCCAATTCCTGCTAATGGGGCACAGCTACTTCTCCAGGCATTGTATGAAAATAATCAAGTTGTGAGTGAACTACAGATTAAACCTTTGTGAGCCTTTTATCACAATTTAGCCCCAGACCTAAATTCAGAACTTGTAAGTATACCAACACAGTAAAAAAAATCCTTCCAGTAGCACCTTAGAGACCAGCTAAGTTTGTTATTCATATGAGCTTCCATGTAAAGAAGTGTCCATGCACACAAAAGCTCATACCAATAACAAACTTAGCTGGTCTCTAAGGTGCTACTGGAAGGAATTTTTTTATTTTGTTTTGACGACGGCAGACCAACACGGCTACCTACCTGTAACTATACCAACACAGACATTGTAGAGTTCCTCACTATTTTGTTTGAAATGTGCATGTTTTCCTCTGAAATAAATATTTCTCAAGCCGATCAATGGTCTTTAAATTTTATGAATAACTAAATTCAGGCTTTTTTTTGGGGGGGGGAGTAGGGAAACAGTAGGGTCACATGCCCAGGGCTCACACATGCAGAGAGAAGCATAAGTACTGACAAAAAGTACATTTTAATTCGGAAGAAAAGGACAGGGAAGGGTCAAATGGACAGAACAGGGGCAGCCAGAGAAAGCTCTGCTCCAAAATATTGTGGAGTAGACCTGATATTTTGGGGACTTTAAGGAGAAACTCTCCTGCAGAACATAGTGACGTACTGAGTACAGTGGTACCTCAGGTTACATACGCTTCAGGTTACATACACTTCAGGTTACAGACTCCGCTAACCCAGAAATAGTACCTCGGGTTAAGAACTTTGCTTCAAGATGAGAACAGAAATTGCGTGGCGGCAGCGAGAGGCCCCTTTAGCTAAAGTGGTGCTTCAGGTTAAGAACAGTTTCAGGTTAAGAACAGACCTCCGGAACGAATTAAGTACGTAACCAGAGGTACCACTGTATATAAAGGATAAGACAGTCTCTCAAGTAACCTAGTCCTGAGGTGTATAGGGCCTATTATTATTATTATTATTAAATTGAATACCGCCCTATACCTGCAGGTCTCAGGGCGGTTTACAGAATAAAATCAGTACCAAAACCTTGAATTTGATTTTGTAGAAGAGTGATAAGCAGTGGAAGTCCCACAAACAAAGTGTTATGTGCTAGGAGTAGTTTATCCTCTCAGGCAACCTAGCAACCATGTTCTGCACCAACAGCAACCTCCAGACCAACCTCAAAGGTAGCCCCACAAAGAAGGCACTGCAGCGGCCTAGTTGACATGCTCTATATTAGGAGTGGGGAACCTGAGGTCTAAGAGCCTAATGAGGCCCTCCAAGACTCCCTCCATGCCATGCCTGACTGAATTGTGATCTGTCTATTTGTTTGCTTTAAATTCATCACCAGTCTACTTAACAGATGAAAATATTGAACAATAAACAGTACAATAAAAGCAAAGATACAGTAAACAGTATTATATGAACGGGGGGGGGGGAATTCCCAAAAATCTTTTGCTTGCCTGGATGTGGGCAGAAATCTCTGACCAAATGTAGCCTACTATGCAAAATTCAGATCCATAGCTCCACCCGTGTTTGCCTCTGCCCCCCCCCCCCACTGGAAGGTTCCTCACACGGAATAAAAAGGTTTCCCAGCCCTGCTTTATGTTCCCAAACTTCTCTCTCTCTCTCGCCATCCTTGAACTGTTTCTTCTTCAGACCATAGTTCCTGGCTTTGCAACTTCAGTATGGAAGGGATGCTTGGTCCCTGACAACAAACTAGAAAGCGCTATTTTGAAAGAGAAAGATGCTCATCAACTTTATGCTTAAGACTGGAGAAAGAATCCAGCATGCACACTTCCAGAGCTGGTGGAGACGTCACGTCTTTATAATAAATAGAAGTACACACACACACACACATCTATATAAACACACACATATACATATATGCAAACATATGCACAAACACCAAAGGTATGGCAAGGGAACTACTATATTCTCTAGACAGCTGTAGAAATGTTATGACTGAGTTGCTGGGGTTGCCATGATATTGGTAACCTCTTGGGTAAGGTCAGACAGCAGTCTGACTTCGAGGCTTGACACAAGACTAAGCACATTACATCCAGTCGTCATCAAAGCCCCACAGGCCTAGTGCTATGTTCGACACACTAAATAAGTCAAGTCAAGATCATGACCAAAATACCAGCTGTAACGTGCCTGGACTTGTTGGGAGTTAAGAGCACTGACATTGCAGTCTGAGAGGAAAGATTGACAGGGTTGGTGAGGCCTTTGTTTTTAATCCTCCCCCTGCCCCACCCTGTCCCGGGAGGAATCCGAAGCCCATCTATAACATTGAGAGAAACTGTAAGGAGCAGTTTCAGAGACATGGTGCTATAAGGCCAGTGTACTTGTGTAGAAATATAGAGCTGAAATTACATGGCCTCAGAATTCTTCAGCCTGTAATATATTTCAAAGACTCTCTGCTAGCAAGAAAACAAGCCTTCGAAAGGTACTTAAAAAACTTATCATCCCTGTGGACCATGGGGAACAGTAAACGAGAAGACCTCAGCCTAACAGCACAGAGGGAAATAATTAGTGAAACTGAAACAAAAACATACAGAGGCCGGGATCCAAAGAGCTACTTGAAAGCATGCCCAGCAAGAGGCTTTTCTTCTCCTTTGAACAGTAGATCCCAAACATTATCTGATAAAACTGCTTTTGAAAGGCCTCTCAGAGTTAGAGGGACACTGATAGTGTACTGCACTCCTTGGATGTCCTACTTTCCTAATACTTTCCTACTTTCCTTACGCCAAAGAATAAACGGACATAAATCCGACATCAGGAACCACAAGACAGAGAAACCAGTAGGAGAACACTTCAATCTCCCAGGACATTCTATACAAGATCTCAAAGTAGCTGTTCTATTACAAAGGAATTTCAGAAATAGACTGGAAAGAGAAGCTGCTGAATTGCAACTTATCACCAAACTTAAAACTATGGAGAGACCTGGTTTGAACAAAGACATTGGATTCTTATCTCATTATACATGACAAAGCCATTTTTCACCTTCTCACCCCTTGCTTTTTCCTGTTAGACATATTGCAGTCGTTAAGAGTCGTCAACAGGCTCATCGCAGCTATCTGCCAATCACCCATTCCCACCACCCTTCTGAGTAATACCCCTCCCCACCTTCTCACTATATAGAAAGGTCCAGTGACTTCTGTTTCAGTGTATCTGAAGAAGTGTGCATGCACACGAAAGCTCATACCTAGAACTAACTCAGTTGGTCTTTAAGGTGCTACTGGAAGGATTTTTTTTATTTTGTTTTGACTACTTTCCTAACTTAGGGCCAGCCAAATAATTAAATTTTACTGCCCAAAGTGAAGGACAAGACAGCACCCCACACTGTTAGACTTTGAAACACCGGTGAGGAGACAGCATTTTCCATCACCTTTGAGAGCAGCAAACTACCTTAGCAGGCACAGGGCAAACTGCACGGCAAACACAGCTCCAACAACTCACTGCTGCTTGCCACCCAGCATCCACTACTTCAGATGGTCACCTCACTGTGCCTGACCCAGACTGCTTTAGACAGGACAGGAAGCAGGCATATCATGGACAGGCTAGTCCATCACTCAGAGATTATTAAGGCTTCATACAGAAAAAAGAATTTGGGTTGTCTGTAATGGAAACCCACAACAGTGGTGGAAATTATGAGGGTGAATGTTGTCTGCAGCAGCAGAGGCCCTAGTGATGGGGAAGAAACTTGGTTCAGTTTGCAATTTCATGTGTGCCTACCTAATCTGCATGTACCAAAACAGGACATGCAGTGCAGCCAACTTTAGAAATTCACACTTTCCCCAATTTTGTGACGTCGCTCTGTGAGGTCAAAAAGGGGTCTCCAAACAACTCTCAGCAACTGCAAGAAACAACTGCGACCTGGATCTGTTGGCTGTTTAAAGTGGCATGATACCACTTTAAATCTATACAGTGGTACCTTGGGTTAATAACTTAATTCGTTCCGGAGGTCCATTCTTAACCTGAAACTGTTCTTAACCTGAAGCACCACTTGAGCTAATGGGGCCTCCTGCTGCTGCTGCGCCGCTGCTGTGCGATTTCTGTCCTCATCCTGAAGCAAAGTTCTTAACCTGAAGCACTATTTCTGGGTTAGCAGAGTCTGTAACCTGAAGAGTCTGTAACCCAAGGTACCACTGTAGTGCAAATAAGGTCAAGATGGAATAAATGTGCACCAGACAGCAATGGAGCTCCAGGCAACAACTTACTCTGAAGGATTCCTTGAGATGTATGGGAATATCTTCTAATGGAAAAGACAGCCTTTTAAAGTAAAATAGCAAAAAGGGGAGAGGCCCAAACAGAAACTGTAATAATGTCTTATTTTTCCCATTTTTCTTTCTGCCTAGTGATTGGGGGGGGGGGTGTTGGAGTTTACAGCCAAAACCTGTATGAGCCTGTATCTACCAATTCTTTGCCATATTACATAACAAAATCTATGCTTTACCTATTCAAAATGTGCCATTAAAATGGCATTTTTGCCTATTAGCATCAGCCTTCTACCGTGGAGCCAAATAATCTATTTTTTGTTTTAAAAAAATACTGCTGAAAAAAATGTAATCACCTGTATACACATATATTCACCATCCTTGCAATTATTGAAAATCAGGAAATAATGAAATGCTTTAGCGAGTAATAGTGAGTAATAGTTATTCAACTGACAAATACAACAGTCAAGTACACAGCCATGTATTTTAAGATGAGGGGACAATTTCCTAGTAAGCATTATTTATAACAAGAGAATGGACCATCTTTCATGCTTAAAAATAAGGATTAGGGTTCTTGCCCACACCGATGCAAGATTCATGGCTCACACAAAGAAAGAGTGCTAAACCTGTAAACCACAACTGGGAATAATCTTTTTAGCAATTTACTATGTTTAGGCTTAATGCTGTTAAGTGAGGTCTGTGCTTTCTTAACATACAGAGAATAATCAAAAAGAGCTTAATGTTTTATGGAAATATTTAAGTTAAACATATGTAATTTAGGGAGCAAGAGGGCAATCTCTAATCAAACATTTGATACTTGGGACATTTGGATACAGTTAAGGACTGTAACCTTGATGTGGGGAACACATATGGAGCTAAGTAGTAAGGAACTTTTAAGGCTCCAATAAACTCTCACTCATGACTTACTGGCGGGATCTCTCTATTTGCAAGATGCTGACTGGAGGGGCAACATCCATTTGATCCCCATAAACAGTCCTCTATCCATCATTAGTCAGATTTTTTTTTCCAACCAAGAACTGGTCAAATGAAAGAGTGTTAATTAGTGTTTCATATCACTAGTTAAGAGAAAAGAAAGGGATTTGGGTGAAACATGAGACAGATGAAGCAGACAGGAATTCTAATGCATCCTAAAGACACTGAAATCTGTGAGATTAAATTCTTGTATGTTTGTGTATATATACGGGTATATGAGGGTTTTGTTTTTGTTTTTTGACTGTTATTTCTTCATGTGTGTAGATATGCAGTCAGGGGAAAAAGAAAGTACACCCTCTCTGAATTCTGTGGTTTTACCTATCAGGACCATAACAATCATCCGTTCCTTAAAAGGTCTTAAAATTAGGTAAATACAAGCTCAGATGAACAACAACACATGACATATTACACCGTGTAAAAAAAAAATTGTTAAAACATTGTAAATGTCATCCTAGTAAATTTATATCTGGTTTGTACTTATACAAACTTAACGTTGGGACATTAAGAACAGCATGTAGAGAATTTGTGAGAACACTCGTGTTTTGAAGTTTACATAACTTTTATTTACTACTGATATTTATAAATGAAGTAATTTATAATTAATTACTGCTTACAGTACTTGACAAATGTATTTTTAAAAGACCAGTATTTGCAACATATTAGCTGTTTCTGAACTTATTGCCTCAACTGCACTGTAACTCCATCAACTGAAGAACCTATTATAAGTCGATAAAAATCTGATTCTATTGATTTGACCAACTTCGAACCAGGTATGAAAGTATCTGAGGATTTTCCACATCCACGCTCATCTCCGTGTGAAGCATTCTTGCATCAGGAATGTATTTTTTTTAAGGATAATATGATGTGCTACCTGGAATCCATATGCACCTGCAGCTTCCCACAAACCGTTTCTGTGACCATATCAGCTGAAAAGCCTGCTGCTGTGAAAATGGAAGGTGTCCTTTACCTTTTTACCTTTTACCTTTATGATCCTTAACGCTTTGCAGTGCCAGGGACAGGTACCCAGATATGGCCCTTGACCAATGATGGCATCCCAGACAAGGAGCAAATTTGGTATCTGTACTTTATTTGACTATCTTTTGACTATCTTAACCCCCCCCCCCTCAAATCTCTAGCTCATTTCATCACACTGAAGCACAATCTGCATGCATGATTTATCTCTGTCCTGTAAGATGACAAATTGACAAGCCTGGATTTGATCACAACCACTAACGCATGTACAGAGTTTGTTGAATGGACACCAATATAAGAATCTCCCCCTGCCCCAAGAGTAACAAACAGAACATTAAGGGAACACTGGTCTCATGAGTTAGTCTGCCAGCTTTGCATGAGAAGATAAACTGGCTGAGTTCTTTGTTTCAGCAGTTAAGTGAACAGGTAACTGTTCCTAAATCTGGTCATGGAGTTAATCCTTCAAATTATAATTAAACAGAGTATCTATCCAAGAAGGTACATAAGAAATGGTGTGAATTCAGGCAATAATTTACCAATTGGCAATTTTATAATCATTGGGTAATCCAGCAGAAATTCACTATTTCTCATTTTCTGCAGATATCTGGAAATGCAGTAGATTTCTCACCATCCCTTTGGCAAGATATGGCTGACAAACAGCTTACCGCATGTCAAGTTATAATTTGGTACATGGCCATCTGTAGCCAACCATCACCACCAGATGTTAAACAAGCAGCAAAAAGGCAAAACATCTGAGAGCTCCAAACAGAGGGCAGCTAAAAGCTGCATTTTTCTCACATCTGGCACTCATTTATATTTCCTGTTGGTTTTTGTCACGAAGAAGCTGAAAAAGTGGATTTTACAAGTTCATCTTAATACCCATACTTCCTTTCCTAGCATGACCAACTAGTAGTGAACTATATGCGCTTACCCTAGATAGGTACTTATAGCAGCCATTTGGAAGTATAACTACTGTATGCTTCTACATACTGTTCACAGGACATGGGATTCAGTTTTAAATATTGTTAGTGGATCATCATGAATGACAGTCACCAGTTTTAAAAAATATTTTAAATTTACTGAAAAACCTGCATGTGGAATCAACAATATCGCAACATAGGACAGGTGAATATATATTTTTGTGTATGAACTTTTTGACAAGCGAAATGATTCCCCAGTGATATAATAATAATAATAATAATAATAATAATAATAATAATAATAATATCTATACCCCGCCCATCTGGCTGGGTTTCCCCAGCCACTTTGGGAAGCTTCTAACAAAATACTAAAAATACAATAAAACATCAAACATTTAAAACTTCCCTAAATATTCCACAACGATGCAAGGACTTGATTTAGGGATGCAAAAGCACTAATATTTGGATTAAAAAAATATCAGAGCACCAATGAAATATCTCCCAATTAGCACTGCAAACTTCACACACACATCCTTGCACAAGAACAGATCACATCATTTTGGATACATCATGTTCTATTCCCTCTTAGTTTACTTTTCAAATTCAAACTTCAGGTAAATATCAATTTGACACTTATGCGGTTACACCTTAAGTTACACTTTTGTTATTTAACGAACGGACTTGAGAATAATTTTGCTGCAGCTGTTCAACTTATTCATATGAAATTGACAAAAGAACAAGACAGTGCATAACTCAAAGAAAAATAACTATGAAAAGAGTTAAATAAACTGCTTGTAAAAAAACTCCACACCTGAACAATTAACAAGACCTTGAAAACACAAGAAATCAAGTTATAGCTTTAGAAGTTGTCCAAAGGACTAGAGTATGACATGTAGACTTTCATGTTTAGGGTTGCTTTCACTTTTCTATTTTTTCTCTCTCATTTTTAAAATATAGTTAAGCAGGATTGTACAATGAAATTTTAGCAGGAGGGCTTATTATGGAGATACTCTTGTAGTTGCAAGAGTCAAACAGGAAAAAGCCTATGAGTAAGATAAAAACTGAAGATACTGCAACCAAGCCACAACAGAGGAAACATATATATTCTTTACCAGCCTTTCTACAGTTCTGTTGCACAGAATTTTATAGTACCTTTAGCCTGGCTCCAACTGGAGGATTATGGTCTGTGTTTGTATCAAGCTTAAAAACTGTATTGTTCTACAGATTATTTTCATAAGTGGTGAGGCTGCAGTATAGTTATGGTGTTTTGAATAGATATGATTAATGTAATTAAAGACGCATCTAGCTTTGACCCTTTGACCATTTTGCTGGGTTTTGTAATTTTATGTTTTCAAGCAAGATATGAAATTGATAACAAGTTTCCTTGTAACTGCCAGGGTAGGGTTAGCATCTGCATCAAAATCAGGTGACTAGTTAGATTTTTTGAAAAGCACAGAACATATTGTTAACATTAAGTTGTGGGAAAGAATACAAAAAATAAATAGCTTCCAGGAAAAAAATGGTTTTGTTTTTGTGGTCAGAACGCATATTTTGAATTACTGCATTATTAAGGTTTCAGTGGAGTTAATATTGTACTATGTTTTGTTTACGTTTTGGATGTCTTTCATCTCCTTGCTCTTAAGGAAGCACATATATTACTAGTATTTATCATTTCACAAAGCACATTGCAAATCAAGAATCTGAACTGTTTATTTTTCACAATCACAGAGCCAGATAAGTTACAGTTGGGTGATTAAAGCTGAAAGACATTTGACTGGTCCAAGGCCCCAGCAGATGGTCAATGGGAGAGATGAGACTTGTTGAGGGTTTTCAGGATTAGACGCCATTTTCTCAATAATAGCTAAAACGTTGGCATGCAAAGATAGGTGTATTAAGAAAAAATACTGTAATTTTTTTAACGAGAGAGATCCCTGATGGCTGATTGCCTTGTGGTGGTAGACTTCCCCCATTCATTCAGTCCGCTCTACATTTTGCCCTGTTGTTGCCACCATAAAGTCCACTGGGTTCATATACTAGGGCTGCAAAGAGGGGGCAATACTGGGAAATGTGCGTACACATCAGCACTCTGTCCACAGGTGGATGCCTGGGAGCTGTGTATGCACACGTCCAACCAGAACCACTTTCCACAGATCTAGCATGTGAAACCCAGCCAGCTTTGGCAGCAAAGTATCATCAAATGGGAGAAATGCAGGGGGCCTGATCCAGATGAGGTGCAGGTAAAGGCAGCTGCCAGGTGACTTCAGTGCATGTGGTGCTGTTTGCCGTGGGATTGTGAATGAATGAACGAACGAGGAACTTGAGGGAGATACCATAGCTATGTAGCAACTGTTTATTTCAAGTCTTGTAGAAAGGCCCTCAACGAGTAACACAATATTACAATGACTGAAACTGCAGTCATGGTGGGTGTGAGGATAATTCCCAGCACTTGTGCTATTTCACACTATTGTCAGTGAAATGTGATTGCTACATTTTACTAATCTACTGCCTCTTCTGCTTATCCCAGGAAAATATTGTTACTGGCCACCCCGATCTCTGCCAAGTGGTCTTAGCACTCAATCAGGGTTTGGGTTTCCTTTGGGAAAATGAGGCGCAGCGGTTTCTGCAGTGTCTTTAGGAAGTGTGGTTTATTCGCACATATATACACCTGAAGTTTATGGAGAGAGAGTTCACAGCATTCACATCTAAAGGGGCTTGTCCTTCCCAGCTGTGCAGTCTTGGATTCAGAGGCATTCTAAGCCTCGCCTGCTTCAGCCATCCAGCATGGCTCATGCCCTTCAGCCTCCATGGATTTCTCCTCACTTCCTCCTTCTTCTTCCCAGCAGCACTTGGGAGAAAACAACAACTCCCCTTCTGCTTCCAGCATTGTCCCCCACTCAGTCACCCTGGCAAGCTCTTTCTCAAGCCCTTAGCAAAAAGGGCAGAGTCTGATGTTTTCCTGATGACTTACCATTATCAAAGGCCTTTTTAAGCCTTTTGTTTCTTCAACAACACAGCTGAATTCATGAATTTATGAGTTTGCTCAAATTCTAACACTTCACTGAATATAGAGATTATAGGGGGTCTGATTCCCCCACCCCAAATTTTAACAATATCTTCAGGATCATGTACAGCCCTATTATGCCTTTTATTTGGGTCTACCTGGTTTTTCAAAATTGCACAGTGATCCTAGACCATAGCTTAGGAAAACTGACTAAACCATCAAGAGATTAACTGCATTGCCTATTGTCAAAACAAAACAAATTCCTTCCAGTAGCACCTTAAAGACCAACTAAGTCAGTTCTTGGTATGAGCTTTCGTGTGCATGCACACTTCTTCAGATTTGTTTTGTTTTGACTATGGCAGACCAACACGGCTACCTATCTGTAACTGCATTGCCTATTCTTTGTGCATATCTAGAGGACTGCATGAAATGAATATAGCTGTTCATTCATATCTTCCCCCCAAACTTTTAATTACAGAAGTAATTTATTTCACCGCCTTATTTATTTACAGCATAAAACACGGTTTCCAGTTTCTCTCTCTCACCCACGTTTTTGGCCTAGGCCGCAACACTTTCTGACATAATGCAGCTAACAAAATGGACATTATAGCATCTACCTTAATAATAGACTTGATTATAATTAGCTCTCATTTTGCATTGCAGGAGGTTGGACTAGTTGACCCTTGGAGTCCCTTCCAAGTCTGCAATTCTATGATTCTATGAGATAAAATTACTGGGTCACAGAGTGAAAGCAAAAATATATTTTCAATATATTTTCAGATTTTATTAACCAAAATACAAATAATGGTAAAAGAAAAAGAAACTTCGTAATGAAAACAAAATCTCTTGAACAATATTAAATTACTTGCCATTCTTACTTAAACTTTCTAATTGATGTAGTCAAAGTCTTCAGGAATGCCAAATGTTTTGTCAATTTTACTCTCTTCAAATGCAAACTTCCGTTTGGCCCAAGATTTTGCTGCAAAGATATTATCTGTGGACAAAATAGGGGTGGGGAAAAAACATTAAATAAGATGGTTTTTGTTTTCAAGAAATAAAGTTTTTAGAATGGAGAGTTCCATTCCATAATTTCAATCATCAGGGATTTCTGTTTTATTTTTTAAAAGAAGACCCACTGCCAATGTGAAACAGCAAGGCCAGTTTCATTACCATTCCATTCCAAGGTCTTCCTCAAAGTGATTTTTCTGCCTTTCTGTTGCAACACTTAACACTGGTTACCATGAACTTGTCTGTATGTTACCCACAGAGATTCTTCACCAGTCTCAAACCTCCAACAGGACATCTGATGGGAGGAAACTCTCCACAACAGGAGTTGTCAAGTGGTAACTGGTATCAGATCTTGCAACAGAACTGGAAAATCACAAGGAAGGGGACCAGGGCACATTAGTAGTCAACACATATCCAGTTCTTTAAACAGCATTGCTTGCAAACACTTAAAGAGGAGTAACAGAGCAGCTCAACAAAAAACAAACAAAAAAGGAGATTTGTTATTTTTATCCTGCCCTTCAGCATTGCTGCTCTGAAGGTGGTTTTAAAAGGTCTAGGAAAATAAACAAAGAGTTGATGCCTGCTAAGCTTTCCTGGCAAGGACATTCCAAAAAGTAGAATGGCCATTCTCCAAGAGCCACCTGCCTAACTTCTGGTGGTGGGGGCAGGGGGCAGCTGGAGAAGGACTTCGGAAGATAATCATAAAAGAGAACTTTATGTGGGATAAGGCAATCCATCATATTTAGTTATATTTTGCACCTTCTGTGATGCATGCTCAATAGATCAATTTAGTGAGTGGAATGTGCATGTTTTATTTTCTGCTGGACTTTATCAGGGTGAAGAAGTGATGCAGCTGAATCCTAGACAAACATCAATTGCTTTAGACCTGATAACAAGGTGTCATGCGAAGCAGTTGTGAAGTGCAAAATTACATTTATATGGTACCGTTGATCCCCATAAACGTGGATATCTGGTGATAACAAATAAGAAGAGCTTGCTGTAATCTAAGATATGCTGTGGAATCAAATTTAAAAGGCACAATTGTGTCCTCCAGGCTCACCTGCACTAGTCTTTTACTAGCTGAAAGTCAAGTACTTTGCTAGTTTGCAGAGAAAGAAAGCCCCCCGTTATAGGCTGTGCAGAAATGAAATGCAAAGAACAAATTCTCCTACTGTGCACATTATTTGCAGACTGGGTTTGCTTAACGTATACAGTGATTTGAAACTGAACAAAAATGATAATGACATGTGACAATGACTCCAGCTGTTAAGAACACATGAAATAAATTTATAATGATGCATTCATGAGAAGTAGCATTCATGTGCAGTATTTTCCTGAGCAATGGCAAACACTACCAGTTAAATAATATTTTATGAATTGTATAGCAGCTCTGGTAAGAGCTAACAAATTGCAAGTTTTATGAATGATTGCTTCTTCTCTTGAGTTTATTTTTCCTCAAGGAAGGGACAGGGATGTTGCTAAGGAATGCAAATGCAGACACACCAGTCCATCTGTTGGCTGCTTCCTTAGCCACTTTATTTGCTTGACCTGGAAAAAACAAAACAAGAAACAACAGGAAATCAATACCAGCAATTTCTACTCATGTAATGCAACAGCCTTAAGGGGTTAAAATGGCATTTTAAAGTGGTTCTGTGAACACACAACACAATTCTTATTTTGCAACAGCTTAAAAATGTTTTACTTTTGAACTTATTATTCCACCAAACCTTCAAATAAGATTAACATAACTATATCAAACTGAATCAGCATGTTAAATATGTGGTTTCTACAAGTATGCTAAAAAATGTCACGTAGCAACTTTGGAACTGCAATCTGCTATCATGCACCAGAAACGGCTCCGCACACAGGTTGGGAAAAATTGGGCTCAATAAGATTGGGATCTAACTGTTCACATCCCTCTTGCAGTTCTGTTGACCACATCCCCACCTGCTTGCTCAACTTGCTTTTAGGACCACATATTTGTGGCCCTCAACACATCCTATTCCAGAATCATGACTTTTGTGGTGCATCATTAGAAATGTCTGCATCATCATCTCTCTTGATACAGCCAAAGAAAATTATATGGTTTAAAAAAGGAAATAATCCACATGGTTTTTCACTCTCTCTCACACACAAAAAGAAAACACGGACAAATTAGAGATTCTTTCACCTCCTGGCGAAATTTCTCTTTCTTTCTTTTTAAGTGATTGGAGTGACCTTGCTCATGGGCCACTTCACATGTTCTTTTCAATCACCTTCCTCACTCATGAGGGCAATTTATTCAAGTGACCAGCCTTATATGGGAATCAGTCGCTATCAACATCAAGCACTGCAACTTTCATTACGGAAGAACATGCTTCCTAGACTGAGGTTTATACACACTAGCCTGCTTGTGCAAACAGATAACTTATGGAAGTAAGGCAAGCACTCCAAGGAATGTATAAAACAGTAGCTTAAACATGTACCCAAATAATCCTTTTAAAATAGTCTTAAGATCAGTTCACAAACACTGTGAAGCGGGATGGTGGTGGGGAACTGTATACATAGCAAACAACTCTCTTTCAGCTTTTCCCCTCTGGAGTGTATACAGACGCAGACTCAGATTCCCATACTGAAAGCCTGAAAGAGCTGTCATGTTTCTCACACCCACACACACCCCTCTGTCTTGCCAGTGCTTGCCTATATTATTTATTGGCAGTGGTCAATGCACAGCCTGCAGCTTGTCTCTAGGGACGCTGAGAAATTAAAGAAACATAAAATGTTTCATTGTTATGATGTTTGTACTGTAGGCAAGACTTACTCAACTTGCAAAATGAGCTGCCGTCAAACACAAGAGGAAGGCTAATGTACATTATTTGAGTCTTAAGTACTGTTCTCAGCCCGGTTCACAAGGTATTTGCATTTTTTCATTTCTTAAAAAAACACAATGAAAATGGGCCTCTGACCTTTTGTGTTTTCTGTGACATAGAAATAGGAAGTTTAGATTAACTTTCTACATTTTTTATTTTAATTTTTTAAAATAAATAAATAAAATAAGCCCAATATAAAGAGCATAAGGAAATACTGTTTCAGCAGGTTGAAAGCAACAGTTTCAAAACATTGGTTTTGTTCCCAAACATTTTCTTTAAATCAACTTTTTTTTTTTTTACCAACACTTGTTTTAAGTTTTCAGAGAGGGCATAAAATAAGCTTACTTTTTAATGATGCTGCAAAACATTAAAAAGTCTCCCAGTAAGCCTTTATTTTCAATTATTATTATTAGATAAGAAGTGATTATTATATAAGAAGGTGGTATAGTGTGGGTCCACAACTGAATCCGACAAAGAGTATAATTATGCACTGCAACTGTCTTTAGGGACATGCGGCATCTAAAAGACAATACTTCACCCCAAGTATTTCACACGGAGGTTTTGGGTGCACCCCAAACTGTGCTTTAATAGGAAAAAATATTAAATGATTTCGTGACTCTCTAGTCTAAATAAGGTTCTAAGAGCCACTGGAGTTTTAACTATGTTTACCTAGTTGCTATCTTACAAGTTTGGAGACATGGGAAGTATCAAACCTTTTAACGTGTTGCTGCCAAAACAGTGACATTTCTTTGTAGTCTTCACTCCCTATATTTTACATAAGCTCCCATAATTCTCTCCCCTACATACACACCATTGTCTTATATGCATCACTTTTCTCCCTATGCCTGGAAGAACATTTTTCATTGCCAACAGCAGCTTTTCATTGGCCTTAAGCTCCATCCTGGTCTTGTCTGTAAGCCAGATGTGGCTAAGCTTTGGTCCTCCAAATGTTGCTGGACTAGAACTCCTATCACCCACTAACTCAGGGGTGCCCAAACTTTTTAGATTTGATGAAGTGAACATTTGATGAAGCGAGCTTCTTTTAGGATTGAAGTTGTTGAGCTTTTTTTACAATTTTACCTCGAAGTTGCTGAGCTTTTTTAAGGATTTAACCCCAGGACATATACTGCCACAGGGGCCGCATTAGGCCCCCGAAACGGACTTTGGACATGCTTGCACTAACTGAAGGGCAGTTGTGGTCCAACAACATCTTGAGGGCCACAAGTTTCCCAACCCAGCCATAAGCCACAAACCAGGCAGAGAGCCTTCTCAGTAGTGGCGCCCGCCTTGTAGAACGCCCTCCCATCAGATGCCAAGGAAATAAACAACTATCTGACTTCTAGAAGTCATCAGAAAGCAGCCCTGTTTAGGGAAGTTTTTAATGTTTGATCTTTTCTCATATTTTTAATATTCTGTTGGGAGCCGCCCAGAGTGGCTGGGGAAACCCAGCCAGATGGGCAGGGTATAGATAGATAGATAGATAGATAGATAGATAGATAGATAGATAGATGATAGATAGATAGATAGAACATTGCTACTACATTACTACTAACACTGCCAGCAAAACATTATCTGTACTACTCCAAGGCACACCTGCAACTTCAGAGAAAAGTCTTGACTCAAAGAAAAGATTGTCTAAGGCACAGATGGAATCACTGCCTGCAAATGTGGACAGAATGGAGTAGCAGACACCAAACTCAAGAGAGCAGGAATGGGGAACCTGTAGTCCCCCAAAAGCTGTTCGATAACACCTCCCACCATACTTAACCATGCTGGCTGGAGCTGATGGGAGCTGGAATCCAATAAATAACATTTAAAGAGCCACAGGTCAGTCATCCCTGCATTAGAAACTGAGAGTACTTCTGTACAGGGCGTTTCCAGGTTCACATCATTTGGTGGAGCTTAATGGGAAGTTGCTTGTAAATGGCCTTTTGCAAACTTAAGGGATGTAAATTCTGGGATTGGAGTGGGATAATTGCTGTGAGCAAAGCAGTAAGCATTTCGCAAGATCTAAGAACTGGATACCTTGGAGAAAGAGAATGTCTCAAACTATTTGTAGAGTTGATATAAAAGATCAGAAGAAAATATTGGGTAAAGTTCAATAATCAACAGTTATAAACAATGATAGGACTCTTAATCCTTCGTAACCTTATTACCCCGCGTTGAGGATTTGGCAGCCTGGGTTTTTGCATAGTCCTACTAACAGCAAGCATCATTTGAATTTTCAGCAAGAAGTATCTGCAAATAATACTGGCCCTTTCATCTTTTAAGGCAACTTGACAAGATGTAAAATGAAACCTTTTAGAAAACAGGAACCTCAAGTTCTTGACCCTGAAAAAAGCATCAATAATGTTCAGATAGAAAGAGTATCTAAATTTACAAAACAAGAAGTGGCTTGGCTCAGTGTAGGCTATCAGGTTTCAAATATCTACCAGCAAGCAGGATTTATGGATTTATTTTAGCCAGCAATGGTCCAATCATCTAGGAGACTTTCAAATTAGTTACTGTTAAAATAGCACATAGTAACTCACATTTTTACTCTGATATTCCTGAGCAATTACTTCAGCAACACTTGCAAAGGCTGGAATGACTGTATTCCAGCACCATTTGAAATCAGGGTGGAAGCTCTAAAATTGCAGCTGTACAGTTCTACTGAATCATGTTTTGCACTTAAATAGTGAGATGATTACAATAAAAAGCAAAGAATGTCCACAAATCATGAGAAACATAACCTGTTCTACAGGCCATCACTAACTTCTGAAACAGAGAAATTACTACAGCAATTCTAGAGCAGAGCATTTTTCACTTTCTGTTACTTATACATTCACTCAATATATGCCCACTTGACTGCTTCAATCTGAGGAACTGGCATTGTTACAAGTCCACATAATACTTGTTCCACACTTGGAAGATTTTCTCTCTTTTTAGCTTGGCAGCACCTACACTTTGGAAAACTTTGCATATTGACATCAGACAGGCACCTTGGCTGCACACTTTTTGGTGTCTACTAAAAAAAAAATGTGTAGACAAACCTATCCAGACAAGTAGAAGTTAGCATGTGTTTTAATTGTTTTTAGCTTAAGAGCTGGTATTCAATTATATTCTGATTTTTTAAGAATACATTTGTCTTTTATTGACGATTTCAGTATGTGGCTTTTTTTGTAAACTACTTTGATGTCCTATTTACAGTAATACATTTTGTTAAATAAAAAATAAAGATGTAAAATGAGTTTCCTCGACAGCGTTCTTCAGATCCACTGAAATTATTGAACCTAAATTAGTCATATACATCAACTTAAACAGGTCCAACTTGGAGTAGAGCTAGCACTGGCTACCACTCCCAAATAACGTGTGACAATACAAAACAACATGTGATAATAGCTGTACTACTACATCTCTGCTTTTGGAGAGAGCTCTTTCATGACTCCACACACGCTTGTGACATACTCTGCTTAAGAAGGAATCAACTTTCTATGCCAATCTGCAGTGAGGCTTGTTTGCACACATTCGGATAGTTACTGCAGTACAGCATTTTCTAATCTGGGGTCTTAAGTGCCTGCACTTTGTTTCTGTTATATATTATGCTACATACATCTTATATTACTCAAATGTGATGTTAACTCTATCCTTTTGGTAGCTGGGTGAAGCACCAAGTTTCTTAAATATCAAAGCTATGTTAAAATTAAGAAAGAAAAGAAAAGACTAAATTCTGCATCAGGGTCAAATTCTGTTACAGGAAAAGGAAATATGAAGACCATGCCAATATATGCAAATATGTTTTGCATCATTCTACAATAGCATGAGAGATGCGGGTGGCTCTGTGAGTTAAACCACAGAGCCTAGGACTTGCCGATCAGAAGGTCGGCGGTTTGATTCCCCGCTACGGGGTGAGCTCCCGTTGCTCAGTCCCAGCTCCTGCCAACTTAGCAGTTCGAAAGCATGAAGTGCAAGTAGATAAATAGGTACCGCTCTGGCGGGAAGGTAAACGGCATTTCTGTGTGCTGCTCTGGTTCACCAGAAGCGGCTTAGTCATGCTGGCCACATGACCCGGAAGCTGTACGCTGGCTCCCTTGGCCAATAAAGCAAGATGAGCGCCGCAACCCCAGAGTCATCCGCGACTGGACCTAAGGGTCAGGGGTTCCTTTACCTTTACCTTACAATAGCATGAAAACAACAAACTGAAAAGACCTACTCTGACTGCTAACATGTCACTAAACATGCATATAACTTTATCTTTACACAGGAACCTTTAAAAATAAAAACCACTGTTGTTAGGATGCTAAATTCTTTGACAATATAGTGGTACCTCGGGATGTGAATGGGATCCGTTCCGGAGCCCTGTTCACATCCCGTATGAAACGCAAGACACCACGGCACGTCTGATTGTGCGCGGGTCGTGTTTTGCCGCTACCACGCATACGCATACGCATGACGTCATTTTGAGCGTCTGTGCATGCGCGAGCAACAAAACCTGGAAGTAATGTGCTCCGTTACTTCCAGGTTGCCGCAGAGCGCAACTCAAACACGCTCAACCCGAAGCGCATTCAACTTGAGGTATGACTGTACCAAGTGCGGTCATAAAACATGCAATGGCTAGATCAGGGATGAGGAACCTGCGGCCCTCCAGATGTTGTTGGACTCCAACCCCCATCATTCCTGACAAGACCAGGAAAGACCTTTCTTCCAGCCCTCTTCCATTTTTAGGATGACCAAGAGGCAAAGCCAACTTATGCTCTCTCTCCAGTTATTCTGCTGTCCACACAACAGAAAAATCTGAGAGGCGGCTATGTGAAGACGACTGGGAACTGCTGTGGTGGGGGAGAGGCTCAAACTACAAACAGCAGATTTTCAGCCCATCTTCTAGTGCTGACTGTGGAGCTGAGTTATGAGCAAAAAGCTCTCTTATTTCAAGAGCGAGAAAGAAACTCCAAATAGGTCAATAGTGTGTGGTTAGTACAACTAAGCCTAGCGTATGGTTGTAGACAATGTATTTGTGTGGAGTTGACAGAAGTCTTTTGTTACATAGTCCTGACAAACCCTATCAGACACTTTTTGGAGAGACAGTACTTCTGTACTGATGAGATTTGACAGTCTGACCTTTCCATAAGGGACATGGGAAGCCTGCATTGATGGGACTTGACAGATTTCTTTTTTAAAAAATTTAAAAAACAGTTCACAAAGATCTAATGCTTTAACAATGCAGCCCCACAAAGGCACAGCTAGCACAGTAGTCTTTAATATGCACTGTTCTTAAGTGTAAAGGCAGATGCGGCATTGTTTTATGCACTTCCTTAGCTTTACAGAAGGCCTCTGCAGATGTTGGGTCAAAGGAAATGCATAATTAATGTGCACAATGACATTTGTTCAAGGATTTAACTAAGACACAGTCGCAAAAGAGATCCTCCAAAATTTGCATTGCACAAAAAGCTTTATCGCACTGCAGAAGCGGAAGCAGCCCTCACTCGAAAGGGCAGGTCAATTTACTCACATGCTGGATCAATGCAGGAGGTACATTTTAAATGGTCAACTCATGGACTTTGTGTCTGTACAGAAGATCACACCATGGGTATTTTGTCTGTATCATACCATGCTGGCAGGAAGGATGTGTGTTATCAGCATTCCCTCCATTTGTGACATTCGTTTTCGAACCTCGATACTTATGTAGCCAAAACAGCACCACCAACATGCAACAGGGAGGCATCAGCATCCTCATGAGAATCGAGAGGTTTGCAAAAGTAGAAAAAATAAAATATGTATTTTTAAAAACAGCTTTTGAAAAAAACAAAGCGAAGAGTGTGAAAGTGTATATGAGTAATCTGCAGGGTGGGGGCAGAAAGAGAATGCAGATAACTATCGCTCTTCAAATGGTGTGGCTTTCCTGCTCTGAGCAACCGGACTACTTTGAAGATGCAGATTCTATCACCTGACAGCCAACCTGATCTGTATTTTCAAGGTCTTCCAGGTGTTCCCATTCAGGAACACCAGCTGCCTTTCTTTCTGATAAGGGAGAACTTTGAAGCCCGCCTCCCCTGCAACAAGTTGTTGCTGGGCCCCATTTGTTTATTCAAATACACAAGCATCTATGTGTAACCATTACCACCTTCCTGCTATGAGGAAATTTAAACCTCCAGACCAGGGTTTCCCAAACTGTGGTCCACAAGCTTCATTCAGGTGGTCCACAGCATGCCTGTGGATGTTGAAGATGGGAGACGGCACATACATTGCCCCGAATATTCATACTGATTTCTAACTGTATTTCAATTGCTTCTTTTAGTTCTTATATTGTATTTCATTTGCATTTTGTGGAATTAACAATTGCTACAGCAGGCAGAAAAATTGTCATATGGTTCGCCAAGACCCTCAGCAATTTTCATGTGGTCCTCAGGGGAAAATGTTTGGGCTACTAATCTAAACAAGCAAAGGTAAAATAGGGATGGGCAGAAGTAAAGAAAGACAACAGTTGTGGAAAAAAACAAAAAACAAAACTCTAACAAAATAATGGCAACTAGGGAATGCGCCAAAGAGCAAATTCTTTTCTGAGATAGATGAACAAACACTGAATCTGGTGCTTTCCTATTCAGTAACTATTATTTGACTCCTCTCCTTCTACCAAAGAACTGAAAGCAACATTTTTATCTGTACCACTAGCCTGTAAGACAGGTTAGGTTGAAAGAAAGTGACTTCCCTAGGACTACCCAACAAGTTTAAGAGATGAAATATCTTGTTTTTTAATCCAAATCTACTCTTCTACTAACTGTACCATAGTGGTTCACACACATATTCAAGCAAAAAGTTCAAAATATATGTACACACGCACAGAGTCTGAAAGGGTGGTGATTGACTAACAGGAAAGGGTCTACCCTTTCTACTAAACAGGAAAGGATCAATTAAGTAGGTCTACCAGCAGATACTTTGTCTACACAACAGAACTTTTCTGTTTTCTCTTTGGCCTTTGCCCCTAACCATAACCCCTATATTTATTCAAGGGGTTCGTCCCAACCCTAAGGAGCAGGTTTTTTTTTTAAATGACAACCCAGCAGAAATATATTATATAAGGTTATAAAATTATTCAAGGAACTGAGTAAGTGGCAAGAGAGAATTTTGTCTCTCTCATTCATGATACTAACATTTGTGGACATCCAATAAAATTGATCAGCAACAGTCTCAGGAGGGGAAAAAATCAAAAGTGCTGTATTTTTCACTCCATAAGACGTACTTCCCCCTCCTAAAAAGTAACGGGAAATGTGTGTGCATCTTATGGAGCGGATGCAGGCAGGAAGCTCTGCTCGGCGCTCCCTTTAAAGAGCCGTGTGGAGCATGTGTGAGGCTCTTGCGGGCTTTTGCCCTTCTCCCTCCTTGGGGGAAAGCTCCCAAGAGCCGCACACACGCTCCGCGCGCTCTTTAAAGGGAGTGTGGCTCCCGCTGCCCGGGAGAGGCTGCATGTGGCTATCCCATAAGCTAGGACAGCAAGAGGGATCGCTGCACGTGGCTCTGTCCCTTCCCCCACCTCCCGCAAAAGCCCCCAAGAGCTGTGCTCCCTTTAAAGAGCCGCGCGGAGTGTGTGTGCAGCTCTTGAAGGCTTTTCCCCGAGAAGGGAGAAGCGCAACCCGTCAGTGACGGGCTGCCCTTCTCCTTCCTTGGGGAAAAGCCTGCAAGCACCGCACACACGCTCCACGCGGCTCGTGAAAGGGAGCGCTGAGCAGAGCCTGGGATGAATACAGGCTCTGCTCGGCGCTCCCTTTAAATAATATGTTTTTCCTCTGAAAACCAGGTGCGTCTTATGGTCAGGTGCATCTTATGGGGCGAAGAATACGGTACTTCTTCACACAGCCCATAAGCAGTTCATGGCCTTCACTGCCACAGAACGTGGCAATGACCACTAGCTTAGATAGCTTTCAAGGGGATTAAACAAAACGTATGGAATCTGCCAACAGTTGTTAGGAGAACATGCTGCGTGCCACTGAATATCAGCTGCTGGGGAGCAAGAGTAGGAGAGGGACATTGTCTTCATACCCTGATTGTGAGCTTCTTAGAAGAATCTGGCTGGTCAATGTGGGAAACAAGATGCTGGACCAAATGAACTTTTGGTTTGATCCAGCAGGACATAATCTTATTTTCAGTTCTATAGCGCTTTCCCTTCCCTTCCCATGTCACAGTCCACTCATACTATGTCTACAATATTTATCACCCAGCTACGTGTAAGTTACTTATCTAGATTACTCGTGTTGAGCCATTTTTAGTGGCCTGCCAACCTTTTTAAACAAGGCACTTCTTACCCTTTGAAAATCACCACAACTCACCTTGGTGTGTTGCCATTGTTAGGTCTTAGAGAGAAAACAGGAAGGAGTGCTGATAGGCAGCCACCAATATCACACTTATTTCCTAAACAACCCCCCTGCTCTGCTGAGTGTGCATGTGCATCTGCCTGCCTGGTGAGCATGTGTGGAAATGTGCAAGTGAGCATGTGCTGTCAGTCGCGGTCACCACTGGAGGGGTGGCCAACCCACAATGCAGAACTTGGGCTGAGAAAGGTTACCCACCCCTCATCTAGATATTAGTTTCCCTGCCATTGACAAGCTAACTGAGTTATTTAAAAGTTTTGCTAATGACTGAGGTTTCAGACGACACACCTGATATGTTCCAAAATTTCAGTTACTACACAGTGTGCTAAAATAACTCTAGACACAACTTACGGATTTCTTCAACAATATCCGGATCACATTCTTTGTATTTATCTATTTCTGCCTTTAATTGGTCTCTCTTCTGACGAAGGGCAGTAAGTTCCTTTATGAGTGCCGCACGTTCTGCCTGTGTTCAAAAATTAACCAGTATTCTTAAAAGGTGTCAACTACAACGTAAGTGTTTCACTCTACCCTCTTTTCTCTCTAAGGATGCAAGCACCAGATCTAGAGCTATGACACTGATTCAACAAACCAGACTTTATACATATTTGGGCTAAGTGGCATTGCCTGTAAAAAGTTCAAGCAGTTTTCAGTACAGTAAGGTCGTATCTTAAGTGTGATTAACTTGTGTGATTTCAGCCTTGCATGGCTGAAATCCCAGTGATTAACCAAATGCAAAGGTGGAAAACTTAAAAGGTCCTTTTGAGCTGGGTTTTCCCAGCACAGAAAGAGCCTTCCAGATGGTCACACAGAGGTGGGTCCAAGGCAGTGGTTCAGGTATATATGATTTTGCATATATGTGCCAACCCTGGAACCTAACTCCAACGCAAAACATCATCGTACTGTATTATACTACTGCATTTGCCAGCAACGTTGAAATAGCATCCAATAACATCATAGTTGCGAAAATGTTCTGGTGCAGAAGTGGGCATTTAACTCTTATTTGCAAGTGCAGTAAGCCTTAGTAAGAAAAGCATTTTTAAAAAATAACAAGATCAATACAAGACTTCCCCCCTTTCTTCCTATGCTTCTGCCCCCAAAACAATACAAAGTTTTGCCTTATGCCACCTGCTGCCACAAATGCACCCCAATTTAAGAAATAACACCCACCTTTAACACCCCAAAGTTTTCAGATTATGTTTTATTGTGGATAATTCAAATTCAGTAAAACTTACAGTGTCTTGGCGCCCAATTTTTGATTTCTCAATGCTTTCTTGTAAGCTTTTTTTCTTTTGGCTATATTCTGAGAACTGAAGGGAGAGAAGAAACAGAAGTCAAAACAATTTATTTTTAGTAAAAACCTCTTCATCTTTATATTTGACTGTACTGTTACAATTTTTCAGCTCAAGAAATAACAGAGTAAGTCTGCTACAGGCCTAACCTGTAATAAATAAAGTGATAAATCAGGATTCTGACCAAGACATGACTATTTCATAAACTCTCTTTAATCTTGAAGCATTTTAAATAGCAAAATAGGGTACAGGGAACATAGAATTATAGAATCATAGAGTTGGAAGAGACCACAAGGGCCATCGAGTCCAACCCCCTGCCAAGCAAGAAACACCATCAAAGCACTCCTGACATATGGTTGTCAAGCCTCTGCTTAAAGACCTCCAAAGAAGGAGACTCCACCACACTCCTCGGCAGCAAATTCCACTGTCGAACAGCTCTTACTGTCAGGAAGTTCTTCCTAATGTTTAGGTGGAATCTTTTTTCTTGTAGTTTGGAACCATTGCTCCGTGTCCACTTCTCTGGAGCAGCAGAAAACAACCTTTCTCCCTCCTCTATGTGACATCCTTTTATATATTTGAACATGGCTATCGTATCACCCCTTAACCTCCTCTTCTCCAGGCTAAACATGCCCAGCTCCCTTAGCCGTTCTTCATAAGGCATCGTTTCCAGGCCTTTGACCATTTTGGTTGCCCTCCTCTGGACACGTTCCAGTTTGCCTGTGTCCTTGACCAACTTCTTTTTACACCCTCCTAAAGGAAAAGGCAGGGATATTAAATGGGTTAATTTGATGCACACCTAGTGTCAAGAAACAAGGCTAGATAATCCCAAATTCCAAACACCCATCCTAGAGCTTGAGGAGCACTTCATTTCTTATAGATCAATTTCAGTATTTTGTCCTAGTTCTCACAAACAGCAGATGAAGAAGGAAATCTAATTCTGGACTGTAGCACTTCAGACCGGAAGTGCATCTTTAAGTTTCCAAGCATGCAACATCAAGTCTCTTGCAGTGGTGGTGGTGGGATACCCTCATCTGCTTCAGATCAAGTGGTGGATCACGTAGAGATTTGCCATCACAATTTCTTTTCATGAAAACTCCAATATGGGAGGAGGGGGTTTGCCTCTCCCACAATGTGAAATTTGCACATATAACCATTTATGGATATGACGGATCTGCTACACTGAAGCAACACATTTGTTCTGGGTGAAACAACAAAGATACCTACATACCAAAGGGGTACAACAACTGAATCACCAAACTGAATACAACCCACCAGCCATGTACTTAGGCCAGTGAGCTTTTAAACTTCTTGCTATGGTATCTTCAAAACTGCATCAAGGTGGTTTATGAAACCACTGAAAGGTCGCCATAAACAGCTGGTGAGTGTCAAGCTGTGCAGGCCTTCCGGATACCATGCAACAAAGACAGACGGGGTTTAATGAAATGAACAGTGACTATATTTATTATGAATTCAAGTGGAGTTCATGTGAATACACTTACACAGCTCTTTCCAACATTAAACAAAAAGACTAGATGGGATTCCAATGCACGTTCATAGTTTATTAGCAGCTACTGTCAAAAAAGCACCATTGGCTAAGCAGTAACCTTACATGCTCCTAAGTTGCCCAGCAATTCAATTATCAACAAAATATAGTGAATATAATACTTATAATGCAGAGACTATTGTGTTTCTAAGGTCTCAAGAAATCCTGCTTACATAGCACTTTTTCAGATTCATTCTTCCAGCACAACTAAGAACAGTTCGCAACACATTATTCAAATGACATTGCTAAGGTTCTCTTTTGCTGACTCACTGACAAGTACTTACAGCTCCCACTCTATCCACATCGCCTTTTATGGTGAAGCCTTTTTAAAAGGTGTCCTTCCACTGCAAAGATTTGCAGACCTCATCTCCTGTTTTTTTTCTAGTCAAATGCAGAAACCCAGATACCCGCTTTCCGGATTCCAAAACTTTAAAGCAGACGAACATGAAATCTTCCCTTAAACTTGTTTTACAACTCTGTTTAGTAGTACAGTGGTACCTTGGTTGTCAAACTTAATCCGTTTGACTCCTGGAACCGTTCAAAAACCAAGACGCAGCTTCCAATTGGCCGCAGGAGCTTCCTGCACAATAATAATAATAATAATAATAATAATAATAATAATAATAATAATATTTATTTATACCCCGCCCTCCCAAGGCTGGGTTCAGAGCGGCTTACAAGCAATAATAAAAACAAGTTGAATGATTACAACTTAAAAACAAAATTAAAATACAACATTAAAATAATGAAACATTAAAATATTAAAATGTAGCCTCATCGCAGGAGGAGAAGGAAAAGAAAAAAAGAAAGAGAGGGAGGGAATCAAATTGGCTCCAAGCCAAAGGCCAGGCAGAACAACTCTGTCTTACAGGCCCTGCGGAAAGAAATCAGATCCTGCAGGGCCCTGGTCTCATGAGGCAGAGTGTTCCACCAGGCCGGAGCCAGAGTTGAAAATGCCCTGGCTCTGGTTGAAGCTAATCTAACTTCCTTAGGGCCCGGGACCACTAGGGTGTTGCTATTTATGGACCTTGAGGCTCTCCATGGGGCATACTGGGAGAGGCGGTCCCGTAGGTACAAGGGTCCTAGGCCGTGAAGGGCTTTAAAGGTCAAAAGCAGCACCTTAAATCTGACCCTGTACTCCACCGGGAGCCAGTGCAGGTTGAAAAGCACTGGATGAATATGCTCCCATGGCAAAGACCCCGTGAGGAGGCTCGCTGCAGCATTCTGCACCCGCTGGAGTTTCTGGGACAGCTTCAAGGGCAGCCCCGCGTAGAGCGAATTACAGTAGTCAAGCCTGGAGGTGACCGTCGCATGGATCACTGTGGCCAGGTCGGGGCAGGAAAGGTAAGGGACCAACTTCTAGTGGAAGCCGCATTGGAAGTTCGGCTTCCAAAAAAAGTTTGCAAACCAGAACACTTACTTCTGGGTTTGCGGCATTCGGGAGCCAAGCCGTTCGACAGCCAAGGTACCACTGTAGTAGAAAAGTTTCTACAAACCTCACTGCAGTGCTAAGAACACATATTAGAAGAAGAAAAAAGTTGTGATGGAATCAATGACCCTTTCTCCCAGATAGCCATGTTTACGATCATGGTGTTGCTCACGCAAATGCAAGCCCTAATCATAAAATTTGCACTGGCTAGAATTCAAACCAATGTCCTTCAAGTGCAGCCACTGAAAAGTATTCCTTGCTATATTGACCTTTTAAAGCTGTAACACACTTAATATTTCATAGCCAGGAAAACAATGTAAATATGGCATAAGGACATATTAAAAAACACACAAACTGCAATGCTAAAGTAATCACAACTGAGTTCTGACCACTGCTATTTTCTCCAGGGGGTACTCAAGGCCACACAGTACCAGCACTCCCCCCCCCTAAAAGAAAGGTCTGGTTGAAAGTGTGGCATTTATTGTAACAACTTCATGGTGAGTACTGGCACATTTTTTACTAGAAGAAAAGCACTGGTTGTGACCACCATACAAATCCTATGTTCTTAACCACTTATAATGGTTTGCACACCTGCAATCTAGAAAGGCATGCACACATGCATACATCATAGAAATAAAATTAAAAAACTGACTGTTATGCCATGAATCTGGCCACATCCTCAGGAACAGGGAAATGTTAGTAGCCTGGTTTACACATTAAATCTAAACCACAGATAAAGCAAACTGGTTTAAAGTGAACACACAGGGAAACAAGCCAGAATCTGGTTTATCATGATGTCCAAGCGTACTCCTAGTTTGTTTCTCTCCAAATAAACCATGAACGTTGCCAAGGTTTGTTCTTAGCTTAATGTTTGTGGTTTGTTTGGGGGAAACAAACCACAAGCCCAGGTTCCAATGTCACAACAAGCCAGACTCTGGCTTGCGTCCTGGAATTCCAGCAGAGGCAGGGAAGGACACATGCAACAAATCTTGGTGCAACCCAAATAACATCTAAGAGTTTCATTTTCATGTCCGCTGCTACTTTCCCTTTCCAGCAGACTCCACGACTTCAGTGTCAGTCAAAATCCCTCACCCCATTAGCTTCGGTTTATGTTCTATCTAGCCAGCTAATGCATTCTGGAAAACTCAAAAGCTTGCACACTATTTGTAACATTTCGGTTGCCCTAATAATGGTAATGCCCTACTATGTATTCCAAAAAAGAACCTGGCTTCAGTATTTAAATGCTAGTTGGTAAATGTAATCTGGTTTACAAGGAACTGTCTGGATCTATTGGGAAGAATTCAGTGCATTCATTTCATCAGCACAAGGACTTTTGGCTGCAGAACAGACCTTTCCCCCTCTCTCCTCTTCTCCCTCCCCCCAATCTGTTCCGTTTTGGGGGGGTTCTCAAGCCTCTGGAGCAGATTATGGGAGGTTGCACATGGAGAGAGCAAAATAAAGGAAGTTCCTGTTGCACAAACAGAAATCCTTGCGACAATGGAGCAAGTACACTGGATACCACCCATAGTTCTGCAAGTAACTCTTAGACACCAGCTGCCCTCTACTTGTAGCAAGCAGACAATAACATCCAGATTGGATTTGATGGGCGGTTCTGTCATAACTGCAGTAAGACTTTTGATTAACTATATAGTGATATTCTACAACAGATCATTTTATCAGTGCAGTGTATCTCTTATTTTCTTATTTAATTAATTCTGCTCATGGCAATATATATGCAATTGCAAAAAGTGTGTGTGTGTGTGTGTGTGTGTTTTGCTTTGCCAGTTAGAAAACCTTACAGCTAGCAAACGGAAATTAATTAATTCAGGCAAAGTACTGCTTTTTATAGTAAGACAAAATTGGAACGGGAACATTTTTGTATATTGAAAAGGCAGAGCAAAGCCTCAGTGTCTCATAACTGAGCTCTCTGGCTTGGCCTGAGGGACAGATGGTTGGCTGCGGAATTCTACATACACCAATTCAGTTTTAAAAGAGGCAGCAGAGAATAAAAAGGAGAGCTTTAACTGCATCTACCCAAAATCTGCAACCATGTGTCATTTTGCATATCCATAATCCTCCCACATGCTTTACCTGGCACCAAATACCATTTAGCATTTTGATGAGCTATTTTCTGTTCACTAGAGTTCCATAATCACCAGTCCATCTCCTCAGAAGTAAATCCAATTCAAGCTGCTATGGACTTACAAGTGAAGACATTTTTGTTTCAACAACCTTTTTTCAGCTGGATTGGGGGGGGGGAATGTTGTTTTAAAACCTATTTCAGTTGTTTTTATTGTAAATCACCTTGAAATCTATATATGAAATGGGATTCATAAAATCATCACCATCACCATGAGGATGGCAGGCTAGTTCTTGAAGCTGAGCATTGGAGCAGAGGTCTAAGTCACAAGAGGTCTTAATGTTAGGAGCAAAGTGAACAGGTGTAGAACCTAAGCAATAGATATTATGCTAGAATTTTGTTAGGGGAAGTCACCCTTGTCTAGGATTATCAGTCGCTCTACAGTAGGTACCCAATTTACCAAGCAACCTGGAATGCAGACTGTGAATGAATTAAGCAATGTCTTCTAGCTCATACTGACAGCTGCAAACATGATGGAATTCTGCAATCCTAACTCAAATTGTCTATTCACAGTACAACTATTACAGACCAACTAAACAGAAAGGTTTCCTATACTCTTGGGCTTGCTACTTTCAACATTCTAGACATTCTGGCCCAGTTCAAAGCCCCCTTGAGAGTGAAAAAAGAGAAACAAGTAAGAGATCTTGTATGTGAATTAGGCAAGCACCACGAGCGCAAATGTTAGCTGCCCAGCTGTCATCTAACTTGAGCTTCAGTTCCCATGTCCTCCTGTGCATCGTCTTCTCTGTGTCTTTCACTGTTTGGCTGCAGTGCTCCTGATCTCCCCCCTGTTTATGGTTCATTTTCACACTGGTATATCTGCTTCTACTGAAAATGTACTTGCTACCCTGCACCCCAAACCTACAGCTAATCAGTTCACTCAAGGCTGTTCATGTGCTGGCTAGCCTCAGCACAGTCTGTTGTTAACTCCAAATGCCTAGGGGCAGCCCTCCTTTTCCACTTACAAACTTTTTTTTCCTGGCAAAGCTCCTGTGCTTTGAGAACTACAATGCAGGCAGAAATCCCACAATTAAACCTGTTCCCAGCATGAAGAAGCTATGACTGGATAAACATGACCTGCAAAATGTATGCCTGCGATGCAAGTGTTAAAAGCACAGAAACAGTGCGAAATCAACGACTGACAATACATTTTGGCATCTGAGGTGAACCACAAAATGGTCTTAGAATTAAACCCCAAAGTATAACTCTAAGACCCAAACAGGGCATGATCGGGTCTGTAGGGGTGTGTGTATATGTATATGTATGTGTGTGTGTGTGTGTGTGTGTGTGTGTGTGTATATATTACTCTACTTTAATTTGGCTGTTGGCCAGCTATCTACACTGATTACAGTTTGTCGTCATTCAAAAGTAGAATAATCCTAGGTTTTGTCTGGTCTTGGGTGGAATTGTGTTGAAGTATCTCATCTGCCAAAGGCTCAGGAAGGATGATTTGATCTTAGTCACTTTCAGTCTCTGTTTCCTGTAAACGAAAGTGATTGTAATGTTTCTGAATACTCTTGAGAAGAGAGGCAAGATAAAGGTCTGAAAAACACATTTGTAACAAAAGTTCCATGTAAATTAATTAAAATGGATGGATGTTGTTGTTTAGTTGTTTAGTCGTGTCCGATTCTTCGTGACCCCATGGACCAGAGCACACCAGGCACTCCTCTCTTCCACTGCCTCCCGCAGTTTGGTCAAACTCATGCTGGTAGCTTCGAGAACACTGTCCAACCATCTTGTCCTCTGTCGTCCCCTTCTTCTTGTGCCTTCAATCTTTCCCAACATCAGGGTCTTTTCCAGGGAGTCTTCTCTTCTCATGAGGTAGCCAAAGTATT
Organism: Podarcis erhardii; assembly: GCF_964252035.2. Taxonomy (NCBI): domain Eukaryota; kingdom Metazoa; phylum Chordata; class Lepidosauria; order Squamata; family Lacertidae; genus Podarcis; species Podarcis erhardii. Next base: position 40,316,383 of record NC_138512.1, read on the forward strand.
GGAGCCTCAGCTTCAGGATCTGTCCTTCCACTGAGCACTCAGGGCTGATTTCCTTAAGAATGGAGAGGTTTGATCTTCTTGCAGTCCATGGGACTCTCAAGAGTCTCCTCCAGCACCATAATTCAAAAGCATCAATTCTTCGGTGATCAGCCTTCTTTATGGTCCAGCTCTTACTTCCATACATCACTACTGGGAAAACCATAGCTTTGACTATACGGACCTTTGTCGGCAAGGTGATGTCTCTGCTTTATGGGTGGATAGGGTGCTATATTTCTAGAGTAAGGCTCACTAATTACCAGAAACACACAAATCAGGTGTTTTTGCTATTACCTTCCACATCACAGATGGCTTGATATAGGACATCATGCTCCAAAAATTGTGATTCTCCAGGAATATAAGTCAGAATGCACCCAGGTTTAGTCATACTGTTAAAAATTCCAAGGAGCAGAAAAAGTCTTGTTTTCCTGGTTGGGTGCAGATGAGTCAGACACCACTGCTGGTCCAAAATGTGCTGGGTGTGGTTCAGCAATTCCTCAAAGGCTAAAAAAACTGTAGGGTTTTATAACAACAGTTGCTGAATGGGTGTCTTTGAATACTGACAGAACTTTCTTTTGAGGGGAGTAAATCTTCCCAGTCTATGTATAAAGCATGAATTTGGTTGCATGTGGATAAAAACACATTTTAGCACATGTATCTTCTAAACCAAAGGCAACAAAGAAATTTGTTGGTATGCCAAGCGGAACATTAAGGCCCAATTCAAATGTGGGGAATTTTTATTTTATTTTATTTTATTTTGCATATTGTACAGTCCTTTTTGGCTGTCACTTCTGATTGTGAACTGCAAGATCACATGTTTGAAAACTACCTTACGAAAACGATTCCCTGTTTGTTGAAAGCTTGCACATTTTGCTAATTGGGACTGGAAAGTAAGAGTATTTATCAACTTCACTACTCCCACTCCACTTCCAGGCCCAATTTAACGGACTAGCTTTGACCTTTAATGCTTTGGGGGAGGGCCATAGGTCAGTGATATTCACCAGCAACTTCAAGTAGGCCTGGGAATGTCTTCTGGATGAAATTGCAACATCAATACAAGGAACACTGATCTAGAGCAGGCATGTCCAACCGGTCAATCACTATCTTGGTTGATCATGGGGCATCCCTGGTCGACTGTGTGATCCAGATCAATTGGCCAAAAAAAAGGTCAACAACTGTAGGAGTAGATCGCAGTCTCTTGGGAGCTGGACATACCTGATCTAGAGAGACTAATAGGTCTGATTCCGTATAAAGCAGCTGCCCATGTGACAAAGGTACCTTAAAGATCACCTGTCTCCACCTAATCTTCTGTTTAGCGAAGTTTTTTAATGTTTGTTTTATCGCATTTTTAATATTCTGTTGGCAGCCGCCCAGAGTGGCTGGGGAAACCCAGCCAGATGGGTGGAGTATAATTTTTTTTAATTATTATTATTATTATTATTATTATTATTATTATTATTATTATTATTATTATTTTATTATATTTTTACTGAGGTCCTTCTCCAGGTGCCATCAATGGATGACAATTGGTATAAGACCCTTTTTAGTGGTGGTACTTTGTTGTCATTTCAGCACCAGGTAATTTTATTCCAGCCCAGGTTTCTATTTCCTGATTTTTTAAAAAATAAATTGTTTTACCAGAGCCCATTCCAAATTGACCTGTGAGAAGGAGGGTGATTTAAGCACGCCTGGTTATAGAAACTGGTTATCAACTGACATTTATTCTGATATCAATTTACTATGACAGCACACTTCAATAAAGACACAACCAGCATACTAGGTTGCTTGTTATGTCAACATGCATTGCTTTAAACTCTCACTCCTGCCTTTGACTCATACACAGCTGTCCCCACTCCTAAGAAAAGTTCCTTTTTCTGTCCTTTAAGCAGTGCCCTATGAGTAGAGACTAGATTGCATTCTGTGTTCTGTACAACATGTTGTTTATGAAAAGAAGTGGTAAATAATAACAGCTGCAACAACGGAATCTTTGGGGGCACCTGTGCGATAAATCCAATAAGCATCAAATAGAAAATAACACAGTCACTGACATCTCATTAGACTATTTTACAATCCTGTAAGCCATACTCAAATGAGGCACACAATTAAGTTACTTTTCTGAATAATTACATTGTGAGCCTGCAGGCAACACCAGTTGTAAAATTCTTTTTGTACAAGGCTTTGTTAGAGCCCGTATATAAATATTATGACAATATCCTCCCCCACACTAGTAACTAATAGGTATACCTTAAACCTTATGTAACCTGATAAAAACATACTTAAGAAATGTTAAAACAAAATAAAAAAATTCCTTCCAGTAGCACCTTAAAGACCAACTAAGTTAGTTCTTGGTATGAGCTTTCGTGTGCATGCACACTTCTTCAGATACACTGAAACAGAAGTCACCAGACCCTTCTATATAGTGAGAAGGTGGGGAGGGGTATTACTCAGAAGGGTGGTGGGAATGGGTGATTGGCAGATAGCTGTGATGAGCCTGTTGACGACTCCTAACGACTGCAATAGGTCTTACAGGAAAAAGCAAGGGGTGAGAAGGTGAAAAATGGCTTTGTCATGTATAATGAGATAAGAAATGTTGTAACAGTCCTGTCTTCTTGAACTCTGCAGGATAACAGAGGTAGGTGGGGGTGGCCAACTGTTCTAACACAACTCACTATTCACAATGAACAAATCCTATATGCATGAATCTAATACAGGTTTTGCAGGAGCTGAAGGAAACCTTTAATCAAGAGAAACAGCAATATTAAAACAACAATGACACATTTGTCGGAACATTTACTCTTGAAGCTATAGCCTATCAGGCTGATCCACAACCTGCTGAAACTAATAGCTGAGTACCTAGTCCTGTTCTGTTAAATAAAATAACTTGAAGCATATACAAAGTAATGCATAAATGTATTTGGCATGTATTTAAAAAGCACCTGCCACATTAATATTCTCCAACATTAAAGAATGATTAGCCATGACACCCCACGGTTGGTACCCTATCCCAGGCATAGGCAAACTCGGTCCTCCAGATGTTTTTGGACTACAACTCCCATCATCCCTAGCTAACAGGACCAGTGGTCAGGGATGGTGGGAGTTGTAGTCCCAAAACATCTGGAGGGCCGAGTTTATCCCCACACAATCTGAAAGCATGCAAGATTGTAAGGGAGCAAAAGAAGAGCCTTGCTGGATTAAACCAATGGCACCATCTAGTCCAGTATCCTGTTCTCACAGTGGCCAATCTGTTGTCTACAGGAAGCCACAAACAGGACACCAAGACCAAAGTACCCTCCTCATTTGTCCTCCCCGGTTCCTGGTATTCAGTCACACTGCTTCCAAAACTGGATGCAGTACACAGCTATCATGGCTTGCCTTATCTTCTCTGAACTTGCCCAATACATTTTCAAAGCCATCTAAGTTGGTGGCCATCAGTACATCTGACGGGACTGGATGCCGGACGCTAACTTTGCACTGTCTGAAGAAGTGCTTTCTTTTGCCTGTCCTGAATCTTTAATTTGTCTGTCCTGCATATATTTCAACATTCATGGAATTTTATTTTTTGTTGCAGTGGCTGCACACTACCTTGACATTTTCATTGGGCAGCCACCATGATCCCAACATCTCTTTCTTGGTGCAGTCATGATCAGGATAGGTTTTATGGGATGTAAAGTTCAAAGATTTGCAGCAAAAACGCACTACAGCAAACACAGTGTCAGGGAACTGCCATCGGTTCAGGAGGGAGAGAGGAAAAGCCGAACGGATTATAGAGAGCCTCCAAGGATTGTGGGAAGCAGCTCCTCTTCAATGGAGGAGAGTAACCACGCCTCCAGTGGAGAGGAGCTGCAGGGCGAGGAGGAAGCGAGGCGGTGCCAGGACACCTTGCCTGGGCAAAGCAGGGAGGAGAGGGGTCCTCCGTTACCCACGCCCTACTTGCGCAGTAAGCATCCGCGCAGAGAGGGGAGGCGCAGACTGGGCGTCAAGAAATTGCTTTGCTGGGGAAAATTTAGGAACCGCCCACTCATGGGAGAGTGGCGCTCCGCACAGATAAGGTTAATTTTTGCAGCAAAAGCAAGGCTTCTCAGCCGAGCAGGGAGATATTTGCCTGCTTGCTCTCGAGGAACCCCTTGGAAACCTAACACATGGCAACACCTTCATCAAATTCAATCAGTTGATTTAAATCTGTCACTTTTTAACAATTAGTCAACTAAAGCTTAACATTTAATCAAACAACCACCACGAAGCTTTTTGTATCCAATAATCCTGTAAAAGAAGACTGGAAAGTGGAATAATTGTAGGCTACAGGATGGTGGTCTCTTCCCCCACTCACAGAGAACAAAAAGAAAGACCCCTAAAGCATATTTTCCTCCAGGTTCAGAGCACTAAACAGATCCTCGCCTCCCTGTGACCAGTATCCCTTTCCTCATTTTGCCACAGACAGTACAATAAAACATACAGAAAGAAAATTCAGATTTTTTTTTCATTTCTGAAGTCACAAGAGATTTCTAAGTTGTTAGGAAGTAGTTTGAGCAAGCACTTAAAATGCCCCATTCTACGGGGCATTCATTCACTGAAAAATTAACTGCATTCATTCCATATGAATCTTAGAATTTCATTTCCTTAGAGGAACCAATGCATCCCTGTATATTTTTCACTAGATTTCTGTGGTAGTGGTGCTTTGTAATTACCAAAGTAATTTGGCTTTAGCTATCAGTGCTTCACTTGAGCTTGAAAATACGAGTCTGAGATCATTTCCCAGAGAGAGGAATATTTCAATTTAATAATTATTTCATTGAAGAATCAACTAATTCTGTAGAAGGGTCAGCACAGATGGAACACACTGTTGTTCCTTCACAGTAGTAAATAAATCAAGAACAGACCATGGGATTGTGTATTTCCTCCAACCTTCCCTAAGGTACAAACTCTGCTTTTTGAAAAGAGACCATACATTGGATTATTCCTCCACCCCACGCCCTGCTGCCCTTAACTATGTATGCATCTAAGTTAATCATAGTTAAGGCTATGAATGCTGAGGTCATAATCTAGAATTTAAACATCTTGGATGCAAAAAGATTATTATGCCCAGTAAATATTTTAAGTGCTATCTATTAAGCATACAGCTCGAAACATATGCCTAGGGCCAAAAAACTAGTTTACATGCAGAGACATTCTGAAAGTCTTTGTGCCCTAAAGAACGGATTATAAATAGTTGTAATGAATAAATATTTGAGAGAAAAAGCCAGTGGCTTCAAATTATGTAACAGGCCAGGTTTACAACCACCAACATGTTGGTTTATTAACTGCGAGAATAGAAAAGGGGAAAATGTTACTTGAAATTATGCTGGCCTTCAGGCATCCCTCCATCCATGTGTGGTGGGTGGCAGGTAGACTACAAACCTTGAATTACCTGATTCTGCAGTTCCTCCAGTTTACGCTTTCTTGCATGAAGAGCTTTACTTGGAAAAGCCCAAAAATAATTTGAAGTCCCAATCCTGTCCGTGTCCACCATACTATCATCGACTAAGCTCTGTAAGACCTCCTTCACCGACATAGCAGCTGTCAAGGACACAAACACTGCATTAGAACACTTTTACTGGACATTGAGAACTCTGGCTAATTCTGAAACCATACTATATACTACAAGTATGGTACTTGGGCAAATTCTGCCAGTCACTGCAGGACAGTATGGATTAAATTAGGCTTGCTGAGCATGAACTTCCCATAGGCTGGCAACTGTGAGAACAGGATGCTGTGCTAGATGAGCCACTGGCCTGACCCAGGAAGCTCATATTGCACTTCTAAGAGAATCTCTGCCACAAGGCATGAAAATTGTCATGTGATGGGAAAATATTCATGTGACATATTCCTCAGAAGATGACATAAGACTCTACTCTAGCGGAATAACTGAGAGTGGTTCTGTAGGGTATGCTACTGTTAGTACCAGTACAGTGGTACCTCGGGTTACATACGCTTCAGGTTACAGACTCCGCTAATCCAGAAATAGTACCTCGGGTTAAGAACTTTGCTTCAGGATGAGAACTGAAATCGTGCTCCGGCGGCGTGGCAGCAGCGGGAGGCCCCATTAGGTAAAGTGGTGCTTCAGGTTAAAAACAGTTTCAGGTTAAGAACAGACCTCCAGAACAAATTAAGTTCTTAACCCGAGGTACCACTGTACCTTCTTTTTAAATTAATTTTTATTAAAGATTTCTTAGTGTACAAAAATATGTGCATTGTCTCTTTTTTCAAGTTGTGTTTTCTACAGATCACTTACATTTGTTGTGAGACATGAGTGTTGCATGCAGTATTTAGGTTGGGAAGAAAAGAGGGGGGAAAGAGTGGGAGGGAGCATAGGGTGGGGTGGAGTGGCAATGCTTCTATTTTTCTACTTAGTGTATGTGTGGGGTTCTGTGTCAGCGTCACGTGTGTGGGTTCTCTTTCTATTCACCTGCTATATTTCCTTGGTGGTGAGAAAGGTTGGGGTGGCTTAGGGTGTGCTTGGTTGTCTTTGGTTGGCTTTGTTTATGTGTGTGAGTGTGTTGGTTTTTGGGTCAGGCTAGACATATTGATTTGTATGCTGTCAGTGAATTATTGTTGTTGTCTTGTTGGGCTATATATGTGATAAAGGGGAACCCAACCAGGGTGAAGGTGTCTTCTTCTATTTGTCCCCATGTCAGATTCAGTTTATTGGTTAATTTTTCTTCTAATAAGGATGTTTCCTATACTATTAGAAACCATTGGACCATGTTTACTCCTGACAGCTCTCTCCAGTCTGGCTATGATGCTTCTGGCTACTGAGAGTAGATGGGTTATAAGCTCTGTATAATGTGAGTGGGAATTATTATCCTGGAAGATGTCAAGAGGCCACGTCTGTAGTTTCCAAGGGACTTACTGAACTCATTCAACAGCCATCGTTGCGAGGTCATGGTATTATTATTATTATTACTATTATTATTTATTAAATTAAACTGGAAGGGGTATTGTTTTTATATTCTACCTGTTCCAAGATAATTCTGAATAGTAGCATGGTGCAAGTTTTATTTATTTGGGTATCTAGCCCTTGCCATCTTAAATCTCACAGCTCATTATAATTTCTAAAATAAACTAGTCAAAAGGAAATGCACACAAAGTCTCGGGCACAGAAAACTTAGCTCTAGTCTCCAAAATCAGCCCAAATAAAAGTTATTTAGTGTATTGAATCAAGTTGTACTCGGGGTCGCCCACTAAAATGAATGATTCTACGTTAGTAATTTTTAATAATGTCAATTGGATACAACTCATCATATCTAGAGCAGGTTTTGGGAATTTCTGGCTCTTGAAATGTTGTTGGCATACAATTCCCATCATCTCTGACTACTAGCCATGCAACCCCTGATTTAGATGTTGTTCAGAGTACAGAAAATTTGTAGAGTAAAAAAAATTAAGACTTGTTTAGGCATTGCTGAAATTGCCTCTCTATGTCCCCCTGCTGCCCAAATCTGGCACACAGATGACATAACCACAGCTGACATATTGCAGAGGAACACAGGGAATAGAACTGGTCTCTTTGGCAGGTATGTCAGAAACAATTATATGCAACATACTTTGAATTCCTAAAATGGCTACAGAACCAAAAAAAATTTAAGCATTCACCTTTTATAAAAAAAAAAAATCACTTGTCTGGCCAAAGAAGAAAACAACTCCCTCCCCCCACAGTCCATTTTTAGCATTTCAATTATATATTAATTATGGAGCAAGAAGTGTTATATGTGTGTAGAAATTCCACACAAACAACAAGGTCAGTATGTTTTGATTCTCCCTTGTTCCTCCCTTATCAGCCTACAGCAACTATGGGGAACTGTCCAGCTTGCAGGCATAATTCAGTCCACTGGGTCTCTCCATCTGGTCCATCAGGCTGTTCTAGCCAAGCCACACCCACATCAGGTATGAGGCATCCAAATAAGTGGTTGGACCAAAGGGAGTCTGCAAGCACCACAGATCAGCAGATTGGCAACTCCTGCAAATACCTGTGCATAGCTTTCTGCAAGCACCGACAACTAGGTAAGTGTCAAGGCTTGCATAACTCCATACGTGGTGCTGTGCAAATCCCAACAATCAGCTAATTGACACCAAGACAAAAATGGGTTCCCTGGCGTGATTGTGAAAACAGGTGATTGATATGTGGGCACCCCCATCAACCTGCCAAACTTGGCCCATGGGGCAAGGGGTGGAAGGGAGAAGTAAGGATCTGCCTGATGGTCAGATCCAGTTCCCTAGCCCTCCACCTACACCATGAAGAGCACAGCACTTGTATAGTTCCTTACAATACTGCTATTTAGATCACGTTCTTAAAGTTTATGCGTGAATAGGATGTGATACATAGCTGTCAACGTTTCCCCTTTTTTAAGGGAAATTTCCTTATTCCAAATAGGATCCTCGCAAGAAAAGGGAAAAGCTGACAGCTATGATGTGATTCCCTGGCAAAACTGTTTGCTATTATGAGTAAAAGGTTGGTGGGAAATAAGTCTAGGTACTCACTGATTCCTTTCTCTTTTGGAGCAATTTTTTCAATGTCTTTTAGTTGGAATACATCTTTCTGTCACAAATAAAATAAAAATAACATACACATCATCCATAATCACACAATGACTCTGAAATTCCTTCAATTAATCTAAGGGCTTGTGGTTTTAAGACTAACATTTATGACTCAGTGCGCTTTGCAGCTTACATAAGTTACTGCACCACATTACTGCTTTCACATATGGGAACTGGCTATCCTTCTGATTAATTTCCTACCTGCGCCTTTCTGGGAGCAACAGAAGCTCCCAGGAATTATCTAAGGTCATATTCCATACCGTACTGTACTCTCATACCATTTTAGCAGTCATAGCTTTTCTCCAAAGAACCTTGAGAACTGTAGTTTGTCAAGGGTTCTAGGAAATGTAGTTTTTTGAGGGTAAATTACAGTTACCAGGCCTCCTAGGAGAAGACATGACTGTTAAAGCAGTATTAATGTAGTTTAAATGTATGGTGTGAATGTGATCTAAAACCACCTTACTTATTTGTGATCAAGACAAGTCTACACTTGCTACTGGGCAAATTGGAAACAGTAAAATATCCATATATATATATATATATATATACACACACATACACACACACACACACACATACATACACACACACACATACACACACATATATATACATATACATATACATATACATATACATATACATATACATATACATATACATATACATATACATATATATATATAAAGTCTCAAGCATGAAGATATTTCTGCATTTTGGACAAACACCGACTCCCTTGGCCTAAAAAGTAAGATTAGCGCCGCACCCCATAGTCACCTTTGACTGGACTTAACCGTCTAGGGGTCATTTAGGTTTATGCAATTCAGAGCTACATACAGATTGATTTCTGAAAACATCTTGGAACATCTTACTTTAAAGAAAGAATGGAAAAGCTGCATCCCTTCAAAATGCTGCTGTACTCCAATTCCCACCAGCCTGTCAGCATGGCTAATGGTTGGGGATGATGGGAGCTGTAGTCCAAGAATGTGTGGGGTTTAAACATCTCTGCTTTAATTAATGCAGTCCTGGTTGTCAACCACACAGGTAGCCAACTTCAATAGGTGCTCACCATACCAGAAGGAGAATGCAGGTCAAAGGCTCTCATACTGGTTTTGATACAGCCAGCTCTCTGTGCAAGCTTAGAGTACACCCCACTGTAGTACACATCCTTTCTGACATTATGGGGGCTTCTGGCACAAGAATTCAGTTTGCAGCAATCAGTTCTGGGCCAGCCCTACACACATTTGGCAACTGCATGTTTCAATTCTGGGTCAATACATGCTCACTGTGAAACATTCATAATGTTACCTACAACAACAAAGTATTACTTACTGTTTCAAAAAATATTTCCATCATCCGTGTTCTCTTCTCTTCAACACTCAGCCCCCTTTTCTTTGACTGAATAGGGGGGAAAACATGTTATGTTGTCGTTTATATAAACAGAGTGCTTTGGCTCAAAAGCCCCCAAAGCAGTGAATAGAATATAAATACAAAAGAAAGATACAATAAAAAACAACAATCGAACTGCTCAGTAATACACATTAACTTCCTATGCCTCCCATATGGACTGTAAGTAGTGTTTTAGTTTGGGTTATAGTTATAAGCCTACTATGCAAGAACTTTCCACCTTGGCTTGAATCCAAATGAGTGAATTGGCTAAATCTCTGCTGGAAGGATAAAGGTCATAAATGGTGCTGAATTAAAAGATGGGAAAGAAAGGTGGCATGATACATTATGAGGTCATGGGGTTACACCTGGTGTGGGTCTGACAACATAAGTCCATTAAGACTTTAATTGGTATTATTAGATTATATTGATTTTGGCCTATGTAATCGATGAACTACTAAGACCTAATTACCAGGATATGCAGAATCAGTTTCTGTTCATGTTCAGCCCTTCAGAAGAAAAGCCTGCTGTGACAACCCCCCTTGAATAAAAATTGCACGCAATTCTGAGAATATGAGTGGGAATGCACATTCAGAGCGATCTCCTGGGTTTTATTTGCCACAGTTGTTGGCACTTTTAATTTTTTTAAAGAAGCTTAGCAATTAGCTGTTACAGGGAAAGTCAAAGGTCAGAGGGGAACCCATAATGGTATGCCCAGGACTCTTGCTGCAAACTACATAACCTCTCCTTCCAAATACATTTGAATGAATCCTAAATATTCCTAGCCTGTCCTACACTGCAAACCTATACATGTCTATTCTGAATTCTGTGGGACACTCTTTCAGGTAAGCATATGATTCCACCATTCATTATGCACCACAAGCATTATCAAGCATGATGACCCACATTCAGAATATTGGCAGGCAGCACATTTAGGATGAGTAACAAGATTTGAAACAATGACTAACACCACCTGCAATATAAGCTTCTTCTTTTTAAGTAAACTACCACAGAAGTAATTGTTTGCTTACTCCAAGCCTCTCTTCCCTTGCCTTTCTCATCTATGCCATGCCAAGAGATGGCATACAATAGGAAAATCTGAGACTTCCCAGAATAATCAATACATTTTGAATACTTGATACTTTTGCATCTACACGTCTCCTTAGAAGTCACACTTCCTTCAGTTGGATATATTCCAAATTAAGCATGCACAGGGTTGCTATGCACAGCTCATTTCCAGTACAGCGGTACCTCTGTTTAGAACTTAATTTGTTCCGGAGGTCTGTTCTTAACCTGAAACCGTTCTTAACCTGAGGCACCACTTTAGCTAATAGGGCTTAACCCGAGGTATTACTTCCAGGTTAGCGGAGTCTGTAACCCGAAGTGTCTGTAACCCGAAGCGTTTGTAACCCATTGTACCACTGTAATAGAATGCATATTTTTTAAGCAAGAGGGCTGCTCCCCCCTCCCCCAGCAGCAACATCCTCAGTAATACATAAATGTGTGTCACAGTGGCCTTGTAAATGAGACCACAATATACTTGCCAGCAAACAAAACAAACCATAGCCCTGAAAGAGCTTGTATAGTCTGTGTTTCCATCCTGGTTGCAGAGTAGGTGGAATCCCTTCTCTGTGACCAGCGTGGAAACACAAAATAATGGCCTTGGCTATTTTTTTATTTTTTAAAAAAGCTTTTTCTTAAATAGCCTTGGAGAAAAGACATAGCCGAGTTTACTGAATCCACAGAAACCAAGTGGACTGGAGGAGAAGAAATGGAGAGAGATCTACCCCTCTTCCATCAGCCAATTCATTCACCTGCACAAAATTCCTAGTTGCCTGTGGCTACCAGGCAAAATATTAAATACATGGCTTGGACACATGCTCTGTTATATGTGTTATATCTGGGGAGCATAACACAAAGACTAAAATGCACGTGGGAGACATATTGCATAAAAAAGTCTCAAGCCACAGTGTGGAAAAAAATCCTTTCAATCTCTTGGGGAAGCAAGTTAGGTAAGCATGCCAGGACATGGGTTTTCAACCCAAAGCAGTGACAAGATGCAATATTAAATTTCTGTCCTACCGAGAGTTCTGTTATACTTGCCTGGAAATGCTGACATCTACATGCTCTTTAACCCAGCGTGGTTTTACTTGTGATTCTCAGAATGTGTGAGAAGCAACAGGTGTTATAAGTGTTAAAAACTCAGCAGCATGAGAACTTCAGCGGAGCTGCTGGCAGCAGGACTGAAGAGAGGTTGTGGTAATTGACCTGCTCAACCCAAACAGAGGTTTTTAACCCCTCATTTCATTTACTGAGCGGTGCTAGTCTGCAAGGTATTTCCTGCAGGTTCATGGCACTGCAGTGTGGATAAGCAGCTGCATCTCTACTAGTTGTGCGCATGAAAGCCTATTACTTGCAAACCAGACAAAGAATAAGAATTAAAGTTTATCATATAGGATGCTGGTATTGTAAGTCAGCTTCCCACATGTTCCTGCGTGTCTTCCTTTTCACTGAAACTTACTTGTTGAGTATGTACACTGTAATCAAAGGCGATGGAGAAATGAACAACTGGTCATTCAAACTTATGCTATAGTCCATGCACAAAGACCAGGAGCTTGCTGCCTTTCGCTAGTATGCAAGCAGGTTTTGGGGGGAAATTTAAATATTTAGCCCACTCCCATCTCAAAAAGCTTAACGTGAAAATATCATTAGAAATCCATACGAACATTTCACGCATTGGATGAGCAGTCTTCCAGCCATAAATCCACAGACCTTCCGGGGTCCCTCCGAATGAAACTCACTGACTGCTGGTGGTCCCCTGACCCCTTATACCTTGTCTGGTATAAACCACTATGAATGCCTCAATGGCACACTGCTGAATACAACTACAAAAAGGACACCTATCTCACCCGTTTATCTAGCTAATGTTTGCTTATCTCCCATCAAAATCAATGCCTGTCTTCAGAGAGACGTCACACCCGCCCCTGCCATTCTGACCGCAGGCACAATGACGCAATTCACTGTCACTTTCGGCCCTAGCTTACCTCGCAGGGTTGTTGAGAGGACAACATGGAAGAAAGTTCGGGGGGCTGTCTTGGAAGAAGGGCGGAATATACATAGAGAGTGAGTGAGTAAAGGGACCCCTGACCATTAGGTCCAGTTGCAGACAACTCTGGGGTTGTGGTGCTCATCTCGCTTTACTGGCCAAGGGAGCTGGCGTACAGCTTCTGCGTCATGTGGCCAGCATGACTTCTGGCGAACCAGAGCAGCGCGCGGAAACACTGTTTACCTTCCCGCCAGAGTGGTACCTATTTATCTGCTTGCACTTTGAGGTGCTTTGGAACTGCTAGGTTGGCAGGAGCAGGGACCGAGCAACGGGAGCTCCGATCAGCAAGTCCTAGGCTCTGTGGTTTAACCCACAGCGCCACCTGCGTCCCTTATATATACAGTGTGTGTGTGTGTGTGTGTGTGTGTGTGTACACACACACTATATATGGGAAAGATGTCCCACAAATATATGGGAAAGAAGTCCATTAATGTGGACTTTTTCTGAGGCAGCTGTGCTCTCATATAAAGCAAGGGAGCAGGAGAGCTACTTTAAAGGGTCGCCCCCTCCGCGCTGCGCCTGCCGAATAGCCGCCTGCGCCGACCCGCGAGCAGCGCATTCCCCCCGCTCCACTGCAACCTGAACCCGCCCTCAGCCACAGCATCCCCGCCGCACAGGGAACTGGTTGGCAGCGCGGGAGGAGCCCGGCAGGAGCGCGGAGAGCCCAAGAGGCGGCGGCGGCGGCGATCACTTACCATGTTTCTTCCTTCCCTCCCCGGATGGCGGGAATTTGAGTTTGAGGGGGAAGAGACCCCGACGCTGCTCCGCCCCCTCCCTCCCTGGTACGCTACCGCCACCTGGCGCCTTTAAGGAGGTACTGCAGCCCCGCCGAGCCGGCCCTGCCCTGCCCTTTATAACTCGCCGCCGCCTCTCTCGCTCCACCCTTATCTCCATAGAGCTAGGAGGGAAGAAAAGTGGGAGAGGCGCGCGCCAGAGAACACACTTCCGGGAAAGTTTTCACCGGCTTCCTTTAATCCTCCGCCCTCCCAAAATGGACGTCGCTGTAGCCGAGCTCTTGCCATCTCAGTTGCTGGGTTTGGATTGCTTGCTTGTTTTTCGTGGAGGGTTTGGGGTTTTTTTTTCCCTGTTGTTGATTTGCTCTTTATTTGTTATTACGTTTTTAATGACCGCTGTTGGAACACAGTATCTTGCAAACTGGCACAGTGAGTTAGTGAGTTAGTTACTTATCCAAATAAAGTTATTAATAAGCCCACAATATAGACGTCTGAAACGAGGAACAAAATTGGAAAGGGGATCTCTCTCGTTCATTTGTCCTTCAACAACCACGCAGCAAGATAAAACAGCGCGTTTTCAGTCTGGAAAATAAAGGACCACGCTTCAGCCGGCTTCCGGGACTCTAATCTAACCTCCCGCCGCCCCCCAGTCTATGTTCCGCAGCACTTTTTTGCACGGTGGTTTCTCCCTGCTCCTCACTCTACATCTGACAAGAGCGAGAAAACCTATCTGCAGTATTCTGCTATGCCTCCAATGCAATCCCGCATAAGTACTATGTCTACCTGCAAAGATTATGAAACAGTTAATTCACACGAGAACCTTTGAAAGGATGTGGTGCTTCTTTTATTTAAAGACATTTGTATACCACTTCACTGTAAATAAAACCTCTAAACAGCCGCAAACGCAGCTTGCATCACTACCACAAATCATGCACAAAAATGCACGATTCTGCATTTGGAGAATCGAAGGGGTCGTTTAGTCAGAATTAGCAATAGTGCTATCTACAGCATAAAAGTCTGTTTGTTTCCACTACATGCTTCCTGTACATTGGTAAACCAACAAAGTAATCCTAAAAGTCTCGAGTGCTACTTTACTCTTATAAAGAAAACTGGACTCTTACAGAATTTTCGCTACTTGGGCAAACAGGACACATAAAAACACTATCAGCTACTTACTGTACTATAGACCTCCAGTAGGTGCACTGGTAGCAGAGTTTCTCAGCCAGTTCACAGCTCTTATTTCAAATTTCAAGCTGAACATGTGGATATCAGGGCCTGAAGTCTGGATCTTAGCACACCCTCTATGCCTTGGGTGTACATATGTGTGGAGACGACCTAACGTTCATTAGAATGCCTTCCCCTCTGCTTCTTTGTATATGTGTTATAAAATTATGTTCTTCAGTATATATTCTTCTTCTGCCCTATTAACAAGAAGTGCTCAACAAAGCAATACAAACAAATCAATACAACATTGTAAAAAAAAAAGGAAACATGAAAAAAAAGGAAACACACATTATTCATTTATTTTTATTTCTGGGGTTTGTGCATGATAAAAGATACACATTTGACTGAATTTTCCTATTGTTCCAACACAAGGTATTTTCTTTTCAGCTTTCTCTGTTAGATAAAGCATAAAAATACCATGGCATACACAAAGCTAAACCTACACACAAACACTCTTCAATGAACACCTTTCATCCTCAGCCTTAACTAGACATAGTTTATATTTCTTCTCAACAAGAGTGGGTGCATGGCTGTGGTGGGAAAGAAAGAAAAATTGACTTAAGATACTTCAGCATCGTTTTCAGAGAGTGCAAGACTTTATAGCATTCTTTAAACAAAACATATGAAACTGGCTTACAAAGCTGGAATGTACAAAAAAAGTCGTTCACTCCAAGGACTGGAAAGGTACAACATATTGAACAATTCAGTTTCTAGCGCAGGGAGATTACAATACACGATGCACATTATGGAACATTCCCATGTCATAAAGCAAGAAAGCAAACCACCAGGGTTAAGGCTGTGTTGCTCACAAACATCCACTTAAGCGTGGTACATTCATCGGAAACTACCACCATTTTGGAATCATCCTATGCTAAATACAAACATCTCCCATACATTCTCCAAACACAGACCTTCAAAATCATTGCTCACAGTTCATCTTCAACAGCATTTTCAATGGACATTAACATTTTGTTTCTTACTGTCATCCATTAAAAAGAAAATTTAAAAATTCATTTCCTCACACAACAAGCATAACTTAATGGGCACTTGTTTTCATTATGGCAACACTAGATCCTTAGTCATCAAAGAAAAAAATCAGCTGTAAAGTTGAAAGCCCTGTAATGTTTACGAAGGACAACAACAATAGACAATATTTTTCTTGCTACTTTGCTGAAACTTTAAATCAGTGTAAAAACTTTACTAGTATTTATCAGTTTTCCTTTTTTACAGTTTAAAAAAATCATTCAATGTACAGTTTGCGAGTTTATTGAAAAATGAACTGACAACATTTTTAGGCTTATTTTTAGCAAGTGTTTACCTTAATAAACACATGTACTTGCACTGCTCGTGATGCATTTACTACTTATTACACTACCTTTGGGCACCACTTGACAGAAGATGGACACTGCAAACATAAACCAGAATCACCAAAAAAACACCATGGGGCAACCTTTTACTACCAATCCATTTTAAGTCTGTAGTGCAGATGTGTCCTAGGGCTGTGGGTTTGGCAGTGTAAGTGGGGATGGGTCATGCCTTAGATCAGGGATTGGGAATGTGTGGCCCTCCATATGTTGCAATACAGATTCCATCATCTCTGATGATGGCCCATGGGGCTGATCAAAGTTAAGAGTCCAACAATATCAGCAGAGCCACAGGTGCCTTATCCCTGCCTTTGTAAACTCTGTAATTCTGGCAAATGTTTGCCCAGCCCCCCAAAAATGACTTTAAAAAAAGAAGTTACATTTATACAATGGTTATTTTTTTCATTTCTTCCATCAGCTAACCAGGTAAAGGACAACAATTGTGAACAACTGGAAATTGGTGAGCAAGAAACATTTTGATTATTGCTAGCTAATTTTCAAACGCTCATTTTGCCCCCTGCTCAGTTAGCTGATGTTGCTAAGCTTTCAAAATATCATCTGGCAAAAACATGAAATTCAACAATGCTCCAGACTAGCACCAGTTTGTAAATAGTGTGCATCACCAACAGATTATAAATCTTAACAATTTATCAAGGAAGAACCAGGATCTTTAAAATTAAAAAAAAGTTAGATATTGAGGGAAAGGCCACATTACCCTTAACATATGTTAGCTTTGTTGTAAAGGAAATAAGCAATAATTAAAATTTGAGTTGGTAGTACATACAACATTACTAAGGTATTATTTACTAGGATTAAGAAACAATTACTTTAGGAAAGCATTTGAAGGACAATGTCCGCATGCATGAAATGGTCTCCAAGTGTGAATTTATAACAATTTAAGTTTGTATGCTTCCCTAATACAATTCACTGGGAAGGGCTCCTACAAAAATTCCATTGAAATGTGAGCACAGATCTTCACTTGAAGTGAGAAGTTATCATGATGGACAGTTGTGCTCCTAGATCCAGTTTAAGAAATTGCCGAACTAAGAACAGTAACATTCAAGTGAATATTTCCTTTTGTCACAAGAACATGTTTATAAAAGCATAGGCATCTAAAATTTTAAGCCAGATTGGTTTGACAATATGTTGTGAATTACGTCTATAGTAATAACATACTTAACAGTTTGTGAGTTCCTTTATATTAAAAGTTCAATAACAATTACGAGACAGCTTAAGGTTTTTTTTGTTTTGTTTTTGCTTGCATGGCTTAATAAATACATATAAAATTGTAAATAGGATATCCCTTTTCACAAAGAATTTAAATAGATTTCAAGGTGGTTCAGTGTCTGAGACTAACAGCATGCAGTGTCTGTTTATTGCCTTTGCAGACACTCAAAAATATTAATCCAGGAACCATAAATTTAGATTCTTAACATTACTCATTTAAGATGTTTATTTTATAACAGTAAGTGAGAAGGAGTAAAAGCCTTTAAACAGTGTTTATCTATTCCTTAGTTTAAAACAACCAACTTTTTAGCTACTGTATTGTGGGAAAAAGTAGGTAATAATCTTCATTTTTGCAAGTCTTCTCATTGTACTCATTATTTAAATGTTTTAAGGCTCTACCCACCCCAAAAGTGCAGGCTGGCTGATATTACGATTCCACCCTGACAGGTCAAACTAAAGATCAAGAAGAAAAACGTAAAATTTGGGATTCACGAACCACACCATCAGGAATCTTCTTGCGTAAGGCCGGAGGCAATTTGTGACCCCACACTGCTGTCAAATGTATTTTTCTTCTCACTTGATGTAACAACGTAGGCAAACGTGTATTTGATGGAAATAACTTAAGCAAAAGGAGAAAACACATTGCAAGCACTGAGGTGAATCTGATAATTAGAAGTTGCAAGACTTGTATGTGGGAGGGGGAAGAGAGGGAAATAGACCCTTTCAGAACATTCTCTCATACACAGGGTTATGCACATTCCTGTTTGTTATCACCTACATTTATGCTCCTTGTTCTTTTGTTCCCCACACTACATGCACATATGAGGGAGGAAGTCATGAACAGTTTTTGAAATCCCTCTGTAGAACACTCTCGCACTCATAAGGATCTTCCAAGACTTGTTCAATTAATTCTGATGCTCAGTCTTTCTGGAATTCAAACAAATGCACACCTGCTTTGGTAACCCTTGGTTTTACCCAAAATGAAACAAACAAACAAAAAAACTGTCGACCACCAAACTCTCCTTTGGTTGCACAAGGCAGGCCCTCAGATGTGGTACATGTGTGGCTTATTATCCTATGTGAAAATGGGCAACTGGAACAAAGCAGATTGCTTTCATAAACCATAGCAAGAACCTGTCTGAAACACGGGTGTCAGGTGTGAAGCTAGCGAGGTTGACATAATGGCAATTAACTTCCTAATGAATCAGTACAGTGCTAATAGGAAACTGATTTTATGAAGTGCCATCAGTAATCTATCCCTATTGGAATATATTCCCATAGCTTTTTAGAAGTTTCAGGTTTCTGGAAAAATCCCTACAACACACACTGAGCAGTAGGAAAATTGATAAACATGTACATCAATCCCACAGAGGGCAAGAAGTTTGCATTGATTTTTATAGTGCTAGAAGTTAAGCTGCGTTAGGTCTGACAGGAAGGGCTAACCATATCTCTTTACTAAAAGAAACTACTCATTACAGTTACTAAGACTGAAGAATGTTACAAGTGTAATACTTACTAGAGCTATGCGATCTAGAAGACTCCCAGACTTCCTGCTGGGTTAAATAATGCTCTACAGTAACAATTTCCAAAAATGGAAGCTTTAAACAAGTGCTCCCATTCACATGTTAAATAAACGCTTTAGATCATGTTGCTTTTAAAATTATTTCCCCTCCTTCAGAACCTCACCCCCCCCTGTCAAATACATGAACGCCTGATCTACAAGCCGCAGTTCACATGTCTAGTATCCCATTGTCTCTAAATTCGGTGGGGAGGGAAGAGGGTCTTATTTATTAATCCTTATAATCAGTTCAGTGCGTAACGTATGAGGTGCAAGTCCTATGTAAACAAGGTAGGTTTGGAAATTAAAAAAAAACAAAAACTGGAGACTCCTTCAGTATTAAAATTGAAATATTTAAGAAGTAGACATCCTACACACAAAAAAGATCTATGTTGGCCCTCAGAGGCTAGTAACTTCTTGAGCAGGAGCCGCCGCAGTTGTTACTGTAAGTATCGATAGACTTTGAAGCAGTGATTGCCAGAGTCTGCAACTACAACATGACCATCTGAAGTAAGGGCCAGACCTTGCGGACCATACAGTGGATCGGCGGATGTGTTAATATAGGATAAAAAGGATCCACTCCCATCAAAAACCTGCGAAAAAGGCAAAGAGAGAATGTCAGCCAAAGACAGTGAACTGTGGATACCTAGAAGCTAATATGCATAAATGCAGGCAGCCACGCAGATTCACATGAAGTAAATAGAATTGTAGAAGGTGGCAAAGTCACCAGCTACGACCCTATCTGCTGAAAGTCTGCCATGGTCACACCCAGACTAGACTGACATAATTTAATCTGCCTGAGGCTGTATTTAGAGATAGTTCACAGCCACCCAGAGTGGCTGGGGAAACCCAGTCAGATGGGCGGGTACAACAACAACAACAACAACAACAACAACAACAGGAATGTAGCTGCAAGGATGCTTGCTGGGACCTAGGCTCAGAGCATAGACACACCAATACTTTCTAATCATTTTCAGGCTTAACTTAAAGCACTGGCATTGCTCTTTAAAGCTCTAAATATTTTGGGAAAAGGTTACCTGAAGGGCTGTCTGCACCCATAGAAAACTCTCAGACCTGCCTTTAAGAGCCACCAGACTGGTGGGCATAAGAGACAGAGCCTTTTCAACAGTGGCCCAAATAACCTTGGAATTCTCTCCCAGTACGTATGGCCCATCTTAATATAAATTTTAAAAAACTGTTTTGAACTCCATTCTCTTAAAAGTGCCCTGGGTTGGGTACGAAATTTCTTGAAACAGCTGCTGCTGTTCTTAAGTTTTTCTGTAATTGGGTTTTACTGGTATATTACAACTTGGTTTATGGAGTAATTATCTTCTGTAAATTGCCTTAGGAGGGTTTTGTCCTGAAACGCAGAACATCGAAATATTTTAAATTTAATCAATCTATTATCTATGCTCTGCCCTATCTAGTTGTCTGCTACCAGGTTAGAGCAGGAAACACTTCTTGCTGTTGTTGTGTTTAGAGGCTTGGGGTTCTTAGAAACCTGGACACAGGTTATGCTTGTTAAGACTTAAGAGGTTTATTTTAGAATTCTTTCCTAACATACAGGCTGGCATTCCCCTTATGTTAAATCATTCTTTAATTCAGATCTTGTGTGTGAGTCCTTTTATTGGGTACAAGGGAAGATAAAGGGTAATATAATCATGCATTCAGACAATGCTTTGGGGTTTCCCCACCTCAAACAAAAGGTTTCCACTCCTCTCAGAAGGATGTGTTTAGATCCTAACATGGGCACATCTTTAATCCTGACACATGCTTCTTACCAGCTGAAGAGCCACAAGTTCCCTTAACTATACAGCTACTCCATTACTCATTGATATTTTCTCTCCCGAGCTCAATAATTCTTATCTCAGTGTAAGATCGAGTTGGAAAGTCAACAGGACTCTTACTTCATTTGTAAATATGCAAGAGACTGTGTTGTAGTTGAACATTTTGGAGATGGGATGCTTGGACCCGAAGATGAGAAAACATCCCCATCCAAACAACATACATCATACTGAGCCAACTGACTTAAAAATCACTTGTTCACCTGTATTCGACTGTTTCCCCAGTCTGCTACAATAATATTTCCATTAGAATCTACAGCTACTCCTGTTGGAGCGTTGAACTGTCCATTCCCTTCTCCATTAGATCCAAATTTCAACATGAATTCACCTTCCTGGTTAAATACCTGAATAAATTAAAAATAAATAAATCAAGACACAAATTATATAGTACTTGATGATGATGGTTAAGAGCCTAAAGCCAAAACTAAATAGTTATCATCCTCAGACGTATAAATCAAAACTTAATGGAAGACAAACATTCCCTTTCTGAGGCACCAGGAAGAAACCAAGTCATAGACAAAAGTATAGTTAAACCAACCAAAAATGACAGTACTGTCTGCAGAAGAAAATTATAGCAATCTGTGCAACCCTGTGGGGTGCCACAGGGTTCTGTCTTGGGCCCGGTCTTATTCAACATCTTGATCAACGACTTGGATGATGGACTCAAGGGCATCCTGATCAAATTTGCAGATGACACCAAACTGGGAGGGGTGGCTAACACCCCAGAGGACAGGATCACACTTCAAAACGACCTTGACAGATTAGGGAACTGGGCCAAAACAAACAAGATGAATTTTAACAGGGAGAAATGTAAAGTATTGCACTTGGGCAAAAAAAATGAGAGGCACAAATACAAGATGGGTGACACCTGGCTTGAGAGCAGTACATGTGAAAAGGATCTAGGAGTCTTGGTTGACCACAAACTTGACATGAGCCAACAGTGTGATGCGGCAGCTAAAAAAGCCAATGCAATTCTGGGCTGCATCAATAGGAGTATAGCATCTAGATCAAGGGAAGTAATAGTGCCACTGTATTCTGCTCTGGTCAGACCTCACCTGGAGTACTGTGTCCAGTTCTGGGCACCACAGTTCAAGAAGGACACTGACAAACTGGAACGTGTCCAGAGGAGGGCAACCAAAATGGTCAAAGGCCTGGAAACAATGCCTTATTGAGGCATCTAATCATAAGCCTGCATTTTTATCAAAGCTTATATTTTGATCAGGGCCTGTATCTTAAAAAGCTTAAAGATTTTCAAATGTTTATGCCAGGCAGAAGACCAGCTGCCTAAGAACCTTGGCAATGTTTTTCCTCCTAGACAAGGGGGCCCCCTGATTTATAGCAGAAAACAATTCTCAAAGTCGTAAAAAGGGAATTACAGGCTGAGTCCGAGGACACTGACCTTGCATGTTACAGAATATAAAAAAGGCTGAGAAAACATAAATTAAGAGTTGATAAATAGTAAAATAAAACCATGTGCCTCCCATTAAACTTGAGCCATATTTTCCTAAGGTTGAAAGGTCAAGAGCAATGGAAAAGCATCAAGCTGGCAGAAAGGGAGAGAGTATTTAGGGAAGTCTTTTTCTAAAGTTGTTTCTTTCTTAAACTGAGATCCTTTTAAGATTTCTTTTCCTTTTAAAAGATTATTTATGTTATGTATTAAATATATTGGCTTAAATGTAATTATGCAAAGGATTTAGAAACTAAGAAATGTTAAATCCTTATCCTAGATTCTTATTTCATATAGTTGGAAGAGATCACAGGGACCATCAGCCCAGCCCCCCTGCCAAGCAGGAAACATCATTAGAGCACACATATGGTTGTCAGGCCTTTGTTTAGAGACCTCCAAAAGAAGGAGATCTTTCAATGATGATGTGAACTCAAGATCCTTGAAGATAAAAAGTTAAGATTAACCATCTGTTTTGGAAGGCAATAGGGCAAGGAGGGCAAGAGGTGAGCTGGTAATTAAGGTTCCTTGTTGAGACACATGTAAGATATATTACTACTTATTTGTCATTTATAGATAGAAGAATATATAGCTTTTTGTTTCCCATAAAAGGGAAGGGAAATGGGTGTATCTTTTGTGATTGGTTCTAGCAAACAGCCAATAGGAATTTCAACCAGGCTGATTGGACAGAGGCAGCCACAGGAGGAGCAAGGGGGCTGGATTAAGGAAATATAAGTGCTGGCCAGAATGGCAGGAAGCCAGGCCAGAGCTTGGTAACCATATACCACTGTGCCTCTCATTTATTTGTCTGACAAATAAATTATTATTTTAATTTCTCTATTGCTGCGTTGAATATTTCATTCCAGCTAAGCGTTAACCACAAGCAGGGTGCTACATTATGAAGAACGGCTAAGGGAGCTGGGCATGTTTGGCCTGGAGAAGAGGAGGTTAAGGGGTGATATGATAGCCATGTTCAAATATATAAAAGGATGTCACATAGAGGAGGGAGAAAGGTTGTTTTCTGCTGCTCCAGAGAAGCGGACACGGAGCAATGGTTCCAAACTACAAGAAAAAAGATTCCACCTAAACATTAGGAAGAACTTCCTGACAGTAAGAGCTGTTCGACAGTGGAATTTGCTGCCAAGGAGTGTGATGGCCCTTGTGGTCTCTTCCAACTCTATGATTCTATGATTCTATGAAGGAACCAGCAAGTTGTTGTTTTGTAAAGCCTAAAATATTAAAGCCATCCTAAGCTGCTGACACACAATGGCTTAGCTGAACAAACAAGGGTCTTAAGTCTACTGTTGCTGTGCTACTGGGAGCTAAGCCATGGTGGCTTCTGAACCCAGACTCATTGCTTATCTCTCCTAAACAAAGCATGTGCGATAAGCCACAAACAAACCCTGGTTACAGTTCATGATTTGCTTGCAAGAAGAAATCATTCTCTCACACACAAAAATCATTTTTTGTTTTTCTGTAACAGGATCCTATTGCAAACACATATAGGATTGGACTGCACATCTCTGGAGCAGGTCACATGTAGCAGCAAGCCATTGTTTGGTATTGCAGGCACAAGCTGAAAGAAGCCATAGTGACTTAAACTCATGCATTCTCCCCTTTCCTCCTTCTGTGTGGCTGGGAGAGTGGGTTTCCATCAGAATTGACTTTCACTTTCTCCTAATCTTATCATTGCAAGCAAACCAAAGATGGTGATTCAATGAGGGTGGGGAGCATCCAGGTTAATTTAAGAAGCCAGCTTCAAAGGAGCAGAGTTTGTAGCTGGCTTGTTTTGAAACAGACCAGAATTAGTTATCCACCACTATCTTTGGTTTGCACACAATGGCAACCCAATTTAGGGAAAGTAAATCTGCCAAAGTCCTCCTCCCAGCTGCATATGAAGAGGGTAGGCATACAAGCCAAAGTCTCACTCATGCTCACTCCAACTCATGTCCATAGTGCTAAACCATGGTTAGCATTACACACTCATTTGCGCAATGCAGTTCCTTCTTATTCTCCTCTTCCCAACAGCCCTCTGTATGCTCCCAACATCTGGAGGGTTGGAGTGTCATCCAGAACAGATTTGTTGGGGAGGTGTTGGGGGGCCTGGAGTGTGGGAATAGAAACTAGAAGTCCCATCATGCAAACATTTTTTTCAATTCCAAAAATTGAAAGTGTGTGATGCCCAGTATTACAGAATTAATGTCATGTATGCCCATTTTTAAACAAGAGCCCCAAATCCAATTTCCTAGTGCATCCTCCCTCCCACATGGGGGTTTCCTTTCACTGTAATCAGTAACATTCCCACGCATGGAGAGCTGAAGGGGGGAGGATTTGCTTTCCTAGCAATTTAAAATCAAACTGTTTCTGTTAGCTAAGTGTGTGTGTGTGTGTGTGTGTGTGTGTGTGTGTGTGTGTGTTTAAAAAAACAGAACCATAAATATGCACGAAAGCTTGGCTTCATGACAACTTTATAATACAATCCATGCTTCTCAATAAAATTATATTTGCATGCTTCCATTTCCTTGTATTTTGGGTATGATACATAGTAGACTGTCCTGTGTAAATGAAATGTGGCAACATTTACATAGGAGTTAGCAGAAGGTCAAGACCATTTTCTAGTTATACTACAAATCAGTGTGTCGAAAATATTCCCTGAGCTGCAAGGCCACAACAATTACAGAGAAAGGTTTGGAAAGTTGCCCTTGCCCATTCCAGTATTGCTGGGGAAGCTAGAAGGAAGGGGGGATGTTAGCTACAATCCTGGCCACAGTGTATTTTGAAAACTATGTGCTGGGAACCAGATCGGCTTTGAGTTCCCTTCCATTTTATTAGCAGGATGGCAATGAAATTTCTTCCCCATTTTCAGTCAGATTTCTAACATACTGTATTTTATTTCCTTGTTTGCTGAAAACCTCTGTTGTCATTAGGAAATCCTGCATTGCTGAACAATTGCTGCTTCTCAGGGTATATGTTTATTAAAATAGGAGCCCCCCTGCTGCTAAACTCTGCCAACAATCCACTTAGGGTCTCTCCTGTGGACTTACTTCCTTAATTGTAATCCAAAACCACAGGAACAGTTATTTCCTGCCTAATTCCAGAAGCCTATGAAAAACAGTCTCAATTCAAAATTGCCCATTTAGCTCCAACTTAAGAGTTATACTTCTCAGCTGTATGTAGATTGAAAGAAGCCCTGTAATAGCCCAAGCCACATTTCTCTTACCCACATGGGACTGTGTCTTCCTGCTGCTCTTGGCTTTGTTCTACACATTACTTTTATCACAGAACCCACTTGAAAAGTCTCTGTACAGTTTCTGTAGGGTGTAGCAATGGTCACTGAGTGCAGGGTGGGCAGAAGGCAGACTGACATCTATTGGTAGATCTCTGGATGATTTGCAGTAGATGGACCAGGGTCCATCAAATTCCTCATTCCAGCTTTGTATAATGTAGCTTCCTATGCAGTCAATGGCACATATGGCTTACTTCTATGTAGTAATTTTGCAATTATGTTAAGTGACCCAGAGTATCCTGAATACTTGGCACAAGACTAACTTTCTCCAGGGGACAACTAGCATTTCAAAATGATGGTTTGAAAAGACTCCAAGAGCTCCTTTCTAGAGATCCAACTTCGTACTTCTTGAATCAGTTTAAAAGAACATACACAGCTTTATTTTAAAAGAGCAAAGCAAGAGACTTAATCCAAGTATTTCCCCACCTCTAAACGTAAACAATTATTTATTGTTGGCTGATGCACAACACCTGTGAATTTAACTACATATTGGGAGTAACAGCTTCAATGCATTATCAATGGGATTTTATATTTTATGAAGAAGTAACAGCATCGTACCTTGACCGAGTGGTTGTGGAAATCTGTAATAATAATTTCATTATTGTGGTTGACGGCTGCAAAATGAGGCCCTGCGATAAGGGAAGGAAGAAATTTCAATGCAGGAAGAAAGATAAATCATGACAACAATATTTCAATCCATGTGAACTAGCAGTATGCATGCGAGTTCTGATCAAAATGGTTGATGTGGACCAATGCGCTAGAGGCATGCCTGACTGGAGGTGGCTCTGGAAAAGGCAACACCAGGTGGTGCTTCAAGGTTCCATTTTGAACTCTACATGTTGCTGCATTCACTGTCACATGTTAATGGCTGAAGAAGAACATAATCAGCTATGAACTCAATAAAATTATGAACTTGGGCACAGTACAAGTACTCTAGAGAACAATAAATAAAAAGGTTTCTATCTGGCCAGCTTCAAAACCAGTTTGACTGGTTTCCACCCACTAAATGTTTAGTACAACTTTCAAGTTGAACAATAGACTACTTAAAATTTGTTTAACATTTGCAAGTGAGCATGCTTCTTGTTCTTGGTCATGCTGGCTGGTGCTGATGAGAATTGGGGTCCAGCCAGATGTGGAGATCATCACATTGACTCCCTCTGTCTTAAAACGTGACATGATCAGCAAGCCACAGGAGTCAGACCAGAGGAGTTTTGTTGTTCCTGAAAGACTGCCTCCCCTCACCCCAAAGGCCTAAGGTACAACTAGAGTGAAAATTACACCCACATTGTGTGTACTATGTGTGTTTATTACGACATAATTGTTCATGAACTAGAGCAGTGGTGTCCAAACTTTTTTCAAAGAGGGCCAGATTTGATGAAGTGACGGGCTGTGAGAGCCAACCAAAGGGGCCGACCAAAGTTGAAAGTTGTTGAGCTTTTTTTAGGATTGAAATTTGAGGGTTTTGGGGGATTTTACCCCGGAGGATCAAACCGACCGGTGGACTGGATTAGGACTTTGGACATGCCTGGACTAGAGGGTTGCCATATTTCAAAATGTTGTTGAGATTTTTTTGGCAAAGCTGTCAAAGTTTTGGCAATGTCCAGGAAATTATGGACGTGTGACAGCACTAATGGACTACAGTCTACTTATTGTGTCTTGCTTACTGTGGTGCAGTTAGAGTGATGCTTTTTCAGCATGCTCAATTACACACACACGATCTGGATAAAAGAAAATGGATATTAGACAGCAACTGATACCTGCAAACTGCTTATCTCCATTGCCTCGGCTTCCAAACCTGGTTACTATTTTTCCATTTGGCTGGAAGATAAACACACAACATGCTTTGTTGTCCACCACAATGATGTGCCCATTGCGATCCACAGAAACACCTTTTGGTCCCATGAGCTTTCCAGATCCAATTTTTGTCTATAGGAGCAAAGAGATTAAAGTTGAACAAACAAAATAATTTCATCTACATGAATTTGTCCATCCTTTCCCTCATCACCAACAGTTAGTTCTTCAATCAAGAAATACAGAATTCCCCAAGCCTTCAGAAAAATCGTTGGTTTACCAAACTATTAATTTTAAAATGGCAGTGAGTTTCCTTGTTTTTTTTATTTGTACTTCATAAACTTACCTTAAATTTTCCATCAGAGGAGAATATGCTAACCCACTTATTGTCATAGTCGGCAATAATGATGTCACCACAAGGATGCACAGCCACTCCCGTAGGCCGCTGCAACTGACCAGGGGACCTTCCCCGGATACCAAAACGACTCTTGAACTGGCCATCAGTGGAAAATATCTGTAATTTTCAAAAACAGTTTTTTCACATAAGATGTATCCATGTATACACATCCATGAGATTAAAGGTGGGGTGTAGATTTAAATAAATGAATGTATTTTTAACTGGAAAATGGCATTTGAGTCATTATGTGAACGCAGAAGTAATTATGAATCCTTCACTATCAAGGATAGTGACACTTCAGAGAACATGTTTCTTTTCCGCATTTGATCAATACTATGTCTTTCCAAAACAATCCATTATGGGTAAAGAGAAGAAAAACGAGCATACCTGCACACACTGATTATTGCTGTCCGCTATTAATATTTTTCCATTTGTAGATGCAGCTACTCCCTGAAGATTTGTAAACTCCCCTTTGTTTCTCCCTTTGGTACCTAAAAGGAGATGTACATATAAAAACAATTAGGAAAGAAGTCAAGTACATGGCTGCAAAAACTCATTTCAACTCTCTAGGTCCAATCAGCAGTTTCATCATTAGGAGTCTAGTTGTATTGCATGGAAAGGGGCTTCACAATGGTTGGGGTAGAGAAAACAAACCATTATCATGAATATACAATATAAAGATCAACAGGGGAAGGTCCACAATCTCCAGAGCAGGGGTGTCTGGGACTCTGGGGGAGCTGAGTGTGTTGCTCCCTCCTTTATCCCCCACTATGGGCAGGGACTTCTGTGTGCATGAATGTCCAAGAGGGAATTCCAGCTGCCTTTCAAGATAATAAGGTTTTGGAATACGCCTTTGAGGGATGAGATAAACAAGCAGTCCCGTTACAGAAATATTGTTTTTGAATTATGAACTCCATAAGCAATATAAATGGGATGATTCCCCCACCCATTCTCAGAAGTGCATACAGCAAGGACTAAATACGATACTTTTGGCACAGAAAATTAGAGGGAGAGCCATCTAGTTAGAAAAGTCCAACTACAGTATGACTAAGGCTCACTTACAACAAGCTTAACAATATTATGTGTATTTTAACAAATCAAATAGAGTGAGATTACGATTTTGGGGGAATGTGAAGAGTGTGTGTATGAACGTAACAGTGCTTAGCTTACTTTTTGTTGCTATTTTTTAATGTTGTTAATAATAATAATAATAATAAATTTTATTTATATCCCGCCCTCCCCAGCCGAAGCCGGGCTCAGGGCGGCTAACAACACTAAAACAGTACAACATTATAAAACATTATAAAAATGGATTAAAATGAATTAAAATCAAAATTGATGGCAACCATAAACTAAAGTTTTGTAAAGATTGCCAGAGGAGGGAGTCAGGCTGCGCCCTGACCAAAGGCCAGGTGGAACAGCTCTGTCTTGCAGGCCCTGCGGAAAGATGTCAAGTCCTGCAGGGCCCTTGTCTCTTGTGAGAGAGCGTTCCACAAGGTTGGAGCCGCAGCCGAAAAAGCCCTGGCTCTAGTTGAGGCCAGCCTAACCTCTCTGTGGCTTGGGACCTTCAAGATGTTTTTATTTGAAGATCGTAAGTTCCTCTGTGGGGCATACCAGGAGAGGCGGTCCCGTAGGTACGAGGGCCCTAGGCCGTATAGGGCTTTGAAGGTTAAAACCAGCACCTTAAACCTGATCCTGTACTCCACCGGGAGCCAGTGCAGCTGGTATAGCACCGGATGAATGTGATCTCTAAGCGAAGACCCCGTAAGGAGTCTCGCTGCAGCATTTTGCACCCGCTGGAGTTTCTGGGTCAGTCTCAAGGGCAGCCCCACGTAGAGCGAGTTACAATAATCCAGTCTGGAGGTGACCGTCGCGTGGATCACAGTGGCTAGGTCAGGGCGTGAGAGGTAAGGAGCCAACTGCTTAGCTTGGCGGAGATGAAAGAATGCCGCCTTTGTTATAGCTGCAATCTGCGCCTCCATGGAGAGGGAGGTATCGAAGATTACACCCAAACTCTTAACGGACGGTGCTGGCACTAATTGCACCCCCGCAAGAGATGGGAGTTGCCCCCTCAGCCCCCTGTCGTCCCGTCCCAGCCAGAGGACCTCTGTCTTCGAAGGATTTAACTTCAGCCGGCTCCCACGTAACCATCCAGCCACAGCCTCCAAGCATCTGATCAGTGTGTCTGGGGCAGAGTCCGGGTGGCCGTCCATCAACAGATAGAGTTGGGTGTCATCAGCATACTGATGGCAGCCCAGCCCAAAACTCCGGACAAGCTGGGCGAGGGGGCGCATAAAGATGTTAAAAAGCATTGGGGAGAGTATTGCACCCTGGGGCACACCACACACCAAGGAGTGGCGGGATGACAATTCCCCCCCAAGCGCCACCCTCTGTCCCCGACCAGAGAGAAACGAGCGCAGCCATTGAAGGACTGTGCCCTGGATCCCCACGTCGGCAAGGCGGTGGTCCAGGAGTTCGTGATCGACCATGTCGAAGGCTGCTGACAGGTCTAGAAGAATCAGCAGCCCCGACCCGCCTCGATCCAGCTGCCTGCGGAGATCATCTGTTAGGGCGACCAGAGCCGTCTCAGTCCCATGACCAGCGCGGAAGCCGGACTGGAATGGATCCAGAGCCGATGTTTCATCCAGAAACCTACCAAGCTGTTCAGCAACCGCTCTCTCAATCACCTTACCCAGGAATGGAAGATTCGAAACCGGGCGGTAATTGGATAGATCTAAGGGATCTAATGATGTTTTCTTTAAGAGCGGGCGCACCACTGCCTCCTTCAGTTCCCCTGGGAATGTCCCGGTGCCAAGGGACAGATTGATGATATCCCCCGGGGGGCCCGCACCTCGTCTGGACACGCTCTAATCAGCCAGGACGGGCACGGGTCGAGAGGACATGTGGTGGGCTTTCCAGCTCGGAGGAGTCTGTCCACATCGGCTGGGGATATCCGGTCAAAGTGGTCCAATACTGAACCCGAGGGCAGTCGAGGGGCCTCCAGTTCCTTTATTGTATCCAAATTGGCAGGGAGGTCATGGCGGAGCAACAAGACCTTCTCCGCAAAAAAGCTCGCAAATGCCTCACAGCTGTGTGTCAAATTGTTATTTAAATTTGGCTGTCCTTCGAGGGACGTTAAAGACCGAATTGTTAGTATTGTTTTACAGATTACAAAAGCCATACTGATTTGTTAATTATATGAATTTTGCTGTAATTTTGATGTTCAGCTTCTTTTTTAGTTGATGTTTTGTGAGTAGCGTTTTGTAGATTGCATCTGTTTTATTGATGATTTGTTAATTATTTTATATGATTCACACTGTATCTGTGATGTGCTATTATGTTTTATTGTGTTGTTGTTATTTATTGTTTGTAGGCCACTATTCATGTCTATGCCACTTTTCATTCAAATGAATATCCATCGATCAACCAACACCTCTGAGCTAGATAATGTCCTAGGGCAGGGATGGGAAACCAAGGACCCTCCAAAGGTTGCTGGACTACAGCTTCCATCATCTGGTCCTGCTGGTTGCAGCTGATGGGAACCGGAATCCAACAATTGCTTGAGCACCACAGATTCTTCTCTCCTGCTTAGTGTTGACACTTATCCCAAAACAATAGTTTTATGCACTCTGTTCGCAGCTGGACATTGCAATCCAAATAATTTAGAAGGCAAAGCACTCCATACCTACTCTGAAGATCAGGTCATCTTCAATGGGGTTCTCTTTCCTTTTGCCAGTGCTATACATGCTAGCTGGTCTTTTCACAGCTTTCTGCTTCACGTGTCCACTGCCAGGAGACTTCACACGCCTCTTAACTCCTTCGGTAGTAGGGGACACATCGGCCGACCTGATTACCTTGAGTTTGAACGGGCTGCCCCTGATATGCTGATCATAGAGTCTCAAGGAAAGGGTAAAGTCCCCTTCTTTCTGGACAGTATACAAAAATTCGTAAGTGCCATTTTTATTGTCAAGTATTTCTCCGTCCGCCACACTCCCATCGGGCGTGCTGAGCTCAGCCGTGAGGTAAGCATTCCCGGATTTACAGAGCTCACCATCCTTGTCCTTGGTAGTGATGGTGACCGACATAGGCTGTCCTATCACCGTCTGCTTCAGTCCTTCACCCGTGGCCACTGTTTCAGAAGCGACAGCATTTGTGGTTAAAATAGTACCAAGATTATGAATGGACTTCTTCAGCCCATCTGTTTCCACTATGAAGTCTAGTTGATCATTCTCACGAGGCTGCAGTGGGAAGTCGCGGACAGCCAGCTCGTTCAGCTTATCGCTCATCTGCTTCTTAACAAGCAAGACTTCCGTCTCGGTTCCATGGTTGAGTGCTTGGGCTGTAAAGTTGCTACAACTCTTTATGTTTTCCTGTCCTTCCAATAGGCTATCAAGCTGAGTCTGCAGGACCTGGATAGACAGAATGCTGTGGTTATATAGAGTTTTAAACCAAGTAGCCCAAAAAATAAATGAATGAATTCCCACCTATCATGGGAAATGTAGAGGTATGACCTTGAACGGAATAATGTTGCAGAAAATTTGTTGGGCTCGATTAAAACAAAACAAAACACCTGAATAGCATTGATCAAATAAGTGCTAAGTTCTCTTGGAAGATTTTTTTTTTTAAGAGCTTCCAGTTTGGAGAGCTTTTCTTCATGGCATTATTTTGACATAAAACTAAACTGTTGTGTTTTTTTTTTTTTTTGTTTTGTTTTTTTTGTATTGCATGAACAAGCCTTGGGCCAAACTGAAGACAGATAAACGTTTTCCTATGAGGATATATGGAAAAGACCCAGAACACTGTATTTCCTCCATCCCCAAGATAGGGACATTTAGCTTTTATAAGATTTTTACAACTATTTGACTAATATTATCCAGAAAAGAAAAGTAAAAAATGAAAATACAACCAAAAACTATGAAACAACGATGCAATATAAAGTTGTTGTTGCCATTGTTTTTGTTTTTTTTAATAAAAAACACACCGTAACAATTAAAAATATAGCTCTGACTCCTGTTACATATCACTTCTGCATTTTTGTAAGATAATTTTGTTGGATAAAATGAATTTGTTCAAGGATGTGCTGGATTAATTGTGTTCCCAATTAACCTTACATGGCAAACATGCCATTTCCTAGCCTCTCTCTCAGCTAAAGATTAGATTTCAGACATTGTTTCTCCCAGTAGCATCACATACCCCACAAATGAAATAAAATATGACTGAAAAGAACAAGGGTCTTACTTTATGTTTAAGGCCATAATTCACTTCCAATTCCATGAGCAACACACTCTTGCGGACATTTAAAGTCTTCTGGAGTTCATCAAAAGTAGAATGAATTTCATCTACGATGCTGGTCTTTTGGTTGGTCAGCTGATGTATAATTTCAGATAGGAAATGAAGTGCTGTATCTATCTCTGGAAGCCTGTTGGAAGCGTAAATCACAAGTGCTGTTTGAAATAGAATTGCCATAGTTTTTCCTTGTGACATCATGCAACAAGATTTTTATTCTTGGTGATTACAATGGGATAAAGATACAAATCAGATTTCAAGTGTTTCTTAGAAGAATTCTGTTACAGAGACTTTATAGCACAAGGAAAAGGATGGGGAAAGAGGCAAGAGAAAGCAAGCTCAGGCACCCCTTTTGAAATTCTTTATATAACATAGTTACAGTGGTACCTCAGGTTACATACGCTTCAGGTTACAGACTCCACTAACCCAGAAATAGTTAAGAACTTTGCTTCAGGATAAGAACAGAAATCGTGCTTCTGCAGCACGGAGGCAGCAGGAGGCCCCATTAGCTAAAGTGGTGCTTCAGGTTAAGAACAGTTTCAGGTTAAGAACGGATCTCCGGAACGAATTAAGTACTTAACCCGAGGTACCACTGTATATAGTTCTCTCTACAGCGGTACCTCGGTTTTCAAACGTAATCCGTTCTGGAAGACCGTATGACTTCCAAAACATTCAAAAACCGAAGGCGGTCTGCAAATTTAATTGAGAAACACTCAGTGGAAGCCATTTGGCTTCTGAGGCGCATTTGGAAATGGATGCATTTACTTCTGGGTTTTCGGCAGTCGAAAACCAAAATGTTCAACTTTTGAGACATTCGAAAACCAAGGTACCACTGTATTCTGCCTTGGAAAGCAGACTGGCTGCCTTGGAAAGCAGAGGCCCCAGGGAAGAACCCCTCAGATCAGAGAGAGCAGGTGACAATGTCTGGGGTGTGAGGTCGGGGCTACTCCACCACACTGTGTGTTAAAGCATGCACATTGCAGAAGAGGTTCCATACCTTTTGTTGACAGCATCTAGCTGTGCTTGAAGCGAAGCCTTGTGTTGTTCTACTACATCTTTGAGAGGTACCGTGGGGTGCTCTGCATGCTCTCCTTCTGTACATTCCCGGCACATGGCTGTCTCACAAGACTGGCAGTAAAATTCCATCAGCTGATTACAGAGAGGGAGAGTGTGACTATCAGCAGAATACCAGTTTTTCCAAATAGAGACACACCATTTTGAATACTGAGCATGTCTACTCAGATACAAGCCCTATTGAATTCCCAGGTAAGCAGGGCAAGGATTGCAGCCTTAGTCCCACAGACTTCCATGGGCTTGCTTTTGAATAAATGCGCATTGGATTGTTCTGCTAATGCCCTGTGCTGGTAAAAAAATCTGCTACAAATCCTGCAAGCAAAAAAAGTCAGCAGAATGGGATTTATGTGATAAATAGCCATGTTAGCTGACGACCGGAGTTCAAACCTATTGCACCATGAAAACAAAATGTTTGCTTGTGATTAAAATGTTAAAAAGCAGTGATTATGTTTAATGCCATGGATTTATAGCTGTGGTTTGTATGAACCATTATGTTGAAATTTTCCCTACTTTTAAGAATCACAAATAAATACACAATTTAGGGTACTTGAAATTCCAAAAGGTACACTGACGGCTGTCATGTTCTTTCTCATGGCTGTCATTTTCTCACTATTTGGTTTCAGATAAAACTGTCATGCCTTGTGCTTTAGCAGTATTAAGTTACTTCACAAATGCCTAAGGCATTAGTGATGCACTCTGAATTACAAAACAGAATGGCATCAGGTTTGCATATAATGAGGGCCATATTTTTGGCAGCCAAAAGCTTAACAGAGAGTGATCATTGCTGCTTAGGGCTGGCATTTAAAAGTTTACCAGAGGGAGAGAGCATCAGTTATTTTTCAAACTAAGCAAGAGAACATTAAAAGGAATTATATAAAAAGGACTCGGTGAGGCCAAGAAACTTGCAGATCCACAGAAATAGAAGCTTTTCATCTAACAAAGGATAAAACATTTTCACTTTCTTATTTCTAGTCTGCAACCTACAAAAGAAAAAGGACTGAAGAAGTTTCCACAATCTGTTTAAGGTTGTTTTGAATGGCACTACTCTTACTTAGTGGAGTCTGATACTTCAGAAAGATAAAGATATTTTGCACGTGCTCCCAAGATGGTTTGGATACTTCTTCAAAAAAGAAAGAAAGAAAGAAAGAAAGAAAGAAAGAAAGAAGGCAAACTCCATGCAATGAAGAACTGTCTCACTGAAGGAAAGCCTGGAACTTATTGCCTAAAACTAAGATGTCATGGTCACAACAAGAATATATAGTTTGTAAGGAGTGGACCTTACTGATCATAAATCTCCTGATTTGCAGATGAAAACCAGGTACATATGCTACCAACCTACCTACAAAAAAGGTGTACTTTTGTCTTGTAATACTGCATCTGTTTTTTTAAGTCATATTAATTTATTTAATCAGTTCATAAATTTCATACACCATTTAATTGTAAAAAGCGGTTTACAGAAAGATTAAAAAAATAAAATCAAGAAAAATCACAATCCTGCTTTGAGTGATACATTAACAGAAGGAGGATTATAGGAACAAAGGAGAACAATGATCATAATTGGAGGAGGGGAAGAGGAGAGAGCAGGGGAACATGGTGCTCTCCAGATTTCTGGCCTACAGTTCCCATCTTCCTTGACTGTAGGCCATGTTGGCTGAGGCTGATGGAAGCTGGAGGCCAATGACATCAGGAGGGCCATAAGTGTATAGCACTGTGTGTTACATCCAGGAGTCATGCTGCCAAGCACTTAATTGCATTTCAATTTTACGAAAAGCTTCCTAATCATGTACAGCAATGCTTGCAATGCCGCTCACATTATATTGGCACACTTTGAATGCAAGATAGTGCTTAGTGATGCAACAACAAGGATGCCAACCCACCAGTTCAAGTGGAATAATGACATAATTCTGCCCATATGCTCCATTTATTCCCAAGGACCCTTTTTAGCATATGTGCCCTATGCAGATTTTTCATCTTTCAGTGCCACTGATTACCATAACCGGAAAACAATTTTGCCAGGTGGTGTAAAGCTGAATCTAATAATATTTCTCTTGAATGGTTTTTGTCCACATGCAGGCTATGACCTGCTATCAGAAAGGAATACTCCCAAACCTTGTACCTAGGCCAGATTAGCTAAGAACTTGCTGGGAAAGGGATTGCTCTCCCTTCTGTTCAAGGGCAGACCTGGGGAATATTTTACAATATGAGCCCAAAATTGGCACCCCCAAATGGATCTTCTCAGTTATGGAGCTTATCAATTTTTCATGCCCTGTACTGGTGAACAGCCCACCCTAAATCTGACGTTGTTCTGTTTTGTTTGCTTTGTTGCTCTGGAAATATTTGCTCTGTAGACACCTCCTGCAGTTCATTTGCTCCCTAATTTACCTATTATGATCTGGATTGCCTAGGTCAGCCTTCCACAGCGAAGTGTTTTCCAGATGCTTCTTAGGGTCCCACCTGCACCCACCCTGATGATTGGCAAGGCTGGCCGGGGCTATGGGGAGTTGTGGTTCAACAACATCTAAAGTGCACCAGGTTGGTAAAGATTGAAAACAGACTGATGATAGGAAAGGACTCACAACAGTAGTGGTAACGGAAAAGGAAATGGAATTTCAACTCAATGAATACTTGATTTCATTTATGGATGAAAAGAAGAGCAAAAGTAGCAATACACCTTTTGAATTATAGACAGCTGCTTTCACTTAAAACTAAAATTGATGTACAAAATACAGCTTAAATGAATTATAGAACATTAACATCTCATCTTGATAGCCAGAAAGCACATTTACTAACCACCATGATCAATATCATGACATGTCAATGCAATGCCCTACAAAACAAAAAAATAACCAAAACTATCAATATTGGGCTGACTGAGAGTTAATTTGATGTCCCACACAAATTCATCCCAATTCACTCTCTCTAGTACAGTATCCAATGAAAGCATTCAATCAATTGAATAAAATCTATCAAGCAAACGATTTATGTTGTCATTGCAGAAATTAATAAATCATTTGCAAGTCCAATAGTCCCCAACTTTCATTTCAGGGGGAACCATTGAAAACTGCCATTTCCCTGCCAAATAAATTGATGAAGCCTTATTTATAGGCGCCTAATCCACTTACATTTCCTTCATGATTGGGGCAGGAGAGTGGCTTCCCTGCAGCAACAGCTGTGACAGTCTCCAAGATGGAAGACTCCTCAATGCTATTGTCTGGAGTTCGCTGCAGGACATCCATCAGGTTGGTGATGAAGAAGTTGTTCTGAAGAGCAGAAACCCCTTTCTCTGGCAAGATGGACGTTTGGCGGCACACTGGGCAAGAAAGGGTTAAGCTGTGGGCTGGAATGTAATTCTGTAGGCACCTAATGAGGATGGTAAAAAGATAAGCCAGTATCAAAAGCAAAAAGTAAACTGTATTGTTTGTGATTTCCTAGTAGGGGAATAGAAGAGTAATCATGAACACAGCTTTACTTTTTCACATTTTGCAACTCATATCAAGAGGAAAGAACAAAACACCCTGACTGCCTTCTGTTGCCCTCCAGAAGTTATTGGATCCCAACTCCCATCAACACCAGCCAGCTTGGCCAATGGATGGGAGTTGTAGTACAGCAATATCTGGACAGCCAAAGGTGGGGGTGAGCGCTAGGGGGTTCTACCTAAATAAAAAGGCAATGATGTAATGAGATGACTGGAGACAGTCTAAACCGGAGAAAAGGTGGTAAGGAATTAGTGCAAGAAGAAGAGACTGCCCCAGGCTGCACTATCAAAACAGCAACTTTTTCCAGAGAGCAGATTTTGGTATGACTGAAGCTTTGTTTCTTGCGGTGTACCCACTCATTCTTATTAGGACACTGTCATCTGTGGCTTATATATATACACTGCCTAAATCTGCACAATCTGAGAACAGAGATAAGTGTGCAGAAAACAAGCAATGCATTTTAAACACTCCTTTAAAAAACATGAATGATTATGACTCCTGTAGAAAGCCTTAGCTTCTGCTCACAGGAATTACTTCCTGACCCTACAGTCTTGCGCTGTGAAGTGTGCTCTTCTCCACAACCATTATAGGTTACAAGAGAATCTTTTCATCTGCTTGTTCTCACTCTCTGCTCCAAAGCTTGGGGGGAAACACTGCAAAGTATCACTTGCCATTTTCATCTTACATTAATAAAAGCAACAACAGCATTATGGCTATTCAAATTGTTTTCCAGGCTCCACGTCACAGAGGTTGATGAACCATTCTGGAGGGTTATTCTTACAGTCACCTTAGCTTTTGTGAGGGAAAAGCCCAGCCTTTACTGACTTCTAACTGCTGCAGCCCGTGGTGAGGCAATTATGTGCATCTGTCACCACAGGCTGTTTTAAGCCCAGGTTTGGCTTGGGGCCCATCACTCTGAGCACTAGCGTGCCAAAAGATGAATCCAGACAAAAATCAGCCCATGGCAGCAAATGCATATGACTACCTTTCAGGCTGAAGCGGATTCTAATGTAATACACCAAGAAAACCTGAGCTCTTTCTAAAATGCATAGAAAGATAAGGGTCATTAGCAGCGCTGCATTCAAAACATTAAAAAGAACAAAGCAAATGCTTATGGAACATGGTAGACTAAGCAGTTTAACAAAATGAAAATAGACAAACCATGAAAAGCCAAAAGCTGTAATGGTGGAAATGTCGTTTCCACTTTCAGACAGCGCTGCAGCATTTTTTAAAATGATAAGGCTTCTCTGCTTCTTTTCCTGGAAAGGAAATGCACCGTAGGGAAAAATGCCACCGGTTCAAGTCCTGCATATCTTCTAGCTGAAACCTGGTGCCCTCCATATGTTGCTGGATTACATTTTCCATCAGCCCCAGACAGCAAGACCATGCCAGCTGGGATTGATAGGAGTTGTAGGCCAAAGTCCTGAATCATCTAATCTCTGGCACTTTATGTTCAGATATTGCACCCTTCAGTTCTGAACCTTTTCCACTTGGAACCAAGCTCTACTCATGCTGAAGAAATCTACTTTTAAGCTAAATGGGCTAAGTTTCATTGCCTAAATTCAGATCAAATATCCCAGTAAGAAATTACACTGGTGCCCCGCAAGACGAACGCCTCGCAAGACGGAAAACCCGCTAGACGAAAGGGTTTTCCGTTTTGGAGGCACTTCGCAAAACGAATTTCCCTATGGGCTTGCTTCGCAAGACGAAAATGTCTTGCGAGTTCCTGCGGGGGTTTTTCCCTCTCCCCCCCCCTTTTCCTAAGCCCTAAGCCACTTATCAGCTGATCCGCTGATAAGCCGCTTATCAGCTGATCCGCTAAAAGCCGCTAAACCGCTAATAGCGCTAATCCGCTAAGCTGTCAATGGGCTTGCTTCGCAAGACGAAAAAACCGCTATACGAAGAGCCTCACGAAACGGATTAATTTCGTCTTGCGAGGCACCACTGTATTGCTACCACCCTTTTATGTATAATTGTATTGCTGACATGGAAGGCCATATCTTAAAAATAAAAACAGGGTGAACATTCACAATAAAGACAGAATTGTTTACCAAAAGAGCACAGATTACTTTTGCAATACAGTAGTATCTGAATCCTGTCTTTCTTCTTATAAATCAAAATGAGCCCAGGGGCATTTTACCTTCCTACTCATTAAGTTTGTATTTCAGGAGAACTTGTTGCCTGGATTGAGGGGTTCATTGAATTAACAGTGTAACCCTAGACATCTGGGAACAGATCACTGTGGCAATCCAGACAGACAAGCCAGCTGTAATGCACTTTTGGCTGGGGGAAACAGAAATCATCCTCTTACCTCTCACAGAAAGTGTGCAGACAGGGGAGTACTTTGGGATTCTTGTAACGGTCCAGGCATATGCTGCAGATCAGAAATTGTTTGTCAATCTGACGCACCACAGGACTTGGGATGTTGGTGCCTTCACTGGCCATCCTAGACCACTGACATGTGGGTCCTGTTCTCTTTTGCCCTGCACGCTGCTGAAAGGTTCAAGCAAACAACAGCATTTTAGAAGCCGTGGGGAATTGACTTCCTGTTAACAATGGGTCCCAGTGGGTTTCATCCCGATTCAAGATTTATAAGAAGGCAGTGCGTAGTGCTTGGAAATGCTACACTAGAAATACTTGCTTTAAAAGCATCTGGGCAGATTGCCAAGGCAAAAAAACTACTACAATGCATTAGCTTCTAAAATTCATTCTTTATATTTATATCCTGTTCCCACTATCTTCCCATCCAAGAACTGACGAGGCTAAAACCTGGCCATACTTTTGTGATATCGAGTATAAGAAAAAGGGTGCCCTAACCAACTGAACAAGCTTTCAGATCGGATGGGTGTACATTTCTAATGCTATAGAATGAGCATAGCTCACTGGCATAGGCGCCGACTCCATGGGGCCTGAGGGGGCCCGAGCCCCCTCAAAAATTCGTTTGGGGGGGCTCTGCCCCCCCAATAATTTAAGAAAATTATTAGTTATATTATGCTTTGTAAAATCACAAAATTATGTTGGTATTTTTTATTTTCCTTGTTTGACGATAGTTACCTTTTAAAATACATTCAGTAATAAGTTAAAACAAAGCCACTCCCGATCTAGAGAGGGGGTGGGGTTGCGGGCTCTCGACCCATCAACAATCTCGCGGGGCTGGCGTCAGCCCCGCGAGAAGCGGGGATTCCCCCTAGCTCATTAATATTCACTGCCCACGGCAGCAGCCAATCGGCTGCCGCAAAGGGCAGGCCCTCACAGGTTCACTTAAGGTCGGGGCAGCCCGGGGCTCGCCCCTTTCGTTCCCCCAGCAGCAGCGGTTTGGAGGTCTTGGGCCCCCCCAATATTTTTTATAAGTCGGCGCCCCTGCTCACTGGTGGAGCACATGAGTTGCATAGAGTAGGTTGGATTTCTGCCATCACCACTTGAAAGAATCAGGTAACATGTGGTGCAAAATACACCTCTCTGTTTTTGACCTTCCCATATTTCTAAGACACTCTCACCAATATAATATTGCATACATCATCAGCTACAGCTGTACACCAGTGGTTGGCCATACTGTTAGACCTCATAATAGGAAGAACATAGGTAGTCAGACCATCTATATCAGTGCAGTCTAAATATGAAATAAGAAACCATTTTCATGCTGAAAATCACATTACTGCTGCTGTAGAATGTATTTGAGGGCCACATTCCATTAGCAGGAAGGTAAGACTCAGTCACACAGAGTTAAAACACAGATCTCTTTCTCACACAGCTTTTGCCCATGGAAACAAAGGCATATATTTGACTAAGTAACTCCACTCATATGCTATCTTTCATTTCCCCCATAAACCCTTCTTTTAGACAAAGCTAGTTAAAAAATAAAGACAAAAGCTTTCCAATAGCCTTTACTGCACAAAAGCAAACAGGACTCAGTAAGAAGAAAGCAGAAGAAAGAACCAGCAGAAGAAAGCAACATCATCTTTGCACATATGAACTGTAAGTTGTTCGTTGGATTTATAGAAAGCCTCAAACTTCAAAATGCAATTGCATCTCAAAAATTGCATGCCTGCAATTGCAAAGCATCAATTGCAAACCACATAAATATTTCATTTCCATTCCACAGCAAGTGCAATTAAGCAAAATAGGCATAATACATTCAGAACCTAACAAGACACATAATGCTTTTCAACAAAGACAATATAAATTCCCTATACCAGCTAGTGGTTAGCATGTTGAACTAGGAATGGAGAGAGAGACGGGTTCAAACCTCTACTCAGCCATCAAGCTGACTGGGTGGCTACCCTCTTGATGTTGTTGGACTCTCAAGTCCCATCAGACCCAGCCAGCATGGCCAATAATCAGGGATGATGGGAGTTGTAGTTCAAGAGCAGATGGAGGGTCACAGGGTAGCAAGGGGAAACCACATATGCCACTCTGAGCTATTGGAAGAGCAAGATAGAAATGAAATAAATACTTTTTTGCCTGTGCACAGAAGCCAACACCTTTTACTATTTCCTTCTACCTAAGTCACATTCAGGTTTTGTTTTAGCTGCAGTTGAAAAACTTGAGTAGGGAAATGAATGGATGCACATGCACCAGCCACACCCCCAAAGTCCCCATTGACTCAGCTTTTGACCTTTCCACAATCAGCTTCACCATACAGCGTAGGTTTTCATGCACATTCAACTGAATTACTTAGGAGCCTCCCTCCAGGGAACCCTGAGAACATAGAGCTACCGATTAGAAGGATGCTTTTAAGCACACGCACCCAAACATGCCCAGAATCCTCTTTCAGACTTGAATGGATTTGACTGGGTGGAGACGTTCAAACTGTTCAAGCCTAGTGACTAGAGTGTTTGTTAATGTCTTGTTCTTATTACACAAAGAGGATATTATATTAGGCCTCCTACTATACTGCTGTTGGGGTCTGCGAATGTTCTGATACCCAAGGTCCCAGTCCAGATACGATTTATACATACTCAGTCATGTATGTAAAAGAAGAAGGAAGGTAAAAGACAAAAGAGTTACAAGTGTTGCTTTGTTCTCTGGGCAAGGAACTCTAAAAGGTTCGCACATCCCCACTTAAATTTCTATTGGATAGCCCCCTCCTAAGCATGTTTAACAAATAATAATAATAAGTTCAACCTGGTTAATGGGGTTTACTCCCAAGTAAATAGGTGTAAGAATACAGAAAGCGAGTTGCTAATAGCTACACAATGGCTGCATCCTCCAAACAGGGTGTGTGAGAGAAGCCATGAGCTCAAACACTCCTTCCTGCCCTGACACATGTGGCTTAATAGGCAACTTCCAGGTCTAATCAAACCATAGTTGTGCATCTTATCAACACTACAAAAATATGGTTTGAGCAAGCTCTGGTTTGGAGGATCACCTGAATGCAGTGAGTGAGACCATGGATTGCAGAAACTAGAACCCATGTCTCCTTGTCCCAAGAAGTCTTTCTACTGTCTATAACAGATTGGTTCTGTTTGCTGAAACTCATCTTAATGAACTTCATATGATAAAGCAGGTAAGTTTTATGTTCAGAACACAATTTATTTTTCCAGATGTTACACAGATTCACCTGAAAAGCACATACTGTATATAATGTAGTATGTTGCAGAGGTGGAATAGATTTGGTTTGAAAGGGCTCTGTAACAAGGAAGGTTTATAAACTGTGCTAAAAATTTAGTGCAAAGCTATAAAAAGACAAGCTGTTATCTTTAAGTTGGGAAGCAAGTTCTTTTCATCCATTTTTAAGACAGGCAGAAGGGGTGACACGTGCACTCTCTGGATGAACAAACCTACAAAAATTCTCACCACTGACTAAATAAATGCCTCCAGAGAAAACCAAAAACCAAATCCAGAGTTCAAGCTTTAAATACCTAGCAGCCTTTGATGAGAGATCAATGCTTGCATCAAGCAGCCTCTCAGAAAAATGACATCATCATCATCATTCCTTCTTGCAGGTTTCTAATTATAAAAGATGTACAAAGCAGTGCCCAATTTCTAATCAAAATTGTCTTTAAGAAACACTGCATATGCGTGTGCACATACTGCAAGAACACTAATATTAAGTGTATATCAAGAGAGAAAGGAGGGAAGAAAGAAATCAGTAGTGTGTGCAGCCACACCCATCTGAAACAAAACTCCTAATAAAATAAACCATTTTGAGCTTTAAAAAGAAATATTTTACAGAGTTTCAATAAACATACTTATCTCAGAATTATGGCTTTACACAATGAAAGTATAAAGAAGATTGAGGGCAGCCTGTTCAAGAGGTATAGGATTTTCAAATAAAGGCAGTGCTCCACCCAACCAGAGCTGTGATTAGACTCTGAAAGATCAGACTGAATCGCCTACGACTTATCAATGGTGAGCACAACCCAGAGGGTCTAAGCCATGCATTATGAATGAATAGGTTTCCAGTAGCAACGTTTGCAATGGAACTCGCAAGCTCCAGAACTGCAGGCAAGGGTGGGACTCCTGCTATATAAATGCTGCTTCAAAGACAGGATAAGCTATAGGTAGAATTACTCAAGCACAGCACGGCAAACCCAAACCAGAGAGACAAGGCTATAAAAACAGTCTGTTTCCTCTCAGAATCAATTATATATTCAAATGATTATTATTATTAATCA
Organism: Podarcis erhardii; assembly: GCF_964252035.2. Lineage (NCBI taxonomy): Eukaryota > Metazoa > Chordata > Lepidosauria > Squamata > Lacertidae > Podarcis > Podarcis erhardii. The sequence goes on from NC_138512.1 coordinate 40,360,801, forward strand.
TCATCATCATCATCATGAAGTAAGACTATCTTGTACATATGCACACGCACCTCCACATTTTTGCTTTCTCACATTGTTTTTAAAATCATCTTGCTCACATATGGTTTAAATAACTTTTCTAGCCTTAAAGCATGCAGCATCATCATCATCATCATCATCATCATCATCATCATCATCATGTAAAGCAAGGAGCTGCAATGGGGGATGGGAGCAAAAAGGCATAACGTTACTAGCCACCAGGCACAATACTGAACAAACAAATGCTCGAGACGTACCCATCTTCACGAAAAGGAGCTTAAATCAATGCACTGCCAAGTGAAAAAAGGGAAAAGCCTTTCCAGGATGGAGTTGTGTCCTGCAGTCGTCCAAATGAGCCAACCATAATTACAGTGATGTATCACATCTGAAAGCCTCACATGTGAAACTCTTAGAGAATTCCTGTTAGCCGTTACTAGAGACGCAGCGTTATTTTCTTGCTTAAGCTAACAATGCTCCACCACTCCATGGAGAATCCTGGAAGTAATAAAAGGAGGCCCAGCCAAGCAGTCATTAATTTCCCTCCCCCCACTCTCCGGATCACTGACAAAGTGGGAGACCCCCCCCACCACACACCCCGAAAGGATTCCAGCCAATCAATCTTTATTTAGTACATCTTTCTCACTCAACCCGTAGCTGAAAGACTGCAGCAAACCGTGCAAGGGATTGTGGGATAGGGATGCAGCATAGAGCTGCAATGAGATTCGCCAGGTGGATTTTTTTCTTCTTCCTCTTTTCTAGTCAGCAATCAGCTGTTTCAGGGCTCAGATGCTGGATAAGGTCTATATGGAATGCTATTACAGGATTAGCAGGCAGGGAAAGCTACATTCTGGTTCAGCAGCAAAAAACACACGTAAGTATTTTTCTCTCAACACTGAAGTATAGATCGAGTACTGATGCTCTGATTCAACACACATTTATTTGGAAGGAAGTGTTATTGGTTTTTAATGGGATGTAATCAATGAAAATGAAAGAGGGAGAAATCTCTAATCAGCCTCTCCCTGCTGCTTATATTTTTATGTCATGATGCCCATGTTTAATGTGATAATCCTTTTGTATCTGCTTAATGTGTAATGTGCAGAATGAGATGAGGTCACCAATCTACCCCAAAGTGTACTAAGTTTTTAAGTACCAGAACCATCCCCTGAAATCACCTAATATTTCTCAACTCAGAGACAGCAAATAAGACTTGAGTTTATTCAACTTCATCATAAAGTTGTTGTTGTTGCTATTATTATTATTATTATTATTATTATTATTATTATTATTATTATTATTATTATTTTATGCACAGGTTGCCTCGTCTCAGCACCCCAAATTTAAGCAGGCTAATTTGAACACAAAGTATTTGCCAATTATAAAAAAAACATTTTTTAAAAGTTCCTTTTGGCAAGTACTCAACCAAATTGAGCAAGGAAAACAGAAACAGTGAGTTGTATCCAAGGCTATATGAAAGTTCAAGAATGCAGTGGGATTTTCATTTCCTCCCCTGCTTTTGTGCATCTCAGATTTGCTTCCCCAATTTCTAGCCTGTGGGTCTAATGAGGCGTGGCACAGGTCCTGATTTGTCCCATGAGGCAGCTTTCCTGAAACCTGTGGCACTATGTGGTTAGGAGATGGCTACAAAGTTGGGAGATTAAAATGAGTTCCCAATTGTTCTCTTGCAAGCTGCACACACTGACAGCAAGTTCCAATGGGACCTCCCTAACGCATGGGTAGGCAAACTAAGGCCCAGGGGCTGGATCCAGCCCAATCGCTTTCTAAATCCAGCCCGTGGACAGTCCGGGAATCAGCGTGTTTTTCACATGAGTAGAATGTGTCCTTGGTTCAAGCTTGGTTTCTTGGAGGCCTTTTGAAACCAGTCACTATATTTGCCTTTCAAGTATAAGCATTTTGTTACTAAATAATTAAAATTTGGTCCTTAAATACATAGAATCTTTTAGGGTTACACCATCAACTTGGGTGATGAGCTGGGTGCACAGATCAGGAAAGAAAGTTGCTATGTAAGGATTGAAGAGACCATTCACAATAACGGTTTCTATTCCTAAAGCTGGGGGAGAGGAAGAGGGATATTCAAAAATCTCCCTCCTACCCTATTCCTTTCAGCAATATTCAGCAATCTTCCTAGCTCTGTGAATTATTTGTGGACATACCAAACAGTGAAGCATCCCGCGAGGCAGAAAATCATTGCATAAAGTTTGAAACACCAGATTTTGGCATGGTAGCAAGACTCGCGTGGCCTTCTGAAAATGCTTGTTTTATAAAGCATTTTGAGTTGCCTAATGACATATGCTATGACCCAAAATACCCAGGATGCTAGGTAATGCAGTCTCTTGATAGTACTGAGAGTTCAAAGAACAGTTCCTTGAGTAGCATACTACCAAGTAGAAAATAAGGGTTGGGAAAATTCTTCTTTTTCTTTGGCAGTCACTCGTAGCTGAGTAAGATTGTCTTCCATAAACATGGTTTTATCAATGAGTCCGTAAGTGACTGTGGAGGCCAATTCTGGATCCACACGTCCTTCCGCAGTGGGGACATTGGTTTCCGGACGGGAGTTGATCACGGTGTGGATTTGACAAGCCTGCCTTCCTCTTAGCACGTTTCTCCCTTGCGCTCTGAGTTCAAGTGTTTTCAAAGCCCATGACACCTTTGGTAAAGGCTGTTCTCCAACTGGAGCACTCACAGGCAATCTTAATTTGGACCCATGTCAAAGACCAAATAATATTAAGTACATGTTACATTAGTGCTCTGGAACTTTCAAAAACAGCAAGGCACAATGAACTAGTTAAGGCAACCCAGATTCCAACGTTACGGCAAAAGGCCAACAGCAGTCATTAAAAATAGGACTCTTCCACTCCACTCCACATGAATGAGAGCCAACCCACCTCCCAGATGAAAACTGATACCATTAGCATACAAGCAGCCCGAAGCTACACTACATGTCACAGTTCTAAGGTTAGGCACACACTTTCTGTTTTTATTTACTGGGTCTGTAAACTACTTCAGAGACTAGGTCAGCAAGCAAGGTAATAGCAACAACTGTTTAGTTTCTCAGTAAAGCAAAATCTAACTAGTTCTCTCTATACATATCTTATGTATGGATATAAAATAACCAGAATAGGTAGTTATGCCAATTATAGAGGCTCCAATTCAGAGTCCAAAGTGAGATGAAGAAGAAGAAATAAACCAGGAGGTAATTATATCTGCATCTTAAAAAGCAGAGACATCACCTTGCCAACAAAGGTCCGTATAGTTAAAGCCATGGTTTTCCCAGTATTGATGTATGGAAGTGAGAGCTGGGCCATAAAGAAGGCTGATTGCCGAAGAATTGATTCTTTTGAATTATGGTGCTGGAGGAGACTCTTGAGAGTCCCATGGATTGCAAGAAGATCAAACCTCTCCATTCTTAAGGAAATCAGCCCTGAGTGCTCACTGGAAGGACAGATCCTGAAGCTGAGGCTCCAATACTTTGGCCACCTCATGAGAAGAGAAGACTCCCTGGAAAAGACCCTGATGCTGGGAAAGATTGAGGGCACAAGAAGAAGGGGACGACAGAGGACGAGATGGCTGGACAGTGTTCTCGAAGCTACAAACATGAGTCTGATTCGACTGCGGGAGGCAGTCGAAGACAGGAGTGCCTGGCGTGCTCTGGTCCATGGGGTCACGAAGAGTCGGACACGACTAAACGACTAAACAACAACAAATTATATATATTTTATGCTGTGTCATTGTGATACATGATAGTATAACATTGACAAACAATAGCATTCATTCGTGGAACAGGAGACTATTTTAATAGCAGAAAGGACGCACGGGATAATTTGTCTACATCTGGTGTATTGCTCACAAACCATCACCACTGTGAAGCTGACAGGCAGGATGATGCAGCAGGAAATTCAAAGTGAATTCCATGCTGCAGGTTGGAATTAAAAGGTGACTCCTGAAAAGGCAGATGATTACTTGACATTCAAGTAGCTTCCAACTCTACAACTCTCCAATTTGTTTTCCTGTCATGGAAAACCAGAGCAGACTATGAGCCTTTAGTCATCTGATGCCTCCCATGACATTAGAGCGTCAAAGATAGCATCATGCCTGCTTGTTTATAAACTCACCCAAGTAATAAAACCAGCAGCTGAGATGGGAAGTTCTAGATACATCCTGCATATTTTGCATGTCCTGAGATTAGCCCTCATCTTAATTTAGCTATGCTTAAAGACACTGCAATAGATACACAAAAATACAGTCCTCACTCACCCAGTGTAACAATTCCTAACACAATGCCAAGTACTATTCAGAAGGCTTTGGCACTTTTCTTCGCTTTAGATGGCTTAGCATTAGAGTCTGAGGATTCCAGGCTTAAATTAAGACATTTGCTTTTTATTTGCCTTCACATCCACTGGGTTATTCATCATAACCACCTAGGACTCTGAATCTAACAGGTTTGGTTTACTTATTCCAGAAACCTCTGTGTGCTTGGGACTGACAGTGTGAATGCACTCCAACCTCCTCTGTGTCCAAGTGTGTGCAAATGTCAATGACAGGATACAATTTCTATACTACGTTAAGTTCCTGAGAGACAAAATAGGCTTAATCTCTGTATTTATGCCACCATATTGCTTGATTTTTCATAAAGTTTGTTGTTGCAAAAATGTAAACCTGGCCAATAATTTTGTGAATGCTGTATTGTTCTTGTATCAGTTATTATGCCAGCTCTTCCAATCACATTTGAAAGCATTTCACTAGTAAGTGAAATGGAGATGAATTGGGCTAAAAAGGAGATAATGTGGGGAAATCTCAGTTTTAATAGTGCAACACTAACCTAGTACAGTGGTACGTCAAGTTAAGAACTTAATTCGTTCCAGAGGTCCGTTCTTAACCTGAAACAGTTCTTAACCTGAGGCGTGCTTTCGCTAATGGGGCCTCCTGCAGCTGCTGTGCCACTGGCATGCAATTTCCGTTCTTATCCTGGGGCAAAGTTCTTAACCTGGAGCAACCACTTTCTGGTTAGTGGAGTTTGTAACCCGAAGCGTCTGTAACCTGAGGGACCACTGTACAGCAATTGGGAATAGTGTGACTCACTTCTGAGCAAGCATGCAAAGTATAGCATAGTCAGGCCCAGTTCACACACATTACTTGGTGTGCAGACAGCTGCAATGTCACTATTCCCAATCACACAAGGTGGCTGAACAGGATTACAATTTTTGTCTCTACCAAAGCAAAGTAATCTCTACTCCCCACTTGCCTTTCCCAGCCAAGCAACATGAGGAATATACCAACATGGATGCAGTGCCATAGCTACCCGGGGGATGGGGACTAGTGGGGTTCTTTGCCCCAGTGAATCCTCCAGAGGGGCGTCATTGAGGCTCCCAGCCAGTATGTGTCTATGCAAATGTGTGGGGTGTGTGCCAAACTGGGTGAAATAAAGCCTAGTTTTGCCCCTGATGGACAGCACTGCTTGAAGGCATGCTAATCTCATGGCCATTGCATTTTGCCTTGCCATAAAACCCCCAGTTTTTCTTCAATCTTTGGAGCTGGGAAGGTTGTGGGGATCACCACACAACTGCCAGTGCAGCTTCCACCTACTTCTGCACCTTCAAAGTTGGAGGTGAGAGCTGCAGATTTACTGAAACCTCACCATTAGACTTGACCATAGTCCATGACCAGCTTGGCACCCCCCCCCGGCAGGTGGCGCTCACATCCCCGGCGGGCAGTTTTATGCGATCAGTGGTCAGATTTTGGATTTTTGCGATCGGTGGGCGTCGCTGGCACACCCAGCAGGCAGTGCTTGTATCCCCAGCTGGCGGCACTGACACGGTTTTATGTGATCGTTGTACGCTCCCTAAAAAAAAAGGTCGACAACTTTTGGGGCATCCTCCCTAAAAAAAGCTCAAAAATTGCAATGTGGGGGGGGGGAGACACAAAAAAAATTTCACACTGGGTACCACGTGACCTTGCTACACCTCTGGGAGAAGCAGCCATGATACAGCAGCTGACATGCAGCTGAAAACAGTACAGTATCTGGACTAGGCCTCACTCCCTATTAAATGTGCATAAACAGACCTTCCTGAAACCATCCAACCCCACCCCATGTTTCATTCTCTTCTAGTAAATTGGGCTTTCAGTGTGTGCACTGAAAGTAAGAAACGAAAAGTGATTTCCAAAGTTGTGTAAACAGGAGAAGCAGACTGTGATAAAATAGAATAGGGCAGACTGTGATAAGCATATCCACCTCCTAGTTTGGTTCCCAAGGATGAGAAATTATTTGGCATGATAAAAGGAAGCATTCCTGTGATAAGTGATTGCATAGCAATGCACCACAGTAGTTTCACACATTCTTTATAGCAAGTAATAATGACACTGGTCATAACAATCGCTTACCCTTTATATCTGGCCGGATAAGACAGCTTCACCGTCCCACTACAATCTCAAATGAGCCTAGTATTTTAAAGGCCTAGTCTTTGTAAGTTGCTTATAAGGTTACATTTTGGCTAAACAAAAAAATTGCACAGTTGTGGTTTTTTTTAAAACCCTCACAGGTCCCTAGAACATTACAAATTATATTAACTGTTAACTGCGAATATCAGAAACTTGGGGTTTCTCACTCACTGACTTCACCTGATTCAAGTATTGTCAACATTCAATGAATGCCAACAGTTTCCAGCTGCCAGCTGCAATAATATTACTGCCTGTACAATAAGGTTAACGCAAGCAATTAATTTACAGATTTCATTAAGACTATGTAATGTGCTCACAGATATTTTTTTAAAAAAACCGCTGATCCAAACACATGAGAACACCAAAACCTTCTTTCCCCCACCTCTCTCTGTATGCCTATAATCCTATTATGTGCTTATCATTTGAGATCCAAACACCTAGCCTAAGTAATAAGGTGTTATTGAATAACTGTACAAAGACAAAAGCAGATCAAACAACCTTTAAATAAAGTCACTACTTCCACACTCAGCAGACATGGAATCATTTCCTAACATTTAAAATGCAATAAACTTTTTTTAAATAAAAATAAAAATAAAAAATCTTGCACTTCCAGTTTGCTGACTTACCTTATCTGTTGAACATCTTCTTTCCACCAAAAGAAATAGAAGGGGGGTTACCACGCTTGGGTTTGGTTTAAAAACACGCACAACAGGAAACAACAAATGATGAACAAACTTAGAAAAAGTTGTTTAAAAGCAATTATGTTTTTTTCTCCTGGAAAATTTGACTACATTCCTCTTTTAATAAAGACACTTTTCCACATTTCACAAGCAAGAAGCCTGGCATTGAGCCAGGATTTTTAAAAATAAAAATAAAAAAAATCAGGAAGTATTTGTTTTCTTTCTCATGGCTCTTCCAGCTTACAGAGCATCCCACAATCTCTTCCGACAGCCAGACAACTCCTGACATACAAAACTGGGCAAAAGTCCTTTTTCCTTTTTGTAACTGTCAAGCTGGTATTCTGTACTCTCAAGATGCAATGACTGAAATTCTAAAATAGATGTTCTGCAGGCAGCAAGCTATCAAAATGCCAGCTGTTGACCTCACACACGGCCAACACCCTCTCCTCCCAAAACAAACTTGGGGGGAGGGGCACTGTGCTCCTTCCCCCTCCCTCCCTCCCCCCTCCCTCCCTCATCTTTCACACTCCTGCATCAACACAGCAGAATTGCTGTTAAGAACACACTTCTGCTGAGATTTCTAACACTTCAACAGAAGCTTCGTAATGAAAATTAATGCAAGGAATTGTAGTAAAACTTAACCAGTAAAAAAACCACACCACCCAGTAAGAACTTCCTTCCAAATACCATTGCTCCACTATTCCATGGTGGGCTATACGGAATGTTACGACATTATCTCAAAATTCTACAGATTAAAAGGCTGCCACCGCTTTTGACGTGCACCAGTGATGTAGTGAAAATGGAAAAGGAGAAAAAGCAAACAATATGGTTAAAACTTATTTACTCAAGAGTTCTTCTTGGGGTAGAATTTATTGTGTTAAACAGCCAGACCATTCACACACCAGTTATTCGTGAACTATCTATCAGGAACACAAAGGCACATTCTATCCGGTTGTCAGTAGAATTTCACAAGTTTAAGTGCATGTCCGTTTCAAACCTGCATTTCTTTAAAAAGAAAAACGACATTGTTTCAAAAAGAAGACTGCATGTTTAGCTGACTGCCAGGGAAATATATCTTAGAATTTCAGCAGTGCACCTTGAAAGCAGCATTAGATCTCACCAGTGGCAATGAATATATTCCTACAACCAGACCTAATACAGATCCACAGCCAGTTTTGTATCGGTATGCAAGTCTCTATGCCTGGCAAACCACGCTTGGGGAGGGGCGGGAGGGAATTGAAAGAACAAATGAAATTCATGCTGAGAGGGATCAAGTGCATGGCCTACACACCACGTTTCAAACTGGTCAAAGTGCCAGGATGACAGAAGCTTACTCAGAAAGCTAAATCCCGCACACCCTCCAGCCCGGCTCCAGCTGACCTGATTCATAGTCTGATGTAATCACAGAGGAGAGAGTGAAGCTTGCAAACACCACATCCCCCTAGCTGCAGATCATACAATTCACTGCAATGGCACCAGCTGACCCAGGTGGGGCGTTAGGACTGTCACAGGCAGCCCTGTCACAATATTATTCCTTCCAGCTGGCCTGGCACATGCAGACCCAACATAATTGTGCAGAATTTTGACACAGTTCAGTCAGTTTCTATGTGGAGATTTGCATGCAGATGTGCAGAAAGCGACCAAACAACACACACACACACACACACACACACACAGAGAGAGAGAGAGAGAGAGAGAGAGAGAGAAAGTGAAGCATGCCTACTTTCAAGCCAGACAGGGGTTTTGTGCAGATCTTTGTGCTGCCATCTGCTAGTCCAAACCGCAGATTACGGACTGGCAGAACAAACACAGGTGGCCAGGCTCAAATCAGCAACTGTAGCTCAAAGCCCATCAGATTAGTTTGCATTCCAACCCCTCCCGATTTAACTCTACAGCACCAAATTAGCACATTATCTGTCATCTGAGTGCAGTAGTGAAACTGGAGGCAAACAATGGCTTTGCAATCTCAGTTTATTCCTTGCACACACCCTCAGCGCAGTTCTGAGTGAGGCCAGGATTAGCTTTTCCTAACTTTATATACTCAAACCACGAGTCATAAGAGTTACCCTTGTTATTTGCCATGCTTTCCTATTTTTCATCTGAAGAGCCCAATTCACACATGCACATAAATAGCATCCCATCACTCTTACAGCACCATCCACTAGACATTTACTCAAAAGTAAACCGTTTAGTTCTGTGAGTCTTCCACCTAAGAACCTGGGTACAGAATTGCAGCTTCATTGTCTGAACACAGAAAGTGCTTTCATTGAAAAGTACTGTCTTCAAGATATTATGAGGCAATATAGAAGCCCTCCAAGATGATGTCTGATTTATGAGAGTCTTATCACACATCATCAGTTGAGAGTCAACAAAGACTGGGTAGGCACATTCTTAACTAAGTGCCCAGACATAATCAAGTTTTTAAAAATTATATGTTATACTCTTTTATGCCTTGAACACTATTCTAAATATAGCTCACACAACTGCAGATTATTCTAGTGAAAGAAAATCTCTCTTGCCAATCCTAAATATCACCAAGGAGCAGAGAAAAGGACAGGAGAAGATAAAAAGGAAGGAAGGGTAAGGATAAAGGCATTCCTCCCTGGGCTGCCAATTCATCCTTGACAGGGTAGCGAGAATTTAGAAGTCGGGTTATAAGTCGTTCACACTGATAAGACCATCCAGAGTTCTGTTTGGATACCTGGAAGATGTCAAACTACAGATGTTGGGTTGGATTAGAGGATCACTCTTAGTACATCCTATTCTAAGGAATGAAATGTGTGTATATATAGTGGTTACATGAGCCACTAGCAGTTTCTGATTATGTACAACAAAGTTTGCTGAAAACAGCCATGACTTCAATAAAAGGATATAAAGGAAATGGGCTTGCTTTTCTGGCCTCCATCTGGGCATGATGCAGCAGCTTCGGTTGCTAATGTGGGAAGGATTTCCCTCCCAACTCGTCATCATCATCATCATTTTATTAGTATGCCGCCATTCCATAGTTAAAACCACACATGTCTCCACAGGCCAAAAGGATTGTAATCAAGGTAACAGTGAAAGCAGCATTAAGGGTCAAATACACTTGGCTGACTTACTCCTGACAGAAACCGCAGAGAACATCTTTAAAAGGGTACTAAGAAAAGTACGTTCCACCCAGCACACCCTCACACTGACACTGGGAACCCAGAAAAGTAGACAACACTTGGGTGCCAGTGCTGCAGAGGTGACACAGAGAATTGCAGGAGATGGAAAAGTTGACATTTTCCTTCAAAGCTTCAGGACAGGGGTGCCTAGGTGCCCTTCAGATACTTTGGACCCCAACACGCATCAGCCTCTGCCCCTGTGGCCAAAAGTCAGCAAAGGTGGGAACTGTTGTCCAAAATATCTAGAAGGCATCACATTGCTTTAGGGCCTTTAGGGCCCCTGCTTTAGGGCCCCTGCTTTAGGGCCTTCTATCAGATTAGCAGAGAGAGAGAGGTGTGCTTTAGGCAAATTTCGCAGGCGATATGTAGACCCATTTTTGCATTTCCCACATGTACTAAATTGTGCTAGTAAAGGTAAAGGGACCCCTGACCATTAGGTCCAGTCACGGCCGACTCTGGGGTTGCGGCGCTCATCTCGCTTTATTGGCCGAGCGAGCCAGCGTACAGCTTCTGGATCATGTGGCCAGCATGGCTAAGCCGCTTCTGGTGAACCAGAGCAGTGCATGGAAACACCGTTTACCTTCCCACCGGAGCGGTACCTATTTATCTACTTGCACTTTGACATGCTTTCGAACTGCTTGGTTGGCAGGAGCAGGGACCGAGCAACGGGAGCTCACCCCGTCCCGGGGATTAGAACCGCCGACCTTCTGATCGGCAAGTCCTAGGCTCTGTGGTTTAACCCACAGCGCCATCCGTGTCCCACTAAATTGTGATAGCCACTTTCTATTAGCAATGTTGACATTCCAGGCTAAAAGATACTAAAAAAAGATGTTCATTTATTTAAGAACAGAAAAGTGTACAGGTTTATTTGCTGGTGTGCTAACAAATAGGACTGCTGCCAATGAATTTTGAAACGATCCTTATCAGATTCTCTTTCCCTAGGTCTGTCTCCATTCTTGTCAGTATAAATGTTTAAATACATGTTGTAGTAGCTGCCGCAGTTACAGATGGCAGAGACAGAGAAAGCTCCGGTTCAACTGGCAAAGATAGCAGGACTAGATTAGGGTCAGAAACATGTGGCTCTACAGCTGTTGTTGGACCCCAGCTCCCATTAGCCTATGATATTCAAGCAGAATGAGAAATGAGTCCAGCAACATCTGGATGGCTGCAGAATGCCCATTCCTGCTCCAGAGGGAAAGCAACCTGGGAAATACATGTAACTTATGGTAATATGTTTTTTGGAGGAAAAATATTGTAACATGTATTAAATATTCCAACAGCTATTCCAAAATATTCCAACAAATATTGGACTAATATTACCATGTGCAAGTAAGTTACACACAGAGCCTTCTTTTGGGAGATATCTCAAAACATAAGCAAAAGTTATTATACTGGTACCTCGGATTAAGTACTTAATTCGTTCCGGAGGTCTGTTATTAACCTAAAACTGTTCTTAACCTGAAGCACCACTTTAGCTAGTGGGGCCTCCCGCTGCTGCCGCACCACTGGAGCACAATTTCTGTTCTCATCCTGAAGCAAAGTTCTTAACCCGAGGTACTATTTCTGGGTTAGCGGAGTTTGTAACCTGAAGTGTCTGTAACCTGAAGCTTATGTAACCCGAGGTACCACTGTAGTGTGTTTTCAAAAAGGACTTTCTCTTTTTAAGTAGCATCTGACATATCAGATACTACATAAAATATTATGAAATTGAAATGCAAGGATGCTTAAGAAGATTTCTCTGGAGAGCTCTCCCATTTCTTTTCCTAGCAAGACTACTGTTATTCTAACACCTTCGGAGGCTGATGGAAATTCAACAGGTGATGTTTCACTCATCACTTGGAAAGCTGCAGCTTTTAAATGTTAGCCTGTAAAGCAGCTGTTAAAAGTGCAGGGAACTGCCAGAACAAGAAGAGTCTGCTTTCTTGGTGGCTTCACCTGATATTTTGCATGTCTGATCCCTTTATGAAGTGTGGGTAGTTCTTTTAACCAAAGCAAACTCCCTCAGGAAATTTACTCCTTATTAGAAGAGACTGTTGGGAGGAATTTAGCAATTAAATGAAAGGCAAGGCAAGATATCAGTTGTTGAAGTTCTAAAAGTTAATTACATCCCTTGCAGCCTAGGAGACGTAGTTTACCTGCTATCTCTTTATCTTCTCTATTTAGAAAACGGGGTCTTTATGATTCAGGAATTGAGTGACACTGTGCTAAAATCAGCTCTCACAACTGATACTGGTGGTAAAGTGAAGTTTACCATTCCAGCATTGGGTTTTGAGGATCCTCTTTAGAAGTACTTCATGCCTATACAATAACTTAAAGTTTTTGATTAATTTTACAATTTTATCTAGAGGCTAAAATTTGTTCCATAACTTGTCCATGGAGGCTGGGGTGTTTAATTCATTCTTCCATTCTGTGAGCCTGAAAATGCTTCAGCTGATTAGGCAGACCAGTTATTCTGACACCGCAGAGCAAAACCTATTTATTCCTAGAAATACATCTTGGAGAACCAACAGCACTTTTCTGAAGCATTGTGTTCTACACTACAGCATGCCTCTTTCTAAAAACATTGTTTTCAAAGAAGGGTGTTCAATATCCCCCCCCCACCTCACATCTTGTCTATTTTCAGATGAATTTCTGCAGCTTAATATATGTTTTAATAAGAAGCACTTAGAGGAGAATCAAGTCATAGTCATGCTTCTTAAAAAAAGTCTTAAAAGATCTTCTTCAACAAGTTTGTCTGGTTAACCTTATCCCGCAAGTTGTTCCATCTGTTTCTGTTCCTCTCCAGGATGATCTCACTCTCATTTGAGGTATGAATAGAGGAGTCCTCAGAAGCATGTCGCTGAATATAAAGTAGCTGCTGTTCAAAAGATTCAACCTTCCTTCCCAAATACACACACACACACAATACTTTTTTGAATCATAAACACAAGAACTGTACTAAATAATGATTTTCTGTAATCCTAGGATATATATATATTTTCCTCTAAAAGGTGGGACAGTTAGGAGCTTACTTACAGGCGTTCCATTATGTCCTTCCAGGCACTGAAATGCAGCCTCTTTCGAAGCCTGCTCCCTGCAGCATTCAGACAATTGGTCCCATTATAACCACCAGGAGGCTGAGTTAAAGGGTGGCCTTGCAAAAACATAAACAGCTTGTCAGCACAACCAAAGAGGCGGGACCCGTGCTATCAGGGGACAGTGCCAGCCAATGATGAGCCTCTTTGGTATCTGTTTGGTTAAGATATTGTGTTTCATTCTTAAAGAGGAGAGTGGGGCAGTGAGAAAAGCTGACAAGGAAAAACTAACTGTGCTGGGAGTGCTCACAGCTGAACAGGGCGGGGGGGGGGGGGGGAGGAATGCTTAGACCAGGGGAAAATATGTATCAATAAGGCACTCCAGGAAAAAGCACATGTTTGCTGTGTGTGCTGAAAGCTCACAAGCCACCACATATTGTTTAGTTTGGTCCTGCTTTTATGTTAAATAAACACACACATACATACACACACACGGAGCAAAATTTTGGAGAAATTTATCTTGCACTAAAAGCCGCATGATATAGGACCACCAAGACGATCTTGGGTTCATTTCCCTACAAAAGTCATAACCTTTTGGCTTGTCATTATTTCTCAGTCTGTTGTTGTTGTTGTTGTTGTTGTTTAGTCGTTTAGTCATGTCTGGCTCTTCGTGACCCCATGGACCAGAGCATGCCAGGCATGCCAGCCCAGCCTACCTCAAAGGGCTATTGTGAGAATAAAAAGGGAGTGAAAATGGACCCTTAATCTCAGGGTTGTGGGTCGGAGCTCCACTTTGGGTGACTGATTCCTGCACTGCAGGGGGTTGGACTAGACGTGGTCCCTTCCGATTCTACAGTTCTGTGATTCTATGTAAAGGTAAAGGACCCCTGGATGGTTAAGTCCAGTCAAAGGCAACTATGAGGTTGCAGCGCTCATCTCGCTTTCAGGCCGAGGGAGCTGGTGTTTGTCCACAGCCAGCTTTCCAAGTCATGTGGCCAGCATGACTAAACCGCTTCTGGTGCAAGAGAACACCATGACAGAAACCAGAGAGCACAGAAACGCTGTTTACCTTCCCACCACAGCAGTACCTATTTATCTACTCGCACTGGTGTGCTTTTGAACTGCTAAGTTGGCAGGAGCTGAGACAGAGCAATGGGAGCTCACTCCGGGATTCAAACCACCAACCTTCTGATCAGCAAGCCCAAGAGGTTCAGTGGTTTAGACCACAGTGCCACCTGTGTCTGTGATTCTATACCAGGCTGAGGTCCTTGTCAAAAGGGGTGAAAATAAGTGTCTTAAATACATGGTGAGAGTGGAGGGAAAGGAACAAGTACAGAACTATAGAACCAGCCTTGAAATCTGTATAGGAGCCTTCTACACAGCTGCTTTCAGTGAAGTGGATAAGAATGAACTGTGATCCAGGGGGCTGCAGGTTCAGATTTCATGTCATATCACAAATTCACAAGGTGGCCTTAAGCCATATGGAGGTCATATTCCTGACCTGCCTCTCAGGACTGTTGTAGTATGCATGTGAAGCAATTTGAACACTGAGGTGATGCATATTATTTTAATGGACATGATCCTAATAATATTTTCCTGGTCAGAATGCCTTAAGGAAGCAAGTATGCCATCTTGAATTCTGGCAGGGATCCCAACACCACAAGGCAAGCGGAAACTTCAGCAGCTACTGTTTTCCTTGGCATGTGGTTCCTGTATTTTTGCAGAGCATTTTAAATAATGCTAATACTAATTTCTATACCATTTACAAAGGACACAGCATACATTTGATCATAAAAGCCACAACAATCCATAGGGTTGTCCATGCATGTAACTTCAAGGGCCATTAAGAGCCAATCTTTTGCTGTAGACACTGTCCAATCAAGTTTTTAGGTCATCGAAATGATGAGTATTCTTTAATTTCCAGATTCTACACATGCTGTCCTCTAGTCTTTCTGTTCATACAGAACTATGCATCTTCAATACTAGTCTGCTACAGAACAGCAGCAGCAGCAGCAGCAGGAGGAGGATTATAGGAATCTGGACCCCTTGCCAGGATTGAGTGGATACTTGGTTAGTTGCCCAGTTGCTAGCATCAGGTCTGCTACTACATTAATACTGCATACCATGGTTTAACCTGAAGCTTTACTGCAATGCAAACTAGTAAACTACAGTATTGCCTTTGACTTATAAGGTATTAAAAAGATGATGGCATTAGTCTAAGTGAAAGCACAGTGGTACCTCGGGCTACAGACGCTTCAGGTTACAGACTCTGCTAACCCAGAAATAGTACCTCAGGTTAAGAACTTTGCTTCAGGATGAGAACAGAAATTGTGCAGTGGCAGAGCGGCGGCAGTGGGAGGCCCATTAGCTAAAGTGGTGCTTCAGGTTAAGAATGGACCTCCGGAACAAATTAAGTTCTCAACCCGAGGTACCACTGTATTATTCAATGGCAGAAACATGGGTGTGGGAATATCTATGGCTGTGCTGGTGGGCGGGGGAGGCCATATGGTTCCTGGTTGGGAAACACTACTTTAGACTGCACACTTACTCATGCAGGTAAGTCACATTGAACATAATGGTACCTACTTCCAAGAAAGTTCAGTGTCACTATGCAGGAAATGCAACAATCATTCTTCAGCTACCATGTAGCACAGGGGTCAACAGCGTTTTTTGAGGCTAGGCCGGTCCACTGCCCGGCAGACCTCTCGGTGGGCCAGAGCATGTGCACCTGTGTGTGCACTCAAACTATTTTCAGTGCTCTTCCATGAGGAGCGCCCGTACGCATGTGCACACGCTATTTCCGGCACACTTCCAGCACACACGCTATTTCTGGGGCTCTTCCAACCTGGAAGTCGGTCCCTGCGGCGAGAAAAAAAAAGCATGGAATCCCCACGCCAATCCACAGAATGGCTGTGGGCCGGTTCCAGGAAGCTCATGGGCCGGAATTGGCCCATGGGCCTTAGGCTGCCCACCTCTGATGTAGCACCACAGAAATCCTGGACTGATGATGAACAATGAAAATACAATACTGCTATATGGAACAATTGTTTGGAAAAGGTGGCCTTCAGATCTAACAAACAATAATTGGGTCAAAATCCTATGAAAGATCTTGTTCTGAATCTTAAAGGGGTTTTGCTTCCAGCCCTGCTGCTGTCATGTTATTAACAGAGATCACTAGTAATACAAGCTCTGGGGGACTGACAAACAAGATCCATTTCTTCATCCAGAATGTCAATACTAAAATTTAAAAGAAGCTTTCCTTTTCCTAGGTTAACTTTCTCATACTTATATGCACTTCTCATAATCTTGAAACATGCTTATCAAATTATAAATCAAAACTATTATCAATGGTCAGCCAAACACCACCAATTATTAGGGGAGAAGGGAAGAGATCTTTCATATGTTTAATTTAGAAACATGTTCCTTTGAAGTGTTTATAATTAAAGCAGTGAGCTGTTTAAGCAGCGGCTACCAGTACATATTCAGAGCTTAACTGGGAAAGAAGAGGTGCACAGATATTTGCATTTGGCAAATATTTGCCATTATTATAAAATTGCGTCAGTAATGTGGGTTTTCTGGGAAATTCTCCAGTGCAAATTGGAGTAATTTGCAGAGAGTAATTTGCATTAGGAAAAAAAATAGAGTTTTTTAATGCCCTAGAGAGCGATCTTATCTTGCATGCTTATTTTACTTGTAGTTAATAAAAGATAAAAACTTTGGAACTGTCAAGCTTGCCTAACACTGTATTTGTAACATGCATCTATTCACTGTTGCCAATAAAGATATGAAGTGGGATATTTTCTGTGGAAAATACATATCAGTGGTGGGTGGGCAGAGGCAAAAGGCAGTGGAGCAACAAACATAAAATTTGTACAGCAGGTGAGTTTCTACATCTGCCCCTTTCTATCCTTCATCCAAACAATCAGGAGAAACTATCAGATTTCAAGGTTGCATTCCAGTCATGCAAAAATGGGGCGTGGACCCATTAAAGGATGTTTTATCTGGTGAGTGTTTTGAGGACCTGACAGAGAAGTCTGGAGGGCCACATTTGGTCCCTGGGTCTGAGGTTCTACATCTCTGAGCTAGCAAGGTAAAAACCAGTGTTTCTGAAAGTGATTTGGTGCAATCAGTTGGTAGCACTCAAACATTTCAGTAGCTGCCCTATAGCTGAGCTGTATGGTTTGTGTACATCAGATGTCCTTTCATCACTCAACCCAATTCCCATAAATTCCCAGTGCTGATAGGAGCCTGATGCTCCAGGCAGGCTTCTAATTCAACAGGTTTAACTACCTACATTAGCAATTCGAGTTTCCCTGTATACTATACTGCAAATGTGCTACATCTTATCCCCAAGACTCAAACTTTTGTCAGATACTATGTCTCTCCCCCCACCCCCGTTCCCTACAGAAAGGCTGTTATGCCCAACACAGAGGCAGAGCTATTATTCTGCATTTCATTCTGTCTGCTGGTGGGTGTTCTGCTTGATTATAATTGCTAAATTGATTGAAAACAAACGGTGTCCATGAAAAAGACTGGACACACCAAGTGTGGGAAAAGAGAGACTCCACTGTGTATCATTGCTTGGCGTGTCTAAGGACCAGCAATTGTTAACCACAACAATAAAACCTTTCAGCAAATATTTTGCAAAATGTCATCTGGAGTTTCTGGTGCCATCCACGTGCCGTTTGCACTCTTTATCAATTTCTCCTCAGCTGAGATTTTATTACTGCAGTGTTTGTTTGGTGGAAGCAGGCAAGCCAACAACACCAGAATGTGTTTGCATATATGCTTTGCACACACGGTAACAAAAATGGAAAACACGCTTCAAATGCTCCCCTTGAAAATGCAAATAAACTGAAATAACTAAGGGCTGTTTGAAAAATTATGCTTGGGGTTTTTCCCATTTTACATCCCACCTTTCTTTCGAAGAGATAAAGATAGTGTATATAGCTCTCCCTCCCTCTCCGTATTAGCCTCACAAAAATACTGTGAGGTAGGTCAGTCTGAAATTTGGTGACTCAATGAGCTTCATGGTTGAGTGGGGATTTGAACCATGGTCTCTCCCAGGAGGTCCTAGTCCAACACCTTAACCACTATACCATGATTGGATCTTCCCATGTCATTTCCTTCTCCTAAAGCAGCTGGTGGTGGGTAAGAGAGAAGGGAGAAGGCCTCTCCTCCTCATCCTCCATCATCCATAAACTGCTGATATTAGCTGTGGGCAGGAAAGCACATAGGGAAAGAGACCCAAACTTTAGAAGTTGCAGAGGGTTAAACTCTCCTTCCTATCCAAATCAGGCCCCTCTCCATGGCTTTAGGAGAACCAGGATGATCTAAGCAGGAATGTCCCACATTAAAATCTAGTTTGATGACTCGCACACCTGAATTACAGAGGTTTTTTTGGAGGCAAACAGAATGGATATCTGCTGGCCAAGCCAAGAACAAATCATGACTTGCTGAACTTCAGAAGGAAAAAACCACAATTTCAGATTCAGACAAAAAAACAAACAAACCAAGTCTTCAAGGTTTGTGCTGGGCCGGGGTTGAGGGGAGAAGGGATCAAAGCAGGAATAATCAGACAGTGCGCAGTAGCATGTTACTCAAACCCAAAGAGCTATTAAACATGGCTTCTTGCTATGTAAGAACTGAGCCGTGGCCTCCTTTTCTAGATATGCTCTCTCCCATCATCAGCATATGATCAGGTAGCGGAAGCTGCTCTAGAAATGAAACCTGGGAGGAGGAATGAAGATCCACATTAGAACCTAACTTGCCAGGCCAATTTTCCCAAGTGCAGAGTTTTAAAAAAACTCTAACTTAGTTGAGCAGGTCACCAAACTACATTACATGGGACACCCATGGCTGGCTCACCCCACATCAATTCTTCTCATAATGCATCCAATTGGAATTGGGGCTGTGGGAGAGGAAGGACTAACCTCAGCCTTCCCCAACCAGGGGCCCACAATACATTTTGGAGTACCAGTATGTCGAATGATCAATGATGATTGGGACTGAGGTCCAAAACATCTGGAGGGCCTAAAGGTCCCCATCCCTGTTAGGAACATAGGAAGCTGCCTTATACTAACTCAAGCCATTGGTCCATCTAGCCCAGTACTGTCTGCACTGACCGACAGCAGCTCTCTGGGGTTTTCTCCCAGCCCTACTTGGAGAGTCAACATGGGACCTACTGCCATGCACAACAGATACCCTACTACTGAGCTATGATTTTTCTTCTAGCCCCTATTCCAGAGGCTTAAACAGTGTGAGAGTTTGTGAAAACAGGTTTAGGCCCTTTGGGGGGTGTTATGAAGTAAACAAAGGGTAAAACAAAGAAAAACTGTGCATTCCTGTTTACCTCAAGGGTGCTCGCCTAGGGTATTCAGACATGGGGTTTATTGCATTTTTCTTCCTGATTATAATGCAAACGGTTCTATGTTCCTTTTACACTGCATTATCTGTTGTATTATGGAACTGTGGCTTTTGATTGACATGCCACCACATTGCGCTAAATTTTAAAATGGCAGGAAAGACATGTCTTCCACGTACGCCCAAAATTTTGTTAGGTGAAATTACAATCATAGAATCATAGAATCATAGAGTTGGAAGAGACCACAAGGGCCATCGAGTCCAACCCCCTGCCAAGCAGGAAACAATGCAAAACTCTTGCAATTTTCCGCAAGCAAACAACACAGAAATTAGTGCTAAACTTCAGATAGATTCTGCCAGTTGCCCAGAAGTGGCGTTTGTGTTATGTGAAAGAGCGTGTTAAATGTGGAAATTATCACGTAAAGAAACATTGTGAAAAAGGAATAAAGTGCTGTTTGAACGCAGCCATCATCGACCCCAATAGCAGACTTGAATGGCAGTGGAATTTGCACAATATACAGAGTGAACAAAAAATACCATACTTAGGTCAAACACCACAAGAATAGCTGTACTTGGTCAAGAAGGGGGGGGGGTAAATGTTCAATTTTATTTCAAACATTGACTCAGTGCAATTTCTTTCTGTTCACATTTTCATGTCCAACATTTTACCTCCTTCCTAAAAAAAATCTCAACAACTTTGACCTGAACCCCCCAAAAGGGGTAGATCACTGCCAGTTTTTAACTCTGTGGGTAGATCACAGTCTCTTGGGAGTTGGCCACCCCTGAATTAGAGGCAATTATTTATTTTCCTCCATGCCCAAAATGTCAAGGTCAGCACTAAACTGAACTACCACCAGCATCTCTGTAATTACGCTGTAAATAATTGCTTCTTTTCTCATCAATACTTATTGATTCCTAAGTACTGTGTTTCATGGCTGATAAAGCTCATGTCGTGGTGTTCACAGCTGGCCTTACACAAGGAAGCTATGTTACATGCCTTACCCTGCTGCTTTAAAATGGCCTTTTGATCATCTTGACTTTTATTAATAGACTTTAAAGAATATTTTTTAAAATCTATCTTCAAACTGCAACAGTGGTTATTTACTAAATGACATTGCCCATCTCAGCAAAGAAATAGGATGAGCTCAGTCTCAGTCAGTTTTATTGCACATAGCCAAAGGCTGCCGCAATGTACACAGAATCATTTGATAATTAAAAGAAAATATACTGAATTGATAAAAAGACTTAAAACATTTATATTATTAAAACATTACATACTCTAAACAGAGCTATAAAAGTACCCCAATGTGCAAATAAAAACATTAAACAATAAAATTCATCAGCTAAAATCGTCACATGGTCACTAATGTCACTGTCCATGTGAATCCATATTGGGCATTGTTTCATTTAAGTCCTTAACCAGTTTTAAGCATCACTGGTTAGCTTTTGCTTACTAATTACCTAGTGCCTGGACAGTAACTGATTACTAATTTAAATTTTATCTGTAGGCTAAAGAACTGTCTGAAATCCATGGCCACCTAGGGCTTTCCAGTTTTCACAATTCATTCTGACATAGCATTTTTCATTCCTACTTCTCAGTATAATCTTCTGTGAAATATAACTGTTTGGGGTTGTCTTTTTTTGTTTCAAGCTGGTTCAATTGCAGAGGAACAGATACTCCCAGCCCTTTTGCATTGGTAAACAGACCACCACTACTGTGATATTAAAAAACAACAACCAGACCATAGCTCAGTCAGTAGAGCATCTTTGGGTCATGAGTTCGAGTGGGTGAAATATTCCTGAATTGCAGGGGGGTTGGACTAGATGACCCAAATGGTCCCTTCCAATTCAACAATTCTATGAATCTATGTGCATAATGGAACATACCAAGGAGTATAGTGAAAGTGCAGCAAACAATCGGATTTTGGGTATCATGAAAGTGCAACAATTATTATTTAATTTATTACTGTACTGACTTGCCAGGGTGGGACAGGGAGGTGCTTGTGGGATTTGCTGTCTCAGGTAAACGTAGGATGAACATTGGTTCAACTAGCACAGTATTCTCAAGACTGACTGGTAGCAGGTGGGTCACAGAGAGGGTTTTATCCCGTGCAAAATGTCCCCAGTTCAATTTCTGGTGTCTCCAGGTAGAGATGGAAAAGACTCACATTGAACCCCTGGAGAATCACTGCCAGTCAGTGTTGACAATACTGACCTAGCTGTGCCAAACGTCCAGCTCAGTAGATAATCACTTCCTGTGTTCCCAACACTGTGTTCCCTTGGACACTGTTGCATACCTTCAGTGGCGTAGCGTGGGTTGTCAGCACCCGGGGCAAGGCAAGTAATTTGCACCCCCTAACCCGTGGATTTGCGCCCCCTAACCCTAACCCCCAGATGTTGCGCCCGGTGCAGCCGGCTCCCCCTGCACCCCCCACGCTATGCCACTGCATACCTTGACTGGAGGGGGGCCTGTTTCCTCTCCCCCCACCCTCATGTTTTTGGCCAACCCTGAGCTTAACTGATAGCATTTGGACATCTGACATCTGAATCAAACAGCTCAATACATGAGACAAAAAGCAAAGCCCTGTCTCAGAGAAGCATTTTAAAAACAGGACATCATTTCGTGCACTCAACAAAATAAAATAAATAAAACAGAATCACAGTCCACATTTTGTAGCACTTTTCACTAAGCTTTTGCCAGGGATGGGCAACCTTTTTGAACCTGAGGACCATATCCAGCATTGAATGGTTGTTTGGATGCCACATACTTGTGGATATCACCAATACTGGTGATGAGTGCTGCCATCACACCTCTCTCACCTTTCTCTCTCTCTCTCTCTCTCTCTCTCTCTCTCTCTCTCTCACACACACACACACACAACCTTGCCACCCACCCACACCCACCTTTCCCCATTGCCCACTGATTTTGGCAGGATTGGAAGCAAAAGCCTCCCACAACATTTCTGGTGTTCAAAAGATGGCTGATTAGCAGCATGAGAACAGCTCTCCTGTCCCCTGATGATGGCTGATCATAGCTGGGCAAAGGTGGGATGTGGGTGGGGCTCCCCAGACTACAAAGAGCAAGTGAGCAGCCAAGGACCCTATTAGGGTCAATTTGCAGCCAGGACTCTGAGCCTGACATTTGCTTAAATGGAACTAGTGAACTAACAACAGATTGCATCTGGACATGCACAAAGTGCTGTTTTTGCATAATTAAGTAACCAAAGGAAGTCAGTGAGCTATGCAAATTATGGACCAGATTTTCTTAAGGGAGAACAGATTGCCTTTCGTTTTGGCTCTTAACTACTAGATGTTAGATACAATATGAAGCATAGTTGAAAAGGCAGCACAAGCCATCACGTATTTGGAATCTTAAACGTCTCAACTTTTAGCCATTTTTCAAAACCACCCCATGCAACAACATTAAAGTCAAATTCATTATAGCTTAATGATAATCCTTTTGATTTAAAAAATGCCGTCATATTTCTAAATGCAAGACTTTAATCCAGCCTGATCCTGGATTAGACATTTTCCACCAGGCACCTTTCCCAGCTGGGAAATCTCCTTCCTTCACCAGGCACACATGGTGCCCAATAGCATCATATTCCATTTTATTTTATTTTTTTGTGATGGACATTGCCCTTGAAACCACTTGTCTCAGCAGTTGGTTTGTTAACTGACGGGTTTCAGCTTCCCCCGGGGTGCTTTGTTGTCACCAAATAAAATCATTTTCACAGATAGTGAAACAGGGTGTGGCTATTTCAGGAAAAAGGAGAAAGCAGAGCATTTCCAAACTGCATTTAACTTGTTGGGATGCCAAGCTATATTTTTATAGAGTACACAGCTTTCCAGGTTACACAGAAACAAATGCACAGCATTCCAATTTCACTGCAGTACAACAGGGGATGCATGTGTGCTTTTGCCTGGAACAGCAGAACAGGCTCAATTTCAGTGATACAGAACATTGAATCCATCCTCTCCTTTTCCATGCAGTTTCTCTTCTCCATTTCTGGACTTGTAATAAACCAGGTTGCCAAGACATTTGGATTCAGTAAACTATAGTTAGTGCTAAGCAGTCCAACCCATGGTTTTAAGTGTGTTTGCATACCATGGTTTGGAAGTTAACAGTAACCACAGTTGCCTATACAGTAATTGTCTATTTCTGAGGTTACATAAAACTATGATTGTTACAACTTGGAAAAAGGAGATGGGAAGGTAGCATGCAAACCATTTCCCAAGCTTCCAAGCCACTTAAAGGAACACCCAAATTGAGACATAAGCAGCCTTTTAGTCTCTTCACGCTTCCCTCCTATAACAAGCATGTGAAAGAATTGCAGTAATAAAATTGCTACATAGATAGAAATGGGATACCGTGACTGAATCTCTAGTAAATAACATATCCTGGAAATAAACAAACGAGACATGACAACTCAGACAGACTGGAAACGGCAGGCATTTCTCATGCAATTATCTGATTTGAGTATGCATAATACCAGTTGTACCTTTTTTTTCTTATGCAAGTTTTATTTGTAACAGAATGAGAGTTGGCAAGTTGTACTCCAAAAGCCCACATTTCTGTAGTCTTATATATTATAAGGAAAAAGTGAAATAACTTGATTAGGTATGAAATGCATATTTTAAAGAATGGGAAAAGAATGTCAGGAAAAAAATCTAAACCTTCAGCATTGAGAAAACCCTGAAGCTTAAAAATTTTCAGTATTTTATGCTTCAAAGGCAATAAAAGATCATCTTTCTACATTACAAAAGGCTATTATTATTTTTTTAAAAAAAGGTGTTGCTCAGCATTTTGCTGGTATTGCTGTTTTCCTTTCTAGCAGGTTTAACACACCCTGCTCCAGCTATTCCAAACAGATACCTGCAAAATTTCTCAGCTACAGGTTTGGGTTTATTTCTAAAAATTTAACCAGGGATGCTAGATTAACAAAACAAAAAACAAACCTTTGTTTTGAGGAATAAGTAGTTCCTTACGTCTCTCTAGATGTAACACTTTAAAGCAAGCATGGTAAAAAAAATAAATGCTTGAGATTCTGATTTTACCTCTCACAGAAAACCTGCAGTCACTAGCAGCTGCAAAACAGGACTTCCCTAGCCACCAATCTTTCTCTCCCTACCTCCTTTAACCATTCAATGTAAAGTCACTTCATTCCTACAAAGAAACATTCCTGCCCGATTTGGTCTTTGGCTTTCATCTTGTTGCTCTTTCAACTAGAACACTGCAGTAAAAACAAAACCAACTCCCCCCCCCCCCGGAAACCCCTACCCTTAATTGGCAACCTGAAAGCAGCAAACAAGCCAAGC
Source organism: Podarcis erhardii (assembly GCF_964252035.2). NCBI lineage: Eukaryota > Metazoa > Chordata > Lepidosauria > Squamata > Lacertidae > Podarcis > Podarcis erhardii. The sequence continues at coordinate 40,385,794 of NC_138512.1, forward strand.
CAAGAATACTTACATTTGCAATTGTTTGCGAATACTTGTGCAGTGATCCACCGATTAGTAATTACAAAGAAGAGAAAGAGCCTTTTGAACCGTCTCTCAAGCCCAGGAGCAGCGAAAAACAGAGGCTGCTCTCTGAAAGCCACTCATTCTCTTACATGCTCTGCGTGCACAACCCAGCTGCCAGATTTAATAACCATGTCAGGCTGTTTTCCCCATAAAGAGGAAAAGAGGTGACAGCAGAAGATGAAACAGGCTGCATGTTAATCCGCAGTTATGCCAGCACTAAGACTTCCATGAATGCCACAGTATAACCCTCCCCGCCTCCTTCTTAACTATAGCTATAAAACGGTGCTATGCTTTTTTTTTTAATGAAAGGGTTATCATCGTCATATCTCTTGGAATCGTTATTTCACACCCTGTTATATTAAGACACATTAACTCCCTGGATTCACCAGGGCCAAAAAAACACACACTACGATCGCTGAGCAAAAGAATAATCCGGAGAACGGGCTTCCCCTCACCCCCTTCCTCTGTTTTCCAGCTCTTTAAGGAAAAGGAAGTAAAAAGAAAAAGAGTTTTCATTTACCAGTGAAATGTTCCCATGCAAAGTGACTCTGCAAAGGCTGGACCTGAAAGGCTGAAGTGCCCGGATTCAGTGTCCGCGGGGTGAGTGGCATTTCCAAATCAGGACCACCTCCATATAGGCCCAAGGTCTTGTGATCAAGAGATGTGCATTACAGGATGCAGGGGGCGGGAAAGCTCCCCACCCAAGATCCTTGCAGGGGAGAGAGGTGAGGAAGGAGGAGGAGGAGGGAGGAAGCGCACCGTTGCATCTGCTACAGCGCCTGTATGCTGCAAAGGTCACGTGATCCTTCTCATTCCTCTTCCCTTCCCTTCCCTCCGAGGCACCTGTCTCAGCAGGGAGCAGTTTCTGTGGAAACTGCAGACAGCTAGGTTTCCCCTCAGAGAAACTGTTGCCATGGAAACCTTACATAATGTATATGGCCCAGATTATGAGTGGCCTCCAAAATGGATGTGACATTTACATCCGAATAGTATTTTAAAAACACACACACACAGAGAAAGAGAGAAAAAACTGACCTTGCTCTGGCAGACTGGCTGAATAAATTTAATTTCGGTCTTTAAACACTGGCAGAAATCCACATTGGAAGAGATTTTCAAAAGGACACTACCAGTATAATGAGGCTGCCTGATACTTTGCTCAGAATGAGGGTTTAGGAGCAATACTTGCCAGTCAGATTTTATTAATGAAGGAATTCCCCCCCCCTATCCACCCCCACCCCCTTTGCTTCTATAAAGGAAATTAATTTCATTCTCTGGTTAAATACTCCATTGCAAAACCATTCATAAACGCTGGAAGCTTTACACCCAAGTGTTGTATTACTGTCTGCACAGCTACTTTGCGAGATGCCTTCTCCCCTTAACAAATTCTGAAAGTTAATAACTACTCCACCCCACTGGCTGATGGGACCTGTAGTCCAAAAGGCATCAGGCTGGCGGGGTGGGATGGGGAGAATACCTTGAAAAGCATATTGTTGAGAAACAGTTCAGACAACCATAAAGATCAAGGGGATGGAGCAATTCCCATATGAGTAAAGGCTACATTTGGGGCTTCGTATATTTTTTGGAGAGCCACTGGGGGCTACCTCTGCCTTAGCTCAGGGGTAAAGCACCTGACTTGGATACAGAAGGTGCCGGGTTCAATCCCCAGAATCTCCAGATAGCACTTGGAGAGACCCCTGCCTTGAAACCCTGAGGAGCTGCTGCCAGCAGTATGGACAATATTGTGCTAGATGGACCCAATGGTCTGATTCAGTCAGCATAAGGCAGCTCCCTATGTTAAGCTCACCTGTCCGCGGGCCCTGGCTGGGTTTATGTGATTGCAATGGCAGCACTCTAGTCTGAGCAGTGCTAGGTGACTTTGTCTAGCCACCCTTTGAATTTCCCACAATACCCCTGAACAATGTTATTTTACAGATACATAAAGTGGTACCTCGGGTTACATACGCTTCAGGTTACAGACTCCGCTAACCCAGAAATAGTGCTTCAGGTTAAGAACTTTGCTTCAGGATGAGAACAGAAATCGTGCTCCGGCGGCGCGGCAGCAGCAGGTTAAGTGGTACCTCGGGTTAAGAACTTAATTCGTTCTGGAGGTCCATTCTTAACCTAAAATTGTTCTTAACCTGAGGAACCACTTTAGCTAATGGGACCTCCTGCCATCATCACATGATTTCTGTTCTCATCCTGAAGCAAAGTTCTTAACCCAAGGTACTATTTCTGGGTTAGTGGAGTCTGTAACCTGAAGCGTCTGTAACCTGAGGTACCACTGTACACAGATGCACACTCCAACGCGCCTGGCTTAAATTAAGTTCAGTTCTTACCAAGCTAGATGACATACAGCTGGCTCCCATATCTTTTACTCCAGAGGAGACCGGCAGAAGCAAAAGGCAAATGTTGGGGAGGGCAATGATGGCCAGTCTCTTCCCCCAGCCTCTTTGAAGTACCAGCTGCTGGTGCTGGTCTTATTGCACATTTTCTTTCTTTTAAAAAAATTCCCCCACATGAGCAAAAACAGTTGGGGAAGTGGGTTTGATTGTGGGCAGAGGACCCTGAGAAAGGGTTAAGCAGCCCCTCCCCTGCTGCTATTCCATTGTGATCACAGTCTTCCATGGCTTTTTTCTTTTTGGTGGGGGTGGGGAGGAAATCCACATGAAACTCTTCTGCCTACCTACATGTAAAATTCAATTTTACCCTCCAGGTAGGAGCTGCTCCGTATGTGCTCTTTTCTGTAATTTGACACTGTAAGAAATGAAACTCATAGCTTCATTGAACATTCACAGCCTCTGGGGCATGTGCACATTAGATTTCATGCAACACTCGGAATGTATTTTTTTTTTTTAAAAAAAGTAGCTAAGCTTCGACTGCCCAAAATCCTGAAGTTAAAAATATTGGCTGTATTCATATTTCAGTTTCCAGTGGTGGGATTTTAATCCATATTCACATGACATATCCTGTACTTTGTTATGTTTCCTGTACTTCATACGGATTGAATAGACAAATTAGGAATGATTTAAGCACTCCAGAGTAAACATTTTTCTACAGAGGATAAAGACTTCCCTGTCCTGATTTGAACAGCTGAGGAGAAAGGGAAGAGCTGCGAAATGCACCAAGAAACAACAACTTCACTGCACTCTAAGGTGGTAATGTGAACACATCCTAAAATAGTTGCTGGGTCCAGATGCTTGGCAATACTCAGGATGCTGGCATAGAAAAAGTACAGTGGTACCTCAGGTTACAGACGCTTCAGGTTACAGACTCCGCTAACCCGGAAGTAGTACCTCGGGTTAAGAACTTTACCTCAGCATGAGAACAGAAATCGCACAGCAGTGGCATGGCGGCAGCGGGAGGCCCCATTAGCTAAAGTGGTACCTCAGGTTAAGAACAGTTTCAGGTTAAGAACGGACCTCCAGAACGAATTCAGTTCTTAATCCGAGGTACCACAGTATTATGAGGTGAGCAGCTCTCAGCTGTGGGCCCTGTTTGTTGCTGTAGACAGTGTGTGTGTTAAATTTATGTAACACCCTTCATCCCAAGATCACAGGACAGTTTACAGCCTATACAACCATTTTGTGCTGGGGTTTCCTTTCCTGCCCCCTGCCCATGCATTGCAGGAGCGCATCTAAGCACGCCATGCACCGCCCTTACCCAATCTGGTACAATGAGAAAATTGTACTTTTTTAAAAAAAAAAAAGTAAGTGTGCATACACTTCATCAAATTCCTGTAGACATGCACACAACAGACTGCAGGTTTCCTGACTTGAAACGATAAAGACATTCATCATCATCATTACTATTATTATTAACTGCTCTTTAGTGCAAATCTAGTATATTTAAAAATCTAGTATATTTAAATAAACAGGTAAACAAGAATTTGCACACAGGTTTCCAGCTTCAGGTTTCCAGAACTTATGGTGGGTGAGGAAATATTAATTGAAGGGAGGAGACAACAACACACAGTGCGAATACATCCCATCAAGGGCTGCCCACTGGTGTAGAGAGGAAACGTTAAGATAGATTTCAGTGGCATAAGATGGAAAGTGCTCATGTGTGCACCCACATACAAATTAACACCTTCTTGTGGACACAGCCATGTTATTTTATTTTATATTGCAGTCATTGTTTGCGTTCGTTGTGTATATGGTGTTGAGGATTGCATTTGAGAAGCAGGCTATGCGTTAGTTTGCTTAGAAATAATTTTGTGTCCAACTTCAAAGCACCACTAACTCAAATGACAATATAGCCAAGCTTGTCTGGTTTCCGCAAGGTCAGTTTTACTATAAAAGAATCCCGAAAATATGCTGAAGACATTGTGCAACAAAGTAAGAATATCAGAACACCATTCCAGAATCAGAAACAGTGTTGTTAGTTTAGTGCAACATTTTATTCAAGCGTCACATTCAGATGAGGATTTAACATTCTTTGTGATCTGGGCATATCAAGGTCCTGTAAAGGTAAAGGTAAAGGTACCCCTGCCCGTACGGGCCAGTCGTGTCCGACTCTAGGGTTGTGTGCCCATCTCACTTAAAAGGCCGGGGGCCAGCGCTGTCCGGAGACACTTCCAGGTCACGTGGCCAGCATGACGAAGCAGCTCTGACGAGCCAGCACCAGTGCAGCAAACGGAAACACCATTTACCTTCCTGCTATAAAGCGGTACATATTTATCTACTTGCACGCGGGGGTGCTTTCGAACTGCTAGGTGGGCAGGAGCTGGGACTGAAGATGGGAGCTCACCCCGCCACGGGGATTCAAACCGCCGACCATGCGATCGGCAAGCCCTAGGCGCTGAGGTTTTACCCACAGCGCCACCCGCGTCAAGGACCTGTAGAACAAGCCAAAAAGATCCTTATGCAGAAAGAAGCCAGATTTATTTTTCTGCTTGATTCTTTGCATCCCTCATGTTAAAATACAGAAATAGAATATAGTTGTTTTCTATGAGTTATTATTAATATCTTGATATACCATTGATAACCTTAAAAAATTTACGTTGAACATGGTGGTTTCAAGGGAGTCACATTAAGAGAAAAAAACTTTGCTGTAGATTGCTGCCACCTGTAATTAGAACATTGTCTCTGTCTATAAAAGCAAACATAGTACTACTGGTTGTTTAATGCAGTATCCACTATGTCACTCGTTCCATGTCTCTGATACACAAAATATGGTATGTAGATTCATTGTTCAATATCTGTGTTATATGTTTTATTTTTTAATTTGTAAAAAACCTACATTATTATGTTTATCTGCATTATTTAGAGTATGCTCAGTTTACGAAGCCCAGCAGGGCGAAACAAGGTATTATTCCAGGAATCCTTGTTATGTTTAAGTTCTTTTGTCTGATACCGGCATGCAACAACTATATGTTGCAAAGGCACATGTTAAGATTTTTTGTATCCTTCGTCCGATACCTGCATACAGCAGCTGCATACAGCAACCATACTTTGCAAAGACAGATGTGGAGCATTACAAGGAAAAGTTCATCTTTTGCAAGTACTGCTTCTTAAAATTGTTACGTTTGACACTGGTATTCGCTAAGACATATGGTACGTGGGACTCAAAAAACTTTTATTTGGACATTACGTTAAAAAAAAAACTGATTCATTTGTGGAACACAAAAGCTTCTATTTGGACATTACGTATATAAGAACTGATCTATTTGTATTTCCTGTTCTAAATGTTGGACCTTAATTGCTTCTACTCAACTAGATAATGTGAAAAGAGTTATGTTTACATGATGTATAATTTATATAGTTAAACACTGCCAGTTACGTTGTGGGTATATTTGTTAGTTGAATTTATGTAACTATCGGTTTGATAGTGTTGTGTAAGAAGACATTGTGCAAGCAAATGAGCCATGCAATGCAGTGGGCATGAACCATCCAAATAACATTACACTATTTCCAATTCCAACCTCTCATCAAATTAAGAAATATTTTATCTTTCCTAAATACAGGGAAGGAGCAAGGAGATGGTGAGATTTTTAAACAATCAAGTATCCACATTTTCCATGTTTGTGTATTTTAAAGGTGGGAACTGATAATCAATTCGGTTCATTGACCAAGATCATTCATCTTTGAAGCAACACAAGTAGGTCATATTCTAGCCCAAGGTGGTTGAAGCATAAAGTAACACTAGCAACCATCTGACAGATGTTCAGTGACCTATGTATACAATGCCTATATAGCTGTCTTTTCCTTGGAGACAGGAATGCACTCCGTGAAATGAACATATAACCATAATTATGTCTTATTTTCATTTTCTTTGTTGAAACTAAACAAAGGATAGAAAAATACACTTTCCCATAGAGGATACCTCATATAAATAAAACTACCCACAACAGGGTAATTTCTTATAGGAAATGGGTGTGATTTACTGTATAATACTGTTATGAGTTTGGGGTGTGTGTGTCAGTCTGGATGATATTCTGGGCCCCTTCCAAAACCTGTGATCATATAGCTGTAAGGGTAAAATGTGTATAAGAACGTATAAGAACTGCCAAACCAGAACGTATAAGAACTGCCATACTTGTCAAAGTAATGACTTTGGCTAGCTAGCTAAGTACCACAATTTAGCATATCCAAAGAAGTTGCTGTGTGCCATAGAAGTAAACTGGTGGGCCTTTCCCCTACCTCCCTCACTTACCTTGTACCAAGAGTATGTATGTGGTCATTAATCTGGATCACACTGTGGTATGATTTCTGCCCTGTTCTGTAGCAGCCATCTTTTAGTGGGCTGAGGTACCATTCATGCTTAGTGTTGGAAGAGCAATTTTAATAATTTTGTTTTAATGTATTTAGTTTTTCATTTTTTATTGTGTTGTGTTTTACAGATTTGTAAATCATGTTGAGACACCTTGTAGAAAGTGGTTAAAAATGTAATATATGCCACCTTTTCATTCTAGTCCCATAGTTATCAGCGCATATTTGAATCCTTGCTCCGTGTATAAAATTGATTTGAAAGATTGGGGGTGTGAGAAAGATTGTGAATGTGTACCTTTTCTTCATCTCCCCCCCACCCCATCCTGATTGTGATTTAATTATGTTAAGGCATAAATAATCTGTTTTAGAAAAGATTAGGATTTTTTCCAGGGAGACAATAATAACCTACTACGTTTCATTGCTGCCAATGTCATTTTACCTACTTTTCCTAGATATGAGCAAGCTGTATCAAATTAGCCCATAAAATTGTTGCTTGGTTTTGGGCCTCAAAACCTAGATATTTTCAAAGGCAAAAGGGGGGAGGGGGGAGATGAGAGAGATCCCCTGAGAGGGTTAGGAAGAGTTGAACTGCCACTTCAGTCCTGAAGCTTTGGCAGATTTACAGCGTAACGCCTTGAACTTCAAAGGCATATTGCTCAAAGGGAGCAAGGAAAACAAATTGAAAAATGAATATTGTATATAATACAAGGCTTTCTTAAGAAGGCAGGAACACTGTTGCCTAGTGTGTGTGATATTTCAGTGCTTTTAAACATCTACTGCAGCTCCCCCAAAATGTTTAGAAAGTACTTCAAAATGAAGCGTAATATCCATTGTGAAAGACCAATCTCTGGCTTTTCCAATTAGGATACAGTGGTACCTTGGTTTGCAACTGTTTTGTATTACAACCACGTCAAACCTGGAAGTGTGTGTCCCCTTTTTTTCTTTTTGGATTACAACCCATTTTGGTTGGCGAAAGCGTGCCTTGGGTTACAACCTGTTTTGGTTTACAACCGGACCCCTGGAACAGAGTATGGTTGTAAACCAAGGTACCACCGTAAAGTTAAACTGATGGCAATAGATTGCTATCTTGGAAGATACGGTAGTATCCATGTACTGTGATATGAAAGAACATAATGAGCTTTTTTCTCTAGTGCAAAAATTAACTGAGGCTGGTGGATGGATGGGCAGCGAATGGTACATTTGAGGTTGCATTGTGTTTGCCAATTAATAATTTACTAAGCAGTTTCTTGTGAAAGCTGCACATGCCTAGCAACTGAGAGGAGAGGAAGCAGAGGAGATTAGCTGAAGGAGACAACAGACGTGAAAAGCATGGTTGCCAGCAGTATCCCCCTTCCTTTTTAATTCAGCCTTTGAGCAAAGCCCTGCACCTTTCCCCAACTAGTGAGAAGGAAACCTCAAGACTTGGGGCAGTCAAAGGCCACGCAGCACTCACCATGTAAAAGGAAGCTGAAATCTAATGTGTACATGACCCAGAGGCTGTGAATGTTGAACGAATCGATGAGCTTCATTTCCCACAATGACAAATGATAGAAAAGAGCACATATTGAGCAGGTCTGCAGTCTTTACAGAGGGCAAAACTGGATTTTTTTGTGTGCAGATAGATGGGTGGAAGAGGCTTCTGTGATGGTGTGTTTTTTTGTGTGGGTGGAGTCCAATGAAAAACAGGCATAGACAACTGATCAGAATGGAAGAGCAGCAGGGGACGGGCACCATTTTACCACTCGAGCCCACCTTCCCAGTTGCGTTTCATGCAGGTGGAAATTATAAAGAAGGAACCTTTGTGAGGGTGTTAAGCAGAAAAAAGAAAGTTTTTCTCTCCTGCTGCTCTTCTCTTCCAGATCTCAATCTCCTGTATGTATCTACATAATTACATCTAGTTGGCCCTGTCTGTCTTACAGTCCCCTGTGCATCCTCTGATCTCTTCACTCATTCAGTCTCCACCTAGGTCATCACCATTTACCTGCCCTGCCCTTCTTAATGACAGCTAGCCTAGCAGCTTTGTCCTGCCCAGAGAGCCACTTCTGGGTGCTCTTTGCAGTTGCAGTCATTTGTGCCACCACTGGAAGTGTTGGTCCAGGAGCAGCCATAAACAATGCAGCCACTCCTTTAGAGGGAATGCAACCCCATCCAAAATGGACAAGCCAGATCCAATTCCTGATCCCAAGAATTACTTATTCACAGTGCTTCAATCAGGATTCAGCTTCAGTTTTGTCTTTCTCCAGCTCCCCAGTGCACTCATATATTTTTCTCTGGAACCTGAACAACCTTTTCTACTCAGATGATAAGGAGAAAAGAGCTGGGTATCATCAGCACACCAGTGACACTTCGCTCCTAATCTCCTAAGGACCACTTTCAGTGGTTGTTAAACAGTACTTTGGACAAGATGAAGCTCTGTGGAACCCCACAGCTCAGCTTCCATGGGGTCATGGAGGAGTCTACCAATGCTACTTCATGGAGAGGAGCCTGAAGGCAGGAGTGGAAGCATCATAACATGCTACCTCTGTCACAAGAGACTAGGGCCCTGCGGGACTTGACATCTTTCTGCAGGGCCTGCAAGACAGTGCTGTTCCGCTTTGGTTTGGACTCAGTCTGACCCTTATGTTTCCCTCCCCTTATGGTTTTGATCTATGGACTATTATTAAAATGAAGCTGCCTTTTAAATTGTATTTTTAACCTGTATTTTAAATTGTTTGGTTCCCCCCTCCCCTTTTATGTTTTTATTGTAATTTTACTGGTGTTAGCCGCCCTGAGCCCAGCTCTGGCCAGGGAGGGTGGGGTATAAATAAAAATTTATTATTATTATTATTATTATTATTATTATTATTATTATTATTATTATTAATTACCTCCAGCTCCCAGCCCACAGAGCTGATCTAGCTGGAGACCATGGTCAAAAATATCAAATGCCACTGAAACATCAAGAATGAGCAGAGACGTGCTCATCATGCCCCTAATCTGGTAACAGGTCATCCATCAAGACAACCAAGCCTGATTTTGTTCTGAAACCAGGCCTGAACCCAGAATGGAATGGGCCCAGATTATCAGTATATGGTGCTGAGCACCTTTTCATAACCTGCACATAGCACTTCCTGGTCCAATATGGGTTTCTTGAGGAATGGGCACCCTGCCGCCTTCTTAAGAGATGTAGGTACAGTGGTGCCTCACAAGACAAAATTAATCCGTTCCGCGAGTCTCTTCGTCTAGCGATTTTCTCGTCTTGCGAAGCAAGCCCATTGACGGCTTAGCGGCTTAGCGCTATTAGCGGCTTTTAGCGGCTTAGCGGATCAGCTGATAAGCGGATTAGCGGCTTAGAAAAAGGGGGGGAAAGGGAAAAAAAACCCGCAGGAACTTGCAATACATTTTCGTCTTGCGAAGCAAGCCCATAGGGAAATTCGTTTTGCGAAGCGCCTCCAAAATGGAAAACCCTTTTGTCTAGCGGGTTTTCCGTCTTGTGAGGCGTTCGTCTTGCGGGGCACCACTGTACCTATCTCTCAAGGATGCATTTACCACACACTGGACCAGCTTGGTAAATCTCCCCCGCCATTCCAGCAACTTCTAAGCAACCATGATGGACAAGGGTTGAGAGGAGGGAGGGCCGGGCTCAGTGGTGCCGAGTGCAATGTTACCTAATTGAATAACTTTTATTTTTTTAAATGAAAGCAGACACCTGATGTTCATTATTCATATATGTAAGAATAGAAATACCCCGCTAGTTTTGTGATGCTGTAGACAACAGGATCAAGCTTCAGAGCTCAGTTTCAATTTCCTTGCAACCTCTTCCGCACAAGGAGTTAAAGAAACTGAACAAAGCGATTGACAGTCCAAAATCACTCTAATTCAGCATTTGGTTAGACTCCGTTGTGATTTAACCTTCTTAGAATAAGCAAACTACTGTTCTGAAAGGCCAAGAGTGATTGGAAAAAATGAAAAACCTTATTTAAAAAGCCCACTATTACCACTATTTTCCAGTTCAAACTAGCTATTTTAGATAGTCTAATCACAGGCTCTTTCCAAGGAGGGCATTAAACTAGCACAAATATGTCTCTGAAGCGGAGTAGTCCATTTTTTGTCTCTCCTGGAATCCTTCTCTATATATTTTAGCCAAGCGGAGGGGAGACAAATGGCAAACCATATCAGACTTTTGAAAAGCATATACAAATTACCTTTAGCTAAAATGTTTAGCTGAGCACATTATATATAAGCTCTAGGTGATAATAGAGACAGAAATGCGGTGGCAGAGAGAGAGAGAGAGAGAGATGGGGTGACAAGAAAACACACACACACACACACACACACACACACAACTATGCAGTGCTGCAAATACCAGTCCACTTACGGCTCTGGACCTGTTCACCACCAAGTTTACCTCAGGTAAATGTCACACTCAACAGAAAAACAAAAGGTTCCCTACTGATGTGTTAGAGAAACCTTCAGTGGCTGAAACCACCCCTTTCTCATTCCTTCACCAAAAATGTTATCTTTTGGATCTTGGGGTTATGGCTCAAGACATTTTTCTGCCTGAAGCAAAGGGCAAGATGGAACATACCTACAGAAGCCAACTGGACTGGCAGAGAATCCTCCATCACACCTGAGGGCAACAGGCTAGCTTGGAGAATGCAAGACAGCACAGCTTATGGGGCAGAGGGCAGCCCGTGTAGCACAACAGAGAAAAATAGCTGGGGAGGGCTGCAGCCGTCTACCAATCTCCTAGCATCTGCTTTCTGAGGTGGCTGCCTCATTCTGCCTAATGGTAGGACCAGCCCTGCTACGTCACCACTGACAGCTCAAACTATGAGTCCGGTGAATATGGTAGGAATTTCTAACTTCCTTTGTTACAAAGATTATTTGGATGAGAAAATTGTGGGTGGTGCAAATTGTGACACTTACTAGGAATGCTGGTGAAATCTGCTTCAACCAGATACTTATCTAAATTGTTCCATATTTTCAAGATTGATTCCAAATGGGAAGTGAGCCAGGCAGACTCTAATTTCAATTCAGAAACTACAGGCACGTTTTAGGATTGGTTTATTTTTAAAGTTTTAATAACAAATTGACAGTGTCGCTTTTTCCAGGCTGCAGCCACTTGTGACATGGAACAACTGGGGGCAAATGACTAAGGATCCCAGCAGATTTCACCAGGCTTCAGTTTGGAAATGTACCAGAGCCAAAGGAGAGACAGATTAACCAGAACCCAAATTTACCTTGGGCATGGATAAAATCTAACCCCTAAGAGAATGCCTGGATTGTTATTTCATGCCCACCCTTTCAAGAAGATGCCATTGCCAATGTTTCAGTGCACATGTGATTATGCCCCAGGAGTACATAATCTCTAGCCATCTAAAGAGTTATGCAAACTGAGTGACTGCAGTTATCAACCATCAAATGGGCTATGCCTGCCAAGGACACAAACCTTTGTGTGCTGGAAATTGTGACTCTTTGGCCTGCACCGATAACACTGCTGTAATACTGAAGTTATAAGGCATTTAAAAAGAACATAACTGAAAGAAGCTCTCAGTACGTGCTGACTTTTTGCATTTCAAGGTCAGTTCAGTTTGTCATTTAACCCTTGTGAAGATTGCAAACCTATAGCATCAGAATCAGTAATTAGACTTACATTCACAGAAATTCTGAAGACTGAACAGGAATTCTAAACGCTTAACATTTATCTGAAATTTTAACGTTAGCAATTTTGGATCGGCACCAGTAGCTGAAATACATCCAAAGCCTCTTCATTTCTGCATTGGTTCCTCTACATTTTCCACTTTGACTCAAGTCTTTGTTGGCACTTTACCACACGTTTAAACTGAGCAACATAAAGTTGTTGTGGAACTGCTTTAAATGCCAGAAGCATGTGCCAGAATATTACAGAGACAGAGAGCAATTATGGAGAAAAGTCTCTTTTTCAGCACTGTCTGTTAACTGTCAACCTTTCCTTGGCTGGACATCAGTACTTCTTTGTCATAACTCTCCTACTTGACCATTACCATATTCATACACACCCAGGGTCCTTTCTCACTGATTTCCATAGAACTTGCTTCAAGATAGGCAGCCGCTTAAGGCAGGAGCCATTTAAATTCTACACAATGCTTAGTTTTGGCTTCTAGTAACCATTTAATTGTTGCAATAAAAATAATATTAATGGAAAAGAGCCAGTCATTACTTGTGTTATCCTTTTTGTAATCCTCACAGCCATGTTGTTATTACCCCATTTAAAAAACATACAGTAACCTTCAGATATTTTCATATGCGAAAGTGGGATGGAGAAGGGAGTTTGTTCATGCAGGAGTAACAACTCTAATTATTATTATTATTATTATTATTATTATTATTATTATTATTATTATTAATATATTTATACTCCACCCATCTGGCTGGGTTTCCCCAGCCACTCCGGGCGGCTTCCAACAAAATATTAAAATACAATAGTGCAATTCTAAGTTATTATAACTGGTGTGTGCAGTGTGGAGCATTCATGTTCAGTATTCCATACCACAAATACTATACACCATTCCACCTTCCCAACCAACTTTCCATTTCTTATACCCCACCAACACACACACACAGCATTCTGTGGTTACTAAGCATCCTCAGTTCTCATTGAGTTGTTTTGGAACCCCTGCCCCCGCCCTGGTTAGTTCCTCTCCTTCTAAAGATCTTTTGTAGCTCTGCAAACCTTGGGATACCTTCAGTCTTGTTGATGCCACCTATTTTTGCAATGTAAGGGTACAGTGTGTGTATTAAAGTCAGCTAGCCCATAACATGCGCAATATGAAACCACAGCCCCAGTAACACCGATTATACTGGAACTTTTTGTGCTTTTAAAATATTGTTCTGATGCTTCATTAAAGCAATTCTTAAGAACAGATGAAGATTTCGGTTTTTGTAAAAGCAAGAGTTTGTTTTACAAAACCTGACAAGAAAGAGCAAAAAATATATTTCTGTCTCATATATCGCTGGAAGTCTGTCAGTCTTGATAAGGTTCTTCTCTAACCAAAACCAATTTCCTTTGCTGCAGTTTTGTAAGCAGTTTCCTGTCAAGCAATATTTATATAAATCCTATAATCCATCTAAGAAGCATTCAGCTATGTGAATTCTACCAAGCCTGCATTGCTCCACAAGACAACTGAGAAGAAGAAATGTGCATAGAGATTCCTGCTGTTTTAACAATTGTGTGTTTGTGCACACAAAGGATCGGAAGTTGTTCTTCCCTTCCCAGAATAAGGAAGATTCTGCCAGCTTTCCCCTCCTCCATATTCCACACAATTCGCAAAGGTCTTCCAAACCCAGGAATAGGAATTCAGGGGTGCAGAGGCTAAGGGAAGGCAGAAAAGCCCTATTCAGAACTTTCTGAAGCATGGACGGGCAAACTAAGGCCTGGGGGCTGGATCCGGCCCAATTGCCTTCTAAATCCGAGAATCAGTGTGTTTTTACATGAGTAGAATGTGTCCTTTTACAGTGGTACCTCGGGTTAAGTACTTAATTCATTCCGGAGGTCCGTTCTTAACCTGAAGCTGTTCTTAACATGAAGCATCACTTTAGCTAATGGGGCCTCCCGCTGCCGCCGCACCGTCACTGCGTGATTTCTGTTCTCATCATGAAGCAAAGTTCTTAACCCAAGGTACTATTTCTGGGTTAGCGGAGTCTGTAACCTGAAGCGTATGTAACCCGAGGTACCACTGTATTAAGAATGCATCTCTGGGTTATTTGTGGGGCGTAGGAATTCGTTCATTTTTGTTTTTCAAAATATAGTCTGCCCCCCCCCCCAAGGTCTGAGGGACAGTGGACTGTCTGCTGAAAAAGTTTGCTGACCCCTGTTCTGAAGGCTAAAAGAAGCAAGGTTAGGATCCCAAACCCTCTCAGTACACCAGGGATCATCAATGTGGTCCACCCCAAATGTCATTGGAATAACAACATATGGCCAAAAGTTGTTGTTGGGCCATATAACACCAGTCCTAAAAGATCTACATTGGCTTTCACTTTCTGAGCACAATTCAAAAGTGCTGACCTTTAAAGCCCTAAACGGTCTCGGCCCTGGATACATAAAGGAAACCTTTAAAACATCGAAATGCAGAGCATGTCAGTAAATTAAAAAATATCAAATCAGCAATTTAACAAACACAGAATAAATTCATTATTTAAGTACACAAAACAAAGCAAGAGTTAACTGACAATAAAATTTCTGGTTCTGGTCTTCCTGCACTGGAAGAAGCCTTCCTTAGATACATTTCAGAGGGGAGGGTCATCTCACATACAGCTGGCTCCCCCTTCCTTACTCCAGAGGAGGCTGGCAGCAGCAAAAGGCAAATGTCAGGGAGGGCAATTAAGGTCAGCCTCTTTCCTAGCCTCCTGGCAGTACCAACTGGGCACGTATACTTATTGGATATACTGTATGTCCTACATCTCTTGCGGAACCAAGAGGAGAATCAAGACAATCAAACAAAAACACGATGTAAAAATAATAGCTGAATGGAGAATGTTCTGAACAAAGCATTAACTACTGCAAAAATCTTATGTACTTACTGTAATGTTACAGAAGTGAGATTGGGTTGGATGTGCACATAAGAGCCCTGTGATTCTAGAATGGTAAACCTGGGGTCTGTAGAAGAAGGAGGACTGCAAAACAAAGCTTCTGGTTCTAGTCTTCTTGCACTCTAAGAAGCCTGGCTTAAATACAGTTCATATCTTTTCACTTGCCTAGATGACATACAGCTGGTTCCCAGATCCTTACTCCAGAGGAGGTTGGCAGCAGCAAAAGACCAATGTTGGGGAGGGTGATGGGGGCCAGTCTCCCAGCCTTTTGGAAGTATCAACTGCTGGTACAGGACTTATTGCAGTTATTGGGACACCCTGCCTGCTGCAGTACAACAGATGGCCGCCAACTTTAGTTGTGCTTGGTATCTGTTGAAGATTTGTTTATTCAACCAAGCATTTGCAGATCCTAATTCCTAGCATTTTAGTGATATGTAGTTTCTTAGTTTCCTGTGGATTTGTGTGTTTTTGTGGGTGGGTGGGAGAGAGAAAGAAAGAAAGAAAGAGAGAGAGTGTGTGTGAGAGAGTTTCTAATATGGTCTTATTTTAATGTGTTTTGTAAACCACCCTGGCATTTGATAGTGAAGGGCAGAGGTTTATCTTATGTATCTAAGTAAGGAAGTAAATAAAGCATGACCCTGTTCTTAGCTCACCAACCTAGAGAAAGACAGTGCAATACAAGAAGTCATTCCCCACTCTGAATTTGTTGTGCTCGCCCTTAGAGACTTGCCACAATAACAGATCTGATTGGCTGTTTAGCTGGGTGACATTATCGCGTGTGACCCCCAGGATGGTAATAGTGGTGGGGAATGGTTTTGATGCAACTGTACAAAGGGTGGTGAACTATGTTGTTGTTGTTGTTTAAAAGTGTCTTTCAGGGAACATGTTGTTGTTTAAAAGTGTCTTTCAGGGAACACTTCCCATAGGGTTTGCATGGGCTGAGACTGTGCTCATCAAGAATACAGTGGTACCTCGGGTTACATACACTTCAGGTTACAGACTCCGCTAACACAGAAATAGTACCTCGGGTTAAGAACTTTGCTTCAGGATGAGGACAGAAATTGTGTTCCGGCGGCGTGGCACAGCATTAGCTAAAGTGGTGCTTCAGGTTAAGAACGGACCTCCGGAACGAATTAAGTACTTAACACGAGGTACCACTGTAGTCCCTTTTAAACATGGATTTCTCCTTCCCTACCACCAATTTATGATGTGAAATTGCTCTCATTGATGAGATAGGTATTGTTCCCACTGGAGGAACATTAGGTGCTATTTTGAGTCATCAGAATAGCGCCCCCCCCCCATCTTCTTTCCCTAGTTAGTAAGTAATATAAAGCTTTACAGCAATACTCCAGATCCATCTAAAAATCCACTCTACTTTCTATGAATCTAGTTAATGTCCATACCTGCCCTCCGTTTCCAAAACTTTAGCCCTGATTCAATCTATTGGAATCCCCTCCAGACCACACCAGGCCCTGCAACTCCAAAGACTGTTTCAACCTAAAGCATTACCGCTGGCATCAGATGAGTCAGAAATGTTTAATTTTTGCCGTGTACAGGCTGAATATATCCACTTCTCTGCACATCCATGCTTCACCAAGCTAATGTATTTGAGTTTCTGGAACAAGTTTACCTGTAGATTTCTATGCTTTCAAGGTCTTTTAGGATACATCCTGTTATCTTTGTCAGTGTACTAAGAGGATTTTAAGTCTCCAAGTGATCCTTTAAGCCTCTAATAATAGATTACTAAGGCATTTTCTGCATATTAAAAGATAATACATATAATGTGTAAAGTAATATATAATGGGCATTTCAATAATATATTAAGATTGCTAATGACTTTAATTTCTGGAATCTGTATCAGATAAATGTTTATTTCCCCTGGCCCTTGCATACTTAACATGTTTGTTTTGGAAGATGAGCACAGGGCCCTGCTTATGTGCAATTTTTAGACAAATAAATTAACACATCCACAACAAAGATATGCCAGATAAGTCAAAGGCTTGGGCTATATATATGTCCCTCCCTATGCATAGAACAGAGCAAAATAAACATGCAATTCTTAACAGCATCCTGGCTTTTAAAATAAAATCTATAATAGGAAATAATGGTTAACCTGAAAGGTTGCCATCACAATGACTTAAAGAGTGACAACTTTTTGATAATTTAACCAAAAGAATAAAGGTACACCATGACATACACTGACTTGCGTTATGTATACATTAGTGGCTTAAAATGCAGTAAGGTCATTTTCTCCTAAATGACTTGAAAGGTCATTTAAAGTCACAATTTTACATGGCTGCACACACCAAAGAGAGGGTGGGAATTTCTACACCCCATGTGTATTACCTGATTTGTTTCTCCATGCCTGCGCCAACCTATTCAACAAAGATTTTGTCCTAGTCAACAAAGCTTTTATCTGCACATGCACAGTACACACCTAAGGTTAGCCACCACTTGCATTTTTACAAAGGATGGAAGCTAGTTTGAGGGGAAACACATCGATCCACAGTATTTCTCAAGAAACCACAAGGATACATATTGTGGCCTGCATCATGTTAACTCAGCTTCGAACACCAACAGCGGGAACACACTGGAGCTGCAGTAAACAGCAGTGTACGCACAGCCTTGGTGCTTTCATACATGGATGACTCCATCTTGGAAATATCATCGCTCCAACTCCACCAGGCCAGCAACTGCATGTATCACAAGTGTGGCCAACATAATATTTTTTTTCCTCCACCAGTCAAAAGATTCAGGAAAAGGCTACAGACCTATCTGCATCAAACCATTGAATCAATCATATGCTTAGAACATAGGAAGCTGCCTTGCCCCGTGGACATGAGATTGTAAACAAGTTGATAATTTGTTTGGAAAAAATTTTTATCGATGTAAATGGGAGCGGGAGACGTGAGGAAGTCCAAAGAAGTGATGAAATTGTTGTAAAAGAAGTAAGATTGTTTATTATGTGTGCATTTATATTTAAAAACCTTAATAAATATTTATATAAAAAAAAAGGAAGCTGCCTTGCCCCAAGTGAAACCATTGGGCCATCTAACTTAGTACTTGAAATATACTTGGAGTCGAGAGTGGATTTCATGCTCTTTATTCAGCTCATAACTCAGTACATAACAGCACTGTCAACAGGCAACAGCTCTCCAAGGTTTCAGGCAGGAATTTCTGCCTGGAGACACCAAGGATTGAACCTCGGACCTTCTGCATACAAAGCATGAACTCAGCCACTAAGCTATGGCCCTTTCCCTACTGAAAATACCTGTTTAGTAGTCCTAGGCTACTGCCTGCTGACTGCTGCTGAAGCCCACACAGTTCTTACAGACCATGTCCCACCCTTTGAGAATTTTTCAGACCCAGTATCCTACCTTGTTCTCATGTTCTTTGGGCTTGTGTTCTTGAGCCTATTTCTCAGCTCTGCAGCATTTCCATACCGCCAGCAGCCATGCGGCACAAACTCAAGAGATAATACATTGTGACACAGCGTCGGCTCGCCCCGTCTGCTTAGCCCTGATTTATATCTGAAGACTTTCTAGCTGTTTTCTGCGGACAGCAACAAAGAAACAAAAGCTATTGGGGAAAGCCGGGCTGCGGATGAAGGCACAGCGTGTTCCTCCAGCATGTCGGAGGTGGTTTTCTCTCCTGCTCGACTGGTTGGTAGGGCATGAAGGAGGCTGAGGCCAAGTGAGGCCAAGGGCTTGATAGGATTTAGAAGTACCGTAATCCTAGGAAGAAGTAGTGAGAGCCCATGTCACTTTTGCATGAGGGAGAGCTCATCCAAGATCAGGAAGTAGGAGTGGTCAACCTTTCCTGATCAGGATGCAGTTTCAATGCTTTGCATACTTTATGGGAGCCATTGGTCCTATTATTATTATTATTATTATTATTATTATTATTATTATTATTATATACTCTTGGGGTTCTTCTGTTCTCTCTCTGCTGCCACCAACTTCTCTACACTCTCCATGCCCAGTGGAGGTAAATGGGGCACTGCCTCACCAACCTCAGCCAGCCCCCCCACCTGCCTACAAGGGGTCCAGGGGGTGGCACTGGTTGTCAGCTTCCGTCTCCTTTAGTGCTGCCCTTGCACAACTCAGCAGGGAGAAGGATGGGGACAAAACTGTAATTTGTTGGCTCAGCCTATCATTGACTCCAGCTCCGCTAAATGTTGGTCTCCTTGCCTTCCGCCTTGCCACTCTGATTCAGCATGAGCTATCACGGCCCGAACTTTCCTGTTTATCTTTCCTCCCTTAAAGGCTATGCTGCTACTTGCTGCTACTTACTAGAGAGAGAGCGCACCTTTTCTGGGGTGGCACTGAGCATTCAAACTCCATATCTACACCAGTTTGCCGGACGCCATCATTATTGTCCTTGAGCCACCCAGCAAAGATGGTCCTGTTTTCCTGATCTTTCCGTTAACAATCATGGTGTTTATCACTTAACACGGTTTGCTAGTTTTAGGCCCCATCTACACTATGCATTTAAGGCAGTATATTACCACTTTAAACAGTAATGGACATTCCTCCCCGCCACCCCCCAAAAAAGAATCCTGGGAATGGTGATTTATTAAGGGATACAATATTTGTTAAGGGACGCGGGTGGCGCTGTGGGTTAAACCACAGAGCCTAGGACTTGCCGATCAGAAGGTTGGCGGTTCGAATCCCCACAACGGGGTGAGCTCCCATTGCTCGGTCCCTGTTCCTGGCAACCTAGCAGTTCGAAAGCACGTCAAAGTGCAAGTAGATAAATAGGTACCACTCTGGTGGGAAGGTAAACGGCGTTTCCGTGCACTGCTCTGGTTCACCAGAAGCAGCTTAGTCGTGCTGGCCACATGACCCGAAAGCTGTACGTCAGCTCCCTCGGCCAATAAAGTGAGATGAGCGCCGCAACCCCAGAGTCGGTCATGACTGGACCTAATGGTCAGGGGTCACTTTACCTTTACTTTTACAAGATTGTTAGGAGAACCCTATTTCCAGAGTTTCCATGGAAGAGGGATCAACTGTTAAACCACTCTGACAATTGTAGCTCTGTGAGGGGATTAGAGATCCCCTCTTATAACTCCCAATAAACTACAGTTCCCATGCGTACTCATGCAGTTTCTTTTGCTCAAAAAAGTTGGGAATATTTATTTTATTTACCTGCAGAGGCTGAAGGTGGCACACATGGGGATATCTCAATTTATCATCAAAAAAATCCATGCAGCAAGTTAGGCAGAACAACACTGACTTGTCCAATGCAATGGCGGGGGGATCTCCTTCCACACACATAGCTGTTTGTAGTTATAAAGAAACAGCCCTTTGGGGTGATATGGTCCTACAATAATTCATAAGCTAGAAATATTGTTATAAATGACCTCCGTGGGAAATTCAGCTGCTGAAAATCAATATTACATTTCATGTGTTTTTGTCTTTATTGCATCTTGTGGGTTACATATATAGGAAAACACATAACCACAGAAAAATAATAGGAAAAAGTTAGCTTGTGGTGATGTTCCCCCATGAAAAATGAACAGATAGACTCGTGCATGGAAAAATCCATACCCACAAATGATCAATGAGTGAAGTTTTTTGTTAAAAAATTGTTGCTGGTCTGCAATTACTCTCATTTGAAGTGTTGCTGATCTGCAATTCAAATCTCATTTTAAAAATAAACCATCATTAATCTTGGACTCTAGGGTGTAGAGATAAAATCACCTGACTGATGTAATAGAATAAATCTTTAAGTTCTATCTTGACAGGCACAAGAAATGGGGTCTTCTCTGTGGTGGCCCCATCCTTTTGGAAGCATGTACCCTTTCCAGACTACATTTAAATTAGCCTGTTGTTTCAGTCCTGTCCTTGCTGGCTCATGGAGTAAGCCAGCAAGGCCAGCCCAAGGAACAATTGCAGGTAAGCAGTAGTTCAAGCAAGGGCACGGGCACACAGAAGGACAATCTGTGGCCTAATTCCAGCCAACAAGAGGCTCCAGAATAGAACACAGGTTTGGCAGAAAGGCATTGTCCCAACAGCTCCTCCAGACTGGTTCTGAGGTATCTGAGTTGGAACTACTGGAACCACACGAAAGGGCCTGCTGAATTCTGTCAGTGGTTGTCAGTAATAGGTCACCTTAAGAGGAGGTACTTGCTCACAAGGAGACTTTAATTTCTGAGGATTCTTTCCCTGAACTCTGCCGCTTTTCCTTATGGCGTGGGATTCAGCCTGCTGCTTAAAGTCCAATCATTCCCACAGGCTCAAGGCCCATTTAGCCTCAGCTTCTGAGAGTCCCAATTTAATAATAAGAATAATTTATTATTTATACCCCACCCACCTGACTGGATTTCTCCAGCCACTCACGGCGACTCCCAACAGAATAATAATGATAATAATAATAATAATAATAATAATAATGTGATAAAACATCAAACATTAAAAACTTCCCTAAACAGGGCTGCCTTCAGAAGTCTTCTAAAAGTCAGATAGTTGTTTATTTCCTTGACATCTGGTGAGAGGGCATTCCACAGGGCAGATGCCACTACCGAGAAGGCCCTCTGCCTGGTTCCCTGTAACCTCACTTCTCACAGCGAGGAAACCACCAGAAGGCCCTCGGCACTGGACCTCAGTGATGGGGGTGGAGATGCTCCTTCAGGTATACTGGTCCAAGGCTGTTTAAGGCTTTGAAAGTCAGCACCAACACTTTGAATTGTGCTCGGAAACTTATTCTTGTCCCTAGATCTAGTTGGGTCCTGGGGTTTGCTAAGTACTGTGGGGTCTAGGTCACCTCTGATAAGAAATCCTCTAGTTGGGGCATAACACAGGGCTACATTTTATCAACTCATCATCATTTATTTATTATTATTACATTTTTGGCCTGTATTGAAAACCATTTTGATGGTGTTGCTTTAATTAATTGTATGCACAGACAGACAGACAGACAGACAGACAGACAGAGACTTAATGATTGATTATTGTCTTCTCATTTTATTTTGTAAGCTACCTTGAGATGGCTTTCTGCTTGAAACCAGCCCTAAAAATATTCTCAATAAAAATGTTAAATAAGATGGACAGGAAGGCTGGTCAGGTGCCCAAGCACAGATTCTGCAGATAACATACATTACTACCAGATTGAGAGGGTTTTTGCTTATGAATCTTTCCTGCCCTGTCAATGCAAAATCTGAGCATTTGAATACTCTGCTGTGCCTGACATTTAGCCAACAATCTCCTATCACTGATGTCATGGTTGTTCTAAATAAGGACAGAACTGTGCGCTTAATCCTAGGAAATCTCTACTGAATTACAAGCTACGTCTCTAGTTTCCAATCCAAATGCTCTAAATGAAAATGAAAGAGGATGACTTGTTTACTAAAGAGACAATAGGCTCTGCTAAACCAAAGTGGGCCTTCTCCGTTGACCTGAGAGGGTTACCAACTTTAACCACAACTCCTTGAGCTGGGAAAATGGGTCGAATGGTGAAAGAAGAAACCCAAACTGGGGTGGGACTGCTATTGGGCCTGGCATTAGGACTGCCTTGAAACTCTTCACTCCTGAAACGCTTGCTTGTTAATATGGGCAGATTTACATGTGGTGCCAAACCATGGCTTGTCATTTCATGAGTAAGCAAAAATAGTAAAGGCAGATCAAATAGCATCTCTGTGAAAAAGGAGACATCAGCTTTTATTAATATTTTGCTAACGTTGACACTGGCCATTAATAATCATTATAGCTGCCACAGCCCTAAATGGGAAAGAATGTTAAAATAAACGAATGAAAACCTGCTAATGATCATTTCCATGAGCTATCTGTAGTCTGAAGCTGTCCTGATTTAGAAGCATTTGATGCCACCTAGTGGGGAATAGAGGTATGTCCTGATTATTTTTGACCAGGAACAGAATGGATACATATTTCCTGACTTGTGACCCTGAGCAGAAGTCCCAGATCTTTTAAGAGAGAAAACTGGTACAATACTGTACTTCAGTCTCTCTCTGGACAGCATCTGCATAGACGCCAATGCAAAAGCAGTCAAATATGGCAATATCAGTTCATGCAAGACTACACTTGCTGCTTTGCAAATCAGTTCCCATTAGCCAAAAGCAGCGGAGCATGTTTTCACCATTCAGTTTCATCAACAGAAGAAGCAGCGAAACAGAAAACGAGGGCTGATTCACATTTTGCGCAAGAGTGAGCCCATATATGGCACTGCAAGCGCTTGGATTGAGGAACTTTAGCCAATCCTTGAAAGGGAGACTGTATATAACCCACACTTTCTACTGGATTAATCTGAAATTTGAAACTGTGCCCTGCCTGTCAAAAAGCAGGAAGAACAAAATAAAGTAATCAGTACTCTTGGAGGGTTTAGTTGAACAAAGATTGTTTTCTGGTGAGGTTGAAATTGGCTGGAAACAAAAGAGGTTACTCAGTGAGTTTGTCACAGAGTCCTATCAATTTCTCAAGCCATAATTCCATTTTATAGCATGTAATGTTCCACAGTTACAAAACTATTAAAAACCCAGTATATAATGTGGGAACAAGCCTCTTGCACAGACAGTTTTAGGCTTCTTTGTATCGCCTTGTAAAATGTACCCCAATTCCTCCCATCCCTTTACTCAACTCTCCCACAAATTACTTAAGAACAACTATCTGAGGCATGCAGACTTGGCCAGGAGAATAATTGTGCTGATGTGAGTCCGTTTCAAAAAAAAGTGTTTTGGGAAAGGGAAGAAGGAGATTGTCCTTTGGCATTTAAGAGGGGAAAGGCGTCTTTTATTTATTCATTTCGAGATCAGGTGATAATACTGTGACTGGGTGTTTAATTTATTTACCTTCTGCTATCAAAATCAGCAAAGTGTTGTTGACAAGTCCCTTTCACAGTGCAAAGTGAAAATTCCATGTGCAGAGCTAAAATGAGGCAGTTACTTTTATTAGGCCAAGATATGAAGTTAATTCTGTGAATGCAATTAAAGTGTGTGTTTTTATAAGAAAAAATCTGGGATTTTGAGGGAATAGTATGAGGCCACAGGTGGAGATGATAGTTCAACCCTTCCATCCCACTCCCACTAACCTCCCCTTTTCATTTTCATCAGGTTGAAGTCCCTGTTCGCACCAATGTGGGCTTCCCTCTGATCCAAAAGCAACTGGGGTGATTTTCATCAGAATCACAGAAGGTGGCAGGGAAGCATTAGACTTCCCCTTCCACCTCATATGGTTCTGATGTTGCTTAGCCCCCACCCCACCCCATGGCTTTACATTTCATTTTGTCAATTTATATGCTGCTTAAATACAGTCATCTCTAAGGGGTGCATAGAAAAAACAATACAACGGTACAAAAAGAGTTGAAATAATAAAATCATAATTCAATGAAAATGCCTGCTGAAACAAAGAATAAGTGTTTAGTAGGCACCTGAAGTTCAAAAGGGAGAGGGCCTATCTAACCTCAACTGAAAGAGGGTTCCATAAAATTCGTCCATGGTACTGAATGGACAGCTCCTTGTGGATGTGAGCCACGTGTCCAAGCCATGCGGGGCCATTCACAGTGACTCCCCCATTGATCTCAGTGATTGGCAAGGGATATACCCAATACAAGAACCTTGAACATGAGCAGCCAGTGCAAGGTTTTGAGCAGATAAGTTAGGTGCTTGTAATAGTCTGTCCCCATCAACAGTCTAGCGACAGTGTTTTTTACCAGATGGAGCCTCCAGACAAGGCTCAGGGGTAGCTCTACATGGAACATACTGCAGTAATCAAGTCTTGAGGTTACCAGTGCATGAATCACCACAACATATGTGCTAATTGTATTCACACTGCAAACATCATGTCTAGTTTGGCCCTTAAGTGGTGGGAAACCTCTGTAGCCCTCCAGGTGTTTGTTGTGGGACTCCAACTCCCATTATCCTCAGTCAACAAGACCAATAGTCAAGGGGAGAAAGAGAGCCAAAGGGATGCTGGGGGATTTCAGTGGGAACAGAAACAGGAACAGAAATTGTTGGGTTTGCTTATTCACCCCAGATCCAGAACAAAATAAATCCAGCGAATATGATCGGTATTTGCTGTTGTTGTTTTTTCCATTCTGCAAACAATACATAATGAATGAGTTCTCCCTTGCTATTTGCATTCTGCTTTCTTTGCACTGAAATGAATGGTGTGGAATAATGTAATAATAATGTGATTAATTACATTATTCCATAATGTTGTTACTTTTTTACTTTTTTACTTTTTATTGCATTAGCAAGCAACATGTTTCACACACAAAAGTATGAGAAAATGATCCGAACATAAATACAAGTGATCAAATAATAAAAATATTCTAAAGGACCTTAAGAAATAATTTACAATAATATCCCTTATCAACAGTCACATACCTATGTAATTAGTTGCATAAAATTCAACCACAGCAGGCAGCAAGACAAATAATATAACTTTTGTCAGAAGCCGAACTGCAGCAAAATAGAAACAGTGACGCGACGAATATAGGTAGGAACAAAAATTGGTGTCTTCCTGCATCCCTGGCCACTGGTTCCTCTCCTTTGCCTTAGACGCAATTAAGCTGGGAGAAAGGCAGGGGGAGAGACCATAGGGAATTCAGCAATGACACTTGCTAGCTCTCTTCAGTGAAGACATCTGGAACCCTTGTCATTTGAAAAGGAATTCAAATTATGCATTTATGGCGCGGAAAGGCTTTTAGAGTAATTGTTTAAGTACCCCTGTACAACAGCAACATATTTTCCTATCCAACCGTAAATTTCAATTACACACTATCAGGTAGATCTAAGTCCTTTCCATGGAAATATGTACATGCGCTTATACGGGACAGAAAACAAGCAAATGCTTCTTTTAACCATGAAATGCAGTTGTCAGAGAAATAGTTGACATGAAAATAATTGTAATTGTAAAAATTGCATGTGAAGAGTTAAAATAGGAAGCAGTTGTTTTGACTAGGCCACAGGCAGTTCCTGTCTTTTCATAAAGCCATGCAAATGATTGAGTCAAGCAGTGCTAGGTGGGGTATGAAGTGCAAGATTTGTTTGCTTTGAAAATGCCTGTTTAGTTTTCCATAATGAAGACTGATCACTTTTTCATTTTCCTTTTTTTTTTTTTTAACTCTACACTCCCAGCATTTGCCGCTGGAGGCAAGACATACACTGTGTTATTCCTGCTTTATTTTTCAAGTGGAAAACAGGGTGAAAATTAATTTACTCTCTGTATTTATAGTACTAGAGCACCTCCTCCCTTCCCTGACAACATCCCTCGCTCCCTAGCCTCAAGCAGCAGGGTCTAGACCTGAAACTGTGCCAGATATACCTTTTGATTTTATATTTATTTTTTGAAAGAAAAAGAAACAGTTTTATTCTGAGGGTGGCTGCCAAAACTGAACTCAAGGACCACACCAGAAGTGGGTGTAACCCCAAATCCTAGGAGAGCCTCATACCTCAAGCTACATGTGTTAGATGATGACAAGAGGTTAAGCTAAGCAAGCTCTATGCATGTGAATGGGATAGTCCTTTAAGCAGGGTTTCAATGCACTGTATGACAAGCAAAAGAGAAAACAAATCCTTGCAATGAACATTGTGCTTTGTTGCATTCTCTTTGACGGACCTGGCCCTAGGAGTGAACTCTTACCTGGCAACCTCAGCTGTTGGTTTGACACTGATATACCCCCAGCCTTGTCTCTAAGCAAGAGGAAGCGGGGTCCAAAGGGCAAAAACCTACCAGGGACCTCATCTTCATTGCCTACTACAGGAACAAAGGAGCACTGCTCTTCGGACAGCTCCTATTCATTTCAATGGGGCTTACTCAACATTCTGATGGATTGTGCCCCCCAAAATATGCCCATAAGAAAAGCAATCCAAAGGATGCTATTTTTTTGGGACCATGCTCTCGCGTGTGCCCTAAAATGTGTTTTGGGACACTGCGTGAGATAGCAGTGCCCAAAATGGCCAACGTACTCTCGTGAAAAAACAGGACCTGGACACTTGCAGGATATGCTATGTGCTCATCTATGTATGTGTATAGAGCATGATAAGGGGTGTTCCAAAATGTGCCCTTTGGCATGACCCAGCCCTCAAATGTGCCAATTTTATCAGGTCATCCCGAATTTACAGAACTTACCCTGGCTTCTGAACCCGATTCGGGATGCCCTGGTTTTCCCAGAGGCCACTCTAGGCCGCGTGGCAGGGCCTAGGGCGACTTTCCCAAAGCTGCTCTAGGCTGCTGAGAAGGAGGCTGAAGGCTGTGAAGGCAGGGGAGGGGAAAGAAGGGGGTGAGTGGGCAGGCAAGGAAGGGGTCAGCAGTAGGGAGGGGGCGAGCGACGGAGATGGTTGCCCTGTTTTTTTCTTACAAAATGTTGGAGAGTATGGGATTCCTCTTGCAGGAAGTCACTGTATGAACATTTATCAGTATACACATAGTGTCACTGCACACTCTTACTCCTCCTCGTGAGATTTGAGTTTGCATTGTTATTAGCGGCATCTTTGGGGATGGAGTGTGTTGGCCCAACATTAACTATGTGAAGGGCTTCATCTGAACCACCCCAAAGTCTGCCTCATTCACCTTATGGGAGTACAATACCACTGAAGTGAATGAGGAAGCTTGAATTCCATTTTCTTCTAAATAATCACCACGCAGATGCAAAACACGATGATTTCACAGGGCTCAAGCCTTATGATCAGATACTAGCAATGTGTTTCCACTCATGCACAATGATAATGAGGGGATGTGGAATCCATTTGAATCATGCCAAACTGGATTTTTTTTTAATCAGACTCATATTTGCAGAACAGTTTCATTTAAGCATGTTCAAAGTCACATGCTCAGAGATTGGCTTCCTGGCACCTCCTCAGAAACTCTGCTTGTTCAAGGTCAGAGAATTGCCTTCACATTCCATGTAAATTGCTCAAGCTGAGCATTTATCATATCTGGGAATAAGCATCAACAAATTGTTGGAGCCTCACATGCATCAGAAAGGAAGTGAGAAACTGTGCCAGGGATAGGGACAAGCACATTTTATTAGATGCCACTCAAGATCACATGACCTAAAGCTGCGCCTGTAGTTACAGGGTAGACAAAAATAATGATGTTCAAATAATGTGGGTCAGCTGGGGGGATTTTTTTTTTTGGGGGGGAGATTAATCAATTTGTTGTGAAATAAGCTTTCAAAACATAATGCAAAGGCATCGGACTTTTGTAAGCATGGCAAAGATAAGAAAGATAAGAGAGATTGCTGCGTGCAAATAATGCATTGCATGGCGCCCTGTCAAAGTCACAATGTCACAAACATTTATCGTGGAGTGTTTGCCTGGAACAGCCTTTGAAAACAGTTGTGGTCTAGGAATGCAGGGGTCAACATTTACATGAGCCTACATAGCTCAGTTGGTTAGAGCGCAGTGCTGATAATGCCATTTGATCCTCATATGGGATAGTTACAAATTCCTGCATTGCAGGGGGTGAGACTAGATAGACAATTCTCCTTTCTTGGGTGCCAACTTGAATAAAATATTGGGAGGGCAGGTAAGCCCTGTCGTAAATAATCGATCACATGATGTGTGCGCACACACCATCTGAATGGCAATGCCCATCAACTTGGGGGACCCAGCCCTCTCAAATATTTTATTGGGGTTTCTGAAGGGACCCTAGCCCCTCAAAGTTGGCTCCTTTGCTCACTTCCAGCACTACAATTCTATGATTTATTATCAACTCCACCCAAGTCTCCTTTGACTCTCCCCAGGTCATTATTTCCATCCTGCCACCCGGAGGGACTTGTGGGCTATTGGTCCATCTATCTGAGTATTGTCGTAAGCCAGGGTAGGTAAAAATTTTCACCCTGAGAGCCACATTCTCATGCCAGTGGTGGGCAGGACAACAAACATGAATGCAAACACAATCAATCCAGCAACAGTCGGCAGGCAAGTGTTCCAAGATGAAGTAAACAATATAGTGAGCCTCTGCTTGCCTTAAAGCTATAATAACACACTGTGTGTGTGTGTGTGTGTGTGTGTGTGTGTGTGTGTCTTTCTATATATATATAAACATTGCTGTAATGCTGGGCCCTGGATGCAGTGGGAAATTGCTCTGTATACTTGAGCCATTCTTCTTACAATTTATCTGATTTTTGCCACCCAGCTCATGTTCTGATGTGATGAGGGAGTTTTTTTCCTCTCAAAAAAACCACACACATCCCAACGTTTTTCAGCCTACAGGGTCCATTGGAGGAGGGTGGTTTTTTTTAGTTTCCAAGGACTGAGGTCAAGCATTAGCTACAGCACAGAGGCCGTGTATTTATACTTATTATTGTGTGAAATGATCAGTGCTGGAGACTGGTCCATTCGGACAATCTGGGCACTGCCCCACCATCCACAGTCTGCCCTTAGCCAGTCCCCAGCTGCCTGCCTTCTTATTTGTAACCAGCCAGGGCATGGCTCTGCCTAGCATTGGTGCTTGCGCCACCTACTGTTGGCCTCCCTGCATTCTGCCCTACCAGTCACAATCAGCACCATCCACCACTGTATATGACTAATAGCATGGAGTTTCTATATCACGGAGCATCATGGCTCTGCCCAGTAATTAGAAGCACTTGCTTCTGAAAAGGTTTTGGCATTCCTGGCTGCAATCTAGGAAGCCCAACACTGTCCTCAGATGGAGCCCTTGTCTTCAAGGCAGGCAGGGATGACCTATAGTCTGGGATGATGGGAGTTTTTAGTGACAACAACATTTGGGGTACTACAGATCCCCTCCCTGAAATAAGGGATCTTGCTCCCTTTCATGTGTTTAAAGAGAACCAAACAAATAATTTCTGTCTGATAACTAGGCAGATATAATTTTGTAGCATAAAAGGAAAGAGGGAAGATGTTTTGGATTCTGCTTCTAGAAAGTAAAAAGCACCGCAGACCAATATACAGTGGTACCTCAGTTTAAGTACTTAATTCATCCCGGAGGTCTGTACTTAACCTAAAACTGTTCTTAACCTGAAGCATTACTTTAGCTAATGGGGCCTCCTGCTGCTGCCACGCTGCTGGAGCATGATTTCTGTTCACATCCTGAAGCAAAGTTCTTAACCTGAGGTAATATTTCTGAGTTAGCGGAGTCTGTAACCTGAAGCGTATGTAACCTGAAGTGCATGTAACCCGAGGTACCACTGTATGTTGTAAGTGTTTTCACAACTAATTAGCATGTACTCTTGTTCAGGGAACATATGAATGAAAAATGGGAAATCTGATAAATTTAGTCCACCCTGTCAGTAGATGGCCATGATAAAGCCAAAGCAAGATTACCGTAAGTTGGAGTCCATCTGTCCCAAACAGAAGCTTCACATCTTTCCCCAGACCTACAAGGCTATACTGTACTAAAAGCAATAACATTGAGAGCCTTTTCACATTGCCAGGAGAAAGAGCTGTTATCAAATGGCAAGCTTATCATGTGATAAGCTTGTCTCCACTGCATGTATTATGATAGTCATTTCATGCAAACAAGCTGCCACATGTCAGTTGCGTTGCCGTGCGAGGGACAGGAGGAAAGGGTTATGTGAGAGCCTGAAAACAAGAATAATCTGAACTGCAGACGATTCATTCCAATGTACAACACAGCCCTATGGCTGCTCACTTAGAAGTAAATTAAGTAAAGTTCAACGAGACTTAGGACCAAACTGCACGTTAGATTGCAGCCATTGGTGAATGGCTTGATGGCCTCTTCTCAGCTACAAAGTGTTCTCTCAGCTACTTTCATTTCTGTCAGAGCCAATGAATGTGCCAAACCCTTGTCAAGGAGGAGGAAGCAGCTGGGGAACATTGCCATGCTCGGAGGCAGCATGCTTCTGAACGCTAGTTTCTGAAGACCACAGGAGAGGAGAGCACTCTTGTAACGTAGGTCCTGCTTCCTGGCTGCCTACAGGCATCTGGTTGGCCACTGTGAGAGCAGGATGTTGAACTACATGGGCCATTGGCCTGATCCCAGCAAGCTCTTTGTATGGTCTTATGTAGTCGGAAAACTGGCCATCAGGGAAAGGGTTTGGCCAACCTTCCCTTCCCCCAGTGTTTCTTGACCACAAAGAGAGACAGTGTGGTGAGTGTCTAGGGATTCAAATCCCCACTCAGCCAAGAAACTCATGGGGTGGCCTTGGACCAGTCACATGCAAGCATGGTAACTCAGTTGGTTAGTGCTGAAAATCCCAAGGTTGCAAGTTCAAACCCCGTATGGGATACCTGCATATTTCTGCATTGCAAGGGATTGGACCAGATCATCCTCAGAGTCCCTTCCAACTCTACAATTCTATGATTCTATGTCCACTCACTCTCAGCCTAACCTACCCCACAGGGTTGATGGTGAGGATAAAATGAGGAGAGGGAGAACTACGTATGATGCCTTGAGCACCTTGGAGGGAAGAAAGTAGGGTATAAACACAACAAACAAATGTGGGCCAAGTCCCAAGGTGGAGAAACTGGAGCAAAACAATGATTTGGGGGGAAGGAATTAAGGCTGCATCTGTACCATACATTTAAATAACATTTCCTTCCCTCAAAAAACAATCCTGGGGACTGTAGTTTGTTAAGGGTGCTGGGAAATGTAGCACGGGGGAACTACAGTTCCCAGGATTATTTCGTGGAGGAAGATGTGCTTTAAATGTATGATGTGCATGCAGTCTCAGTACATCCTTTCCACGTCACCATGTCATCTCCCCAAACTGCTTTCTGGGTGCGGGGGAGAAAGGTTTATCGATGGCCTGTTTCATACTCAGGTGTTTTGCCTAACTCAGTCCTTAAAACTAGTTGACTTTGCTTATGTTCTGCCCCATCTACAAAACACCCCTCTGCGTCATGCCACAGGGCAAACATGCACCTCTTGAGGTACGCCCCTCCTGCCACTCAACAGAGTATTTAGGAGCTGGGGATACAACGCGGACACGTGGACCAGCTGTGTGAGTCGACTCCTCAGCCAAGCGCAGCACAGCTATCATTTACCTGGAACCTTGACAGCAAGCCAAAGGGAACAGTTATATAACCAACTCAGAAAGTTAAAAATGAGTGGGACAAAAACAAACAAGTAAGAGCCACTTTTGCTTGAAAGAACACTCACCCTGACTTACTACACATTTTATTATTACACCGTTGGGCAATCAGGGCCCTCACATAACTGACTTTAAGGGGAAAAAACATACGTACACACAAATGATAGAGGGGTAACGCTAATTAAAAAGTACGGGCAAGATGTTGAAAGGCAATAAATTGTTTTAACAGCCACCGTAACATCAGTGCTTGCAAACATGTTGCTTATTTGCTACACCTGGGCTTTCAAAATGAGAAGATTATAATCTTGCTGTTTCTTTTTTGGCAAAACAGCACGGAGCTGTTTTTACCAGTCAGAAGTGCAACCAAGATGGTGGATCAACCGCTAAAATCCAAGTTGCTCAGTGCCAGCTGTTCCTCTTCCCGATAGTCATCTTGCATCTCTTTTAAAAGCTACTCCTCCATCTTCCATTTGCTCCATGACTTCCATTTGTTTGTTTCTCTCAGTTTCCTGTTTATTTCCTTCAGTTCCCAAATACATTTCAGGAAAAGTGTTTTTAAGGGGTTCCTAACAAAGGTGGAGGACGTGGGTGACACTGTGGTCTAAACCACTGAGCCTCTTGGGCTTGCTGATCAGAAGGTCAGCAGTTCGAATCCCTGCGACGGGGTGAGCTCCTGTTGCTCGGTTGCTGCTCCTGCCAACCTAGCAGTTCGAAAGCATGTCAAAGTGCAAGTAGATAAATAGGTACCGCTCCGGCGGGAAGGTAAACGGCGTTTCCGTGCGCTGCTCAGGTTTCCAGAAGCGGCCTCGTCATGCTGGCCACATGACCCAGAAAAACTGTCTGCGGACAAACACCGGCTCCCTCAGCCTGTAAAGCGAAATGACCGCCGCAACCCCAGAGTCATCTGCGACTGGACCTGTCAGGGGTCCTTTACCTTTAACAAAGGTGGACAGCTGAGGTGTGTTCAGTTATTATTTTACAGTCAGTACCATATATATATATATATATATATATATATATATATATATATATGCTTTCGTAGATTTTCACGGGTACAGGAATGCAGGTTTTGGTGTCCTCGGGTGTCTTCCCGTGTAAAAGTTGGGGTGTCTAGGCGACGTTTCGATAAACACAAAATCCTCCATAAACACAATATCAAATCCTCCATAAACACAATATCAAAACAGCCTTTTGCACCAACCAAAAAATAGCCAATATCCTCAGAAACCCCAAGGATAAAATCCAGTTGGAAAACCAAGGGATCTATGAAATACCCTGCAAAGTCTGCCCAGCCACGTACATTGGACAAACAAACAGACGAATAAATGCACGTATCGCAGAACACAAGAATGCCGTCAAAAAAGAAGAAAAAACTTCCTCTCTTTTCCAACACATGAAAGAAACAGGACACGAAATTAATTTTGCAGATTCCAAATTGCTCTTTAACACGGAACATCACCACAAGAGAATAATCATGGAAGCCATCGAGATAGAGAAACACCCTCACAACATGAACAAGCGTGACGACACATCCCGCTTGCCAGACATCTGGAAATTAGCCCTCCCCACAAAAACTGACACCAGATCCAGAGGCACACAGAACGCCAACACCAATCAACCACACCAGACCCAAACCCAGACCCTCTCCACAGATGAATTACAGACACCATCCAGTAGCCAATCCATGGTGGCACCTCCGGATGCTGCACCCCCCTGCAATCCCTACACAGACCTGGCTGACACAAGCCACAAAACCACAGCTCGCCCCTATACACGAAGCCAAGCCAGAGCACAACTAAGTACAGTACAGCCATCTTCTCAGGAAAACTCTTCACAAAGTTCAAGAGGTCAAGACACAAAGACTTTAACAACTAATCCACACCTAATGACCCACCTAAGTGGTACTCAGGATATCACTCAAGAAATCACTCAAGATATCTCTCAAGTAATTAAGGAACAAAAGAAGAAAAGGCACACTAGCCTGGGAACTTCCTCTCTGCCCAGAACATTGGAGGCTATACACCACACCCCCTCTACAGTATTTATAGGAACTCAAACACTGAGATCCTGCTCTGTTCCAGTAACAAGAAGCCGAAAGCACCAGCCTGAAGATGACGAGTGAGACCTCGTCGAAACGTCGCCTAGACACCCCAACTTTTACACGGGAAGACACCTGAGGACACCAAAACCTGCATATATATATATATATATATATATATATGGGTGGGGACTGATATGTAGCTCTGAATTGGTATTTCATATCACAACACGTGTATCATGGCTTAGCATAAACATAAGAGATCATGCTACTCCTCAGTCATTTTGCTGAGTCATTTTGCTGCTGTGCCTGTGTTGAACTAAGCAACAGATTGGCTTAGCATGTTATCTGAACCCAGAAGTCACGGTTTAGCTCTTCTGTACAAACCATGAGTGAAAACCATAGGACAGACCTTGGTTACAAGCTCATGGTTAATTTGAAGAGAGCAAACAGCAAACCCAGGTTTGGACAACACTCTAAATCAGAGTCTGGTTGAGAGAGGCAATAAGCAAGACCAGAACAGGAGCAAAGCAAAGTGGTCATTATCTGTTCTCTGGAAGCCCACACATTCACAGTTTAGCATGTCACACAAGCACACCAGAGAGCACGAGATTGCTTTGCCACATATGCTTATTCTTGCCAGCATGCACAAATTAGACTGAAGTAAGTTCTGAGGAAAAAGGATTACCACTTTCCACTGGTAATTAATTTCTATGCCGCCCTACTATACTGCAAACTCATAGGGTGTTTACCCCTTCTAATTAGCTGCCTCCACATGTTCAATAATCTATTTGCTTCCTGTATTCAGATTAATTGGCATCATTCCCAGTCCTCTAGCTACTCTATACTGGAAGGCAGCTAACATAAAGGGTTGCACAACCCCAATTATCTCTGGTTAAAATGTAATGTCTATACAGAGCAAACATAGATGAAGGCCTAGTTCTCAAGTACAGTGGTACCTTGGGTTGCAAACAGTCTGGTTTGCATATGTTTTGGATTACAAACACGTCAAACCCGGAAGTGCGTGTCCTGGCTTGCAAACTTTTTTTGGATTACAACTCATTTTTTTGGATTACAAACAATTTTGGGGGAGATGCCCCATTGGCGAAAGGGCACCTTGGGTTACAACCTGTTTTGGTTTACGAACGGAACTCCAAAACGGATTATGGTTGTAAACCAAGGTACCATTGTACTGCTGATGAATATTCATAGGATTTTTTAAAAAACAAAATTGCAAATTGCTGCAGAAATGTAGAGGACTGAATTTAGGATTTGAAAAATGAGTGATCCAAAACAGCTTCCACTTCTACCTGTGACTCTGTCCATGATCACTTGTCGCACCTATTATCCAGAATCCAATGAATAATGCAATTGTAGCATGGACTTCTGATTCTTCAACAGCAGCCACCATGTTCTGCGGCAAGCTCATTTGAAAATGGAGGGTGTTTCAAGGACAGCCTTGATACGTCATATGGAGGAGGGTCTGCTGCACAATTAAAAGGTAATAATTCCACTCAGCCTGCTAAATCTTTGGGTGTGCCTAAGGCAGTTAACTGGATCCCAGCCATCATGCTGATCCCTGTGAGTGTGAATCTGGGGACAGTCCGGACAGCTCACGTGGACTAAAAGTGCACTGCATGAACTGGCTGACAATTTCATTGGCAGCTGGACAACAGTGCTTGTGCATTTACCAGATGGTACGAACCTGTCTAACAATTAACCATTACAGAATAATGTCATTTCTCCAGAAGTCCAGGGGGAACATCCAAACTGCTTGGATAATCATACATTTTGGATAATAACTTTTTTTGTATGACATAAAGTTTCATTGCATGAAGCTAGACTGGACACAAACATGGGGTTTAGTAGCCCTAGAGTAAGAGTCAGCAGGTATGATTCTATGTGTGATGGGCCTCTAAAATTCCATGCTCACTTTCTGCTTTGGGGGTGTGGTGGCATTTACTCTAATGGATGAGGACCCCAATTACAGATTTCAAATGCAGTCTAGACTCAGAACTCTGCAATTCCTGTGTATTTTGGAAACACAGACAAGACAAGAAGGACAAAGGAAGGAAGCCATTTTTAAATGCCAGATTAACATGGGAGATAAACCATTGTGATATAGTTGAGTAGCTGCTGGCTGGCTGTGTTTTATTCTCTCCCTGCTAACCTTGCTGTTCAAATTGCACACTGTGTACGAAGAAGTTCAATGGCAATTGCTATGCCCATCGCCATACATCCATTCATATGCACATCTGTAGTGTGTACAGACTGTGTCCTGGGCTGTATCTTGGGCTGGGTTGACATTTGATATTTCAAGACAAGAGTTTAAAGACTTGCGGCCCACATCCCCACAAAGAAGAAGAAGAAGAAGAGTTTGGATTTGATATCCCGCCTTTCACTCTCTTTAAGGAGTCTCAAAGCGGCTAACATTCTCCTTTCCCTTCCTCCCCCACAACAAACACTCTGTGAGGTGAGTGGGGCTGAGAGACTTCAGAGAAGTGTGACTGGCCCAAGGTCACCCAGCAGCAGCATGTGGAGGAGCGGAGATGCAAACCCGGTTCCCCAGATTACAAGACTACCGCTCTTAACCACTGCACCACACAGAATGCAAAGCATTCTGAGAACCCCCTTGATTGAAGTGGCACAAAAGATTGCCAAAACATCGCTTCATCTGCAAACTCCTCTTCTCCTTTTGAGCCCTTTCAATGCTACTGCTAAAAAGATACTTGCAAATGGAGCTCTCAACTTCATGACCTTTCCTCCTTCCAATTAAAAAACACTCACATACCTTCAGCTGCAACGGGAGCGAGCAGTACTGCTGGCTGCCAGGGGCAAGTTCTTTATGCCAAGTACAGTTAATAATATGTAACATTTGTATAGCTCTATGTATCTGCAAACATTGTATAAACATTTAACTAGTTAATCTCATTGAGCTGCCTTACCTCTGCCTTACCTGAATAGCTCTAAAAGGTAATGAATAAACACTTGAGCTCTTACTCCTACACCGCAGGGCCTATCAGAGGAGAACAGCTAGAGAAGACTTCTCCAGATACTACCTTGCCCATTAGTCTCTACTTTGATGGTCAACAGTTTTTGAAGGCCAGAGAGAGGCCATTAACCAGTGGAAAACCTCATGCTTAGCATATAAAAGGTCTCAGGTTCAACACCATCTCCAGCTAAGATCTCATGTAACAGGACTAAGAAGCACCTCTCCCTGGACCTTGGAAAGCCATGACAAGCTAGAGTCCAACTCAACTTCATACGCTTATATGAGTGTTAGCAAAGTCACTTCAATAACACAGAAGGAACCTGGAAAGAAAAGTGCT
Organism: Podarcis erhardii; assembly: GCF_964252035.2. Classification (NCBI taxonomy): domain Eukaryota; kingdom Metazoa; phylum Chordata; class Lepidosauria; order Squamata; family Lacertidae; genus Podarcis; species Podarcis erhardii. Next base: position 40,423,458 of record NC_138512.1, read on the forward strand.
GGTAACACTTGATTGAGCAAAACTGAACAGAAACAGTGAATAATTTTAGGAGAAATAAACAGCTACGTTTCGTCTCTCTCAGTCCATGCTTTGTACATAGCAGGAAGACTTTCAAATGACTATACAGGGGAAAACATCCTCAGAACTATACAGTAAATCACAGCTATCTCCGTGAAAATCATGTTGCTCTGCTAAGTAACATCTCCATCCATCCCTTCTTGGCTAGTTAACTTTAATACTAACAGAATCACCGGTAAACGTTAAGTCACACAGTGAATGATTTCTGCTGTTTCACTTCCAACAGTGTGGTCCTTTCAGACAAGAGATTACAGGTTAATGTTGTCAACCCATTGCCCACAAAGAAAAGACATTGCTAGCATGGTTGTGTGTGTTTGTTTATTTATTTATTTATTTATTCATTCATTCATTTATTGCAAAGGTCTGATACTTCCTAGTGGGACCTTACTGGAACATATTTATGGCTTCAGTGATTTTTTTATTTAGGGAGTAATATTTAGTTTCTCTGAACATAACTTCCAAGGGAACAACCATGTTAGTCTGTAGCAACAAAAAAATCTTTAAGCACTTTATGTACATGTAGCATGGCATAAACATTTGGGAACTAAAGTGCACTTCATCATATGCAAGATCCATCAGACATTATGCCATCATAAATGTGTTATTAGTACTCAGTTAATTCCCCCAGCAAATCATATTAGCCTATAGATTTTGCATGGTCTAACACCCTACTTCCAAAGCTGCCAAGGATGTTCCAGTCTCACATATTAGCATTTGTGAACTCCCGAGACATAAACATTTCTCCTTCACCTGCTACACCAGAAGCCTTCTAACAAAAGGGGTGAATCTGTCAAATCACACACACAAATACTGAAAGCCCTGCATGTGATATGCAACGTCTACTCTTAACTGATCCTTAAGGCAGTGTTTCCCAACCTTTGGTCTCTAGCTGTTTTCGGACTACATTTCTCACCATCCCTGACCACTGGTACTGCTAGCTAGGGATGATGGGAGTTGTAGTCCAAAAGCAGCTGGAGACCCAAGGTTGGGAAACACTGCCTTAAGGAGTGAAGGACACAGACTGTCTCTGGTTACACATTAGTTGGAGATGGAGCCTTTAAAGTACTTTTGTAACTGAGGTTCCAATGTAATTATGGGGTCGGTATGAAAGTGTCCTGCCGCAACAGGAAAGCAGTTTCATCACAACTTATGTCATATTTGTCAAGCACTTTAGCAAAGAACTAGGCATTCTATGATTTGTTATTTGTTGCAAATTAAGGAGCCCTCAAAAACAAAAAGTGCTCTGTCAGAACATACTGTTCTTGAGTAAATCACAACCTGTGAAGTGCTACTCTATGAGAGTAGTATTTACACCAGAAAAAGAATAGGATTCAAAAACAATTTTTAATAAGCACACCCTGACCGACACATTACAGACGAGACTCAGACAAGGTTTCCTCCCTTGCTTGGGAAACCAGTTCACAGCTAGAGCTCCTGAAACTCTGAAGAACTTCCCATTAGTGACTGGGGCAACCCAACAGCTGTTCGTGAAAAGAACTCAGGAAGGGGGTGGTGTCAAGACACTGGGAGGGAGAAAACCCTTCATGGAACTTAATAAAATCAAGGGGGGGGGGAGGGACAATAGGTGGCCATCAGAGAGTCAGTTTTGAAATGACAACCCGAAAAAAGTGAGTCTCTTGCCTCTTTTATAAAAATTACTGGTGCTAAAATGGAGGAAGGTCTTCTCTGCCTTTAGGCCACTCCTTTATTTTAAATAAATAGTATTGGCTTTGCTTTTGTACTTTTGAGATCAGTAACAGCCTGATTCTGCAAATATTTGCAACAAGCTGTTAGCACCATTTCTGTACTGGCAAAGCTTCTTGGAATCCTGTTCATGTTCAGCATCCTTTGGACTGCCTGGTCCAGGGACCTTGAAACTTGGTGCTTTAAGACAACAACAACAACAACAACAACAACAACAACAACAACAACAACAACAACATGATTAACATGTTGCATTAAAGCCACTTCTTTGCTCACATCTGATCCAGCCAAGACCTTGCACAATTCACCTATACGATTTGTGGGTGCAACACTGTGAGTTTTTCTGCGTAGGTGCAACACTGCCACAGGAGACACAGGCAGAAGGGCTCTTCCTCCTATTGCTGCCCATTTTTGTCTTGTAAAACAAGACTGTGGGATTAGGCTGCAAGGCTCAGCCAAACCAAGATATTTTTCCTTCTCTATTAAACACTACATTTCCCCCACTAGCTGGCAACCTGGATTTTTTCCAGAAGGGAATATAGCCCTTGAGGTGAAAAAGGGTGCCCTCTCTTGATTTAAAGGTGTAGGAATGGTCTCTGTGTTAAAAAAAAAAATATGGCAATCATGCAAGCCAGTTGTGGTGCAGATTCAGGGCAGAGGCCTTGTCACTTGATTTCATGTTATTGTGGCTTCTCCCCACCCCCTCCCGTTCTTAAAGTGTCCTTAACCAAATCCCATTAACAACTTGCTCTTGTCATGAGAGGACAATGCCACTTGGTGGAGCAAAGAACCACTTTTCATTAAACATGTCTGAACTTGAAACTAAATATTAAAAAATATGTTTAAACATGCAGTTAGTGTACAGTGAGTTCTCCAAGAACCCTATGAAGAACTAGTAACTAACAACTAAGGCCCCAACTAGACAACGCAGTGTAATTTAATGCTTCTTTGCATTCAATGTGCGGATTTTTAAAAATGCAAATTGAATTAGAGAAGGGTTTATACTTAATGGGATCAGAGAAGGCAAGGAGGATTTAAAAAAAAAAAAATTTTAAACCCTCTCCTACTTTTGAAAATCCCTCTTCTGAAGCTAGTATTTGCATGGGGGGGGGAGGAATCCCCCATGGAATCAAAGGAAAAACTCATTTAACAATCTGTCTAGTTTGGACCTGCAGAGCTAGCAGAGGGTCTAAGTGAAGGACAAATCTGGGGATGCTTGGAGAGAGAGAGAGAGGCAGACAGACAGACAGACAGACAGACAGAGATGTGGACTCTACTGCTTTAGCATATGGTCATGTTGAGAATAATAGTATTCAATGTTTGTTAAAGTTGATATAGTTCATTGTTAGCATAAAACAACAAAAATAGCTTTTTAAATTTAAAAAAATCCTCTTTTGGCCCTGATGTTGTTCATTTAGCATAGAGGGATTGCCATTCTATGTGGAGAGCCTGAAATGCATCTCTTATAGGCACAGAGCCTCTACCTGCTAAAAGGGTTCCCTGTATTCTGCCTCAATATTTACTAGAGCAGGTATGTACAACCCTTTCAGACCCAGAACCCACTTTTAACCCAAACATGCATTTGGGGACCTATTTCTTAATCTTTTACCATACATTTGTATGGTAGTAGTGCTCTCGTTGCGACCCACCTTGGATCAAGGCACAGCCTGTACGTGGGTCCTGACCCACCAGCTGAAGACCAGTGGCGTAGAGCAACTGCACCGCTTTGCATGAACTTGCTCAAAAGCTTGTAATGACACGGTGAAAATAAATACAGCTTATCTGAAACAACAACAACTTAATACGATTTAAACAATGTTAATTTAAGGAGCTGTTTACTGCATAGGTGCACCCAGCCCTGAGTACTGACCCAAGGGTTATACCTTGGCCTCGTTTCAAAAGTGATCTGTTTGCAAGGATGATCTGTCTCTCTACAGCCCACTGAGGGGCAGAGAGTGGGGAGATGTGGGTGGAAGAAAGCAAGGGAAAATATAGCACCACCCACTTAGCCCACAGGTCAAATTGGGCCCACTGAGAGGCCATTTTACCCAAGCCATATCTGCAAAGCAACCATTGGGAGCTTTTGAGTGCCCATCTCATTGTTCCTCAGTAAGCGCGGGATGCACGGGTACTTTGTAATTTGGCATCAAAAGCAAACCCCAGTGACGCTGGAGCTGATTCTCTCTGAACATGGGGCTTGCAAGGCTCATGTACTGCAAGAATCTTAGCGGTTGCTGTTTCATTTACAGTTCAAGGTTTAGATTAAAGCAAAGAAACAAAGGAAGAATTAGAATGGCAATAACTGTGCATTTCCAAATTGTCATTAGACATTTAGCACCGGATGTCATACAGCGTTTAGGTGACTGACAGGTGAGTGGTCTGGTCTGGCCTGCCCATCAAAAGTGACCTGCAAAGATTATGCCAGGTCCCCACCCCTGCTCATCATTCCAACAACAACAACAACAACATTCCACACCCCTGGTTTAGATAAAAGGGCACCATAATTTGCTATTTGGAAGACTATAATCCTGGATCACTCTGAAATCCTTATAAGAACCCGCTGGATCAGGCCAGTTGCCCATCTAGTCTAGCATCCTGTTCTCCAAGTGGCCAACCAAATGCCTATGGGAAGCCCACAAGCAGGCCCTCAGAACAGAAGCACTCTTCTCTCCTGCGGTTTCCAGAAACTGGCATTCAGAACATACAGCCTTCAACAGCAGAGGAAAAACATATCTGTTGGCACTAGCAGAAACTGATAGACTTATCCTTTGTGAATTTTCTATCCAACCAAGTTGTTGGCTGTTGCTGCCTTTGAGTATATGCTGTGCAGAGAAGTGCTTTTTTCTGTCTGTCCTGAATCTTCCAACATTCAGCGTCATCAGATATCCATGAGTTATGAGAGAGGGAGAAAAACATTTCTCTATGTACTTTCTTCACACCATGTATAATTGTGTACAGTTCTATCCTGGTGCCTCTCAGCCACCTTTTCTCTAAACAAAAAAAAAGGCCCAAATGTTACGACCTTTTCTCAGCAGAAAGGTCTTCACTGTGGCAGAGGAGTTGACCTCATAGACAGGGCTGGTTTTTACCTCATAATTAATGTTTGCCACTGGTTGAATTTACATTTGCATTCATTAACATGAATTAAGATGCATAAACAAGCAGTGGTTAACCATTCCCAATACTCAGGAAATGTAGCAGACAAACACTTCTATCTGAGTTCTGCTGTAATAGTAACTATTCTATAATCAAATCATTCTCAAATGTTTCTGTTTATAGGTGACTGGTGATGGTCTTACTGTATAAACAACTATTTTGTTTTTTGTACCTGCCATTTGTCCCTTATGAAATCCAAGCATTGCCTGGGCCCTGTCCTCCATACAGAATAGTATCTGGGAAAGATCCAGAAGCCACTTCTTTTGCCCCATCTGTGTTTGGTTATTATGGTTTAGTGAGTGACAGAGGAGATAAGAGGATTTCACCAGAGCTCCCTATTTCAGCGAGAAGCTAAGCTGGGTATGACAGTCAGAGGCACAGTGGTCTGCTCCAAAGCATATAAGATCACTTTATGGCATGATTTAAAAATACAGTCGTACCTCAGAAGTCAAACGGAATCTGTTCTGGAAGTCCGTTTGACTTCCAAAATGTTTGGAAACCAAGGTGCGGCTTCCGATTGGTTGCAGGAAGCTCCTGCAGCCATTTGGAAGCCATGGAAGCCATGACAGACGTTCAGCTTCCAAAGAACCTTTGCAAACCGGAACAATCACTTCCGCATTCAGGAGCATTCAATCACTTCCGCATTCAGGAGCCAAAACTTTCGTATCGCAAGGCACTCGACTTCCAAGGTACGACTGTAATGCATCTTAAAATGGGAGAAAGTTCGCCAAACAATATTTGGAGAGCTGCAGTACATCCTTGCTGCAACAGATATGAATTTGTTTGCTACCCACTTTAGAGAAAACTACTATAAATCAGTAGTTCATTGGCAGCTTACATGAAAAGAACTTGGGCATATACATGGGGAAAACTACAGAGCTTTGTTTGAGATGTATTCAAATGGATAAAATGTATATTTGAATTTGATTGAATTATTCTTATGTTCAGGTATTTTGGAAAGTCATTTCCTAGACTACAATAAACTATTGGACATTGGGTCTCCTTTTCAACATTTTCTATATTCAGGCTATATATTCCACAGCAATATAGGCATCTAATTGGAGTTCTGTGGATAACATTAATGTTAATTACAAAATACTGGAAACAAGACCTGACCCATACTCATGAGAAGAGCTGCATGAGGTTTGGCATATCAGACTCTTTAGTAAATTACAGTGCAACCCTATACCTGTCTGATCAGAAGTCCCGGTGGGTTCAATAGGACTTCTTTCCAAGTAAGTGGTTATAGGACTGCTGTTTCAATGGCCTATAAAAGTTTGTAAAAGGAGAATCCTGAGGCAGCTTTGGAATCAGCTCTGGAATCAAAATAAGCCAAATGAAAATGTAAGAGAAGAGTTTTGAATGTGGTCACACTCTTCCCAAACTCTTCATCTCTAAAGCTGCTTTGAGTTAATGTTTTGTAGCTGATTTTCCTTCTTTTGAAGTTTATAAACGAGTTTGGCTTTCTTAGGGAATATTTATATATATTTTCCCAATAAAGGGATTAAGAGAAATGTGTTCCTTTTCTTCTTTTCCCTCATAGATTCATTTAACTCATTTCAAACCCAACCAGTGTCTCATATTGAAAGCTAATGTCGTGCAGTTGTTAAACTTGAGCTATGAATGGCAGAGTCTCCAGCTGAAATGTCACCTCAGCCACACAAATACTTTGGCCTCCTCCCTCATCTGTAGTATGGGGATAACAATACTGACCTACCCTACAGAGTTGTTTTGAGGTCCGTGAAATAATGAATATGTGACAGGCGCTGAATATTCTACCATGATATATCAAATGCTAAGGAACACCAGTATCCAAATAATCATAAGGTAGGAACCGCTCTACAACTCTAACCTGCATTTAGGAATGTAGCAGCAGTAATACAGGCTCTACTTTTCCTATTCTTTTAGAAGTCAAGACACCAAATCTACACTTGTTGTTCCATCAACCTTGTGAAGGGGCGGAGCTTAAAACTCTGGCAGGAAATCATTTATGGCTGCCTGTCTCTCTGAACAGATCTACAGGACCTGTCAAGACACCATGCAGCAACAGATGATCCCAAACAATGAATAGTCATATCCTCTCCCCCACCATCTCATATGCATACATATAATTAACATGGTTATCTTGAACAAAGTGTATCCCTCAGGGAAAGCTGAGCACCACAGAATGAAGGTTTTGAAACTTCCTCTCCAAACACTAACAAAAAGGGATCTGTGTTAGGGGAAAATGTTTGCTGCTGGTTTTAAATGTGCTTTGATTTTGCAGATGGTCTTCAGCTGCTGCTTCCTGCTGCATTTTTAAAAATGCATATTATCACTGCATTTTACAGAGAAATTATACTCAGAAGTAAGTCCCATTGAGTTCCATGAGTCTTACTTTAAGCTAATTGGGCAGAAAATTGCTGTCTCAGGCCTGAAATTTACATGTACCAGGGAATAAGTCCCACTGAACTTAGTGGGCTTACATCTGAGAAAACATGCCCAGGATCTTGTAGTTAATCTTTTTGTAAGGATCTTGGCTGCAAGTCCTGGAAGATGTGCTCCCTGCCTTGCTGGACTTTCTCCACCTGGCCTGGGTGGGGCCCTGACTGACTCCAGCTACAAAAGCTGAGGTTGCTGAACAGACTTTTGAGCTGGGCTTTTATTTAGGGAGTTTTGTCGACAGTGGGAATATTGCTGTTATTTTTTTTAATATTTTTTTTTTGTATCTCTATTTTAGATCTTATTACGATTTATGTGGAAATGTTCAGTTTGGTTGTGTACTTGTTGATGTTTTATTTATTGTTTATGGCTACTTTTATTCAGTTTGCAATTATGTACCTTTTCCATGTTGTAAGCTGCTTGAGTGTGGCTTGAACTATGGAAAGTCGACATACCAATAGAATTACGTATGTATGAGGTATGTAAATATTTTAAAACCAATAAATAAAGTGACATTTTTCTCCCAATAGAGTATTAGCTTTTGCATCCTGAATTGTACATTACCTTACAGTTCATAAATATTTTTTGCTTTAAACAACAACACCTAAATCAAAGTTTTGCTAAGATGAAAGTTTATTTAAATGTAATTGGACAATGAATTAAAATCCAGGTGGTTCAATCATCTAAAACTGTTAACTGATGAACTGGTGATAAGATAGCAAAGCTTCTTCCATTGTGGGAAACAGATCAAGAGTCCTGTGACCTTTTCAGATCCCCAAAACGAGAAGGACCAGGTTTAAAATCTCTTTTTGTTTGTTCTTGGGTTTCTTTTGCCACTTTAAAGAATAGTCCAGCTCACTCACAAAGGCAGCTTTTTGCCTCTTCAGAGTCTGAAACAAATCGTCCAGGGGACCCCAAAGCAAACTATTAAGGACTTCCTTCAGAGTCTGCTGTTTATTGTTTATGTTGAATGGCTCAGCTCTGGCACAAGATCAATGCAGTTGCTTTACAGCCAAAGAAAGTTGTTAGCTATCACAAATCTTTGTGTCTTGTGTTCACATAACTTTGCTCCGAGCGTAGTCCCCAACGTCACAATCTGCTGTGAAACCTCCAGACAGATTCCAATTACAAAGGCAAAATGCACACCCACCATTTCTGCTGGAACTAAAGCTGACTGAAGCAGTGTGAAAAGACCCTCTGGCCACTTGGAACATATATTTTTAGAGCTGTTCAATTTTTTTCAATACCAAGGACACAGACTCTATCCTTATTTTCCACCTTTGTTTTTTTTAAGAGCCTTTGGCTCTTCGAAGCTGTAACTATTTGGGGGTGAAATTCAATCACATACTGACAAATTCAGATTGTACAATTAAAGTTGCTGGGGTGCTCTTGTGCAACAAACCCGCTCCCCAGACTTTTTGCAATAAGGAAAGTCATGAGAAAATGCACTGGAAAGTGTGGGATAATGAAAGCTTGATGCCACGTTGCATAACCTCCTCACAAATTGGAACAGATGCTCAATAAATAGCTGGTGTAATCTAACCACCTTGCAAATTTTGTCCAAACAATCAGGATGCATGTTCAATAATTAGGTCATCTAAACCACTGAGCCTAGGGCTTGCCTATCGGAAGGTCGGCAGTTCAAATCCCCACGACGGGGTGAGCTCCCGTTGCTCGGTCCCAGCTCCTGCCAACATAGCAGTTTGAAAGCACGTCAAAGTGCAAGTAGATAAATAGGTACCTCTCCGGCGGGAAGGTAAACGGTGTTTCCATGTGCTGATCTGGTTCACCAGAAGCGGCTTAGTCATGCTGGTCACATGAACTGGAAAAACTGTTTGCGGATAAACGTCGGCTCCCTTGGCCAGTAAAGCAAGATGAGCGCTGCAACCCCAGAGTCCTTCGCGACTGGACTTAACTGTCAGGGGTCCTTTAGCTTTACCTTTAAGCGACCTCTATGGGGACAGCATGGAAGCATAGCCAGAATGAGGTTCTCTATCTAGGTGTTTGATTTATGTCTATCACTCCTCAATCATTTGCAAAAGGGGAGTAGTTGTGAGTGGTAGAGGCCAGCTCCCCTTCCCACCAGCCGAAAGTATAGCAAGCATCCCTTCCAACTCTGACAAGGCACACTTTGTGTGGGAGGCCTATTGTGGAGCTTGCCATTTAAGTCAACCTCTGCCAATCACACCTTGGCCTGCTCCAGCCCTAAACAGGTCTGGGAGGGGATGAGAGGGAAAGGGTGAGAAATTAAGAAACCACCTCATTGGAGGCAAGTCCCCTCCCATTAGCCAGGGTGAGGCAGCTGTTCAGGTGGGAGGGGGCCAAGACTGTAGTTCTGCCTTGCATGCAGAAGCTCCAAATCTCAACCCCCCAGCTGGTACAGCTGGGACAGACTCCTGCCCTAGCTGCAGTCAGGGCAGACATTACTGGGTTAGATGGACTGATGGTCTGATGCAGGGAGAGGCAGCAGGGAGATGCCTCCATCTGATCCTGCTGAGAATGGTCTGGTGCCCCTTCAATACTATGGCCAGGAAAGTTGCTTTGCTGTGCTCAGCCAATAAGGGACTGTTGCCAGAGCCAACCAAAGGCTATACCAGCATTGCTCAGCTTATTCCAGCTCAAGACAATGCAAACCCTGAGCTAGACCAGCTTTGCAACTTCATATTTTACCTTCATGACATAATCTTTTGTCACCTGTTAAAGAAGAACGGGGCAGGTCACTGCCACTCCCTGGCGGAGAGACAGGGAGTCATTAAAAAGTAGCTCTTGAGCAACAGGCTCACAGATAGGCAAAGACAGCCTTCCCCAACCAGGTGCCCACCGTGTAGAAACTTTGCACTACAATACCCATCAGCCTTAGCCAACGCACATTGGCTGGGGCTGATGGCTGTTGTAGTCCCAAATGTCTGGTGGTCTCCAGGTCAAGGAGGGCTCAGCTGGAAGGCAGGGTATTTCAGCTACCACTTTCTCCATCTCCTGCTGGAAGTTGCAGGCTGCCAGTTCTGTGATCAAGCATAGTTACAGGCGGTGTTGGGAATTTTAGGGCCTAAGGCTGCTGTATGTTAATTGGGCCAATAAAGTGGCAGCTCTCCTTAAAGCAAACAACGCTGTCTATGGTCTTTCTCAGCAGGCTGCTTATAAGCGGAGAGAAGGAGGCAGCTTGGGGGGTAAGAAGATCGGGGTTGATAGGAAGGATAGTCCTGTGAACATTCCAGGGGTTTCAAATGACAGCAAGATTTCCTTTACCCCACCCTAACCTCTGACCTTTTCCCTTTGCAGATAAAGATCAGCTTGATGATCAGCCCCCTAAGCCCTCTTTCCTTTTCCACTTCTAAGCAACAGCTGCTTCAGTAGAGTCTGGATAGGTGCTTGACTGAAGTTGTTACAGAGAACAACGCAGAATCGCTCCCTAAAAGGGCCAGAAGTGATTGTGTTAGAACAGCACGGATGAACATCAACTGTACTGAACTGTAATTGGTCCAGAATCGTGTTATAGTAAGGTTGCTAAAGTTGTAGGTATCAGAAGCCCCTGGGTACCTTTCAGCTATGGGTGTGTGGCTGATTTGTTATGCAGGCAGACCTTTTATTTGATACAGCGGCAGGCATGATGCATATTTTCAGATAACTCCTTTTCTTCCCTGATCCGTCTCCTGGAACCAGCAAAGCTTTTCTCCACTGCCTATTATTATTATTATTATTATTATTATTAGTTATTTTTGAGCTGCCTTTCAGCCCCCCCCCCAAGGGCCTCCAAAGTGACCTACAATTTTAAAACACGAACTTACAAAAACTTCAGAAACAGCTGGTTGTATCCAATGTAAGTCCTAAGTGAGCAGATATATTTTTTCCCTCAAAAACAGAATTTTACAGCAAAAATCTATTGCTTATTAAACAAAAAGGAAAGATATTAGCAACTATATATCTTAATGTCCTGTGCAGAGCCAGCCCAAGACATTTTGGCACCTGAGGCAAATGGCTCCTCTCTTTCCCACCAGGGAAGATCTACATCAGGAACAAGGCAAGAAGGAAGACTGACATTGGGATTGGCTGCCCCTGTGGATCTGGCCGCCCGAGCCAGTTGCCTCACCTTGCCTCATGGGTGAGCTGGCCCTGGTCCTGTGGATTTTGCTGTGACCCATTTGTCCAGCACCAAGACCCTTAGCTGGAAAACTGTCAGGTGCTAATTCAGGGTCTGGTTACACATTTCTGTTAAATATCTGCAGTTACCATCAAAGGCCTTGGGAGTTGCTTCTACAGAAAACCAGGCAGGTGAGTCAGGCCCAAAGGTGAGTAGGAAACCAGAGAAGAAACAAGAAAGAAAAAGTGACGGGTGGGTGTGGGAAGGAGGTGCAGAAAGAGCAAAGACCCCAAAAAGTAAAGTGCCCCCCCCCCACAAATAAAATTATCTGAAATAAGTTTATAGATGAGAGAAGGAGTACAGATAAAAACAAGGGAAGATGAGGGGATAAAGCAAACTATTGTGTTGGGGGGAAATGAGAAGCATGAATTATAGTGAACAAAACATTTGTGTTTCCCACAGAAAACTTGTCAAGCAGCTTGCTGCTGTTTGTTTTCACATAAAGAGGGGATGATGGGAAAGGCTCGCTCAGTCTTGTCTAAAAATCCTCCAACAGTGCTCTCATTAAGGGTGGATTCTCACAAACCTTGACAGAGCAAACTCACCTTTTTGCTCCGCTTGTATCAGATACGCACGTCTACCTGAGTTTTCTGAATGCACTAGAACACAGAAGGCATATAAACACAGATTGTTGCAATATATTTTGAACCATTCACAAAACAAAATAGCGATCCATGACTGATCACCTTTGCACCCCTAGGAAATACATAGCATATATGGATTCACAAATACCTTCCTTTTTTTGTAGGGCTAGAAACAATATGATTTTGACGAATGGACAGAACAGCTATGAATAATACAGGTTCAAATGCAAATAAGGAATGCCATGCAATATCAAAAGTAAGAACATAGGAAGAGCCTGCTAGATCAAGCCAGTGGTCCAGCTACTGCAGCATCCTGGTTCTCAGATGCTGTGGGTAATTTGCAAGCGGGAACTGAGCACAAGAACAGTCTCCTTTCCTGTGGTTTCCAGCAGCTAGTGTTCAGTTCTATCCTACCTGCTTTGGTCTCATGTACATGCGCACAGCGTCAAGCTCTGCTATCAGACACATGGAGGAAAGCTCCACAATCAGGTGCATGTTTGGGATGGCTGGTAATTTTTATTTTTATGGCCTGATAATGTTCATCATAATAATGTTCTTCAAAAAGAGAGCATGTGCTGAGGTATGCTCCTCAATGTGCTCGCTTGTTACTATTCTGTTTCATTCCAATAGCTAAAGAAACGCACCTAAAAAATATCACAGAAGTACCAAAGCACAAAATTCACAGGTAAAGGATGGGGGAAATGCCTGAGTTGGCACTGAAACTTGCTGGAATTTAGCATATAGTTAACCCGAGTGCAGAAATAAATAGTCAGGTAAGCCTGGTGGTTGAAAGAAACTTAAAGTATATTACTCAGAGCAAACAAAGCCAATCTGAGTATGTACAGGTTTATATGTGATTGAGTCAGGTGGCTCACAAGGTCCAGCACTAAGACTTTCCTCCTACAAAACAAGACTGACTGGAGACGAAGCAGGAAGGAAGTAAAGAATGAGAACACAATCTACATGACAAGAGGTTACTCAAGAAGGGATCAGCAAGAGAAGAATAGGTTACCTTTTTGTCTACCCACCCACTCCAATTCAGGTAACCTACTGCAAGTGTTGTTTTACTCCCAACAAAACAAATCTTGGAGCTGTAGTTGATCACAAACTAAACATGAGCCGGCAGTGTGATGCAGCTTACAAAAAAGTAATATGATCTTAGACTGCATTAATAGGACCGCAGCCACAAAAAGTAATACTGCTTCTTTAATCTCCATGAGTCAGAACTCAGCTGGAGTACTGTGTCCAGCTATGGGTATGGCAATCTGGGAAGAATGTAGGACAAATGGAATGGGTTTAGAGAAGAGCAAGGGAAGCACATCTTACAAGAAAAGGCTGGAGAAGCAATATGGAAAAGAAAAGGAAGCAGAAGAATTTATTCTTTATACCCCACCCATCTAGCTGGGTCTCCCCAGCCACTCTGGGTGGCTTCCAATAAAATATTAAAAATACAATAAAATGTTAAAAATACAATAAAGGGGGGAACCTGGTGCCTTGTCACGTAGAAGAGAGCAAAGGCTTGTCCTCTCCTGCCCTGTGGGGCAGAGCTAGATTTAATAAGCTTCAGTTACAGGAAAACAGATTTCACTTTACAGTAATAGCACTTTGAAAACTGGAACCAATTCCCTTGGGGAGGGTGGACTCTCCCTCACTTGAGATCTCCAAGCAGATGCTAGACAACCTTCTGTTGGGGATCCTCTTGTCCTAGAAGGCCCCGTCCAACCCTGTGACTCTACAGCTACTCTCTGTTTTCAATGTCTATGGCATGCCAATTGAACACATGCCCAGTTTTAAAGCTAAGGCCTCACAACCATGCCATCTAGCAAATCCATTACTTAGTTTAACTGCCACCATTTTCCTGGCCTTTGGCCACACTAATTTGTCATTCTTTGGGTGTCACTTCAGAGCCATCCATCAAATTCTGGTTGCCAGTCTAGCATTAGTCACCATCACCTGCTGAACAGTATCAGCATCTGTGCATGTCACGCTGCTAGCAGCCCACATTTGCAGATCAGGGAACGGAAAACAAATCCCATCTCCCATGCCTTATGATGATGCTGACAGGCTAATGTCAGATAATCTCCATTTATTATAAAATGTTGAGCGCTCATAGGTATGAAGAAAGCAAACATTCCTATCTTTCTTTCAGGGTTTAAAGCTCAAGAACCAAAAAGCAAATAGAAAGCTTTGCCATGTTCAACATGCCGTGTTTCTCATTTCCATCGTAATCACCCCTCCAGTCATGGCTCTTGGATGCTCAGGAGTCCACTCGGAGGTGCATGCAGAGCTCTCTGTTGAAATGTTGTAGTTATTCTGGTGGCTTTTGATTAGAAGCTGGGGAGTAACCCAGGACTGTTTATGTGCTGCACAGCTGGCTATCTGAAGCCTCCATCCACGAGACTGGCAGGTGCTTCAACATGTTCCAGTCATTTCCCAAAAATGCAAGGAAGTGGTGTGTGATAGCACATTCACAGCTCACCCCATTGCCAGAGGCCACTGACAATCAGTTCCTCGTGTGGCTGGATGTGCCATGAAGTATGTGGAAAGGAGCCGTCACATGGCCATGTGTCTCCTTTATTTTATTTACTTAAAAGCATCACTCTTATGGTTGCAAAGAGGCTTACACTTCAAGAATGGAAAGATAAAACACCTACCATCCATTACTCAATGGCCCGAAGCTCTTGCTGCTATTTCTTCATTTGAATGTATATCTGCTAAATAAAACTCGCACAAAGAGCCACAACAATACAATATGCATTTTGGGCAGTAGCATATCTTGTCGGGAAAAGCCTGTGTGAACAGATATGTTTTTAACATGCAATGAAAAATAATGTTGTCGGTGCATGTATTATATATTTTAGTGTAGCAGCAACTACATGTTGGAACCCCCTGCCTACTGATAACAGGCAACCACCTTCAGGGTGTGGTTTTCAGTATTTGCTGAAAACGTTTTTGTTTAGACAAGTCTACCCACATGTTTAGAAAGCTGTGTGAGCTTTAATCTGTTTTTAGTCTATTGTTGTTTTAACTTTTAATTATTGTTGTTGCTTTTTCTTTTATTTTTATTTTTTGTAAACTGCTTTGAGATTTTCTTAAACAATCAAGTGGTTTGTATGTTTTATGGAATATACAATAATCAATAAATATCCCTTTCATATATACTGCCTTTCATCAGGATATCACAAAGTGATTTGCAAAGTAAATTAAACAAAATTAAATAATATAGTATATAAACCAATGCAAATAAAATACTGCACCCAAAGTATCAAAATCCATAAAACCAGATTCTGCTCAATCAATAATCACACAAATTCCACATCTGCTAGCAAACCCATGCCTCAGTAAGTCACACCTCCATGCATTCACTCACATTAAACACACACATACCTACAAACCCCATCGCTCATGATCAACAATTACCAATTCCAGGATCCCCCAGATTCCTGTAGAAAAGACCACACTACAACACTGCAGTCTGACACAATGGGGCAAAAACCAAATCTAATATGGCACTCCGCCAACCTCAATAGAAACCTCATGCCTTTCATCTAGTATCTCAGCTTCTATGCTCTCACCCTGGTCATCGTCATCATCATCAGTCACCAATTCTCAGCTCTGACCTGTGATGTGGTCAGATGCCTATTTGCCCTCCAACTGTCCCACTCGCTCTCCCCTGGGACATCCCCACACTCAGCCAAAACATGTACATGAGGCAGGCATGAAAACAGAGGGAGGGAGGTGATGCTGGAAAGGGAAGGAGAGATTGCAGGAGGGGTGCATGTCACCCCAAACTGGCTCCTGATTCATGAACCACCACCAGCAAGTCAGTATTGTGTCTGCACTCGACCTTGAAAAAGTTCAAAGCATTCAGAGCTAAGAATGCATGTCAAATTCTGAACAGGGCACAAGGAGAAGGCAAAGGTGAGAACTCTCGTGTGGAAATGGTACTCTATAAAGAGAAGCTCTTTCAGTGCTCCTTGAAGTTATTCAATCATACACTTGTTCATTCATTCATAAATGATTATTTACACCCCCACCCTTTCAGCAAGTTTCCCAGGGTGACTGAAGTCCAGAGGACTTAAGACAAGGTATTCTTTTACCTAATGAATACTGCACACTATTGGCAATGTGCACATTTATGTGTGAACCCATTTTCATTGCTGACTGTTAATAAGTATTGTTAATAAGGCATTGTGAGCTTCAGAAGGCACCAGAAGGCACGGGGCATAATTCTACCACCGGTTTCGTACAAATTATAGGAATTGTGTGACTCCAGTGTGAAATTAGAATATGCAAATTGGTTACAACCTTTTGACATAAAAGCCCTGTGAATATTCCTTTTATGAAGGACCTATTTCTGATGACTACGTATCTTTGTGTAATGTTGGATTACTTTCCCCCAGGCTCCCAGCTTTGCCTCTCTTTCAAGTCCATGTAGGCAGATGAAATACAGGTGATCCTTTATAAAAGAGAAAATTTATTGCCCTTTGAACTAGTAACTCTGTCTGTATGGTTACACAACCAGCAGGAACCTTTCTAACCACACAGACAACAGCTTTCCAGGCTGTGGGGTTGTAGCTGTTTGCAAAACCGTTTAATTTATTGTGTGACCCTGGCAGAACTTGCCTATGTGGGATGGTTGTCAGGCGTCTCATGGCATAGCAGAGGCCAAGTGAATGCATGAATGTGCTTCTTCTGCAACACTGCATTCACTTGTAGTATCACAGAAGGGACCAGATAATCCATCTAGTCTAATCTTGGGCTATGATGCCAGGTCTATAAGCCATTCCCTAGCTTTCTAGGGTTTGATTTGTGCCAGGGCTGAGCCCTCACAATTGTTTTCAATGTGAGAAACTGAACCCTGGAACATTTGAAAACAGATATCCAGAAAGCAGTCCTGACAAAGGTAGAATACATTTCTCCTTCCCACCGAATAATTGCAAAGAGTTTTCCCACATTAGGGACGAGGAGTAAAAGATCAAAGTGTGGCATTTCTAGGAAAGCAGGAATCCAAAGGCATCTCTCTCTTTTTCAGAGGTAAAGCACAATGTCTCCCTTTAAAGATCAAACATGCACTTTCCAGGCCGAACACTGATATGGCTGACAAACAGCTTAGGACCCAAAAACCTGAAGAAGTGCTTTCCCCTAAACTATGCTGCCTATGACAAGTACTTGGAGGAGGCCAGTGGCGTAGCGTGGGTTGTCAGCACCCGGGGCAAGGCAAGTAATTTGCGCCCCCTAACCCTGGATTTGCGCCCCCTAACCCTACCCCTACCCCTAACCCCCAGATGTTGCGCCTGGTGCGGCCGGCCCCCCCTGCACCCCCCATGCTACGGCACTGGAGGAGGCTATTCTCTGTACACCACTATTGTGTGTGTTGGAATCGCATTAGGTAGTGCTGCAGGAAAGATCCTTCTCTGCAGTGCCATCCTGTTTGAGGAATGCCCTTCCCTTAGAAGTACACTTGGCATTGACCAGACACTTTGGCACCAAGGGAAGACATACTTGTTTGCCCAGGCATTTTCAGTGTTTCAGAGTTGTCAGTTAGTTCGGGGCAGGTGGCCTGCTTTGTGGTTTCAGCTGATGAACTCTATAACAGTCACTTGATAAACGTGATTCACTCAGTTGTGGTTTTGCTGAACCTGTTGTTCAAAGAGGCCTTTACATATTACGGTTGTGCGTTTTGTTGTCTTTGTGTTTTTGTGTCTTGCATTCCCACCCTGGGATGCATTGACATGAAGGCTACAACAGCCTTAAAATAGCCTAAATAAATAAATAAATACGTTACAGATTAACCTGCAGGTCACCTTTGTTTTCATGCCCTATTGAAATATCACATATTCTTCTCCTATTTACCCCTGCCTCCACTTCATAGAAATTTACAAAGCTGCCTTATGCAGAGCCATTGGTCCACCTAGCTCAGCCGTGTTTGTCTCCACTGACTGCTAGTAGCTTTTCAGGTTTTCAGACTGGAGATGCCAGGGAGTGAACCTAGGGTCCTTCTGGATGCAAAACAGTTGCTCATCTGCTGAGCTATGACCTTTCCCTTTCTTTCCTCTATAGTTCTCCTGCACATAATCACAGATTATAAGTAACTTGCCTTCTGGGCACAGGCATGTATTCTCGTACCCTGTCAAGCACCAATCACATTGATTATGACCTCATCATCATCCATGCATGCATTGCACATAAGACAGAAATGCCCAGGGTTGCCAAACAGCCTAACCGTAACATTAATGTCAGGATACAAACTGATTTGATACTTTAAACAGTTAGCCTCCTGGGTAGTTCTAGCTTGGCACTCTCAGATCTGATGCTTGCCCTGTCATCACCTAAGAAACACCAATAAGCAGGATGAACTCTAAAGTCACTTGAGAAATCTGGTTCATTTAGGCATTTTAGGATACATTTATAGAGCTTAAAGGATAGCTTAAACACCCCCCCCATACTGTGAAAGCTGAAGATCCTCAGTGAAAATCTACAACACTCAACACTGTAACATCCACATAAAAATACAACTCCAAGTGTTCTTTAAGATAAATTAATATAATTAAGCCAGCTGAATAGCACAATGTATTTTCCATTACAACTGAACAAAATTTCGTGTATCAGTGGGCACATATATAATAATTGTTGCTGAGATTTAACAAATACAAATAACACATACACATAAGCTATGGTTGGATTAGAGAAGATATGAATGCAGGTGCTCATCCTGGCTCTCCTACTGCCTATGCCACATTCATGATTCCCACTCAACAAATCTGGGAACGAACGAAAGAAAGAAAGAAAGAAAGAAAGAAAGAAAGAGACAGAAGTATGTGGCCAGGCACATATGCCTTGTTCATTTCTACTAAATAGAAGAGACTTGAAGGTTATCATTCATTGCAGCATAAACTTTCAAGGGTAGAGCTCTGTTTGTCTGGTGTGTGAGTAGTCTTGTAAGTTAGCTAACCGTATACTGGTAGGGGTGTGAATTTTGTATAACTAGGCCAAGAGTCCAAGAAAATGCTTTCCAAAAACATTTGTTTAGGCTATTTTCCATCTTTTTGCTGATCCGGAAGTGACAGGTTATTTCAACTCCTTCTTCAATGTCTTCCAGGTGACCTGTTTATTGAGCATCCATAAAAGATACTCTACTGAATGAGCATTCCTTCTGATTTGTTTGCAGGGAGGCTAGATTATGTTTCACTTCCACTGAATTTTCCCCATCACTTTCCTTATCGCAAAAGTCTGCTCTTTGGGGGAAACAGGTTTCTTGTGCAAGAGTTCCAAATCGGCTTTAACTGCGCATCCTGAAATTGGCCGGTATGTAATTAGTTCTGTCACCTGCAACTAGTGACAGTCTGGAAACACCCATAGTGACAGGCTCAAGATAGCAAACCATCTGTTTCCCAAACTAATCTGAGCATTCCAGATAATCTCTCTTTATCATCACATGCATTGCCAACTCACTTACCTGATTTCCAGATATTAGTCTGTCATAGCAAAATCCAAAATCCCTTTATTCAGGTATAGCCACCTTAAGATCAGTAGCAGTGTCCTAGTAGATCAAAATGTTCTCCTACTGGTTTATGAATATTGCTATTTCTGATGCCAGATCACATTGCATTAATTTTTTTGCATCTGGTCTGTTTGACCCTTGTAGAAAACAGGAGGGCACTGCATATAAATGATGGCATATGATGGGCAGGTGAATGCAGCACTGACATTACTCAGTCCCCAATACACACAACACTTCCACAAGCTTAGTTTGTTAAGAATGCTGGGAACTGTAGCTCCATGAGGATGAGACTACAGTGCCCAGAATTCTCTTTGGGGGAAGTCATGTGCATTAAATGTACAGTGTGGATCTGCCCTAGGCTGACAAACAGGTGAAGTGTTAATGAAGCAATTGCACGCATAGCATTGCGATAACACTGCTGGGAAGAATATGATGTCAAGCTAGACAAACAGAAAATGCTAGCGCTGGATGTAGACAGCTCCCTCTGTTCTAACAAGGGCAGCAGGTGTAGAAAGGGGTGTGTCAAATGGGACAGTCCTCTGACTCACGCATGGGCTATTATTCCATCAAACCATTAACAGATATGGAACCGGTGGAGATTGTATAGGAGAACTCCATCTTCTCTTATGTAATTACTGAAGATAAGACATTGAATGACTTCACCATTTGTCTAGATTACTAATTAGGCACTGGACTTAAATATAGACTAGGTAGAAAAGGAATAATGACTACCTTAAATCACTTCACAACAACTACTCCCGATATAGTTGCAGTCATCTGTCAGATCCTTATCAAATACAAAAGTTTACATTCTTAAAACAAGAAAATCCTTAATAAAAAATATTTTTTTTAAAAAAAAAAGTTTACATTCTGTTTTGGAATTAAAGGGAGGGAATTTGAAAAAGTCACATTTATAAATGTGCAGCTAAAATGGTGCCTCTCCATTCAAACTATGTACATACAGCCTTAAGAGCAACAATGAGGAAGGCAAAGTTCTGGAGCTTTGGGGATTAGGTGTCTATGGCTGTGTGACACCTATTTGAAGTACAAAAATTTAGATTTTCTCAATCTAGAATCATTCTTGCTTGTCAACAAACATCCTGCTTTTAATCTGGATTGATTCTAGATCCTGTCATCCACAAGGATGGATGTGGTTACCTGAAAACCCTTGATTAGGCTAGCCATGTCTTTTCCTCTCTTCATATGCCCCAGTTGCATGAAGGAAGAGGTGATTGGGATCTTGGTATAGGCCTACCCACAACATCATTGAGCAGGTGTGGATCTGTAGCTTGGACTGCCTACGTCTGTTTTCAAATGGATGCACTGCAGGCCGATGCAGAATCAATCTGAAATGCACTTTTGTTTTTGCAGTGAAACCAGTTTCTCAAGAAGCTCTTTTCAGAGACAAAAAAATATGCAATAGATCTAGAGCATGTTGACTACATGGGAGGGGGGGAGTGCTCAGGCGACACTTATTCTAAAATAAAATCTGTGCACGTAGCCTATGAAATAATTTTTTCATTAAACATTAGACTAAATAAATACAGCACTTCTTACGCGGAATGCAATTTAGAATCACATTGTGTCTGAATAAGCACGAAGGAAAGAAACCATCAAAGTGAAAGGCGTAACAAAGGTTTGCTTCCAAAAGTATATAAAAAGAATCCATGTTATTTTCCGGCTATCATTGTGTATTTTTTTTTAGCAGATGTCAGGTTTAGCGTTTGCCTGTTATAACATTCTGAACTCATGACCCGTTTTGTTTTATAGCAACAATGGGAGAAAAATGAACCATTTCATTCTCGGGGATTTTCTCAGAGCAACACTTAAAGCAACCTTTAAAGACACGGGCACATCATGCATATCCCGTTAATAAATCCAGAGAAAAGCCTGAAGCTGGTTGCAGATGAGCGGAAATGGCAAGGCCCCTATGCAATGGTGGGGGAGTGGGATGAATCAATGGGAAGACACCCTCTCCCCTCTTTTGCTGGGGAGGCACCAGACACTACATGGGCTGCCTCCCCACTTGAGGACACAATGTATTCTTTCATAAGATGCAGGTGTTTGAAGCTTTGCAGAAAAGGGTCATTGTGACTCGCCAAGACGGCGGCGGCTGAAAGGTTTAAGAAGCCCTCCAGCCTTACGTAGAGTGACAAGTTGCTGAGAATATTGCCCGAATTACCACTGAAAGCTAGCTCTCTTGCTAATGAATACAGGCATTAACGGAGAGGGTGGAATACCAGCAACCACTATGCTCAACTGCAGTGTCCATACGCCATGGATTACGTAAGCAGCCAGGACAAGGGTTAGCCTTAGGAAAGGGCTCTCAAAAACTGGCTCCGAGCAAGAAATCCAAAGGAGGGAAATGCACTTAGAATAGTAGAATTGCAGAGTCGTAAGGGACTCAAAGGGTCATCTCGTCCAAGTGTGCGGAAAACTTCCTTTTCAGTCTTCAGGCACTAAGGGACCCAAAAAAATTTCACAGCTTAATCTATCGATTCATCCTTGATCTAGTCAGGGGCAAGAGGATTCACTATTAAATGACGGGCGCAGCACTAAGTGAATTCCCATCCCAGAAGTAAAATGAAAGGAAATAATGATGATGAAGTAAACAAGAACCTTTTGCCAAAACAGCAGCAACAAAAATGGAAGAGGATCCACCAGCCCTTGCAATTGAATCACCACAGAGCTGCCCATCGCAGCAAACACTCCTCCTCCTCCTAACCCAAATAAGATGTGCACAGGAAGGGCAGGATAACTGCCTGGTTTTGCCACAGCTCTTTTGTGTCTAGTTTAGATCTTCTCCCCCCTCTAGCCCACTCTTAGTTGCTTCTTGTTTGCCACATGCAGCTTCCTTTTCAATCTTGTTTTACTGCTGCTTTTAAATGCTTTGCAGTTGTCTTGGAGTCTTGGCTTACGCCAGAAAATGCTGTTTCAGGACCTCAGCAGATGGTCCTGTATTTCTGAATCCAACTGGGGACACATGACTTGGCTGCTTAAGATTATTTCATTAGTAAGATCTATTAACCAAGTCCAACTGGGAGTCAGGCAGATTCTGTGAGTTGTACTCACAGTAGTAGAGGTCACCTTCTAATCTATAGTAAGGGGGGCGGGCAGGCAAGGAAGTTAGAAAGTCAGGTGTAAGGAAGTAAGAGAGCAGCATAGGAAGCTGCTTTTTACTGAGTCACACTGCTCCAGCTTGATTTCATCTATACTAGGCTTTCCCAAACTTGGGTCTCCAGCCATTTTTCGACTACAATTCCCATCATCCTTGATTGCTGGTCCTGCTAGCTAGGAATGATGAGAGTTGTACTCCAACAACAGCTGGAGTTTGGGAAACTCTGATTTTGAAACTGGATTCAGCTGGTAGGCTTGAGTCTTACCTCCCCTGCACACCTGGTTTGACACCTATCAATCACCTGACATCAAGTGACCCATTTTCACCAATGTGGTTTGAAATAAACCTATGCAGGCATGGTGCTTTTCAAGCACTGGCAATCAGCTGGTTACTTTCTTCTCTTATGAGACTGATCTCCCTTCTTTCTACATCCCAGTTCTCATGAGCTGCACCTTTAGTAGTAGTCTATTAGTGGGATCCTTACTCTCCATGTACTGCTTTAGACCTGTTTCTGCAGCAGTAAAAACTCCAGAAGGATTCAGCTGTTGGCAAAGATGCAGAAGCAAGATAGATTTTATTAAATTCCCAACATCTGTGAAGCTCTTCAACCTGAGCAAATTAGAAAGCTTATTAGATTATGTTGGCAGTGCGGCTTTTATTTTTTATTGTTGCATGTGCTCTTAAAGGCCATCTATCTCGTAGTTCATTACCAAAGGCAGCTGAGGCAGCAAAAAGAACAAATGCAAGAAAGCGGAGGCTCTGTTGTAACCTGCACTGGAGGGAACAAGTGTATGAGCGAACACCACCAAGCAATTAATGCCAATCTCTCTCTCTCTTGCTGCTTCAAACTCATCCAACTTTACCCTGAGCAGCCAATTATTCATGAAATATATGCTGTATGCAGGGCTGGAAAAATCAACCCTGTTGGCATTGAGAAAGTGATTTAAAAGTGATTAGCACAGATGTGCATCATCTGGATGGAAACCACAATCTTCAAGTCTTTTTGGCCAGGGACAGTCCAGGCAAGGGATCCCTTCTAAACATCTACTGCTACTGGCACAGGCTCAGCCAACTCCAATACAATGGTTTACCAAACAAGCTGTAGGGCAGCAATGTCGGTTTTTAACTGTTTTTTTGGGGGGGGGGGGACAGGGCTCCTAGACTATTTTGTGGGCATCCATCTGTATTGAGAGAAAATGAAGTATACCTCCGGGGCTGAAGTCATACTGCTGCACTGA
The DNA here is from genome assembly GCF_964252035.2 of Podarcis erhardii. NCBI lineage: Eukaryota > Metazoa > Chordata > Lepidosauria > Squamata > Lacertidae > Podarcis > Podarcis erhardii. The sequence goes on from NC_138512.1 coordinate 40,447,399, forward strand.
AGTGACCTGCCTGGAGCACAAGGCTGGGCAGTATGCATGGAGGTCTTGGGCTGTCTAGACAACCACCTTGTTGATGTGGTCCAAAGGAAAGCAGAGCAATACATTTGGCACCAGCTTGGCTGCAGGAGTTGCCAGAAGAAGGCCTTCAAGGCACCATCCTACTGTCTTGGGGATTTGTGCAGGGTTTACTCCTTACCCCATTTCTTCTCCTGAAGATATCCTGCAAGGCAGTGGAGGTTTAGGATCAGAGTTCTCCTTCTCCTAGGTGGGCTACCTTCCTAGGTTGATGAGCTCCATCCACCCCTCATTTCCCTCTACAGCACATGCAGAAACTCAGCAACGTAGCTAGCCGCCCGGGGGTGGGGACAGGGTGAGAAGCCCATGGGGTGGGGTGAGCCAGGGCAGAGCCTGCATGGAGGCCACACCACCCAAAAAGGTGGTGTGGAGCTCGTGTCTGCCTGCTGCCTCCCCCTTAGCTGGAGAGCTGCTAAGAGGAAGGTGGCAGGCGGACGCGAGCCCTCATCACCTTTTTGGGTGGCATGGTGCCTACAGGCACCCAAGCCACTGATTCACTCCCAGGAGAGACGCGTGGCTTGGGCACACTGCAGGCCCCCGTGGTAAGTGCCGCCCCTGCAGTAAGTGGCCGCCCAGTGCACCCTGTCCCCCCAGCTATGCTAGTGAGAAACTGCCTTCTTCCCTGTTGGACACACTATTGCTCTCATCCCCTCAATATGCTGCAGCCTGTCCTCCTGGGCCTTCCTCCTGGGCATTGTGGACCAAAGGGTGTTAAAGAAGGATAGAACACTTTTTATGTATGCAACTATAGCAGCAAGAATACTTATTGCAAAATATTGGAAGACACAAGATCTTCCCACGCTGGAAGAGTGGCAGACGCAGTTGATGGATTATATGGAACTGGCTGAAATGACTGGCAGAATCCGAGATTTGGGAGAAGAGACAATGGAAGAAGACTGGAAAAAATTTAAGGACTATTTACAAAAACATTATAAGTTGTATGAATGTTAAGAATCTGCATGATTTGGAAAATTTAGCTCCTGCAACTAGATTGAGAAAACAGAAAATTAAGTTATAAGTAAGAAAAAGTTGAAATTTAAAGCTATTATATGTATTATTTTAAGGTATAAATATTTGACAAAGGTACTTAAATTTAGAAGTAAAATATTTTGAAAGATATAAATAAGACATGAAACAAGGTAATAATTTGCTGATATGTTTTATTGTAAAGAATGCAGGGTGAGGGAGATGTGGGGAAGTTCAGTTAACAACTTAAAAATGTATTCTGAAAGTTGGATTATTTTTCTTTTTTCTTTTCTATCCTTTTCTTTCTTTTCTGTAAACTGAAAATATAATAAAAATTTTATTAAAAAAAAAAAATGCTGCAGCCTGTCTTTGTAGGCGGGGAAAGTCCCTAACTCACTGAAGGTTTGAGATCCATTGGCTACCCTCACCTGGTTTAGCCTGCCAGTCAAATCTTTTTCCCGGGGTGTGACTGCTGTCACATGCTGACAGCTTCTAGGAGCCACAGGTGAGAGCTGAGTGCAGGATAAGGCCAAAGAAGGAGCTTGACATGTTCCCCCACTGGAGGTACTACCTCTAATGCCCAATACACCCCTCCTAGCCCAATAGGCTGTTTTTTTCTTGTCATGATTGAATTTGTGCTTGTCATTTTGTTCTAAATCAAGTGTGGGCAACCTTTGGCGATGTGCACATTGCTGAACTACAGTTTCCATCATCTATGGACATTGGCCATGCTTGCTGGGGCTGATGGGAGTTGTAGTTAAGCAGCATCTGGAGGACCAAAAGTTTCCCACTCCTGCTCTAAATACACAAGAGACATCTAGGGAGGGAGGAGGGGCTGCCATATTGCAGAAACATCTCAGTTGCTGTGCCTTTTTAAAAAAATGCTTTGACTCAGGTAATCTGAAGTGGAGAGTTAAATAACTCTCCAGAATAGGTCCTTCCAGCATCAACTAATGTCAATATGAAGTTGAAGTGGCCTTGACAATCTGTGTAAAAGGAAATATCTTCATGTATCCTTTGGTTCTTGGGTGAACCGTAGCTCAGCATCACTTTGGTCTGCGGAAGTACTGTGCACACTGCCATCTCCCATCAACTGCATCCAAGGAGGAAGCAGCTCACGGTATGAAAAGGGTGTGTTCATTGTCTCCACTGAAGAGAATAAGGATACCCGTCTAACAATAGCTGGCTATTAATTATGATAGCTGCATGGAGCCTTCATGTTTCTGTATTATCTATTATCGAGAGCCAGTGTGGTGTAGTGGTTAAGAGCAGTAGTCTTGTAATCTGGGGAACTGGGTTCGCGTCTCCGCTCCTCCACATGCAGCTGCTGGGTGACCTTGGGCCAGTCACACTTCTCTGAAGTCTCTCAGCCCCACTCGACTTACAGAGTGTTTGTTGTGAGGGAGGAAGGGAAAGGAGAATGTAAGCCGCTTTGAGACTCCTTAAAGGGAGTGAAAGGCGGGATATCAAATCCAAACTCTTCTTCTTCTATTTACACAGTTGCACCTCAGCCAAAAAAAGGTCTCAGAGCAGCTTACAGATCAATAAGAAACAGGACAGTCCCTGCCCTCAGGCTTACAATCTGAAAGAAGACACAAGAGGGAAAAGGAGGGAGGGTAAGCAGAAGAGGAAACACCAAATTTGCGTAAGTTCCTATAGTTACTGCATGCCACTGAATGCAACTCACTGGGGAGCAATGGCTAGGAAAGGACCATTGCCTTCAGTTCCCTGTGCGTGGGATTTTCAGAGAAGGGTCTGTTTGCTTACTCATGAAAAGTTGGATATTTGGTCCAATGGAGCAGGGCTCTTCTTATGCATGGAGAAGGGGTATGAGCAGGTGTAGCCAATGCGCTACCCCCAGATGTTGCCAGCCTCAGCCAGGATGACCAATGGTCAGAGGATTATGGGAACTGTAGCCCAATAATATCTGGAGCTTGTAGTCCAGCATTGTGTTGGCTATCCTGCCCTTAGGCTTAGAGAGGGGAGAACGAGGGAATTAGTCTTAGTCATGGAAGACCTTGGCTGAAGTCCCAACTTCATCAGAGGTTTGTAGTGTGGCCTTCAGCAAGCCATGCTGTCACAATTCCCCACCTGCACAATAGAAGTGGCAATTATGTACTTTGTAGGGTTCAACACAAAGACTGTAAAAGGGCAGGAACCTGTTTTTGTTTGTGCCCACATTGCACTGCAAAGTGCCATGTACTTGGATGGCAAAAGCAGCAGTAGTAATCTTTGCAAATTAAAATGCTGTGTATGGTAGTAGTAATAGTAAGTTACTCAAATATGTTGGTCTGCAGAAGATATAATTTTGTTGAAGGTGTTCTGGGGAAGAGGAAGCTGTAAAAGACTGGGAAAGTGAAGGCACTTTATATAGTCAGATGTCCTTACTCCTATGCTTGGGCTTGATTTCTGAAACATGAAGCAGGTACAAAGAGCTTGGAAAGGCAATTTTCTGTCCATGTCAATCAAATAACGTGGGAAAAGATTGCTGAGTGCCAGATTGCTGTGCAGAGATTTCTGTTTGCTTCCATGGAGTATTCAGTTGACAGGGACCGAAAGTCTGGGGTATTACACACAAAGCCAACATATATGCTTACTCCGCTGTAGCAATTTCCACCATGCTTTGCAGCTGCAAATACTATCTATCACTTCATGGGTGTGCATGCTACTTAGACAAATATGATAAGATCCCTGCCCTGGGGATCTTCCAGTCTAGTAGAGACATGTAGCATAAGTGTAAACATTAAACAACAAACAGGGAGTGGGGACTGGTTAGGGGAGAACATGGAGAAATTATCTTTGGCTCATCAAAGAGCTGGAAGAAATCCATCAACGGAACCTTTGAGCTATTACGCATTTTAAGTAGCAAGATGAAATCATGAATAATGAGTTCCTGCGTAGACACTGCTGAAACAGGAGTAGTGATGGTTTAAGGAGCAGCCTCCATCCTGGTGGATCTTCGAGTGCAATTCACATGCACTTTGGATTTGCACCGCACCACAATCAAGCAATTGCTTGGATGGGGAAAAGTGCCCAGGAATCCAGCCTAAGTATCATGGCTAGTACTCTCTAGCACAAAGAGGATGGAGTAATACCTTTGAGTACAGCTGCCAATGACCCTGGTACTCACATTCATCTCTCTCTCTCTCTCTCTCTCTCTCTCTCTCTCTCTCTCTCTCTGTGTGTGTGTGTGTGTGTGTGTGTACATTTATCTATGTGTGTATTTGGCTCTGAAATATTACAATTAAAAGGTGAGGGACCCCTGCCCTCTTTTTCATCTGCCCATCCTAACACAACCACATATGGACCCATGTACAGTATGCAGCTTTTCCAAAAGGAAAAGGAGATGCAATGTTCCTTAAGAATGAAGTTCATGAGGCTGACAGAGGCCTCCAATCTTGTCTGCACAATTTCACCACTCCAGTGAATTGTTTGGGACCTTGGGAAGAAGATGCAATTAGGAATTATGCTTTTCTGGACATAGCAAAACATATCTCCTTCCTTCTACACAACCTTTGTACAATGGTCAAACCAGTGCATAGAACGAGGTAGTTCAGATTAACTAAACTCACTGATTTAAAATTTTTTAAATCCTCTGCATTACACCTGAAAGTAGGTGCTATAATTTTCTGGGGAACAGTATGTTTGTGTGTGTGTATACAGGATATCTCCTCACACTTAACTCTGTGTTTGATTTGTGGCCATTATAGTCACCATTTTACCTATCTGAAAAGCCATGCTACTGTTTCAACTTATGATATGTTGGTATGTAAATACTTTTAAAACAAATAATAAAGTAAGCTTTCCAAGCAATGGCTCAAACTGAATCAAGGCTAAAGGCTAAATATATTCAGCAGCCTAGAACGAAAACCCTCTCCTTCTCTCTCAAAACTCTTGTTCTCTCTTCAAACTACTGTACTGTTTCTCTATTCCCCCACTTCAGTCTAAGTCACTTAAGAGTAAGTGAACAGGGTGAAGTAATATTGTGTGCAATACAAACTGAAAAGAGTACAAGCATGTCAAGAACCTACATGAAACAGGGAGCTATTGATTGAACAACCATAGGAGTTTTGTGTCATGGTCTCTTTGTCACTCACCCTCTGCAAACATCGTCTCATGGCATTTTATCTTCTTGCTTCTCAGCCGCAGGTGAGACTGAGCTCACCAAGACTCTGCAGCCTGGTGGAAAAGATCGTCATTTCAGCTAAAAAAGGAAGGAAAGAATGAATAGCGATATTTAAAAGACATCTTGTAACATAAGGGAGTGTTCACAGAGAGACTAGCATCTGCACTATACAAATTAGTTAAAAATGAAAGCTGGAGTTTCAGATACACACACAGTTTAATTGAACATTTTTCATTTATGGTATTTATGTATGAGGTGATGTGTTTTCTTTTGATGGGGTTTCCCAACCCCCTCACATTTAATGTAATTACTTCTAGGTTAGCCACCTTGCTTATCTATTATGTCGGGCGATTCCCTGCCAACCTGTCCGGGTTGTAACGTTTTTCATTTAATGCAAATATAAAGCAAAGGTGGGAAACTTGTGTCCATCCATATATTCTTGGATTCCCATCAGCCCCAGCCACAATAGCCAATGGTTAGAGACAGTGCTATTTTTCTAGATAAAGAGGTTCCGGAACTCACCATGAATGCCTCCCTTGTCCTCTTATAATGCCAGTGGTGCCCACCTGAGAGGTGCCAGACTAAGTTCCAGCAAGTTCCGGCTGAAAAAGCCCTGGCTAGAGATGATGGGAGTGGATGTCCACAGGTTCTCCATTTTGGATATAAAGCATATGGGATCACAGAACAACCAACAGCAACAGGTGCTTGTTTGTAGGATATTTATCTGTAGATGGTTAAAAAGAATTTACCGTGTAATCCTTATTCAAAGTTAAATCTCACTGGACTCGGTGAAACTTTCTCCCAGGTAACTGTACTTAGGCTTACAACCTTAGATACATTGTGTTAAAAAATTTAAGTATGAGTAATTTCAAAACGATTATTTAGTGAGTGAATGTTTACCACTGGATTCTTTTCCGGCTGCATCTACAGAAGCTGTTTGGATTTACTAGGAGAACAGGGTCTCCTAAAGCACAATATCACGCACTGTGTTGTTCAACTGCCAGCTGAATGTACTGCAGCTCAAAGTTATTGGAGAGGCAACTTAAAAATGGGCTAATCCTCTCTTGATTAGCCAAACTGAATTTACATCTGGCCAATAGCCAATAATAATGTACAGAAACCACACTCATTTCAATAATTGTCAAGCTAAAACATTAACTAGCTCACTGTTTATCCATCACGAAAGGAAGTGGATCCCTTTCAATTGAGTCCTTGTATTAGGGACAAACAAAGGGTTCTTAGTATAGCTTTGAACAAGCCTAATGAATGAGCCTTGATGTTTAAGATGCCCATGACTGTCAAACATTACACTTCAGAGTCTAGCATTTGCATGAATCCTAGGAAAATACATTACACTCATCAGTTTTGAAGCCAAATGAAATATGGCATTCATGTAATTACTAAATGAGTGGCTTTTTTGTTTCAAGAGTAAATATTAGCTCATCCATATTGGGGGCATGGCATGAAGCTTCCTGTCCCTCTCCGCATTCCCTGGTGCTAGTCTGGATCAGCTAAAAAGTGAACAGAAAAATAACCTAAGACCAAAAATGATGCATCAATTAATCCTAATGATCCCTTTTGCCAGCGGAAGTAGTACTGTAAGATAATTGCCAGTTGATGGGTTTGTGTACAGCATGCATTTCAGGAGAGGTCAGAAACTTATGTCTGTTACATTACCTACACTGAATTCAAACCATAATTGCCTAAACCCAAATGTAGGTGGTGCCCACACCCAAATGTGCAAACCTGCCCCTAGCCTCCAGGTTTGAGCATGAATTACCTTAAATCACCCCTTTTATAATCCAAGCTAAGTGCTAATTAGAGGAGGCTTCCAACATCTTCATGCTAAAGTGTGGTACAATGAATCATGGACGTGTGGTTTAAACAAATATAGCTTGAAGAAAGGCAGGCTTCTTGTGCTAACATTTGTCAAGTCCAGGAATAAAGAAAGAATGTAGCAGAAAGGTGTTGTAATGGCTCAGGCCATGCATGCTATCCATCAAACTGCTGGGAATAGTAGGGAAGGGAGCTCTGGAGTCCCCAAGAGCTCTTCCTTCTGGACAGAAGATATGGCTTATATTATAGGGAGCACAAGAAATGGGAAAACAAACAAGATCCCCAAATGGCCAAATCTTGCAACATGAAAAATGCATTTTTGAATATTGTAGTGAAAATAGGAATTTGCAAAGCACATAATTTTAAGTTTCTTAACCAGCTTTCATGGACTTAAGCATACTTGAATTAAGTCATTGCAGGCCTGGTCTCATCCATTTTAAAACTCAAATAATCCTAGATAGTCATTGAGAGGTTTCCCTAGAATTAGTTGCTGACTTTATAGGCCCTCTTTTGTTAATCTATTCTTAGGGTAATTGTTCTGTATGTTTTCCAAGTCAGGATAGGGGCAGGAAAACAACTGACCTTCTTTTGAAGAAGAGTTAGGATTCTCCTATTGCAATATTAATATTCTGACACGAACCCTCCATGTTTCAAAGATACTGTAAACCTCAGAGCAGTTTAGTTGTGCTTAAGTTCCATCAGTTTCAGTAAGTTAGTCATAGGAAACATTTCCCAAGGATTTCAATCAATTTGGGTCTATTCCCAGGCATAAGAAGAGCCTGCCGTGCCTGTGGGAAACCTGCAATCACTCTTCTCTCCTGCAGTTTCCAGCAAGTGGTATTCAATCTCTGACCATGTAGGCAGAGCATAGTCATTATCACTAGTAGCCACTGACAGCCATATCTTGCATGAGCTTATCTAATCCTCTTTTAAACCATCCAAATTGGCACCCATCATTGCTTCCTGTTGGAGGGTGTTCCATAGACTATGCGCTATGTGCCTTCTTTTATGCATCCTGAATCTTCCAACATTCAGCCTCACTAGAGGTCCACCCATTCTAGTGTTATGACAGCAGGACAAAAACTTGGTTCTATCTACTTTCTCCATACCATGCATAACTTCACAAACTCCTACGATGTCTTACTCACCTTTTATCAAAACTAAAAAGTCCCAAATGCCACAACCTTTCCTTACAGGGCTGTTGCTTCATCCTTTGGTTGCCGAGCACATTCCGACAAGACCTCATGGTTTAATATAGTGTAATGAGGAAGTCACAGAGCACTTAACTGGTATTTATCTTTTCCACACATAGCGTTGTGCTCCTCAAAACGATATCAAACTTGTTTTCCAAATACGATTGCCCTAAACAATATTGCTGGCTGATGATAGTTTTCATCCTGTGCACGGCCACAACAACCTGTTGCTAGGAGGACTCAAGCCCACTAAATATAGGACTTGGAAGATGCATAGAACAAAAATTCAGCCTATGTGCAACTGCCAAGTTCTGGCCAAGCAGGAACTACAAACCCAAAGAGCCAGACGTGACAAGAAGCCGTTTGCAGAGGAATAATGCTAGAAGAGTCTCCTTGAATCCTACAAAAACTTCCTGGCCAGTCTTCCTCTCCATTCTGAGCAATAACAGGACTCTGTAGAGCATGAGATTCTTAATCTCAGGGTTATGGGTTCGAGCCCCACCCACGTTGGGTGGAAGATCCTTGCAATTCAGGGGGTTGTACTAGATGGTTCTTGTGGTCCCTTCAAACTCTACAATTCAATGATTCTTCTTGGTCTTCACCTCTGCCTTGATCTGCCCCACCCCGCTTCATTGATGCCTGCAGCCTGCAACCCACCTGGCCTTGCTCCCAGGACCTTGCCTCTTGATTTAGTGAAGGTTAAGCCTAACACCACTAGGGGGACCCCGATGGGGGAGGAAAACTCCTATCATGATCCATTATTTGGATGCCTTTCAACAGACATGAGACCAGGGAGATTTATGCACGGTATCCCAGCTCTGCATCATTCTGCACTGCAAACTAGAGCTTGTGTACATCATATCTTCCACTTCTTTTTGTTACAGTTAATAGTAGGAGCACAAAGATCCTGCAGTGTAAACCCGCTCGCTCATACCATTGTCCCCAATCCTGCCATAAATGGGGCACCCTATATATATATATATATATATATATATATATATATATATATATATATAAACACACAGACCATGGGAAAGAACAGAAGCAAATTCTTTCACCTTGTGCTATTTGTTCTTTATTTAGTGATGGAAGTGAGATTGTTCCACCTCTGCAACACTGAGATTGAACAGTCACACTTTCTGGAAGGCTTCTTCTTCCTGCTCAGCTAGAAAAAAAGAAGAGAAGAGTGTGAAGGCAAGACTAGCAAGTTTTTCAGACACGGCAATGCTGAAACAGTGGAGCCAGGAGCTTGCAGCTGGGGTAACAGCTGCTGCCAGTCTCAGAAGCCTTAAGGGCAGCGTCTAGGGACAGGGTTTGGTGGCCCTTGGAGGAATAAACATTGCCTGCAAATCAGATGAACAAAGTGGGAGGATTTCTCTCCTAGTGGCACTGAGCTAATCCCAATTCACAAACACAGGCGCTCCAGCCTTGCAGGTCCTCCCAGCAGGGATATCAAGTTACAAGCATGACATCACTTGCAGCTTCATTGGCTGGGTAAAGCACGGACAGATTAGGAAGTCAGTCAGTTGCATTATATAAATTAATACAGCCGTGGCTAGGAAATCACTTCTCCACGATTGCCAAATCCAAATGTTAACAAGCAAATAATCCCCTCGCCCATGTTCACATATTTAACACACACGCAAGCTCACACACATATTATGGAATTATGTGGATTCGCATGTGTGTTTTCAGAATCAAACCTTTTCTGAGTTGTTGCATCCAGCATTTAGCATAAAGGTGGAAACTCTATCCATTCCCCCACCCCAGATAATAATGCTGGAATTGTCAGATAAGTGAAAAGCTGCCCTTCTTGTATACATCTAAATCAGTCACTGCACATCATACAGCTATGATCACATTCAAGGCCTGCCCATCTCAAAGTCATGACATTCCATACCACTGTTTCCCAGACTTGGGCCTCCAGCTGTTTTTTGGACTACTACAACTCCCATCATCCCTAGCTAGCAGGACCAGTGGTCAGGGATGATGGGAACTGTTGTCCAAAAACAGCTGGAGAAACACAGTGCCATACGGTGGATTGCAAGTGCTGGACTGGCATGACCTTCTGGCCAGGACTCTGCATTTTACAGCGGATGTGAGTGAAGTGTTTCATTCATTGACATTCCTGTCTATTGCACTCCAGCTTTCCCACTATAAAAAGCCCACTATGGTAGGGTGGGGAACCTATGGCCCTCCAGATATTGCTGGAATACAACTCCCATCATCCCTGAACTCTGGGGCCACTGGCTGGAGCTGTTGCTGTTGCGGGTTGGAGTCCCAAGCATCTGGAGGGCTGCAGGTCCCCTGACCCAGTGCTGGAGTCTCAGGTGTCTCTTTGAGCATCTTGAGGCTTGACTGCGAGGGAAAGTGTCCCAACTTGACTTTTGTCCCTATGATTAATGCATTCCTGGTGCCTTACGTGCAGCATTTCCTTTTGGAATAGCGCTTTGCCTGGCTGCTCACCCAGCTCTACATGTGATCCCGCACATGTTCCATCACCAAGTGATAATTATTGCATCTTTCTGGTAGCCCAGGAAGCAATGCAAGTCTTCTCAAGCTGCGGTGAGTCACTCTGAATCTGCCTGGTGTGGCTCTGGCGAAGCAAACCACCCTATTACTCACCCCACTGTTGAGTAAACAAATGGATTGAAGATCAGGTTGGCAGTGAAACGGGCTGAGGCACAATGGTGTTTACCAGAGCATCCAAAGCACCCACAAACAGCAATTAGCAAAGTGCCCCACTCCTGCCTCCTCACCAACCTACTCCTAACCTCCCAGCTTTGGTGAGCCCATCACTTTGGATGGAGGAAACACTGGCAAATGACCACAGTTGGAAATTGCACCATGGCACCTCGTCTAAGGCACGATTGCAGCAGAAGTCCTAATTAGTGCCACGTCAGCTGCTCCGGAGAGGTGTTGAAGATAAATTGTGAAGCTGCCTGCACCTACAAAACAAGGGCACCCTTGTAGAAGTAACAAATAGAGATTGACTTCAGGCACATTCTCTACATAGAAGCCAAGGGCATCAGAAAAGCCCCACTGGATAAAGCCAAAGATTCATCTTCTAGGCTGGCATCCTGCTTCCTGCAATTTCCAACAAGGTGCTTCCAGGAAACTCACAAACAGAGCATGGAGGCAATTGGCCTCTCTCACCGTTGTGCCCCCCCCCCAATCCAAGTAATTGACATTCAGTGACATCTGAACACAGTGTGGCCATCATGGCCAAGCAGCCATTGACACATTTATCCTCCATGAATTGTTTGTCTATCCCCTTTTCAAGCTGTGTACTGCACCCTGTGGCAGTGAATTCTATCAACTGATTATGCGATAAAGATAAAAAAGGACTTATCCATTACTATCACTACAAGGAACTCTCAGCCTTGCAGCAATGTGTGTGTGCTGAGGTCCTTCGATTCATTTCATTCATAAAAAGGCAAACTCCCAAGATTCCAGGCAGGAGGGAGCAGGACAATTAAACCATTTCATGCTTATAATATAGACATCAGAGAGCAAGATTGATTCAAAGTGGGGAGAACAGTGCTGAGAAATTACAGTTCATAACTGATGGCCTTCCAAGTCCTTTCACTCGAGATTGATCGGGATAGCTCAAGGCTACGTGCGTTAACCACATTCTTAATGAGGGGAAGGGAAAATCAAAGCTTGCTCATTTAAAAAACAAAGCCATGCATTAATGCTTTGGTCAATACCTACTAATTATAGAACTCCCGACTGTGACTTCTGAAAAGAGAAAAATAATTCCCCATAATGTCAAAAAGACAGTCAGAAGGATAGTGAGAGTGTGTACAGAGCATGTTTGCTCTCTGCAGATAAGGGGGGGGGGAGACAAATAGGGGACTTAGCTATCTAGAATGATAAACAGCTACAGGTGAGAATTCCAATCTGACAGCTGTTATGTTCCACTTATTCCAGATTCTTCTGTATTGGTTGGAATCAGATCACATTTTTTTTAATGGTACTGTTTGCAAAAGATTCGACACCACATACTATGGATAGCTGCTTGCAGGGATATGTGGATTGCTTGAGAAACTCCCAGAGCAGGTGAGATGTAAGATGCATGCATTGTGCCTAAGTGGACAGATTGACACCAGCCTCATGTGCTAATTAGCCTTTGAGCACCTGAAGATGGGAGGAAATAACCTTGCTGCAGGCAATATTATGCAGGGGTAGGGAAATCCATACTCTTCCTTAAGGGTAAAGGGACCCCTGACAGTTAAGTCCAGTCGTGAACGACTCTGGGGTTTCAGCATTCATCTCGCTTTAAAGCCGAGGGAGCCTGTCTGCAGACAGTTGATCTGGGTCATGTGTCCAGCACAACGGAACACCGACACCAGAGCCATTTACCTTCCCATCGGAGTGGTACCTATTAATCTACTTGCACTTTTTGGGGGGGTGGCGTGCTTTCGAACTGCTAGGTTGGCAGGAGCTGGGACTGAGCAACAAGAATTAACCCCATCACACACAGGGATTCGAACCGCCAACCCAAGGCTCAGTGGTTTGGACCACAGCGCCACCCACTTATATTTATATTACACACTCTCTCTCTCTCTCTCTCTCTCTCTCTCTCTCTCTCTCTCTCTCTCTCTCTCTCTTTTACCCATGGTTCTAATGCAGCAAGCCCATTAGGCCATGCAAGCAGCAAAAGTGACCTTTAAAGTGAATCTTTGAACACTGAATATATGTACTCTCACACTGTTGATGCAACATATGTCCGTCTTGGGTCACCACACCTACTCTGTAAGAGTAGAGCAAGGGAGGTGAAGGAATGTGGGAGACAATAAGCTGGCTAGTCCAGATCATCCTACAAATTTCATGGCCAATCATATCAGGAAGCAAAAGCTACTTGCATTCAGGAGCTGTTGCAAAGATCTGTTCAAGAATGAAGGAAGGTGTGATGTACGCCAACTTGAATGACTTTAAAAGAGGATTCTACAAATTAATGGAAAATAAGGCAATCAATGAATGGCTTTGCTCTATTTCCACAGGGAGTCAGTGTGGTGTAGTGGTTAGAGCAGTGTTTCCCAAACTTGGGTCTCCAGCTGTTTTTTGACTACAACTCTCACCACCCCTAGTTAGCAGGAGCAGTGGTCAGGGACGATGGGAACTGTAGCCCAAAAACAGATGGAGACCCAAGTTTGGGAAACACTGGGTTTAGAGTGTTGGACTAGGATCTGGGAGGCCAGGGTTCAAATCCATGAAGCTCACTGGGTGATCTTGGCTCCATCACTGTCTCACAGCCTTGTCTACTGCAGGGTTCAATGAGGGAGCAGAGAATCAGGTGCATCACCTTCAGCTCCTTAGAGAAAAAGGTGGAATACAAATGCAATCAATCAATCAATCAGCAGAAGCAATGTGCCTCTGAATGTTGGTTGCTGGGAATCCTAAGTGGAGAGAGTGCTGTTGCGTCCCAGTCCTGACAATGGGCTTCCCAGAGGCATCTGGCTGGTCACTGGAGAAGAGGATGCTGGACTAGCTAAGCCTTTGGCCTGATCCTGCAGGATCTTCTCATGGTCTTGTGTGTGAATAACCTTAAGGATGGATGAGAAATCCCTGATTTGCTAAAATGTTCAGCTAAGAAGAGCCAGATTACACGGGATGAGGGAGATCCATCATCAGACCTTTCTCTTTTTTTATAATTAAAAGCAATCATGAAAGGAGTGGCCAACATCCAACTGGACGGGAACTGCAGCCTGGGGGAGACCACCTTTCTCTTTTACCACTATAACTCCTTCCCTAATAGCAGCTGCAGAGGGTGGAAAAGACAGGCAGCCACTTTTTTCTTTATGTTATTACTTAAATGATTTTATTTAAAAGATTTTTAGCTCACAGAACCCATGGTGTTGCATAATGGTCACCCCAGGCGTTCAGCACTCTGGCACAAAAATCCCTCGTCAATTTATGTTCTCCTCTCCTGGCACACTTTAAGATTATATTATCTAATAACATTGTGTAACCACTCCTCCTCATATGGTCATATGGAGGTTTCCTATTTTCTTGCTTCTTTTACCACTTTTTTTTCCTGGCAGCCGTTAACTTGTTTTCCCAGCAGTGTCTTTTATAATACCTCCCTGCAATACATGTCAGGGATGAGGCACCTCAGGCTCAAGAGCCAATCAAATGCAGCCCTCCAGGTCTCTCCCCCTGCTTTGCACCTTCCCTCACAGTTTTTGCTAGGTTCAGAGGTGCCAACTGAGCAGAAGATTGGGGGGGGGGGAGTTATGACATATGCATGATGTGTGTATGATGCAGGGGTGCTGGGAGGAGCCAGGTCTGGATCCAGACAAAGCAGGATAGTTCAGTAGCTGGTGGTTCCTCATCTCTGGTGCTCAGATGAGGAAGCTTCTCAACCATGAGGGGATTGGTTTAAAAAAGGGGAGGAATTGAAAAGGCAAATTGAGAGGGTAAAATCTTTCCAGAATGCTTGGGAATTATTCAAAACTTCAAGAATAGCAGCTCATCTAGAATTTATGCCACAGATTAGGAAACATACCCCCAGGGCCAAGAAGATGCCAGCAAGGTTAAGGAGCAGAGTCAAAGAAGTTATGAGGGGAAAGAACGCTTTCTTTAGAAAATGGGAGCCTTGTCCAAATGTGGGGAACAAAAAGGGACACTAACTCAGACAAAATATATGCAGCCAGATAATAAGAGATGACACACACACATATATGCGCCTCATCACTTAAAATATTAGGTCCCACAATTATATAATATTAAAGTAGGAAAACAGGAAGGCAATTAGATTTTTGAACAACAAAGAAGTCAAAGGTGTGCAAGTGAAGGAAAAGGAGATTGCAGAGAAGCTGAATGAAGTCTTTGTCTCTGTGTTCACAGCAGGAAATATAGGGCAGATCTTTGTGGCTGAAATAAGCTTTTCAGGAAGGCGGCCTGAAGAACTGAGGCAAAAAGTGGGGACAAAACACTAAGTTCTAGCTCTTAATGGCAAATTTAAAAATGAACAGTCACTGGATCTAAATGGCATTTTAAGATGTAATGCTCTGAACTCCCTCCACAGTAGATCCAAGTGTGAATACGCGTAGATCAGGCATCCCCAACCTGCAGCCCTCCAGATGTTTTAGCCTACAACTCCCATGATCCCTAGCTAACAGGACCAGTGGTCAGGGATGATGGGAATTGTGGTCCAAAACATCTGGAGGGCTGAAGGTTGGGGATGCCTGGTGTAGATAAATCCTATTTCTTAAAGTCACTAGTCTCTGCTGTGCCTTGCTTGCCCAACTGGGTGAGTGTCTGGAATCTTGTGCATCCGCTCAGAGGAGATTGGGGCATTGTATATCAATATGTTTTGTGGGATGTATTGATAGCTGGTACAGTACAACTTTTTTGCATCAAAGATACAGTGATGGGAAAAGTTGTAGCAGTGGAATCTCTGGCCAGGCAGGAAATATTTTCATGCCTATAACTGCCCTTGAAATATCTTATTAGTAACCTTTATCCATTTTCTGCACAATAAGTCCAGTTTCTCTATTTGGAGTCATTAACCGTTGTTCAGCACGACGGCAGAAAAGCAATGGAGTGGCAGCTTTAAGCTTCAGACACTGCTCCATAAGGTAGTCTGGTATTTCCCCCAGCTTCTCTTCCCTCATAAGTTTAGAAGGCTAAGGTTGGTATCATATATTCAAAACTGGAGGATGGTGTGTTCCAGGTTAACAACTCAAGTGTACCAGCTTTGATACCATCAGGTGGCTTGGCTTTGGGGCAGAAAAATGAGAATGAGGATATGAAAAGGCAGCCACACTGGCGTAAACACATTTTGAAATGAATGAAGTAATAAACATTACTATCTAGAGATGTGGTCTGGATGACAGTTATGTTCAGAAATTAAAATTACCGAACTGCACTATTGTGATGTTTTGTTTTTTGGTTGGGGGGAAGAAAGAAGCCATCGGAGCAAAAAAACCTTTGCAACCTGAACAAAGAAAATATATGTTACAGCAGGGCTTGTTAGAGAAGGATAGAAAAAAGAGACAATAGAGGGGATGGAAGTGGGAGGAAATTGTCCTGGAAATAGTTAAAGGGAGGGTTGGAATTAGAGAAAAACCAAAATATCAGACGGGTAAGGGAAACACAAAGTGCACGTGCAAACATTTTAAAAATACTGCAACTTTTAAGACTTTTTATTTTTTTTAAAAAAAAAACAAAAAACCACAATTTTATATAGAATCATTAACCACCTTAGCATTGGGAAAATTCTGTAATCAAACACACAAAAATTAAACCTAAACCTGGACACCCAACAAAAACATTCCTCTTCTCTCAGGCCTTGGTTACGTAATTAAACAATCCATGGCCTTTTAAACTGGGGGAGGGTCTATTGTTTTTGTTTGTTATTATGGTATGTATTTTTATGTTTCTGTACTGTAATGCGCCCTGTGATCTTCAGATGAAGGGCAGTATAGAAAATAATTATAATAAACAAGCCCTGTGGTAGGTGAAGCATTTTCGCACCATTTTTTTTTAAAGGGGAGAACCTTAAATGGGGTCTGCAAAAAAGTTATTTACAAGTGCTGTACATATGAGTAAGCAAAGCTACAATAAATTCTGTTTAAAAGGCCTTGATAGTGCGTGCACTGGCATGAATTTTCATCACTCATTTGTAATGTTGTTTCAGCTCCTGATAAGACATTTGAAGCACTTCTTAGAGCCTCAAGTCAGCGGCAGGAACAGAGGGAAGAGGTGAGGCCATTGTTACCTTGAAGCAGAAAACTTAAAACGTACAGCACTTCTGAAAGATGACCATCTAGACCCTTCTCAAAGGCCCGACACAGGAATAAATTCCTCAACATCCCTATGCAAATTTTCGCACTGCTCACGGGCTCTAATGCTTTAGGAAGTTGCTCCTAATATTGAACCTGAATCTGTTCTGTGACATCTTAATTCCATTTGCATACAGCCAGCTGGCTAAACAAGTTGTACCAGGTAAAGCATTAGATTTAATCTTTGTTATTGGTGGGGGGGCCTTAAGGTGGATTTTGGTTCTTGGGATTCAGATGAGAGTATGCAATGAACTAAAACCATGCTGCATTAGCTATGTCATGAACCGATCACCTAGCCATGTTGGATCTCAGTGCAGTAACCTTGTAGGGAGAATAATAAAGTTATTACAATCTCAAATTTGTGTGTGGGAGAAATAGAAATCTCTGTGACACACGTGGGGGGCATAAATAAAATAATTGGCTGAGTGCCTAGATTCAAAACACAGGGCTAAATGCACCTTTCAGCAGGAGAGAGCCCTAGTAGCAGAGTTTAAATTCACGAAGTCAAGCAGCAAGGTGAAGCATTAGGAATGTATGCTGTTAAACCTTTTGCATATCCCATTTAGTCTGCCCCTCTTGCAAAGAGCAGACCACACACTGCTACTTACAAAACATTCCAAAGGTCAGATTCATGCGTTTATACAAGCACCAGCAAGGAGAACACAGACAGAATACTCTTGGGTAGAACATACAGAAAGATAGATTCAAACACATGCTCTTAGCTTGGAGGTTGCTTAGGCAAGTCCTCCTTGATCAGTTACTGGCACAGGGAAAAGGTGAATGGAGAACAAGAAGAAAAAGCTTCACTTTCTCCCTTGTTGGAGAAAGAGGGGAGTTGAACTAACTGAGTCTAGGAACACAACTCTGTAATTTTAACCCCTTCATGCACTAACTAGCACTTATGTATGCATAATTATGTCTGAATGCAATTCCTCCCCCCCCCAAACAAACAAAAACCAGCATAGGAGATGGAAGCATTCCCTCCCAACACAAAATGGCCTTTTTAATTTATACTTTTTATTGAATAATATTTTATAACTTTCACCACACACAGATTAGTCTATATGCAAAATGAGTAAAATCCAGATGCTTCAGCCCAAATCAATTTTGGACAGGTTCCTTTTGGACAGAGACAATTTGGCTGCCATGCTGCATGCTCTAGTAACTTCTAAACTGCAATGCACTCTACATGGGGCTGTCCTTGAAGAGAACTCAGAAGCTTCAACTGGTCCAAAATGCAGTAGCCAAATTAATGACTGGCTTTCCATTTATAACTCATATTACCCCCTTTCTAAACAGCACTGGCTTCTAGGCCAAATTCAAAATGCTCACATTAGTGTTTAAAACCCTAAAGGACCCCAATATCTGACGGACTTCCTCCTTCCCCACAGAGTCTCTTAGGTCTTAAGATTAGCAGAGGGGCCCCCTTAGTTGTTCCACTGTCCTCAGATGTTTGTGGGTGGTGGTGATCCAAGAGAGGCCCAGGAGAGGAATTTGTGGCAGAAATTCCATCCCCACAGAGGTGTGTCTGGCACCTTTATTATGTAGTCAGTTTCCACCATATACTGAAGACATACTTCTTTGGTCTTTGACACTAGCAATACGTATTTTAGGACCCATCCTATTCTCGACTGCAATTTGTTTTAAACTTATTTTAACATGGTATTTTTAATACTGCAATCCACCCTAATGCTGTGATATAAACTTTTTTGCCACTAGGAAAATATAGCTATTTGTATCTGTCACATATCTGCTAACATTAGTGCTCTTTCCTGCTCCTTACCCAAGCAGACACCCATATTTCCCCTGCAACATAGGAGTAGCTTCAACAGTTCTCACTATGAAGAGGAAATCCCTATGCAAATTTCCCCATTTCCTCAGCATGGGGTGTATACAAGAGCCATATTCTGCAACTGGATTTAAGAACAAACTAATGTGTTAGCAAACAGGTGGGTCAACATACAGCACACATGACAATTTTATTTTATTTTAATGGCATACTACACACTCACCTTGAAAGCTTATTTCTGCTGCTTTCTGTGATAAAACTCCACAGCCATGGGGAGGAGAGAACCAAACCCATTTTGGACAAAGTTACAGCTATTCTACCAGCAGTTTTTTTGTTTTGTTTTGTTGACATGGTCAACTCTTAGCTGCAATTATAGTAATCTGCTTCAGGTGGTCTACAGTTTTGCTTGTGTTTCCAATCTGCTGCAGCTGGACAGCAAGGTATTTGAATTAAAAAGATCCTCTTGACTTAGCTTATGGGTCAGAGTATTTAACACACAACTTTAGGAAAGGAAGGGAAATATGTGAAGCTTGTGAAAAAACACAAGAGGTTGAATATGCAATGCTGCTCCTGCTCCTATCAAAGCAGCAACATTAAGATGGAATTTTCCCACACTCTTTACTATGGAGTTTCAGCTGACAACTTATGCAATTCCTACCCTCTTCTGAACACCCCACCCCACTGTTCAAACTGATTCTGCATCTGCAAAAACCCTCCCAACATGAATTCACTATGCTAATGGTTATCTTTGCATTGAAATCCACAATCCAAATCACAAGGAAGGAGTAACAAAGAGAAGGAAGTGATCCTGTTGTGGGGGGAGGATTTTTGCAGCTTGCAGTTCCTTCGCTAGTTTCTCAGGGTCAATGGATGTCGTGTTTGAAATTTTCTTTTTGACACTGTCAGCAAGTGCAACAGGGAAGGGGATAGCAGTTTGATAATTAAATGTTCTGCAACTGTTTGGGGGATGTATTTTTAAAGCATGCCTTAATTTCACAGAAGATTGCCCATTGTTAGGGAAGGGCCAATTTTTGTTTAAAACACATACGCTCATCTGTACACAACTGGCATTTTCTGTTAAAACTGTGGCATGCCTTTTTCAGCAACAGCCCTGCTAGAGTCCTATTCAGGCCCACAGTGTCTGAAAAAAATAGCACTGTAATATCCCAAGTGGGAATTGTTCTGAGGCAATTCATCCAGTTGTAGAATATAAGCCAATAGATCTCACAACAGGTAGAAAAGCAGCATTTAGAATCACATAGGAAAACAAAATCCAGAATTGAATAGGTCCATATGACAGGGATGTTTGAAGATATTCAGGCCATATAGCAGCTCAAACACATATACATCTCCTGAGAAAAGGAACTGGCAAGGAGTATCCGCTTTATATAAACCCTCAATATTGGTTATCCCCAGATATGAGAGAAAGGATACGAGACCAAATAAAAATAGTACTAGGTGTGATAGACATGGTTAATATTCTCTTGGGTGGCTGGGAAAGGTTTTAACTTTGGCTGCATGTCCAGGGTTCGTGATCTTTCATTGTTGTCCTTTCTGTATTGCGGCCGGATGCTGTAGTCCCTCCACATGTAGACCTTTCACCTCAAGTCCTTTGTTACAGGTTTGTTTTCTTGCTGTTTAATATAGAATAACTTTGGGCTTCTTGGCATACAGGCACTAGCAACAGGGAGGAGGCTTTCCACCCAACGTTATTTTAAATCCACCCACCCCTTTTTAAAATGGCAATTGGCAGTTAACATATCACGCTTTTGCAGCAATGTCTTTTAATCAAAATAAATAGAGCCATGCCTTTAAAAAGTTATCCACTCAGGTGTGTTCAAATTCTCCAGTTTGCAAGGCCCAGCTGCTTCTAATATCCTTGCTAAGTCTCTACCTCACATGCACACCATACATTCAAAGCACATGGCTTCCACCCAAAGAATTCTGTAGAACTGCAGTTCCCAGCACCCTTTACAAACTGCAGCTCACATGATTCTTTGGAGGAAGCCATGTGCTTTATGCTGTGGAAATATCCAGCCAAAGGCTACACTCTTAAAAAAAGAAGAAGAGTTTTTGTGGCTCCATTGACTGTTTTGATAACCTCATTCAAACAAAACAAATTCCTTCCAGTAGCACCTTAAAGACCAACTAAGTCAGTTCTTGGTATGAGCTTTCGTGTGCATGCACACTTCTTCAGATACCATGCACACGAAAGCTCATACCAAGAACTGACTTAGTTGGTCTTTAAGGTGCTACTGGAAGGAATTTGTTTTGTTTTGACTATGGCAGACCAACACGGCTACCTATCTGTAACTCATTCAAACATTCTTCCCCCATTCGGGAAGGTGGAAAGAAGAGACACATTCCCTGATCCTCAGGGTCTGAGTGCTGCCCCCAACAAACGGAGGGCTCTGGGGTGTACCTGGGTGTTAGCTAGGTTGGCACCCATCAAGGGCTCAGGCCCAGGGTGTGTGTGCCACAATCACACCTCTCCACTCTGACCTTGAATTTTACTAGGCTGCTACAACACACACAGATCCATTTTTGCTACCCTCCACTGCCAATCCTTAACAGCAGAACAAGGACACATATTAAAGAATATATCTTATTAGAAGTGTGTGCACTGAAAGAGTCAAAGGATATGCATTCACATTCAAAAAGGCCTCATTTGACCACAGTTGCTATCTGATCTTAGATCTTCGTATTCTAAAGCAGCCTTCCTCAAACTGGTGCCGCCCAAGATGTCTTGGACTACAACTCCCATAAGCCTTTGCCAGAACTCATGATATCTATATGCTACTTCTTGGACCAGAGACTTCAGGACTCTGAATACCTGTTGCTGGGGAGCAACAACATGAGAGGACTAATGCCCTCATGTTGAGTTTGTGGACCTCCTATATGCAGCTGGTTGGCTGAGGCATGGACTAGGATCTAATGCAAGAGGGTTCCTTCTGTGTTCCTAGGATGAGGGTGATAGGCATTCAAGATCCATTTTCCAGCACACCTCATTTAGTTTCAGAAAGGCTTAACCATTGAAAAGAAACATGTTCTCAACCCAATATTTTAGACCTTATTCAAAATGCATTCATTTCCTTTCAGGGACACCAAATTAAGCATGATCTGCTCCAATGTGAGCCTCAAACACTGATCAAAATTACAATGGGATAATGGAAACATATAGCACAAACCCCCATAAATGGGAACTTTATTAAACTAGCAAGATAAACTCAGAAATGTATAAATGGTCCATTAAATACATCCAGTTCATTTTTACAGATACTTCTTATATAGAAATTTACTTACAGTTTCCGAACATGTAACATTTAAATTATTTTCTCTTTTCAAGCTTACTACCATCAAAAGGTAATAAAAAAAATCCAACACCTGCTTTTGCAGATGAGCACACAAAAAGATACAGGTAGCGCCAAATGGACAGATTACTGCATTCAAACCATGGAGGGAGGAGTACCCAAGAAGCTTATAAAACCAACAACAAGGATTCCTTCCAAGCACCTTTACTATAAAGAGGGAGCCCAAGTCAACATTCACACTGTGATGGTGTCTTGTTTGAGAGGGCCCAGTAGCACACTTGGTGACATTCTGGCATACTTTCTGAGGAGTTCCTGAAAACTATTTCTATAATGGGACAAAGAAATAAAAATAAAAATGCAAGGCCATGAACTGAAATGGTAGAATTGGTTTGTTGAGTCAAGTTCAGCATGGTGCCTCTCTGCTGACGAAAGAGTCTGAGCCAATGGAGGCTCCATGAACTGAACTGGAGGGAGATTATTTTAGCAAATCTCTCCTTTCTCCTGCAGACATCTACCACATCACTCCTGAAGTTCCCCCACTCCCTTGAGCAGATGGGAGTCGGACAGGGGGCTGCAGAAGGAAGAGAGAATGGTCTTCCTTCTGCTAGTGGAAGCATCTGCTAGATCAAAGATTTTCCCATCAATGGAGGGACTCAACCCTCAAGATTCAATTGTCACATCAGTTCAAGTGTCCTGTTGTGACTGATTACACTTCGTATTAGGTGAAGGAAGGAAGAAAAAGTGGGGAGGGCTAATGGGGAGTGATGACCAGCTCAAAGTCATCTGTCCAACCATTTCCATTGCATGGGTATTTTTAATAAAAAGAGTTTTCATAGATGACTTGGATAGCAACTATTTAAGTACATAGGCTGAGCAGCAACAGCCAGTTTCCCCACCCCACCTACTTATATGTATCTGGAAAGGGACCAAAGGGAAGGCAGAACTCGTAGTGACAAGTTTTTCCTCATTCTCTGTATCTTAGTCTGACTTGATGTCATTTTTTTGCAGCGAACCAGAGTCTTTTTTATATATAAAAACAAAGCTTATCAAAAAGTGAAGTTTAAAAAGTAGTGTTAAAATCTGCATCAGGAGCAAAATAAGCTTGATTTACCAGAATTTGGGGGAGGGGGAGAGCTTTTTGTCACGCAAAGAAGGAACTTGCATGTTTTGGGCCAGCTGGTATTTTGATAAAAGAAAACAGGCAGCAGGGAAATCAAAGGCTCTTCCCAATAAGAGCCATAGCAGCATTTTAAAGTCACCTGACAGTAGTTAAAAACAAATGGGAATGAGAATTGGCAGGAAAAGTGCTCCGCTAGAGGTTGTAGCCCTCATAGTATCTGTGATGTGTAATATAAATATGGCACTTTTGTATATGCCAAAAGCTGGCAAGTTTGCATGTTAAATGACACAAGACAAGTCACCTGTAGCCATTTCCCCCCAGCTACTACTTGTGGTTTCTGAAAGTCACAACCTTCAGGCTAATTCTACTAATTCCAGCACCAGTCATTCCATTGACTATTCTATTTGTACATGCAAGGCAGTTTTGCCACACTCTTGGAGAATAAACCTTCTGCCCAGCAGAGTTTCCCCTCCTTCCTACAGACACACATACAATTTAAGACATGCTGCAAATCCCTCAGATGATATTACAACCAACGCCCCTCCCCCCCCGCAACACAGCAATATTCTGTTTGATCCTATTATAGGCCAGAGGTTCTTTGTGTCCAATTGCCAGCAATGGACCCAGCAACAGACACTTTTTTTTTCTTGGACCCAATGAATTAAAGCGATCCACATCTGCTTTCCATACTTTCCCCAAAAAATAATTCAGGACGGCATTTTCAGAAAAGCAGTGTTCATACAACTGGCCATAATCCCTAGCTCTGTTTTCCTTTCCTTTTCATTAAACAGATGCATTCCTTTAGTGTGTAAAATTCATGTAGAGGTACTATCTCCCAAAAGCAAAGGAACTTTGTTACAGCAATTCCATCACAGTAATGGTCAATACATTCAGTTCAGACATACAGCAGGATCCACACAATGTACCTTTAGTTTGCATTTGGTATTATTACATTAACATTTGGGGTTATTTCACACAGCAGGAAAATGCAGTGTTTAAAAGAGCTGGTTTTCACATTCTGTATTGCCAAACACTACACACACCCTTTATTTTCAAAAGTGATTCAGCAGTTTCCCTATTGTAGTCTGATTTCCATCTTTACATTTGAGAGATGTTGACTTTTCCATTATCATTTGTTCCTTTAGCACGGGCTCCGCTTTAACACTTAGAAGGTCACCATTGTCAGTGTTCCTTTTGATAAACCTAGCACTATTTGCTCGCTTGAGCGTGCCTCCACCACTTTCCCTTGGATAAGAATCGTCAGCGGCTGTTGTCATCTTCATCCTAGGAAGCCTCTGAGACAGAGACCTTGTGAGGGCTGGAGCTTTGGAAGGGACTGGCAAATCCACCTTGGCGCATTTTGAGGAAGAGGCCACTGTATTCCTTGCAAAGCTCGGAACTGGAGCTGGTGTCTTGGGGACAGGGGCCGTTGTGCTTTTGCTGGCTTCGGTAGGGGATGGGGGTTTGGTCAAAGAGCGGCACATCTTTGTTTCATCATTCTTTGACTTGGGGACATACCTGACTGGTTTGGAGCTTGGCTTTTTGAAAGAGCCCTTGTGCTGGAGTGGCTCTCTCTCAAAATGGCCACTACTTGAAGCTGCCGTCCCCCTCTGGAATTTCGGCTCCTCTACAGATGTGCTCTGCCTGTACTGAGGTTTTGGCGCTGCCTCTGCGGAGTTGCCCCGGATGGAGTTGCGACGCGTGAGTCGTGCTTCAGGTGCACCGGTGTCTCGGGGTGCTGGCTTAGGATCTGGCTTTTTGGTACAGCTCGGAGGTGCTGCTTTAGTTGATCTGGAAATGGGGACTACTTTTCTCATGCTCGCATTCTCCGAAGAATTCAGCGTTCTGACTGACGGTCTGGGGGGGTTGAGAGGACCACTGCCGGGTTTTGCAGCACTTGAAGATTTATCTTTCAGAGAATTTCTCTTTGGCCCCGCTGCATCTTTGCTTCTCACAGGTTTTTCCTTTGGGAGACCTGACTTGCTGCCAGAGTCATCCTTATCAGCAGAAAGCGAGTTCAGGCCCAAAACGGCATCACCACCAGCCTGAAGATCATTCCTAAAAGGGGCAATAGCACCGTCTTTGCTGTTCACTTGGTTGTTGCCCCCGAGCCTTGGATCATTTCCTTCTGGCAGATCAAACATCAAAGAATAGTCAGAAGTCTCAGATACACAGAACATTGGTCCATGCGCCTTATTTCCTGAAACACTACCATCTGAGGATGTGGGGCTATCACTGCCTGGTTCCAGAGCTTCAGGGGCATGACCTGCTACTTTGGCTGCATGGTCAGCTTTTGATTTTCTGAAGGCTGGTACAGGAGGAGCTACTATGCCAGGAGTGTATACGCTTGAGTCACCCAGAGTCTCCAAACCTCTCACATCAGCCTCAAAATGAACTGCAGATAGGTCCTCCACATCATCTGGTTCATGGGGGTCAAGCTTCAGCAGCCCTGGAACATGTTCATCTTCTTCAAGGGACAAGTCCCAGGGGGCTGCATCTGTGGCTTTCGTACAAGGCACATCGAATCTATACTTGTCGTTATCAGCACTCTCTTGGTCGCTGTAGAGATTAGCATGGGCAGTGCTATCGTCCTCAAGGCTTACCATGCGATCAGAATGAGATGGGGGCAACTGGAAGTAGCTGCACTCCACGCCTTCTTCCGGTGCCTGGTGCAAGTGCAAGTTGGTTAAACCAAGATCTCCAGGCTCTCTAGATTCAGTCCAGGCCACGCTGGGTCTTGCTTGACCTGCATGCTCACGAGGAAGGCTGTTGGACTTGTTTGGATCCTCACCCTTTGAGGTCTCCAGGAAACTCAACAGCTCTCTGTCTGCAGTGACTCCCAGGGAATGCCGGGAACGCCTGGTGCTGACATTTCTGTAAGAAGGACTTTGCGGTCTCTGCTGCAAGAAGGGCAGAAATTCTTCAAGTCCTCTCTTGGTCAACATCCCAACATCATTTTCACTGCTGCTCCTGCCAAAAGCTCCAAGATCCCCGGCAACCCATGATCGGCGTTTTAGCTCCAACTCCTTTAATCGCTGTTGCTGTTGAAGTTCTTGGGCCTCTCTTTCCTTGTTTTCCTGTTTAGAAAGAGAGAAGGGGTGGGGGAAAGGAATTCAAAAACTTTAAATTTAACATTTTTACATTTTTCATGTTCTTCCCTGTCATTTGAGTTTGGTTCTTGAGTACAAATTACTATGACAACAATTTTCTGCTTAGGTACTGGTTAAATCAGTAAAACACTCCCTCCCCCCAAAGCATCTATTTAGGCCTGGCTGGTGAAGATGTTATGACATACTTGGTTTCCATGCTCAGGTTCATTATCCTGCAGCTTTCTTTGCAATTCAACTTAATATGACTATTGTTCTGAATCTTAGTTAAATGGTACTGCTTAAGTAAGCCTCCAATTAAAAAACAAAACACAAAAAAAACATAATGCAGGTCAGCCAGGTAAATGTAATAAAATTCTTGGTCAGGTTAAACTTTCACAAACAGAGTATATACAGAAGGATAAATTCTTAGATATTTATTACTTCTATTCTCAAAGTGCTCTCTCAAATAATAAGTTGTTGTTTATTTAAAGGGCAAAGGTGCCTATGACATGATGTTTCTTGCTCTTTCTTGAACAGGAAACTCTAAACCTTTGCTCATACATGATTGTATGCGACCTAAAAGCACTAAAACAAACTAAACATTTTGTGGTTTTGGAACGCTTACAAGTGGAGCATGTGAAGCTGTCTCATACCTGGTCAGACTGTGCATCTTTTTAGACAAGGGATGCAGCTCCTTTCCCAGGCACACACTTCCATGGGAGAAGGAGACGTTTAAAATTCCCCACTGTGATCTCCTCCTTCCCTCCAGGTCAACTATTAGGAAGCTGCTGAGCAGTGGCAAATAGAGAGCTGCTCCTTTCAGAAATGCTATTTTGAGGTACCAGCTCCCAACAGAACAGCAAGGGAAGCCTTTAGGAACCTCTGCTTCCTAAAGCTATAGTAGCTGAAGAGGGAGGCAACTGGAGCATTGCAAACATCAGAAGAGATGGGGCATGTCCAATATCCTCCAAGGCTTGCAATACTCTGCCTGCTTCCCACTTCAACTACTGGTTGAAGGGGTGGTTCGTAAGAGTGGCAATTTTTCAGCACCATTTGGACAATCACTGAGAAGAGGCTGCTGGACTGATCTAAATAGCATATGGGCAGCATACATCCTGCCAGTTCATCGCTTATTGTCTCATCTGAGGCTTCTTCCAGACAGTTGCTATTTAAAGGTCAGGTTCAATCACATACCAGAAAATTCAGGTTGCACAATTCAGGTTGATTGGGTGCTCCTGCACAGCAATCCCACTCCCTGCCCCCTCCCTAAAATATTACTTTTTGCTATAAGGACCTTGATGGGGAAAAGCAAGAAAAGTGTGGGATGCTTGAAGTTGACATCCTCTAACCTTCCCACAATCAAATCAGAATGAGTGCTCCTTCTGTAGCCAATGCCTTCAAACCTCCCAGTAAACAAATTAGGATGGACAGTTAAGAAGCTCACTCTGGAAGTGACTTGAGTGGCAGTAGTTCTCCAGGTTTTCAGGGAGAGATCTTTCCTGTCACTATCTACCCTATTCTTTATTTTTAAACAGGAAGCACCAGTCATTGAATGCGGGACCTTCTGCAAGCAACCTTCTACACTCCTTAACTCTCCTTTCGGAGCAACTATACTCTCTTCACCATATGAATGATATGCCCCCATCCAAGCTTCAGCAATTGATTAGTTTAGGGCTATGATTGCAAAACAGTATGTCCCCCATGACAGGGGGCTGCCATCGGAACAGGGGAGGGAGGCAGGGGAATACAGAGAGCCGCCCACGCTTCTGAGGAGCAGCTCCTTGTCCAACGGTGGGGGAAGCCACATCTCCAGTGGAGCAGAGGGGGAATGGGAAAGCTGAGTGAGGTGAGGGCTCAAAGATGCTACTGAGAGCCCAAGCGCCTCACCTAGCCCGGCCGGCCAGGAAACAGGCATGCCGTTTCCGTCGCCCAGTTTACGCAGAGGGGTGAAACACAAGGAGGGAAGGCGGAGATTTGGGGTGTCTAAGTTCTTATGCTGGGGGGGGGGCGGGAACTGGAAGGGGCCACTCCCGGAATCTGCAAGTGATTGAGACAGATGTGAACTTTCTGGTCCTGCACTGTAAATAGTTTGCACAAATAAAAACCTGCTAAAGACAGGTCAGAGACCTGCCTGGTTACTTGTGAGCAACCACCTCACTGCCTGACACCCCACTATGGTTAAATTCAATTTCTGAGCAAGCTCAGAATTTGGCAAGGAAAGTCAAATTCAGTATAAGGTTTCTAGGCCATGTGACAATAGGTTTGAAAGCATGTGGGCATTGCCTGATGAACATTCTGAAGACAGGAATCCAGGTCAGTTCTTCATTACCAAATATAACAACTACTACTACTTTATTTATACCCCACCCATCTGGCTGGGTTTCCCCAGCCACTCTGGGCAGCTTACAGCCAAATATGTTTTGCTCACACAACTAGTACATATGTGCAAATTGACCCAACAGATAAAGGATTTCCCCTGTTTTCTATGCAAATCAATAAATCAAGGAATAATGGTTAGGTTTGGGTTTAGCCTCCTGAGCACCCTTGGATCTGTTGCAATACTGTTGCAGCCCGGGACTTCTGCCACAGGCAAATTTAGGGGAGTGTGAACAGTCTGCCTGCAGTGGGTGTCAAGATGAGAGGGTGCCACAACAACAACGGACAATGGAAGGCAAGAGGTGGGGGGCACCAAATTTTGGTGCCACACAGGATGCTGCTGAAATCTTAAAGCCCAAAGTCCACCACAGATTTTGATGATGGGGTTTGTTAGGTGACTCCTGCCCAATGGGAGGTGTTCAATGCTAGTCCTACCCAGAGTAGACCAACTGAAGTTAATAAACATAGAATTGTAGAATCATGATTAACCTGGCTTCATTCATTTCAATGGGTGTACTCTGCGAAAGACTAACATTCAATTCCACCCAGAGGCTTACCAAAAGCATACAAGAAGGACCATGGAGGAGTAGGAATTGCAACCCAGGTTTCCTACTGCCATATGTTCCAAACTCTAATGGATACCCCCTCCCATTTAACACTTCTCTCTCTCATGGATGCCCCAGAGCTGAAACATAAAGTGGCACACACCACTCTCTTCATCCAATTAGCAGCATTTTTATTCTGAGAAGCAACACCTGCTGCATACTAAAAAACGTACACTGAGTGCACCTGCTTACACTGCTGTTCAACAGTTCAAGGCCACAGATCCATGACCTTTTGGATCAAAAGGAGCCAAATGCTCTTCAGTATACATATATGACTCCAGGCACTTTGCCTATTGTCATTTTTAAAAAGCACAATAAAGATTGCAGTCTTTGCATGCCTCGGGCACAGAGGCCAGTCATGTGGCCACCTGCAGTTTTATCTCTAGACAATGGCTGTGGTGTCTTTGCTCCCACCCAAAAAAACTGGGCTACAAGACAATGGACTACACAAGACAATGGACCTGATAATGCCCTTTCCCCCTCACCCATTAATGATAATACAAACCAAGAAAAAGCATTGTGGGGATTTGCTTGCAGAGATCTAAAGCACTATACAAATTTAATAAGTAAGTAAATTAAAATAATCCTAAACTGTGCCCAGCAAACAATGAAATTTAAATAGCTATAGCTTAATAAAATCTTTTCTGTAACAAAATGTTGTTTGAGGTTGGAAGAAGCCATTGTTGCAACAGGTGTCCTACAACACACACAACTTTGTTCCATTATATTAAAGTTACCAGACGCCCCCATTTCCCGGGGACAGTCCCTGGATTTACAAATCAGTCCCCATACAAAATCCACTGAAGTTGAAAAGTGTCCCCGGATTCACTGGAAAAAAATCTGGTAACCTTACATATCATATGAAGGATTACCACTATTAAAATCATCCAACAGTAATGTAGCTTAGTTACATAAAAGTCAGTGGATATTTCAGGTAATATTCAACAAAGCTTTACTCAGAATAAATTCTTTAAAGTCAATCAGCATGATTAAGTTAGATCTGTTAATTTCAAAAAGCCAAGTACAACTTAGCTGAATACTACTCTCACAGTTTTGTAGAGATGTTCTTACCTTAACGGCTTTGCTGAACCTAAGACAAAAATCCCTAAATATCTGAAAACACTCTTCCAGTTTCATGGTTTCTTTATCTTCGCATAAGAAGTCCATAAGGGCGTGTGATTCCTTCAGCAGTTCCCGTTTCCAGCGCTCCAGCTCTTTTATCTCTTTTACAGCAAACTTAAAATAAAACCGAAATACAAATTAGATCCAAACAGAGACTGACCAGTTTCAGCATCTGTTAAAGTCTAGGATTAATGGGCCTTCTGGCGGTTCCCTCATTGTGAGAAGTGAGGTTACAGGGAACCAGACAGAGGGCCTTCTCAGTAGTGGCGCCCACCCTGTGGAACACCCTCCCTTCAGATGTGAAGGAAATAAGCAGCTATCCTATCTTTAAAAGACATCTGAAGGCAGCCCTGTTCAGGGAAGTTTTTAATATTTAACGCTGTCCTGTTTTTAACACTTGATTGGGAGCCGCCCAGAGTGGCTGGGGAAACTCAGCCAGATGGGTGGGGTATAAATAATAAATTGTTGTTGTTGTTGTTGTTGTTGTTGTTAACTGGCTCGAGACTACAGGACTATAGTGTTTGGAGCTGTCTGACTGAAGCTTTGCTGCCCTAGATGAACATATATACCTTTTCTTCCACTGGCCGAACAGGTTTTTTGAAACCTTCAAGACTAGTTTATTAGAAGCAATAGTGAATAAACAAATAATAAACGAAAGGTAGAAAAGATTGGAAGAAAAAGAATTCACTGAGCATACTCAGCACAGCGTCCAGAGTGCAGCGGAGCACATAAAAAGCTGGAAAGGCCTTCCTTGCAATGGTGGTGGTGAGTCAGCTCAAACTCTTGCTCTCCGGTTGTATTTATGAAATCCATTTTGGAAAATGATATTTATGTCCTGTATTTTGCCCAACCAAAGGTGGCAACCCTACTTCCCACAAGCATTTGGTTGCTCAATGTGAGAACAGGATGCTAGAGTGATCCAGCCAGCTTATATTATGTTTTTATATGGACACTAAAATTCCAGCACAACACATTTTTAGACAGCTTGCAAGAACTCAGCCTTATACCTGCCTTTTAAACATCGTGAGAATTTGCCTATAGGAACACTTAGTTTGAAACTCAAATCCAGTTTGAGATTTGACAAACACTGTTCAAGAAACATTTGTTTCATCAAGATAAGATGTTGCAGCCATGGATTTTAAGAAGATTAACTTGTTGTTTTCCTATCCCCATTTGTTCATAACAAGCATGCACACAGGTACTTGCAGAAACCTTTACTCATCTAATAAAAGAGCATTATTTAACAATGAAGCCAGTGCCAGAAATGTATTAATCTTTGTTTTCTCGGTGGTTTCCCTTACAAAGCAAGAAATCAAATGGGGAGCCCAAGGGTTTGCAAATGGGGAGCATGTAAATGTTGCCTTCAGAATGTTGCCTTCAGAAGCGTAGATAATCTTCGCTTTGTCAGCCATCCAAAAAGGAAAAAAAAAAGAGTGTCACTCAACAAGGTATTTATTGAGATAAGCTAAAGGAGTGACATGGAAAATTGGCTCCACCTTTCATATTAGTAGCTTATTCACAAGGATGGGAGAAGCCAAATTTTAAATCAGGTTACTCACCCACCATTTTTAGGAAGTGTTATATAAGGTGAACCTTGTAAAATGAAGAGCGATTCATTTGGAATTACTCCTGATGTTTAAAACAAAAAACATGGATGCTAAAGAGATTCCAAACATGGCCTAATACAGCAAATTTAGTAGCAATGGGGCAGAATGCAATTGTTCAGACATGGTAACAAATATGCTGAGCAGCGCATGGGAACCTATATAGAGGCAACTATAGGAAATGTGCAGCACAGAATCTAAAGTTCTCCGGAGCAAGAAATAAATTGCACCTGAATATCTAAAGTGTGAACACAAAAACAGGTTATGAAATTACTGTTTGAACTGGGTTTGTAGACTCTGGTTTGTGCTAACCATGCTTATACATCTGCTCCAAGCAAACCAGGGCTAAAGCAGCATTCCAGATTCTCCCATCTGCCTTCCAGCAAGCAACGTGACAAGCAGGTCTCGCTATTATCTCTCCAAGCATACCCACCAGGGAATGAGCTGTGCTAAGCAAGCTGAGCCATGATTTCACTGCATACTCAGAAGCTTAAATCAGGGGTAAGGCAAGAAACCAGAATTAAGCTCTATCTCTCGCACCCAGCCATTGAGAGCAAGATTTGCAGGTCCCCACCTTCAGCTACAGTTGAAGGATTTTTTGAAAAAAACGTGGTTGCTTCTGTTTAGTGCAAAGCCAACCCTTTCTACAGTTTTAGCAGCTATTGCTAGAAAACAGTACGAGCAAATGGTGTTTCCTACAGATGTTTTCAGCCACTCATAAAATAACCTCATTGATTTAAAAACAACAACCATAAACAAAACAAAAACATGGTACTATGCTTTCCTGAAATTCAGAAATCAAAGTTCCATAGAAAGAGAATGATGCAAATTATTTAAAAATTTGGGAGCTATAAACCAATCAAATCTGATGTGCTAGGCACATATTCTCTGAGACATTGCCACTGGTGAAGTGTTACTCCAATTACTATTGTACTCATGTACAGAGACAAATGAGACTGTTTCTCATCTCCTCTAATGTCTCCACATCAAGCATTTCACAAGAAGCAAACAGGTCTATGGGAAGTGGTCAGAAAGCAGCCAGAATCTTTAAGTTTCCCTACATAACTGGGAGAGTTACAAATTTGTTCCTCTTTATAAAAAGCTGGGGTTCTAGGGATGCATACCCAGGAAAGCCAAGTTGTGCAAACCACTGGATGACATCAGCATTTTTCCTGCAGACTACCAGTATTTAAACTGAAGCTTTTGTGGAATTGTTTGCAATGGATATCCAAACACGTCAAATTAAAATAAAGCTACCCCCTCCAAAAACAACAAACCCAGGGATAAAGGCAGCAAATAGGAGGGGTGTCTGCTAGAGAGAAAAATGATTTTAAAATCTTTACTTCTTCACAAGCAAAATATAAAATCAATAATTTAATTCAGAAGCATTACTGAAATACAGTTTAGCGCCACCTAATTTAAGATGCAATGTATCCTTGCTCTTCAAAGTAGCAGATAAAATTGCAGCTGTGGTCTAAACCACAGAGCCTATGGCTTGCTGATCAGAAGGTCAGCAGTTCGAATCCGCGTGACGGGGTGAGCTCCCGTTGCTCGGTCCCGGCTCCTGCCAACCTAGCAGTTCGAAAGCACGTCAAAGTGCAAGTAGATAAATAGGTACCACTCCAGCGGGAAGGTAAATGGCGTTTCCGTGTGCTGCTCTGGTTCACCAGAAGCGGCTTAGTCATGGTGGCCACATGACCCGGAAGCTGTATGCCAGCTCCCTCAGCCTATAGAGCGAGGTGAGTGCCGCAACCCCAGAGTCGGCCACAACTGGACCTAATGGTCAGGGTCCCTTTACTTCTTACCTATTGATGGCAGCTGCCTAAGCCTGATTGCCCCCACACTCAGCATTCTTCTCTGTAAAAAGGCTCCCTTGAAATGCTTACCAGTAGTATGAAACACTGTGGCAGGGCACTCCGAGACTAAATATTACAGC
This sequence comes from Podarcis erhardii, assembly GCF_964252035.2. Classification (NCBI taxonomy): domain Eukaryota; kingdom Metazoa; phylum Chordata; class Lepidosauria; order Squamata; family Lacertidae; genus Podarcis; species Podarcis erhardii. The sequence continues at coordinate 40,481,339 of NC_138512.1, forward strand.
CTGTTAAGGATATTAGTGAAATTCACCAAGGGTGCAGAATATGGGCATAAGAAGGAACTGAAGTGGCAGAAATCTCCCAACAAACCTGGAGGAAGCCTTCCATCTGGTGAAACAGTTCAGAGTCCCGCCGAATATTATCCTTAAGAGACTTTGTTTTGACTGAGAGTGAATGGAGCTCTGCTTCTATACTTTCAAGAGATATTCTGCAAGGAAAGAGTTGTAATTGAAAACAATTTTAGAGAGAAGAGCTACCCACCAATAAGTGCTGACTACCTAACTAATTAAAAACACACACATGACAGCAAGTGTCATAACACAACGAAGTGAACAAACTGGACCTGCCAGTTTAGCAAATCTTCCCACAGTAGAAGATATGACTTAATAATTTCCCCTCCCATTATTTTCAGTGATCAAGGTTTTATGCCAAAACAATTTCATCAAGAAGTTTCAGTAATGGACTCTGACCAAAGGGCAAAATATTTCCCCAGACTACCTGTCACTAAATTAAAAGAGCCTGGGATTCCCGAGACACAGATCTTGGGCACCCAAGGAGTCGTAACAGTGGTGGAACATCTGCAATGTTACAACTCCTGTTCTGTGCAGCCCTGTCCATTCTTGGTACATCATCACAGAAACTTAAGTTTTAAGGCAGGGGCTGAGTGCACAATGTTTTTCTTCTTGAGGGCAATATTCCCTTAGGAATAATTTGTCAGGAGACACAGACCAATGGTGGGCAGAACCAGAGAGTAAAGTGTTATGGATGAACTAATCCAGAATTTGCTTCCATTTTCACCTTAGATTAGAATCCCAACCCTATTTAGCAGCAAGCTTCTTGTTTTGATGGGTAATTTAGGATCTACAGAGTGGTTTTTTAGTACTGTGTAAGAGACCAATACAGCTAATGTTCTGATAGGCAAGTGGAAGTTAATTCTTTTCTAACATTAGCGTTTTTTGCACACGCATGGCAGAAGCATACCAATATGCTCTCAAACAGCTTGACTGGTGGGGTACGGTAGGAGTTTTTTTTCCCCCCAACCAGAGAAAAATTAAAAGACGGAAACAAAATGTTAATCAAATAGAGTATTGCTCCTTGTTGTAAACCTACACAGAAAGTGAGAAAACACTTTAAGAAGCCAGGAAAAATAAGGAAGGAATTCTAATGGGATGGAAGAATGTGACAGCTTAGTAGGCATGGTTGCATGCGGCCTCTGAGGTCACAGGTTGCCTATCAGGTGCTTTAAGAAGCTCTAGTCACTTGTCTCATCATCCCGTAACAGAGCTCCCCATCCGGTGATGAGAGAAGAAAAGGAACGGAAAACATGTATGTTTTCTTAACAACCACATTATAACTCACTATCAATTAAAAAGAGAACCAATTGTTGTTCTCAGTTCATTAGTTCCCTGCAAATTGATATCAGCTCTCAGTTTTAAAAAAATAAACCACTGCACTATTTCTGCTCAACCTTACATAACTTGACTTTGAAGTTTGGTTTTCTGCTTGCAGGATTTTTTAAGGATTTGTCACCAAACCACAGGGATAATTCTTCCCCAAGAGAGTTACCCTACCTAGGTCAGTTGAGGAAAGTTGTTAAATCACCAAATAATCCCCTGTAATACCAATACTTAACTCTAATCAGTTGTTCTATCAACAAAATTATGTGGAGCCCAATAACCTTGAACGAGTTAGCAGTCCTTCTGAAAAGCCCTTAAAGATAAACTCAGAAAACCTCTAAACATGAAGGCATGCTTCAGGCATCGTTCTATCCACAGTGAAAATGAAACCACAGAGTCTATAGTAAACACTTGTTAAGATCTCAGTTTTCACGCCAAAACTTTGTGCATGTATTGAAGTGCTTCACAAAGAAAAAAGTTCCCAGTCAACGTTCTCAGTTTTCTTGCTTACCTGGCTGCCTCCTGAACGTGTTGTAGTTTGTCTGAAAAGGCTAGAAGACCTCTATCCTTCTTTTGGGCTTCCTAAAACAAACAAGATGACCCCATAAAATTCCACTCCCATGCTGAAACAGTACATAAACTTAGAAGTCTTTTTGGAAGTGCAGCCGAAGAGGTTTCTGTTTTAAACCTGCTGTGTTTTAGAAGGCTAGGAAGGATCTAATTAAACAAGGTAAAAAAGACATTTTCTATTTTAGAGAGCCTGAGAATTAGTAATCCTTCAGTGAATTCAACCCAGGTGCACTAAGGAGAGCTATTAGGCAAAAGAAGTGTACTAATGCCATGTATGCAATCTAATACAATATTTCCTGCTTAATCTCCACCTAATATCCCCTCTTTTCTCTGTCCCCCTCCCCCGGCGCCTTCAGATTAGCTGTTAAACCTATTTGCACAGGGATATTCACAAAGTCACAGAAACTAATGCTAAGACTTAGAACAAACTAGGCAAAGATTAACTATAATCACCATCAAGGTTAAACTAATTGCAAATTGACAATTATATACATGTAAGGAAAATCTTAATCTGTGCAACCAGTTTCAAAAGAAATACGAGGGCACTGCCCTCCTCTTAAATCTTATGAGAATCGCACACACCCTGAAGTATTATCAGCAAGTAATCTATCAGATGAGGTCGCTTCTTCACAAACAACAGTTTAAGATTGGCATAGCTAGGTAGACAGGACAATCTAGAATTGGGAATTTTAAATACAATACCCAAAAAGTGCTTGTTCCAAGACTTTTAACTGCATGCTTACTCTGCACATTTTAGTATTGCAATAATAAATTAATGAAACCTGCAAAGAGCTTAACAATAACCATAAAAATTAAATGTTGCTCTTAAATTCTGTGGCATGCATGCCCCCCCCCCATCAATCACCTCCCCCTGCTGCTTAGATTTCTGCAGCCTGCTATCTTGGAAATGATTGTTATTTACATACCAAAGCAACAAAATGAAGCAGATTCATCCCAGGCTTGTTTGCTTTTGTATCTGCCAACTTGAGTAATGAGGATAGCTTAAAGCCAACTGCATTGCCAGCATATCCTCCCTAAGGAGTGGAGAGGGGAGGGGGTGATGGAAAAGACAGACAGAAGTGGTACAAGATGTCAATCTGCAGTACTGTAAATTCTGACCCTCTCCCCCCAAGGCCCCCAAATGAAGCTTGTCCACTTACTGCATTCATAATATTCCCAGCCTGAAGGACCAAGTGCAATATGGAATGTAACTCTTCACAGCACATTAGCTCTGCAAAAACAACAACAACAACAACAACATAAGGTTCTGAATCCATGGGCTGTTTTCAAATGGCATCCAAGAAAGATTTTATTGCTCCAGAAAAATTGCAGTCAAACCAGGCATTATTATTTTTTTGGGAGGGCGATTAAAGGAAAGTTCCAAAGCAAGGCAAGGGAAAAGCCAAAGCCCTACTGCCAAGCCTCACACTGACTGGCACACTGAGTATTTTGGAACCAACTCTGCAATGAGTCTGACCAGATTGCCTGTTCACTTAACAGTGATGTACAAACCAGCACTACAGCCTGGTAAGGTGCTTGACATTATTTATGGAATAGTTAAGTCAGCAGAGCATGAGACTCTTAATCTCAAGATTGTGGGATCGAGACCCATGTTGGGCAAAAGATAACAGCATTGCAGGGGTTTGGGCTAGATGGCTCACATGGCCTCTTCCATCTCTACAGTTCTATGATTCTATTCCTAACTCTTAAATGTTTTCAGTCACTCACTTACCAATAAAAGAAGGGCAAGAAATCTGAAGAGGCAAAAAATGCAGTTTTGTCTATTGAGTATCACCAAGGCCGTCAGGCAAGGGGCAACTAACCTGTAACCCTCCAAATATTGCTGGACTACAACTCCCATCAGCCCCTACTAGCATGGTCAACAGTCAGGGAGCAAGAGAGATGTAGTCCAACATCATCTTGGGGAGTCACAGTTCTTTCAATATACTGATTAACCTAGTGTGCTGCATTGGAAGCCAACAAATCATTGTCAGCCTACAAGCACTTTTTATTCCTCAACTTATTAATTTGCACATTTCTGAAAGAGGCCACTGTTATTCTTGTTCAATAGATGTGACCTAAAGGCCAAAGGTTTTCCTGTAACCAGTGCTTATGTACCCAGGCCACAATTAAATTCATACATTATAAGGAGTATGTGGGAGGAAGCAAGAAAATGAAACAGGAACTTAGAATGGTCTGTTTGAGTAAACGCTGCAGTTTCTGGGTCAGTTCATGAACTGCAAAATGCTAATTTGGATGTATGAAGTGTTTAAACAAAGCTACAAATATAGTATGATTTATTTTTCTTAGATCCCACCCTTCCTCTTGGGAGAGCCTAGGAAAGTTAACCATCATAATAAACACTACAAAATAGTTTTTTTAAAAAACACAATTAAACCACTGACCAGCAAGAAATAAAATGTATCAGAAATAGCACTGGATGAATCCCAAGCCAGAATTAAGATTGCCGGAAGAAATATCAACAACCTCAGATACGCAGATGACACAACCTTGATGGAAGAAAGTGAGGAGGAATTAAAGAACCTTTTAATGAAGGCGAAAGAGGAGAGCGCAAAATATGGTGTGAAGTTCAACATCAAAAGAACTAAGATCCTGGCCACTGGTCCCATCACCTCCTGGCAAATAGAAGGGGAAGAAATGGAGGCAGTGAGAGATTTTACTTTCTTGGGCTCCATGATCACTGCAGATGGTGACAGCAGCCATGAAATTAAAAGACGCCTGCTTCTTGGGAGAAAAGCAATGACAAACCTAGACAGCATCTTAAAAAGCAGAGACACCACCTTGCCAACAAAGGTCCGCATAGCTACTGGTTTTCCCAGTAGTGATGCATGGAAGTGAGAGCTGGACCATAAAGAAGGCTGATTGCCAAAGAACTGATGCTTTTGAATTATGGTGCTGGAGGAGACTCTTGCGAGTCCCATGAACTGCAAGATCAAACCTATCCATTCTTAAGGAAATCAGCCCTGAGTGCTCACTGGAAGGACAGATCGTGAAGCTGAGGCTCCAATACTTTGGCCACCTCATGAGAAGAGAAGACTCCCTGGAAAAGACCCTGATGCTGGGAAAGATTGAGGGCAGAAGGAGAAGGGGACGACAAAGGACAAGATGGTTGGACAGTGTTCTCGAAGCTACAAACATGAGTCTGACCAAACTGCAGGAGGCAGTGGAAGACAGGAGTGCCTAGCGTGCTCTGGTCCATGGGGTCATGAAAAGTCGGACACGACTAAACAACAACAACAACTACCGGAATAATTAACCTATATGCAATTCTTAACGTATTGAAATAGTGTACATTTTCTATGTACAGTCAAGTTCATGCTGATGCTTCCCTCCTCATTTTCAAGCGCTTACCATAAAGCCATTACCCCTTAATGCCAGAACACTTCTCTGTGCACTAGGCAAGTGGGTAGCGATCAATGACCTTATAGCTCTTAAAAGCAGATTCAAGCCTGAGTGTGCACACCTGCCAACCTGAAATGGTGATGAGAAATGCAGTGTAGGGACTGGAGTAATGGTAAGGAGAACTTCTCAAGGCTTTATTGGCTTCATTCATATAGGATACTAACCTATGGTTTATTTTAACAGTCGTTTGCAGTACAAACCAGGATCAGTCTTGTAGATGAGCAAGTAACTGTGGCTTGTTTTGCCTAATTGTAACTGCTCTGTAGCCAGGTGGGCATCTAGGGCAGGGCATGGAAATGAACCAAGGTTATGCCAGGAATGCAAGATCAGGTGTGATGAGAAACCATGGTTAAATACAAGCTGAAATTTGTAAACCGACATCAAACCATGGTCTTTGATTTGATCACAACCTGATTCAAGGTGGATCACAATGACAGCATTACAACCATAGAAATATAAAGTGAAAAAAATGGACACGTGTTTTGGCTGTATGAGGGGTCCCAGCTGAAAATTACCAGAATGAATGCCACTACTCCACAAATGAGAAAATACTGCAAGTTATTTCATATACAGGAAAGGAGTATCATCAGTACAAACAAGTGGGAAAATGACTTCAATAATGTGGCCCTGTGATCAAAGTTAAGAATTTTGAGACACATATCAGACTGATAACACACACGCACCTTTGTGGAATGTGTCAGAGCTGGCTAGCTTCCTTTAAATAGCTAATAGGTACCTGAAATTCCAGATCTCATCTCTCTAGTTAAGTTGATTAACCTGCTAAGAAAAACAAGTGCCTATTGCATGCTGCAGCATGTTTAATTACCCTTTGTAGCCATTCTTATAATTGTCATGTCTTTCTGAAGAGAAGTACAAGATGGAGAGAATTCTTTTTTTAACACCATGGCTTCGAGTCGCAGTGAATAGCTGAAAAACAAACAAATTAAGATTTAGAACTGGTGTACAAGTGAGAGAGAATTTATAGTGAATAGAAAAGGGCTTAGTGTTTCCTTACTTTGGCACCTGGATTAGTAGGTACATAAAAGAATCTGCTTGACACAGTTTTGATAGGTCTCCATTGAAATCCTTTAATTTCTTTACCTAGGAATGGGGGTGGGGAGAGAGGGACAAGAGGTTGATAAGAATCAAGCTGGTCACTGCTCAAACCAATGTTAAAGAATGAACTGAGATTTAAGAGCTCACCATGATTTTAAAAATTGCTTTTGGTGCTAGGACTAGATCTTATGGCAGAAAGCCACATCAAAAGCAATGCCCATGCATATATTACCAAGTAACATCGGGTTTGCCATTGTCCTTTAAGTTTCTCTTCTCCAGATTCACCTGTCTGTCTACTATTTTTATTGCAGGAGCAGGATATCTCAGCACAACACCGTCTCATTCATTTTCTGCCACTAACATTTATTGGGGAGAGAGATAGGACACTGGGCTGCTGTTTCTAACAAGGGCCTTTTGTCTGCTGTAAAATCTAGTTCAAGCCCAAGACACTTTGTTTAATACAAACATTTATGGGTGGGGTTGGGTTTTTTGTTTCTGTTTCTTGCTTTCTTTTTGGCAAAGCTTGATAGCATACATCTAGGAAGTATGCCACCATGACTGAAATGTATTTACTAAAACAAGCTGACACTTTCTTTTGCCCCCACATTTATTTATTTAAATGTTTTTATACTACCATTCATAGCAAGGCACTTCACCAGGCATAGGCAAACTTGGCCCTCCAGATGTTTTGGGACTACAACTCCCATCATCCCTAGCTAATAGGACCAGTGGTCAGGGATGATGGGAGTTGTAGTCCCAAAAACATATGGAGGGCCAAGTTTGCCTATGCTTGCACTTCATAAAGGAAAGGCAGGACAAAGGCTTCCCAGGACCCACACTGTTGCCAACTGATGACAGGAACTTTGCACACATGGCAACTGCTGAGCGGTGGTGCACCATTTGCTCCTTATCAGGGGAAAATGGAATTGTGAGTTATGAGCCCTTGAGCTTGCTGTGTGCTCAGGCAGGGTGTATGTGTAGCAAGTAGTCCTTGTCTGGAGACTGCATCACAGCAAACCAGCTGCTCCTACATAGCTCTTGGTGTGTCTGGCTCCCTGCAAGGCTGAGCTGTGTCCGATAAACCTGCTCTTCTTTCAACCATACTTTTTTGAAAATGTAATTGTCAAACAAGCTAGACTCTAGAAAAATGACCTAGTTCTCTCTGTGGTTAGAACTAACAAGGGGGCAAAGAGTTATTCAACTGTTTATTTGTTTACAGTGGTACCTTGGGTTAAGTACTTAATTTGTTCTGGAGGTCCGTTCTTAACCTGAAACTGTTCTTAACCTGAAGCACCACTTTAGCTAATGGGGCCTCCTGCTGCTGCTGCGCTGCCGGAGCACAATTTCTGTTCTTATCCTGAAGCAAAGTTCTTAATCTGAAGCACTATTTCTGGGTTAGCGGAGTGTGTAACCTGAAGCGTATGTAAGCCGAGGTACCACTGTATAAGAGTATTTTTAAGCCATCAGCTCAAAACAAATCTCATGGCAATGTACAATAAAAAAAAATTAAAACAACCATAAAATAATAAAATACAGAACAAACGAACAACACTGAATCCAGTTAATTATCTAGGAAATTTGGGCAAAACCAACATTTTCAGCAGGTGATGAAATATAAAAATGATAGGAGCCTGGTACATTTCCCCCCCACTAAATTTAACTGTCACTCACACACTCCCCTGTTTTAAACATGGGCTCGATTCAGACTTTGCCTGAATGCAAAATATTGCTTTGGGGCAGCAGAAAGCATCAATGAATAACTGCATTGCTAGGAAAAGCAGAGGTTTCCACAAGCATTAAATGTGTTCATTTGACTGCTTATCATTGAAATGTTTTGTCTGACAGGTATCAGGCATGCAGAGGACCACGAGATCAATCTCCATGTTGTCACAAAACTGGCATAAGGCAAACACACCTGGCAGTTAATAGTACTGAGCGCTAGAAGACAGCACGAGACAGCCTGCCAACACATTACCGTGGAAATTATCAAAAACAAGTTGTGTCTCATTTCTCCCTCCCTCCTCCCTTTCTCCTTTAGGGGGACAATTTCACACATTCTTGGCCTTTACTCAGACAAGGATATGGTATCTACATTACTTTTGGAAAACGTGAGCCTACATACTTTACAATTTGTGGGTAGATTAATAGAACATGAAGAGGAAAATAGTTTACTTAAAAAAATTAAAATCAAACTTTTACATACTTCTAAACTTGCAACACCTAAAGCAAACCTGTAAGAATTTTAAAAACCTCTTTAAAAAGTTAATAATGGCTTTGCTGCAAAGATAATTGAAGCACTCCTACTTAGTATGCAAATTAATGATCGTAATATCTGTTATGTATTTGTTTAGTGCTCCTTGAATCCTTCATAGACACTGATTGTGGAAGCTGTGGGTGTACAGATGGCTTCAGTACTCATAAGGTACTTTTAAAAAAAGGCACCCACACACGCTGAAGACAAGGGTAGGCAAAATACAAATGCAACGTTAACTGGCTATGCTTTATCAGGGCAGGCATATTTCATAAGGTATGAAGTTAATAGGCTTGTTTAGGCGGAATGGAGGTGGACAGCTTCTCTCAACCCATCGTACCCTCACCCTTTTGCACACCTGGTTCTGATTTCTAAAACTAGAAGTGAGAGACATGGCAAGAAGTTGCACCCCTTACTGTATGGATCCATAAACTAAATCCCAGATTTGTAAGGGGACAAGGGGGCGGGGTGGAGATACATGGTGTGATTAGGTATTGTGAAGGCAAAAGCATTCTGCACATGTTCAAAGACCCTCTGTATTGTACACATTCAAAAACTGAGCCCCATTTGTGTTTAGATCTGGGATGTGCCCAAGAGCTACTTAAACAAACCCTACCTATATCCAAATGTTTTAAAATAGGCATGGCCAAACTTGGCTCTCCAGATGTTTGGGGACTACAATTCCCATCATCCCCTTACCACTGGTCCTGTTAGCTAGGGATGGTGGGAGTTGTAGTCCCAAAACAGCTGGAGGGCTGCGTTTGACCAAGCCTGTTTTAAAACTTGGAGAACATTGGAGCAAAGCTTCCCTTTGTTCAATTACCATTATTTTTATAGACTTAAATGTTTGGCTCCCTCACAAAGTCATTAACACAGTGATGCTGCTCACATGGGTTGTTTGGATTCCTGCTGTTTCCCCCTCCACTGAGACTACGAACATTGGTATGGAAACAGATAATGCAAATATCCAAATGCAGAGCAGAATCTATCTGGTGGCAATCTATAAAACAAGGGTGGTTTATGAACGGGGTCTTTGAAAATATGCACCACCCATTTAAGAGATTGGAACTCTTCCAAAGAGATGAATGGAACCCATTTCCTTAGTATAAGAATTATGAGTTGGACATCACATATATTATTAGTTGTCAGCCTGGGAGGTGGGCAGCAACTGAATGAAAAAGAATGAAGCAAGTCCTACCTATATAGTTTCTGCATACAGTAGATCTTGCTACAGGGAAGGTATTTCTATGCTATCAAGTACAGATTTGGCCTAAAAACAGTTTTGCACATTCATGATTTGGTGTTATTTTGCGTATACAACAATGCAACTGGTGTGAATATTTCATTCCCCCTCAAAAAAATATTACAAAGTAAATGATGTATTATTTAACACAACACAAGTCACTTGCCACTTCTCTATCTTCATGCTTGATTTTTATTTTTATTTCCCCCAACCTATTTGCATTTCAGTTTTCGTACATCTTTTTAAAAGACAACCCAACGACTGAACATTGCTTAAGTACTTTGCTCCAAATATCACAAGCCTCTGACAAATAAGAAATATGCACTTTCTAGCTGAGCAGGTACAATAAGGAATAACTGCTCGAGAGAAGAATTTCAGTAGCCTATTGCTTCCTAATGAGCCATTTGCTACTGATTGATAGATAGATACTTTGGCAGGGAACACTATGCAAAGGAAATATTTCAAGGGGTGGGACCTGTAAACAGGGTGATACATTGTTCAACTCTGAATCAATGAAAGTTAAATTATTTAACAATGTAAACTAAGCGAAACGGTGTAAACAGGAGTCCATAAATTTGGTCACCATGGAAACTGTCCGTCCTTCCTCTGGCAATCATCCCTGCCCTCATCTTCAACTTCCTGAGCTTCAAAAGGCCCTGCCTCTTTCCTGAACCTAAGCTTGTAGGGGAAGTTTCTCAGTCTCCATACTGCACTTTATAGAAACATTCTGAGCAGCTCCAGCATGAAGTCAGAGATGAGACTCTACTCCTATCCTGAGCCCTTCTGTCTTCTGAGAACTTAGGAAAGGGGCACAACATTTGTGGACTTCTGTATGTGTTCAGGGAGCTATGCAAGAGGATCCTGTAGCATGACTGCTGCCGCCTTCTGAATTCTGTTTACTTTCTGAACTCGTAATAAAAGCCAGAATGTTTTTTTATTATATAGTACACCCAGTAGCAAATACAATGGCTAAAGAATTGTAGCATACAGTACACTGGGTATATGGGTAGTTAAAATGCTGCCTTAAGTGCAACAGTTACAGGTAGGTAGCTGTGTTGGTCTGCCGTAGTCGAAACAAAATAAAATTGGGGAAAAAATTCCTTCCAGCAGCAAGTGTGCATGCACACGAAAGCTCAGACCAATAACTAACTTAGTTGGTCTCTAAGGTGATACTGGAAGGAATTTATTTTATTTTATTTATTTTGTTTTGTTTTAAGTGCAACAATAGTTTGTGGATTAACATGCTAGCTTCTTGGCTTGCTCAGATCTTCAAGCTAACACTTCAATAAAGAGCTAGCTTGCAATCCAGCAAAATGTTGCAAAGTGTGACTATTTTAATTACTTCTGCACCGTAGCAGTAAAACTGTGCAAGTCGAAGCATGTTGATGTTGAGTTATACCAAAAGCATCCATGATACGGCATACACTTGAACACAACCCTAACTGCAATACTACTATTCCCTCACTTCCTTTGGCTTTGCACACCACCCTCTCCTCTTTCCCAGTCCATCTGTGTAAAGTCATCTCATTTGGCAGCTCTTCGTCTTTAACAATGCTTACTGTCACTCTTCTCATTCCTGGGAACTCACGTGCTCATGGAATCAGCTATGCTTTCCTTAGAAGACTCCCAAGGCAATCCTTGACATTCCACACGTTTCAGACCCAGAACTTAGTGCGTGTGCTCATACATGTGCACATACATGTTTCTCCCTTCTCTTGCATCTGAGACTGAATGCAGAAATCATTGCTCACCTTCCCTCCCCCCCCCCAAAAAAACACCAAACACATACACACATCCTATTCCTTTGGAGCCACCATTAGAGAAACCCATTTCCCTTTGTTCCTAAATATGCAACCTTTGCCATGTCTTCATCTTTGTTCCTTCCTTCTCTTCTTATACACAAGCTGGAGGAGGAGATGTCTTACAACTTCTTTTAGATATGGGGGTGGGGGGGAAGGAACCAGAAGTCATTTTTCCCTGTTTGTATCTACTGTTGGGACACTCCTTCATGACTGGGTCATCCTGGGCCTCAACACTGGTCTCTGCTAAAGCCACCTTTCCCTTTAGTGATAACATCTGCAAGCCAGTTTACCGTATTTTTCGCTCTATAACACGCACCTGACCATAACACGCACATAGTTTTTAGAGGAGGAAAACAAGAAAAAAATATTCTAAATGAAACAGTGGATATATGATTTTTGTGGTTCATGCTGTGGTCACAGACATGTGATCTGACGGTGAGTTTGGGGTAGCCCAATGCAAAAATCCTGAGGATCCATGTGGATCCATGCTTTGTAACCACGTTTTTGCGCCATTGCGACCCCATGAAACAGTGGGTGCGTGTGTGTTTTGGTGCAGGCTGTAGCCATGGATATGCTATGTGATCTGATGGTGAATTTGGGGTGACCTAGTGCAAAAATCCTGAGGATCCATGTGGATCCGTGCTTTGTAACCACGTTTTAAGTGGGGAGGGAAGGAAAAGAACTCAAGGGACAAGGAGCTCGCGTGGGGGGTGTGGAGAAGGATGCTGCTGATAATGCAGGAGAGGCTCCTCTCCAGCTTTGCTCCTTTAGAACAAGCAGGCTCTGCGTCTCTCCCTCCTCCCCGGCAAGGAAACCATGATAGTAACCACTCTGAGACAAATCAAGAAAAATTGCGACCAACACTCTCCCCCAAGCGCAGTGAGGTCAAAACACACACACACGCAGAGAGGGAACTGGCCCTAAAGTCGCAGGGCGCTGGGGGAGTGAACGGGAAGCAAGAGAAGGAGAAGGAGCCCTCACACACACAGAGACACACAGAGTGTCAATTCTAAAGTCGGAGGGACAGCGTAGGGAGAGTGACGGGAAGCAGGAGGAGGAGAAGGAGCCCTCTCTCTCTCACACACACACACAGAGTGTCAATTCTAAAGTCGGAGGGACAGCGCAGGGAGAGTGAAGGGAAGCAGGAGGAGGAGAAGGAGCCCTCTCTCTCTCACACACACACACACAGAGTGTCAATTCTAAAGTCGGAGGGACAGCGCAGGGAGAGTGAAGGGAAGCAGGAGGAGGAGAAGGAGCCCTCTCTCTCACACACACAGACACAGAGTGTCAATTCTAAAGTCGGAGGGAGAGTGCAGGGGCGCAGGGAGAGCGAAGGGGAAGCAGGAGGAGGAGAACTATAGCTCAAGCACACACACACACAGCCCCTACAGTGGCTAATCCAAAATCGGACAGCAAAAAACTGCAGGCAGGGACAGAGAGTACGGTTTTTTTTAAAAGCAGCCAACCCCGCTCTGCTTCTCTCCCTCCTCCCGGCTAGGCTGGCTGAAAAGCTTCGCTGCTACTTAGCAGATCAGTGGGGAGGAGAGAGGAACATAGAGGACGGGTTTTTTTAAAGCAGCCAAGCCCGCTCTGCTTCTCTCCCTCCTCCCGGCTCGGCTCGCTGACAGGAGCCGCTTACACCTGCTTTGCTGTTTCAAAGCAAGCCACGGACTGCTCACAACTGCAGCAGATTCCCCCGCCATCTGTAGGCATTCGCTCCATAACACGCACAGACATTTCCCCTTACTTTCTAGGAGGAAAAATCTGCGTGTTATGGAGCGAAATTTACGGTATATATTCAGGGAAGTATATGACATAGTCCTCCATCTGAAAAGAGATTCTGTATGAAGGTGCCAAGGAGCAATTCCACATGAACATTTTGTGGTGGTCGTGGATGTCAGAGTTGGTTTTCCATGAAATACTCAGTATCTACAAACTTCTTTTCTTATAGTTACATGGACTTTTTTACTCTCCAGTCCCCAATAATCTATTTATTTTCTCTCTCTTTTTGTTAGCACATAGAAGACCTTCTCTCAACAATGCTGCTCTTATGCCTGGAGAAACTTCTCTATTACTGCGCTTCAAATTTCCATTCTTCCTTTTAGTTCCTCCATCCAATCCAGTTTCCCCCCCAGAAAGATTTTCCTGGCCTATTCTGCTACTGGCTATTGCCTTCCTACTCCTTAGGGTTGTCTTTTCTTGTCCATCAGAACTGTTTCATCACTTATACAATCCTTCCACTAAGCAAGACTGAATACGTAACAAAAAATGTTTTCAAAAAATGCTCAAGAGCACAACAGGAAAGGAGTAATTAAGATCCCTAATGTATACTGACGGTTCCATAACACCACCTTTGCAATATATAGCTTTAGCATCCTCCTAAACAACATTTGCTCAAATTTAACATTGCTTTAAGGCTGCTGTAATGTCAGGTTTTGTGACATTAGTCAGCAAGTCACAGGATAAGCATTATATTTTTTGTTTAATCCTGACCTGAGTTCAGCAGAGTTCCACCGCTGCTGAAGAAAGGGGCAGGGTGATTGATTGATTGATTGATTGATTGATTGATTGATTATCCCTCCTACTCTCCACAGCCACCAGTGCTCCCTGAAAAACTGCCCTTGGGAGTTTTGGGGACCCCCTAGAACATTGTTTGAGGTGGTACTTGGGCTGCAGATGGAATAAGAAACTTTTGCGGGATCTTAGCTCCCAGAACCAATGGAAGAAACCCTTCCATCCATACAGGATCAAGTCTGGATCTGACTCACTATCTTGGCCAGTTAGAACAACCCCCACCCCCCAAAGACATATCTTTCTCATCTTCAAGAACATGTAGCTAATAGTCCCTGTTCAATTTACAGAAGTTTTTCAACACAATCCTCCTCTTACCTCTTCTGTTTCTGGCAATAACTTGATGAGTTCACGTAGTATCTCAGAACCATAGAGATCACTTCTTCCTGAGTGGAGATCTTCAATTATGGATTCAACTGATCTTGGTGGGGAAATATAAGAAAGAAATACAGTTTGATCTAGGAAGTTTGCATTTCCATAAGATAGAACATTAGATTTCTTGCATGTTCAAGAACACAAACAAGCTGTTTTTGCTTTATATGCTATGACAGCTTCATTGCTATACAACTTTCAGTGGCTATGCATGGTATTCATATGTGTCCTTATTGCAGGTTCCACTGAAATGAATACAACTGTCTAAAACAATAATGCATTAATGCCAATACAACCCACAATTCTTACTCTTTGCCTTTTTCACACATAAAATAAATGACTTTAGAAAAATAAAACATTAATCTTCAAACTGTAATGGGTTTCAATCCTTGAAGAGAAACACTGAGCTCAACTGAAAATGAAGTATCTAACTATAGACTGCTCAACTTTACAAATGCAGTGTTCAGAATGGAATGTAAGATTAGCACATGTATAGGGAAAATACAGTACAAGTAAAGTTGACTCATCTGTACCCCATTTTTTAGTTAAATTGGGCTTGTGGCTATATTACTTATGGTGAGGTATTTCTCATTTTCTACCATATTTTTATCACCATGTCTGACAGTTTCAATAGTCATGTAACATCTTACTTTTTAAACTGCTTAAGGAAGATCCCAATATTCATACTTCTTTTGGCATCCAAAATATTAATCTGAAAAAAAGAGAGCAATGCATTAAAAGGCTTGTTCAAACAGAATGTTTTAATAATGCTGGATTACTTTGCTTACATTTCCTGGCATGGAAAAGCAGAAGAAAGTTCTATCCTATAGCAAATGCAAGGATAATTCTTCTGTGATATGCAGATAATCCCAAATACTGTGTAAACATTCATACACCATGAAAGAAGTTGCCATTAGAGCCAACTATCTGTAAACCAGAAATTACTTCTCTTTTTTTCCTATACAAACTTTACAATGCATGTATCCAGCACAATACTGTTAACAGTTCATACTGTTACACATCAAACATCATCACTTCTACGAACTGAAGCTGACTTTAAGTACTGCTGCCTTAAAACATAAATAATACACTTTAAGCTTTTTTAAAACAGCATTGCATCTTTATGATGCTATTTGTTTAATTATGCAACAACTGCAGCAAGAATACTCATCGCAAAGTATTGGAAGACACAAGATTTGCCCACCCTGGAAGAATGGCAGATGCAAGTGATCGACTATATGGAACTGGCAGAAATGACTGGCAGAATCCGAGACCTGGGAGAAGAGTCGGTGGAAGAGGACTGGAAGAAGTTCAAAGAATATCTCCAAAAACATTGTAAAATGTTTGAATGTTAAAACGATGTTGGATATAAAGAGAATAGGGCATCAGTGACATGGTAAAAATAAATATGTAAAAAGGTTTTGAAGAAAAAAGGGGTAAGACCAGATTACTATTATGTCGAGACTAAACAAATGATATAAAGGATTAAGTTATAAAGAACATGTGATAAATGGTTTTAAAAGGAAAGGAAACCAAAGGCATAATAGGTTGAAATGTACAATATTGAATAAGATTGGAAAGAGGGTAGGGAATTGCTGAATTTGATTGTGTAAAGGGGAACACAGAAAAGGGAGATGTGAGGAAGTCAGGAAAGAGGGTTATAAAGACAGCAAGCAAGAAATATTTTTTTCTTTGTTTTTTGTTTTTTTTCCCTTCTGATTATCTCTTCTTTCTTTTTTCACTTTTGAACTGTGTTGTTTTTGATTGTCTTTCTCTTTTGCTTTTTCTGATTGTGATATTTGTTTTATTATGTAAAACCTTAATAAATATTGTTTTAAAAAAAGATGCTATTTGTTTAATATCCATCTGACAAAAAAAAAAATAGATTGGATCCACGGTTTTCACATTCATGCTAACTAAAATTCATTTTACCTCAGCACTAATACGATAATACTATAATTACTATATCAGCCCCTGCAAACGATCAAGAATTGTGGGAGTTGTAGCCGAGTCAGGGGTTAGCCAACATTGCTGTGCATAGTTGCACATGCACAAATGAATGATAAGAAACAAAGGTGAAAATGTTGTCCGGAGCTTGTCCTACACCTGGGGGCCGGCGGGGGGGGGGGAGATAAAATACAAATGAAACCTGAAGACTATCCTAACCCTCTAAAGTTTTCTTGACTCCTTTTGATATACCTGCCTACCCATTTGAATCTGTGGCTAGTCTTGAAATGCTAAAAGCCCAAATAAGTATGTGGCTTCCATTTTGCACACTCCAGGCACAGTACTTCACCACATTCCACCCTGGAATCTAAAAAAGCCAGAAACAATTACCTGGAATGATGCCACCTTATGTTATTAGGTAAAAATGTTACATTGGTAACTAGGTTTTCATTGCTGCTATTAACCCCCATGCAGTTCATTAGCAGCAGAAAACTGCTTTATGACAACTGTCACCTGTAGGCCGGCAAAGGCAGATACCCAAAAGCATGTCTTTGTACAAGAATGGCTCCATCATACACAGTGACTAGTCTATCAGCCCTCAGTTAGATTCCTCTTAAGATAGCATAACATACCACACTTGGTAATCTAAAACTAAAAATATACCGTATTGTTCAATTCCCTGAAGCAGGGGTGAAAATGTGAATTGTGGTTTTTGTGTGGTAGTACTCAAATCCCCACGACGGGGTGAGCTCCTGCCAACCTAGCAGTTCAAAAGCATGAAGTGCAAATAGATAAATAGGTACCGCTCCGGCGGGAAGGTAAACGGCATTTCCGTGCGCTGCTCTGGTTTGCCAGAAGTGGCTTAGTCATGCTGGCCACATGACCCGGAAGCTGTACGCCGGCTCCCTTGGCCAATAAAGCAAGAAGAGCGCTGCAACCCCAGAGTCGTCCGCGACTGGACCTAATGGTCAGGGGTCACTTTACTCACAAAATACAGTTGTTTGACTCATGCAAAGTCAGAGTTATCAGTTAGTCATTCCAATGCTATAATGTTGACTGATAACAGAAGTGAGATCAGAATTCTCCTCCAAACGACTCTATGGTCTGGAAAGTAGTTACAGGCTAAGTTGCATTGTTTCTGACTCTTAGTAAGCAGTGAAAATAGCCAAGATCCATTGATCCCTGGGCATGTACCTCCAGATGGTGGAGATGTCAGGCACTATCCTGGCACCCAGGCATCTTCACTTAGTTGCAAGTGGACAATAGCCAAGTACAAAATGTGCAGGGCACCTCGCTAATTTTGAACACCGTAACTATTGATAACAAGACCCTAAGTTTCCTGATAAATTACTGTTGGTGTTTATCTGAGAATGTACAAACATTACAATAGTCCCCACTTGTTACAATATGCTGTTTATAACTAAAACATGAATACTAAGTTTTATTTTTTTAATTAGATGTTTCTAGTGCAAGTCCAGTCTTATATAAAGAACAACCCCTTCTGAATATTTGCCAAAGCAAGGAGTACATGATTAAGTGAAAACGTACGCATATAGTACGGCCTGAACTGTCATTACAGAAGCTGTATCTACTATCTAATCTGTTCTCAAATGTTTTCCTGAATGTACTTTCATTGACCCCTAGAACAGCAATTTCATTGGCTAACTGTTAAACCCATATTTAGATGCAAGGGAATCCTTTATAATTTTTATAAGATGTGTTAAAAGATACCAGATCACTATGTTAAAGGGAGGGGCAAACATAAGCCCCCAGGGGGGTCATATCATACTATCAATTTTGAAGTTACCACGTGAAATAGATAAAAGTACACCAACTCCTTGGGTGGGTACTAACTTGAGGCGTATTCTCTCTTTTGCAAACATCTACCTATCAGACCCTCTTAGTGAGCTGTGCAGTCAGATACTGAAGAGGATGCAACAGGCAAGGTGAAAAGAGCTATCTCTGTTCAACAAGCATTACTTTTTCCACACTCTACCAACAAATTTCTCCCTTTTGCTTACTGATTCATGCAACATGCTTTCTTGAACACTTGCCCTCAGATGTTTCAAACAAGTACTGTATTTAGCAGGAAGCCTCAGGAACTAATAAGCACCCACCCTTTGGAAGTGCTCAAAAATTCAGGAAGACAAGCAAGGACAAAAGTTAAAACCTGTTAAAGTGTTGCTCAGCACATGGCAATTATCATCTGTGCTTTTACATGTAAA
Organism: Podarcis erhardii; assembly: GCF_964252035.2. Lineage (NCBI taxonomy): Eukaryota > Metazoa > Chordata > Lepidosauria > Squamata > Lacertidae > Podarcis > Podarcis erhardii. The sequence continues at coordinate 40,500,191 of NC_138512.1, forward strand.
TGCCACATTTTTATCACTCCTAAATCCTGTTTGGCATTCCTGACAACCATCACCTCATTCTGGGGCTTGGCTCTGCTCTTACTTAAAATGTATGTCAGCATATTTCCACATTTCTACAGTCCTGAGACTTGAGCATCTCTGCAACCTCATGCCTCCTGACCTGAAGTCATATATAAAGTTTAGTCATACAGATGACCAAGATTAAGCACTTGATATAAACTAAAATTACACTCAGTGCAATGTTGATAGCTCATTTCTATTAAAGTTGTTAAACAGATTGTAACTTGATTCAACCTGAAAGTGAATACACTAGTTCTTTCCCGGCCTTTGAAGCCAAACTTGCAAGACACATGCATTGGACTGAAAGCTGAAGCTACAATTTTCATCATGTTTCTCAGTCTTGAAACAGAGCTCAAAGGCTCTTTCTTCACCATCATCTTTTATCTGAGGTGTTCCATTTCCATTCTTTTTGGATAACCAGCTGCTCATAAATTTATTAAGCGTCATATCTCCTAATATTCTTCAAGAGTCATTAAGTGAATCCCACTTTTATCCCATATTTTATGAATGGAAGGAGAGACAGGGTAGTCAAACAACCAAGTTATCTGAATGTAGAAAAAAGTGGCTTTTGAAGGAAAGATCTATGGACAGAAGACCAGATTCTGCTTTTTCAAGCCCAAACATCTTTAATCTACATAGATTTTTCAATTCGGCATAAAAGTTATGTATTCTTCTAGATAGGAAAAATCTGGAATTATAATTTACCCCAACACACATTAATCTTTTAAAATATCTTAAATTTGTCATCTACACAAGTGAAACATTTTGCAACGAAATTCCAATATGTCTTCTCTTCCAATCATCTCCCCTTCCCCAACCCTTTTGACCAATATCCTTCTTCCTCACTAGCAATGTAAATATCCACATTCAGCAGTAATATCCACATTCAGCACTCCACTCCACTCCATTCATTAGGACAGAGTGTGTGTATATGTACATATACACAGAGTGTATATGTATGAATACACCTATATACTACTTATATTTGAAGAGCACTCAGTTTTCCTCATCTGCATGGGAATAATTTACTATTATACTCTTGTTGAGTAAAAACTTCCCACTTCTTTCACCTGGCACAAGATTATAGTCCAATAATTGTCATTTGGCAATTCACTTTTAAACTACTTTTTCCACAACTTTGAAAAAGTAGATTTCACAGCACTTCGACCCTTGCATGCCTATTTTGGATTCATCTTTATGAACAAGTCGGAAATCAAACAAAAACCCTCTAGAGCAGGGGTAGTCAACCTTTTTATACCTACCGCCCACTAATGCATCTTTCTTGATGGTAAAATTCCCTTACCGCCCACCAGCGCTCGATGGAAGAAGGATTCGGCTTGTGCCGTAGAACCCCCTACCGCCCACCTAGAATCCTGAAATGCCCACTAGTGGGTGGTAGGGACCAGGTTGATAACCCCTGCTTTAGAGCCATAGATAAAAATCACAAGACAGATAAAGAAATAATATTGGGGCATCAACAAAGACTTGTATATTCCTTTCTCACCGGGGTCACCATTCTTTTGGGCCCCATGATCACATCTGGAATTTTGGAAAGGTGCCATAGCACCTCAGTCCCTCTGGTTCATTCTTTCCCCTCTCCCTCCCTTGTCACTTGTCCAAAACAGAAATACACAATATGTGGTTGTGTGTGCACACATTCTTCAATTTCCACGAGATATGGATAAAAATCAGATGCCGCGGAATTAAATTGGATTGTCTTGAATTTGTGTGATTTCCCCAAAACACCAGCAAAATAAAGTTAATGCTTGTAGACTGCAGAGTAAAAAAAATAAAATCAAATCAGATCCAGTGCTTGCCACAAAGACATCAATCCAAGGCACAGATCCACATGGATCTTCATGATTTTCACATAGGCTGACAAGAAAACCATCACCAAATCACAGAACTCATATACTGGGTGGCCTACTGTTTAATAGGTGGAATCTCTCGTAAAAATTATGAGGGATCATAGGGAGATATGCCTCAGATCCATGTTTTTTCACCACGGCAACACTGGAATGCAGGCATAGGGCCGGAGTTTGCCTATGCCTGCTGTAAAGCATTCAGTCATTTGTGGTTCAGCTGTTCAACTGCTCTCTAGGGGCCTGTTCTCAGGATCGTAATAGTGGGAATCAAAAGCTTCCAATCAATTTCTGCTGCTTTCCAGTCACACTGAACCAGGCATACACATGCCTGCGCCACATGCTGAAGACAGCATGGAATGACTTTTAGTTTACCATCATAATTGTATACCGGTGTCTGGAAGTTGGTATGCCTATGATGCATCCTAATTAAATATGTGATTCCCCCTCCAAATCACATGTTTAATGAGGGTTTTAAACTTTATTTGAACATGTAGTGGGGGGGGGGGTAGAAGCAGGCCCAATTGCCCAGCTGCCCCTCCTGCTGTGACAGCCCCAGATCACTCCAGGTGGCCTCAACCCAGGCCATTCAAGAGACTGCCTCAGCCTGCTCTGTGGCAAATCCTGGATCAATCCAGTTTGGCCTGATTTGTGATTAGTCCAGAGCCCTAGTATTAACGGTAGACCTGTCTTTACCCCAGCCTCTGTCTGCACTCATACAAATCCATAGTTTGGTTAAATATTACAGATACACAGTGATGGGCAAGCTAAACTGTGCCATGGGTCAACTTTGCATCCTTTGCCATAGAACAACCTGGTCTTCACTGCCGATTTTTACTTGGCAGGGGTTTAATCTAACCCAACAGTTTCACACAAAATATTTAAATTCCTTCAGATCATCACATTTTGCTTACGTGCAGTTATGTTTTCTGGTCTAAACCACTGAGTCTTGGGCTTGCTGATTGGAATGTCAGCAGTTCACATCCGCATGACTAGGTGAGCTCCTGTTGCTCTGTCCCAGCTTCTGTCAAGTTAGCAGTTCGAAAGCACACCATTGCAAGCATATAAATAGGTACTGCTGTGGCAGGAAGGTAAATGCCATTTACCTTCTGGCTTCCATCATGGTGTTCCGTTGCACCAGAAGTGGTTTAGTCATGCTGGCCACATGACCCAAAAAGCTGTCTGTGGACAAACGCTGGCTCGCTTGGCCTGAAAGCGAGATGAGCGCCACACCCTATAGTCGCCTTTGACTGGACTTAACCATCCAGGGGTCATTTACGTTTACCTTTTATGTATATATTGCTTTTCCATGGCAATGAAATAACTTTTTTGGAGACCTCAAACTATTTTCTGTGTGACAACACCATTAAACATTTATAGAACCACTCTGGAATACAGTGGTGCCCCGCAAGACGAATGCCTCGCAAGACGAAAAACTCGCTAGACGAAAGGGTTTTCCGTTTTTCGAGGTGCTTCGCAAGACGAATTTCCCTATGGGCTTGCTTTGCAAGACGAAAACGTCTTGCGGGTTTGCTTCCTTTTTCTTAAAGCCGTTAATACCCGGGGAATCCGCGCTCCGCAAGACGAAAAAAATCGCAAGACGAAGCAACTCGCGGAACGAATTAATTTCGTCTTGCGAGGCACCACTGTAAAGTGGTTTGAGGTCAGCTATTAAAAATCAACAAAAAAACTACAGGTAGCAACCTCTCTGCAGGAGGTGGACAAGAACGAAGTAACTTTTCAAATGTACACACAGCTATGATTAACACACTTAAGTATATACACCCACTTCGCTACCCTCCCTTTCAATCTTACCAAATATGTGTATGTGTTTAGTCATAGTATACAAACTCCTTTACCAACTTGTAACAATCTGTAGTCAGACAGAAAGATGCTTCCAAGTAGATTTTTCTAAATGTGCTCCTAGAATTATCAGGTGGTTCTTGTTTAGATCTATATGCATGAACTTGTCTTTTCTGCGAATTTCTACCAGAGACTGCATCATTATTTTCTTCTAATTGTGCTTGCACACTATCTTAGACATTTTCCCCAAACCACATGATGACGTCCCCACACAGACACCCAACCTAGCAAAACCTAACATTAGCAGCTTTCCAAAAGTCTGTCTAGATTGCATTTTCAACACAACAGTAAAGCTAAGAGGCAAAAGCTTCAAAAGGCACAGCCCAAACTTATTAGCGTATTATAAAAAAAGAACGATCACTTTATAGAACATACATTCATGAATGATAAATAAGCAGTGGAACTGTTTATGATATACATTATTTTTTTCAGGAACACATAATTTGATAAAATATTTACACAAGAATATTTCCACAAAAATGCAGTGTTGTTTTATGGATTTAGTCTTCCTTGTACATTTGTAATAATCTCCCATGTTATTTTAGAGGCATTTGCCACGAGATAAAAGTTAAATGGGTTTTAATTTTTCAAGAAGAGCTAACATGTTCCTATCATGTGATGCTTTTCAGTAAACATGCTTAGGATTGCAAGTCCACAGAGCTCAAAGGAGCTGACTCACTAATGTGTGTGCTTAGGATTGCAACCCTAACACCCTAACACAGTTTAGGATGCATGGCAGCAAATGTGCTGCCTACTAGCTCTTCTGGCTACAATCCAAACAACTAACTTTATGAGGGTAATGGCACCATGCACCATTTTTATACAGAATTTCCTGAAAAGAAAGCCACTTCTGACACAAATATTTCTTTGCTGAAGTAAGCCCTTCATGCATGCAGTACCCAACTTCCAAGTTTTAGACTGCTTTTACTTCTTTCTACTGTACATAGTTAGTGGCCCAACTTCCTTATCCCTTTAATATTCACCAGCTCATTAGTACAGATCTAATAATAATAATAATAATAATAATAATAATAATAATAATAAATTATTTATACCCCGCCTTTCCTGGTTCAGAAAACCGGGCTCAGGGCGGCTAACAACAAATTCAAAACACTTAATTGATGCAACAAAAAACAGCATAAAATACAATATAAAACATGAATAACAATAAATTCAGAATTCGAAAATCAATTTAGGGGGAAAAACCATCCAATTAACATTAGATGATCACCAGGGCTAGATGGCTAAATTAGTCCTATTTGGGCCAGCGAGGAGACCAGGGGAGAATTAGCTGTGAGATCCCAGAGTGGGTAATCTTCATAAAAAGGGGAGGAGGAGGGAAGGAAGGAAGGGGAATAAAAGATCAGGCTAAGTTCAAATTGAAAGCCAGGTGGAATAGCTTTGTCTTACAGGCCCTACAGAAGGAAGTTAAATCCTGCAGGGCCCTGGTCTCATGGGACAGAGCATTCCACCAGGTTGGAGCCATCACTGAGAAGGCCCTGACCCCGGTGGAGGATAATCTGACTTCCTTAGTGTGCATTCACTAAGCAAGACCTCAATTTTCCTGAATGAAGAAATGAATGATGTGCAAACAGATCTAACAAGCAGCCAAGACAAAGACCTTAAGCACACCAGAAACATGTGTGCCCATACTGACTCAGGAAGGTTCCTTGCTTCAGGAACTAGGGTCACCTCCACTGCTTCAAAGTCAGAAGAAAAGAAGTGAGTTGCAGACTACAGAGCCATGTATTAAGAAAAATACCACCACTCTCATGTATTCTGTGTCAAACAATGCAAATGCTACACACAAAATAATGCAATAAAACAACCTGCTTTAGTTTATCTATTTTACACTGCCTCAAATTTTAAAAATTAAATGACTCAAGATGGGTAAAGCACCCCTTCCCAATCTTCCCAAACTATAGACTGGTGCTGGAATCTTACTTCATCACTAGTGACAAGATTATATCCTCCACTGTACCTGAGACAGCAGGATGGGGTGGTTTTTTTGGCAGGAGAGAGGGCAGGACAGACCAAGTAGCAAAAAAAAAAAAAAAAAAAAAAAGAGTCTCCACCCACCAACAGACAGGAATGGCTAGGGGGGAGACTTTGGAGAAACAGCCAGGGGAGCTTCCTGCAATACCACCACTTGAACATGTGCCGCCTGAGGTTTCACTTCACTATGCCCAATGGTAGGGCCACTCTTGATTTACTGGGTGCTATCATAGATCCATTACAAGCCTCTACCTCCTACCTTCAGCTCTGGCAGCTGGGATGAAGAGGTGGAGGCATGAGGGCTCCTAAACACTAGTCAGGCATAGAGGCAGAACCAGCTTCTGCCTCTCCCTTCCAGCTCTGAGCACCTGTTTGCACAGAGGCACAGCAAAACAGTTCACCTCTCCCTTCCGATGTTGGAAGCTTGGAGCTTGAATGGTGGAGGCGCCAAGGAACAAAGAGCCTCAGTGCACTCCAGCTCTGAACTTTTGGGACTTTGAGGAGCAGGAACTGCATTTCAGGCAAGCCTCTACCCAGTAAAGAGTGTGTGTTCTGGTAACAAATATTGGGTTGGTTAGTAAAGCATAGAGTCCCCTCAAGCTCTAACAAATAAAAAATGAGTGGGAATTCTGGACAGCACAAGTTTTGAGACACTGTCCAAGTTTTTCATGAGAGCTAGGGGCTTGCCCTTTTCATGAGAGCAGATGTATCTGAACCGCACAGTAATATACGAAGTCCCAACGATCAGTAATATACGAAGTCCCAACGATCCTTAAGTACTTCAGGCAATGTCAAATTACAAATACATTAGCCCCATCTCATTGCATGACACATCTTGATCTACAGACACCTTCAACCACCAATTTTGAGCAACACAAAAGTTTAGACTCTAGCTACAGATGAAGAGTATTATGCAGATTTAATAAACATTTTTCCTGATAGGAATAAGGCTACAGCACAAGAACAGTGGGCAAGGCAAGAAGTTCCATAGCAACTTCCAACACATAAGATTTTCTTTAAAGAAGAGGAAGTACGCTCACACTTACCTCTTGTTTAGTATCTTTAAAGGACCTCCTTAAAGTTTTGGTTTTGGAACCTCGGGGTGGCGTCTCTTCTTGCTGGCCAAAGAACTCCTCCATTGTCTTTGTGTCAATCTGATAATTCTGTTTAGCACCAATAGTCCAGATATTGTTTTTGCCACGGACTTGTTCTTCAGGTATAGTTTTCCAGAAGAAGCTACGTAGTCTCTTTTTCTTGCTCTGGTGGCCATGCCCATTTACCAGCTGTGGCAGTGGAGGTCTGCTCAGTGCTAGAGGTGGAGGGGGTGGAGGAGGTGGCACCACTTCTAGTGAAGAAAATCCAGCTTCTGCGGGTGGACATGGTAGAGGTGGTGGCGGTGGCGGTGCTGGAGGCAGTTGTTCTTCTGGTTCTGTCGTATCTCCAATCATTAATCCAGCTTCAACTGAAATAGCTCCATTTTCTTTGTCATTGACCAAAGAGACACAATTCATAACGTGCATTTTACAGCCTCTCTCTCTATGAGAGAGAGAGACTTACTTCCTCAGATGTGCATGGAGCACCAAACACACAGCGGCAACTTATTATCTGCACACCAGAACTGTTAATTTACCATCAGCGATGGGGAATGCAGGAAATCAGTCATTTCTCAGAAACCTGCAACAAAATAATAGCAGAGAGAAACAAAATTAGACTGGATATGCTGAGTAGCACGGTTTAAGCATCAATTTGTAGGCTGTGTGCAAATAGGATGACCAATCCAGACACACCAATTAGTAGCCCCACCCTATGGCTCTTGGGCTCGAGGAGACACCCCAGTGCCATGTTTGTAAACAACAGAGGCAAGGACCATTGCTTTAAACCTTCATGCCCAAGGCTTGTTAACCTAGTCTTTGAGTGTACAGACTATGAGCCAAAGGAGGAGGTCATGCACATCAGGGATGCCCATGATTTTACTGAAGTAGTTCCATTCCTAATGGGTCAATGTGCTGTTGAAACACCAAAGGACCTTGCCTCTTTGGCAGTAAAAGTGAGCAATGAAATCAAGACCAAACCAATGGAGGCAGCACCTTAAGGAAGGAGACAGCCATGACAATCCACAGGGATACTCAAAGAAGTTTATTATGCAACCAGTGTTAGGACATTGTAGTCCCAAAGCAGTCGGAGGGCCGAGATTGGGGGTTCCTGGTCTACACTGACTGGCAACTGCTCTCCTGAGTTTCAGGCAGGGATGCTCTTCCAGCCCTACCTGGAGATGTCAGAGATTGCACCAGGGACTTCCTGCATTCAAGGCAGATGCTCTACCACTGAGCTAATATGGGATGTTAATTACATATACAGCTTTGCAAAAGGACAAGTATTATTCATTCCATTACTTGAGTAAATATAAAATTTATTTTAGCCTTGGCCTCAGCCCAGTATACCTGAAGGAGCATCTCCACCCCCATCACTCAGCCCAGACACTGAGGTCCAGCACCAAGGGATTTCTGGTGGTTCCCTCACTGCGAGAAGCTAATTTACAGGGAACCAGGCAGAGGGCCTTCTCGGTAGTGGCGCCTGACCTGTGGAATGCCCTCCCATCAGATGTCAAGGAAATAAACAACTATCTGACTTTTAGAAGACATCCGAAGGCAATCCTGTTTAGGGAAGTTTTTAATGTTTGAAGTTTTATTCTGTTTTTAATGTTCTGCTGAAAGCCACCCAGAATGGCTGGGGAAACCCAGCCATATGGGCGGGGTAGAAATAATTTCTTCTTCCTCTTCTTTTTACTGTATTGCTATAGCCTGTACTTCAAAAGTTAAGACAAATCTCCATTCACCTAATGAGTGAAAATTTGATACTGTCTAACACTTTTATTTCATATTTCCACTTGAAATGTAGCTTCCTTGTTTTAAATGCAACACAAAGGTAATCCGAACGCTTAATAGCTACTTTTATGATAACTAGATCTACACTAGCTTAATGAAAAAAATATTGAGATAGTCTTCTCAAATTCATCATACCAGCACTTAAAACCTTGTTATAACTGCATTAAAAACAAAAAGTTAATTGTAGACCTTGGACTCATCACTTCATCATCACTGCTTATCATTTACATTTCTTTCATATCATTAATATCACGAGTATGGATGCCAAGCTACAGTAGGAAGGCACGCTTTACATATTGCATAGTACTATCTAACATTGTTATCCTTAAGCATTCAAGACTCTCCACAAAGCTTGCCATGGGAACTTGATGACTAATAATAATAGAACAATGCGCCAAACATTTATTTAATTGCATTGGAATTGTTTAGCAATTTAGTCATTTCACCTTGTTCAGAGTAACATTTGTATGGAACAGCAAGTTTAGAATTATCCTGAACTGAGTGCAGAAGTCAAGGCTTCCTATGAAAGATATGTACATATAGGAAGCCACAGTTTTTAAACTCTGAGAAATTAATATGAGATCTTGTGAACTGTCAACTTTCTGGAGTCAGGTGTTTACCAACTAAAATCCTCATTTTTAAAATTCAGATTCTAAAGGAGAAGTCTCCACACAGCCATAGTCACACACTGACTTTCCGAACCACTGCCCATATACATAGCCCACATACATACATAGTCTATTTAACCAAATGCCATTTTTCCTGCCTTAGAAAATGGTTCTCTATTATAAAACAGATTAAAAAACACCCAATTGTGTAGCCAGTTACCATTATAAAGATTAAAACTAGCTATTTAATTGAAATGTAACAAAGTATACAAAGAAAATGATCTTACCCCTCTATCACCATGGCAATAAAAGGAAATGCTAATAAACTGTCCAAATGTGATATAGAGATTCTGTACAATGGACTAATTTTTAATTCATTCAAAGTATTTATATGGCACTTTTCAGAGCCATGCTGTCACAACGCAATGTACACAAGATGTACTGTTTAAGACACATCAGAATGGTACACATTGCTATCTATGCGAAAGCTTCCCTGAATCACATAAACCATGTACACTAAGGTGGTTAATTTGTGGTGCTATAGATGCTGGTGGACTACAACTCCCATCATTCCCTACCATTGGGCATGCTAGCTGAGTGCTGGTGGAAGTTGGAGTATCACAACGTCTGGACGGCCACAGGTTAGCCACCCGATTTGTACCCTTGGGGAAAGGGAGCATTGAAAAGAGAGCCTGCACTATAGTGGGGTCCAGTATACTTCAATTATTCAGAAGAGAGTTCTCTAACTGTGGTGCCTCCACTGAGAACGCTGCTTCTGTCATGCTTGACAACCTAACCCTTTACTGGTGGGCACAAGAGCATTTAAAATGATAAACTAGTTAGAAATTCCTAATATATATTTCACTCTAAATGTAAGAGGCAGTTTATTGCAGAAGCCATGGTCTTAATCTTAAAACCCCACACACTAAGAGTATTAACAATTTTGTAAAATTAATATAATTGTTGAAGGCCAAATTCTGGATATTGGATAAACCCAAGCAATCCTGATATATTTTGAGAGCAGCCCAACAGTCCAACACCTGTTGGCAAAACTATGCAATGAAATTCAGCAGCATTGGGTTTAAAAAATAATAATTCCATGGACACACTTCAATGCTTAGACTGCTACTGCAAAGTCAGTAAAAGAAATGATCATATGTGGAGAGGAAGATGTGTACCTTAAACTCAACATATGTGCAAAGCTAAGAATTTACATAGGCAAACCTGTATGTCCAGATTGCCTCATACCAGTTTAATGGGAACTTTAAAAGCCGGGACAACAACCATATAATTGTACTGCCGTCATCCAGCAAGTAAAGGCGGCATTGGAAGCAAATACGTATTTTTAAATTTAGTCTTTTATGGTTTTGAAATCTGAATCATCCTAAAGTGTAAATTCATTCTCTTTTTTTAAAACAACAACTTTATTTTCAGTCTTTACCAATGCTTCAGTGAAACCCTATCTAATTCAAATGATGAAGCAAAAGAATCAGATAAGGAAGAGGGCTTAACCAGGGATGTGGTAAACAGCACAACTGCATTACAGGAACACTACAACATTTGAAAACAGTGAACAGAAAAAGGTGAATGGAAAACCCCAAGAAAACAAATGTAGCAGAACTGGTAGAAAGGAAGCCAAACCAGGATTGATGCAGTTGCTAAGAACAGAAATTTTAGCAACCAATTACCCTACTTGCATTCCCTAAACATGTGTGGAGAAACATACAAAAGTTGCTAAATATTTTCATTTTAGTAACATGCAGATGGGATATCAGACACAGTTATAGCAGAAAAAGAGCACATATTCTTAATTTCTAAACTGCCTTTCCTCCCATAGGATCCCAGGGTGGTTTATAGACAAAACACACATAAAACAACCAGTTTTAAAAATAATTAAGAGTATTAAACTATATCCATCAGCCAAAACAAATTCCACAACACAGCAATCAAAAAAAGACTAACTTTGAGGCTCAATATCGCTGTCATTACCCGCAAGCCCAAGTGACCAGTTGTGACTTCAGTGGATACTGGGAAGTTGTCACTGAGAAGGACAAACTAGGTTCCACAGAGAAGGAATTCCACTGCTACAGAGTCACCGTATAATGACCAGATAGGTTTCAGATACATCCAATGAACCACATTTTAAAGATGTGTGAAAGGTACAACTTAAAAAAAGAATAGGCAAGGAAAACTAACACTGCAGTCAATAGTACTGGACTTGGAACTACACAGAACAGGTTTAAACCTTAGATGAGCATGAGACTTGTTGAATAACCTTGGGACAAGTCACCTAAGAACCTCACTCCTAGCCTCAGTTTTTGAGTTCCATAAAATGGGAGTAGTAATTATCTGTATGGCTGTTGTGAGACTAAGTGAACTGAATAAGGGCCCATTCATGATTGATGCAGCAGACTTTTTGTGCCATAGTAAGTATTATGGTGTGACACATAATTATGCAGTTGTGGCCATCAGGGCATCCAGGTACATGTCTACTAGATGTTAGAAACATGCAAGCCATACTTTAGATCATTTCCTCCTGCATATAGCAAATGCTTGCTATTACTGTCTCTAAGTGATTGACAATACCACTACAGAGTTTTTCTTGTATGCTTTCTCCTTTCCTTTGAAGAAAGCTATTGGAATAGCTCAGTCAGTAGAGCATCAGACACTTAATCTGAGAGTTGTGGATTCAAGCCCCATGTTGGGCAAAAAATATTTCTGCATTGCAAGGGGTTGGACTAGATGACCCTCGTGGTCCATTCCAACTCTACATTTCTATGATTCTATTGAATGGTGATACTTCTCTTTATTAGTGTCCAATTTTATCATTTAATTTTATCATTAAAGCAAGGGCAAAGCAATTTACGTTAACTTAAAGATGAAAACACCATCCGTAAATCAGGTCTGCTATATGCTAGGTTGCATCTCAGTGGCAGAGTTTACTACACTATACTACACTACACTCATACAATATTTTATTAGGGGGGGAAATGTAAGTTTATCAAAGCAGTTTCTTCCCCTTGATAGTTTGGGGGAAAACATTTTACTATACTGGCACATGGTGCTTCCTTCCACAAGTATGAGCTACTAGGATAAAATACTAAAAACTTAAGATATCTTTCCACAGTAGTTAGCAGATTCCTAATTTTAGCTTTTTTAATATGGTTTTTGTTGTGTGGGTTTTTTGCGCTATTGTTCTAACCTAGTCTGATATTTATGAATAGAGGTATATAAACATTTTTATAATATTTTTTTTAAAACAACAGCAACACACAAGTGTTGTTGTGCAAGGATGCACAACAAGTGGGCTTTTTTTCAGTGTCTAAAGGTACACAGAGCCAAGTTACTAAACTGATGGTAACCAGGAACCAGTTAACAGACCTGAAGTAGGATCCTTATCCTGTAACTTGTTAGATCTAAAAATTCAACTTCAATACATGATGAAATATGGATTACAAGGACCAAGAAGTAGGTTTGAGGCATACAGTGAAATTAAAACCATGCTGGGCAAAAAAAAGGCATATTAGCAGGGGTTTTACTCAACTGTGCATAACAGACATAGGATAGTAAGATCACAAGCAAGTCTTGGAGGAGAAGAAAAAGCTTGCAGCAGAAAGAGCACAATTACTATTCTGCATTAGCACAACAATGTAGTTCTTTGTTATAGGAGTACTGAAAGATTACTAAAACTTCCTGGGAGTGGGGGAGACAGAATGAAGATGTTGGATTAAAGGTAAATACATCCTGGACAAATATCATCTATAAGAACAGAGGTTTATTTTGGATTGCTGGGATATTTAAAAAATGAGTTTGATTCTTTAGATTATGCAATAATTATAATGAAATATATCAAGGATTTGCCGGCATGGCAAGTGGCTTCAGAAGCTATTCAAGACATCCACAGAAATGGATATTTTCCCTTATTCTGGTTATTCTCCATGGCTGCAACTCATTTTTTCTTTGCAAGTCACACAGTGTTGGTTTTTTTAATGCAATTCCCAGCCACTGCAAACTTGCATGGGTTTGTGCCCAGTTGCTCAAGGGTGCTGGTACTTTAACCATCAGCTCTAAAATATGTTTTGAAGAATCACGTTGCTTTTTAAATGAGATTACTGCCATTGTTCCAAGACTGGCTTCTTTGATCTACAACTGATGCATTCTAAAACAGAGCAGGGGTGCTTGACAACATGCTACTTAATTGAGAAAATGGTAGAGAGATTAAGAAAAAGACATCTAACTTAGGACGTTTTGTTGCAACAGGGAGGACTGAATTGAAGTTACCTTCCACACTAGACCGTCTAGCTTTCAATACGTGCATTAATAAGCAACCATTCTAAATGTATCACACACATACATAACATTCACAGAAGCCCAGTAATCCCAAATTACGTCTCATGTGCAAGATAAGCATGAATGCTACAAATTATTCTCTGCTCTGTCCATCAGTAAAGGAAGCAGGTGATGGATGATCTAAAAGGAAGTGATTAATACATTCCTAATACTGCACTGATGTGCAGAATGAATAGATGCAAGAGGTTGAGGAAGGAGATTCCTTTATAGTCAGGAGGAGAAGACACAAAACACGCCTCCTGAGCAGCATCATAGACTGGCAAAGACTGTTGAGAAGTGGCAAGAGAAGCCACTGCTTTGTTTAATAATTCTATTCTACACATCACTTTGATGCAAGTTTTACAAACTGAATTGAAAACGGTCTTCTATGTACATAACTTTATGATACAATTGTGAAAGAATTCTCTCTGAAGCTCCTTTGCCCCCACAGAAGCTGAGAAACAGCAAGGTGATAAAAAAAGATATCTAAATACCAGCAGCTTTCAGTGGTTATTTAGGCCCCATGCACAACTTGCAGTTAAGTTCTTTCTGCAGTACTGCAGCCTTTTTTCTTGGCAAAACTAGAGAATTGCCAGGTTTTTGGAAATGGTAAGGTAGTAGTGAAATCACACATGCAATATATCCACAGATGGGCTTCACCATCTCCCCTACCAAAGACGCACCATTCAGACAAGAAGCACAGCAAATGGTAGCAGCTCCCGTACATATGGATTTGCCATGGTCACACGCCTAACACTATTTCACATGTTACTTTCTTTTTCCTCAGGGATTTTGTGACCATCCTCAGAGGAGAAGACTACTAGAAGACATAACCTATTCTATTTTAAGATTGACACCAATATAGGTTTAATTTTTACTGTAAGCTGCTTTGACACATTTACATCTCTGACCCACTCCAGATTTTTTTGGAATAGGATAGGGAATAATAGGATTGTAGAGTTGGAAGGGACCTTGAGGATCATCTAGTCCAACCCTCTGCAAAGCAGGAATATGCAGTTGCCCCATATGGGGATCGAACCTGCGACCTTGGTGTCATCAGCACCATGCTCTAACCGACTGAGCTGTCCTGTTGTCAAATCCACCTAATGCCAGAATTTTCAAGGAAACCTAGAGTTTATAATAAAAATGAATTTAAGCAGACACAGATGAAAATCTGACTTTGGTATTTCAATTCCAGATTCTGTAGCCAATTTTCGATTTGGGTAGGCTTCTCCTGGTAAAATGTTTCAGAGAACAAAATTTAATATTAGAACAGCACAACCCAATAATTTTGCTTCCAGAACTATATTTGAAGTATCATATTTCAGTTCAATTCAGGTTTGTTACAGGCACGTTTCTTAGTCTTGCTGAAGGTTCGCTTTAGATAAAACATCCAATTTTTGTTTATTGCAGGGTGTGTGTATATATATACACACACACAAAAATGCACGCAAACTGTTGTGTCAGTTGTATCTGCTTTAGGCAAGGGTGTACTTCATTGTGGCACAGCACGGAAACCCAACAATTGGAGAAGGAATTATATGGTTTTATTTTGATGCTCTTGTTTTACCCAAGGTCCTGCCTTAAGGCAAATTCACCATACAGCCCCCAGCGATTCAGGAAAACGAGACTTATCAAACTACACAGCAGCCTGGAAAACTATTGCTTAGTTTGCTTCAGCAGGTGTCTCCTACCCTGTAAGCAAGTACAAGAGTAAAACTGGAGGCTATTGCCACACACTTTGCTGCATGTGGGATAACAGCCTGAACAACCAGTCTGAAAGGAACTGGTGTTTCAATTCTAAGAGGTCTTAGGGTTGGTTCCCATACAACCCAGGTGTTCAGGTTACACAGGTGGGGTGCGGTAGTGAGCCTCACATAGGGCCCTGCTTTACATTAAAGGGTGTGAGTGAGTGCTGGGCGGCCAAGGAGGGGGATGTGCATATCCAAGGCTCGCTCTCACAGCGCCATCATACATAGCATATACAGACACCTGTGTTCTGCACAAAAAAGATACTCAGAGCTGCTTTGCAATGTAAAAGCTGATGCACAATGACACAGTTAGGTAATTCTAAACTCTGGAGAGGAAGGGGGCACCTTTCAGTTGGTAACGTGCATCTCTTCACATGCTTCAAAACTGTGGTGTGCTAGCTCTGCTATGTTTGGAGAGCCTCTCTGCTCACCCTCCTCCTCCTTAGTGGGACCAAGGACCTCTGTACTGATGGTACCACACCAGGGGAACTTGAACACCTTGCTGCAAAAGTGACACGCAAGGCTGAGTGGAATCACAGAATCATAGAATTGTAGAATTGGAAGGGACCCTGAGGATCATCTAATCCAACCCCCTGCAATGCAGGAATATGCAGCAGGGGATAGAACCTGCAACCTTAGTGTATTTCTGGTTTTTATGGAAGCCGCCCAGAGTGGCTGGGGAAACCCAGCCAGATGGGCGGGGTACAAATAATAAATTATTATTATTATAACCTTGGCATTATCAGCACCATACTCTAACCAACTGAGCTATCCATACATTTAAAGCACTTGACTTTCCCCAGAGGAACCTGAAAACTGTGGCTTCGGGACACACACGACAGTTTCCTGCATTCTTTGAAGGAAAATATTTGCTTTGAATGTATGTTGTGTGCACAGCAAAGATCCCTTTGAGTAAATTATGCCAAAACAAGACAACTGTGCAATGGAATGGTGCTGCTTAGAATATGTAAGACCAATTCATACTTTATTATTTCATAGAGACAAGACTAATGGGAGAGAACAGAATTCCAGTCTACATCTAAAGCAAGTAGACCATCACCAGGTTTAGGCAACGAATTACAAATAGTTCATTCGTCTGGATCTGTCTGATAGTAATTAGCACCAGGGATCCATAGACAAATTAGGATTGCTCCAGAAATAAGCTACATTTGCCTTTTCACCATTTGTTTATATTCTTCCAAACAAACGAGCTACCATTAAAATATCTGTAAAATAAAATAAAAGGTCTACAGCAATATTCAGCTGCATTCAATATAAAGCGAGCATAGAAGGCAGAGATCCTGCCACAAGCAACGAGTGCAGAATAGACTTCAAAATACCTGCTTCCATATCAGAACTGTGATGCCTAAAGTTCCACATACAGAACAGCCTTTCAATTGACTCAGTTCTCCAATGTAACATAACATCATTCATACAAAATGGGTAAAGAGAGCAACTAACCACAGATACTGCAGCAACTACTGTTATGCATTAGCAGGAGCTCAATGAATGGCACTTGAAATCCAACTCATTCCCAAAAAGAAACAAACACAAGCCTGTTTTGCTTAGCATAATAAAAGATATAGACCAATCCTATACATTTAAACTGGGAACAAAGTCCATGTTATTTCCATGGAAAGGAATCTTTCCATGCAGTGCTAATGCTAATTGTTTCTTGCCAGCAATTCACATAATACCCCATTGCTCAGAAGCAAATCCATTGCTGGCAGTTTTCAGTTTGTCATTACTGAAAACCACAATATTGCACTAACCAGGTGAACATTACTTCTGGTAGCACAACTACTGAAAGCAAAGTGATGTGTGGATGTTATTGGCGATTTTGCTGGGGGCATCTACTGGCAGGCACCTGTAACCTCAGAGCACGCTCTTCTCAAATGTTGCTTTCCAAAATTGAATTTGCAAAGTTGGAGAGAATATCCTCCCCAGAAGCCTACGCACAATTCTCTTTAAAGAGGATACTGAGATATAATGATGCACTGGTGTTCTTTGGGGCTACCACCAGTAAGCCACTAAAAGGATGGGGTTTCAGCACCTTGAATTAACCTTCAGATACCTTCTGGAATAAAAAAAGAGTACTCTTAAAAGCAACACACTTTGTATAAATCAGACCAAAAGAAATATTATCGTCCTAGCTCAAGCAATTAACCCAAATGTCCCTCTGGCTAGCAGCACAACATGCAATTTAAGGCTACTGGAGGTTGTAAAAAAGCATGTTTTTGCAACAGGAAAAAAATACACCCCACCCTTAAATATCTGAAAAACAATTTTAATTTCTCTTTTGCCTACTTGCAACCTGCACTTCACAAGCTAAAAGGCACCTCCTCCGTGCTAATAAAAGCAAAAGTGGAGGGGGCATGAACTCGGAAGAATAGAATTGTCTTGTCCCCCCAAGACCACCCAAGAGGGGCTGGGCATGAAAATGCGGCTACTAGTTGATCGTTAAGAAAAAGGTTCACCTACGTTTGCCCCGGTCCTGGTTTGGTTAACAATCGTTGCCTGGATGCAACACTTGAAATTGGAAACTCCATTGTTAGCCAGTGTTTTATAGGGAGTGTGGTGTGATTTAAACAACAAAAAAAACAAAAAACCGAGACAGGCTCTTCTCCCTCCTCGCCCCCCTTTTCAGATGAACGGCAACAAAAGTGTAAAACGCCCCTTTCCTTATCATCACCCTCCCCAACCTTCTTTTTATTATTATTATTATTATTATTATTATTATTATTATTATTATTTCTTAATTGTTTCAGGGCGGATCCTGGAGGGGGGGAAGAAAGACAGACAGACAGAACAGGCCAATTAAAAATAACAAGCCCCCCGCCACGAGAGACCAAGTTGGAGGACAGAGCTCCTCTTCTCTTCAGACGGGGCGAGGCGGCAGCATAGACCAGATTGCTGCCCCCTCGGGAGCCGCGGCGGCGAAGAGACCTCGGACGCCCCGAATCCCCCCGCTGCCCCGTCCCAAGACCTCCGCCTCCCGCCGGCTCCGGAGTTCCCACACGAGCTCCTTTCCCCGCCGGCGGCGTCCTCCTCTCCTCACACCCCTTCCTCGACCGGGTGTGAAAGAAAGCTCGCCCTCTCCGCAGCCCAAGCAGGCAGCCCTATTGTTTTCCCGGCGCGCTCCCCCGGGGGGGGGGGGGGCTGTCCTCCTCGCCGCCCCCTCCCCACCCGAGCTCCTCAGGCACCTGGCGGCGGCAGCGCCTGGCGGGAGGCGGCCGCGGCTGCTGCTCCAAGGTGGCCTCGGCGCTTTGTAATCAGATCTCCGCCGTTTTCCTCCCCTCACAGCCCGAGGGAAGCGCGCGAGGCTGGCCGGGGGCGGCGGCGGGAGACGGAGCGGAGGGCGACTCCCCGGGAGAGGACACCCAGCGGCGGCTTCCCCCGGCCAACTCTCGCCGCCAGCCGGCCAAGTCCTCTCACGTGCGCCGTCTCGCTCGCTCTCCCGGCCTCACCCCGCGCCCAACTTTATGGTTCCCAGGAAAAGGGCAATAAGAGCATCGCGTTTGGCAGCCTTAGGGCAGCCCTGAGGAGATAAGAGGCGGCCGAGGCGGCCGGAATCAAAGGGTCACCAATACGCGGCGTATTTCAAAAGTGTGGAGAGGGCGGGCGGAGGGGGGAGAGAGAGGTTTCTTCCTTCCCTCCCTATTTCGCTTCCACCTCACACTAATTGGAGCGGGGGAGCAGCAGCTACAGACTTCCAACTTCAGCAGAAAGAAAATGATCTTGCAACGCCCGGAGAGCCGATGCTGCTGCTGCTGCTGCTGCTGCTGCGCTCCCTCTGCCCTCGCGAGGGCTGCTCAGCCTCCCCTCCCCTTTCACGCTCGCCAGCCGAGTCGCGCAACCCGGCGGGAGGAAAGCCGCAGATCGCCTCCCCGGAACGCAAGCGAACATTGCTGCTGCCCTCGAGGAGGACCCAGCAGACCCCAAGCGAGCGAGGAGAAGTCTGGGAAGGAGATTCACCCGGGGGGCGCCGAGGATCCCCGGAGAGCCCGCCTGCCGCCGTCGAATCATAATTACAGGAGCCTCTGCCGGGGCTCAGCGATGAATCAGTTTTAAATGGGCCGTGGGGAGGGGAGGTTTCACGGCTTCTGTTATTCTAGAGGACCACAAAAAAAGCCGGGTCCTCCCTCGTCCAAGGCCCCGTGGCCGGATTTTAATTCCCCCCCCCCGACACCTACAGAACGGATTACTAGATTGCAGTGCCCAGGATGTCGCGCGGGGCGGGAGAGCTACCAGATCGCAATTTCGAGGAAAGCAGCTCCGTGGTCCCGTGGAAGATGCGCACCGAGGCACCCCTATGAAGCCAAGGGATGCGGGGCGGGCGTGGGAAGCCCCCGCTTAGCCGCACAGGGCTCGAGAACCTGTCCCTGGAAAGAGCCACTGCCGCCCCCCCCCCCCGACCCGTCTACGCGTCGCCTTCCCAGACGGAGCGGCTGCTGCTGCTGCTGCTGCCTCGACTTACCCGGAGCCCCCAGCTGTGTGCGCGCTGCCCTCGGCCACCCGGGGCTCCTTCGCGGACGCCGGACTCGCTCTCGCTGCCTGTCCAACTCTTGCGAAGAGAGAGCTGCTGCGCCGCCGCCGCCGCTGCCTCGCCTGCTCTGCCTCCTCCCTTCGCTCTCACTGCGGCCCGGACCCGGGCGGAGGAGGGAGGCGGCACCGCGCAGGCGCGGCGTTAGGCGGGGCTGTTTCAGGTAACGCCACCAGCCTGTTCTCCGAGTCGAGCCGAAAGGCGCAGTCGCTGCTCCTGCTGGTGCTGGGGACACTCTGTCTATATAGGTTCTCTGATTCCTCCTCCCAGCCTCTCGGTTCGACCAGGCTCTCGTGGGAATGAATGGCCAAAGTTGAGAGGCAAGCCGGTGGTGCCCCGGATGCGAGCTGGGCGTTTTATACGGAGAGGACCTCCCATTGAACTTAATGGGGCTCACAGATCCTACACTGGGGAGGAGTAGGTCCCCACTGGACTCAGCGGACCCTTACAGATCCTGATTTGGGAGTGGGGGTCCCATTGAGCTCCATGGGGCTTGCTTCTGAGTAGACCACGTGGACAAGGGCTATTGAGGCAGGAAAGTACAGGGGGAAAGTTCTGGAGCAAAGCTGGGGTCACAACAGTCTCTATAGGGCAGTGATTGGTAAAGAGAACAGAACGAAAGAAGCCAGGCCCATAGTCTGCACACAAGCAAGCCTTTTTGCTGCTACATGGCAGAGTGAAGCAACCACCAATGGTGCCCTGTGCCACGCTGCAATTCAGAGCCCCCTGCCTCTTGCACTCCATTCTACAGTATTGTTGTGGCACCCTCTGCAGAGTGGCACCCAGTGCAGCCGAACCCGTCGCACTACCCTAAAGCCGCCTTTTGCAAACACCTTAGATGGCCGCCATTAGTATGTTGCGTCAGGTGTGACATGGTAGAGAATGCTATCCCATTGAAGTAGGATTCAACTTTCAGACTAATTGGCTTCCGTAGCTAAGAATGTAGTCTACATTGGAGAGTAAAATGTCTTGAGCCACACTTTTGAGAGTTTCTGTACAGTTTTGAAGAGCAATTAGAATGTGTAAGGTAAAGCTACGGTATCTCCTGTTCTGTTTTTATTCCCTTCACTGCAGTCCTTTTTTGCTGGATTATAGTAATGCAGACTGAAAATGGGATTCACCACAGATTGACTGGAGAGGAGTCCACTTACATGCGAAAAGTCACTGAGATCCATGTGGGCATCTTTTTTCAGCTGGGCACTGCATTCCATCATCTTTCAGGGACTGCATCCTAGTGGAGGGCGAGGCCAGAGGGAACAGTGTGTGGAGCAAAGGATTGGATTCTTGGCTTTGTACAGAAAGACCGCAATCCTAACCCCCCTTATGTAGGAGATAGCCCCACTGAATTCACTCTATGTTCTGTGTAGACAGAGCTAGGGTTTCACTGTGTAAGCTGCAAGCTACAACCGGTCCTAAACCAATGGATTCACGTTACAAGAAAAAAGATTCTGGCTAAACATCAGAAAGAACTTTCTGACAGAGCAGTTCAACAGTAGAATGGTCCTCCTTAGCAGGGGATGGACTCTCCTTCCTTTGAGGTTTCCACGCAGAGGTTGGATGGCCATCTGTCATGGACGCTTTAGCTGAGATTCCTGCATTGCAGGGGCCTGGCCAAGATGATCCTCAGAGGTTATACCCAAAACAGGTACAAGACATATTTGTGCAACAGCGGGGGGGGGGGGTGTTGGAAGGGGATATGAGTGAATCACCTTGTTTATAGCTCCACAGGAAAAGAAGCAGAAGGCTAAAATAGGAAGAATTTGAATCTAAAGGAGATGGGTGGTGGATGACAGATAAGAAACTTCTACCAGGTTTGTGACTGTGTAATATTTTTGTTGTATAATATGAAGCAAACGCAGAGGGATAAAAATGTATTACACAATGTAAAGGAAATTAATTATGTCTGTGGGTAACTGGTTGCTTGGTAGTTGAATAACAATTTAAATTGCAATTAGCATGCATTCCTGACATTCCACACTTTGTGCTCAACCAGCCTGACAATTACATGAAAGCAATCCCTTAGAAATCTATAGGCTACTCACATATGAATATGAATATATGTATCATATTGGATAACTGAAAAGGGACCTTGATAGTCAGTGTCAAACTCTCTCCAGGGATGAAATTTCCCACTACAGTCACTCCCTGAAGATGCTTATTATCCCATCTCCTGAAGAAACTCTAGGATAGATAATTTCCACAACTTCTGTTCCAGGCTCTAATGCTGCATTTCATTATTATTCCTGATCGTTTGATAGTCATAGAGTAGATCCACAGAAAAAAATTGACTTTAAGTCTATTGATTTCAGTATGTCTGATCTGAATCAGATTATATATATATCTATATATACATATTATACACACACACACACACACACACACACACACGAGAGAGAGAGAGAGAGAGAGAGAGAGAGAGCGAGCGAGCGAGCGCACGCTACTACAACCTGAATCCATTCGTATTTCATTATGTGTACCCACCCACTCTCATGAGGTGCCAATAATGCTTACCCTTCCCTTCCCCTTGAAAAGTGCTGAAGGAGGAAGTTCAAAGAGCTCACTCTCTTCCACTTCTTCCTTTACCTTAGTTTGTTTCTCAATATGTTCAGGTATGCTCCTGAACATAAAGCAGAGTGACCAAGGGCCTAGGAGGGGAAAACAGAGTGATCTAAGAGGTTGGGTGGCCATACTACTACTACTAATTTATTTTTTGTACCTTGCCCAGCTGACTGGGTTGCTGCAGCCACTCCGGGCGGCTTCCAACAAATATAAAAGCAAAATAAAATGATCAAACATTAAAATGTCCCTATACAATAGTATGGAGTGAATGAATAAAATGCCACAGGGACACCCACACACCACATTGGATCCAGTTAAACAGAGCCACTTGAGATGCCATCATGTTTTCACATTTACTCTTTCCACTATCAAAACTCAGTTGAAACGCTATGCCAAGTGCCACTTCTCACTAATTCTTTTTGCACTTGGGTGCCCCTTGCTCAAATCCCCTGCATTTGCTAGAAGAAGAAGAGTTTGGATTTGATATCCTGTTTTATCACTACCCTAAGGAGTCTCAAAGTGGCTAACAGTCTCCTTTCCCTTCCTCCTCAACAAACACTCTGTGAGGTGAGTGGGGCTGAAAGACTTCAAAGAAGTGTGACTAGCCCAAGGTCACCCAGCAGCTGCATGTGGAGGAGCAGGGACACGAACCCGGTTCACCAGATTATGAGTCCACTGCTCTTTTTTATAATTATATTTTATTAATTTTCCATCAAAAGAAAATACAAATCACACCACATTACAACTTCTAATTTTTTTTCCATTTTTAGACTTCCTTCAGCCTCTCTGCCAATCATCCGAATTATATCTTCTTTAATTACACATTTCCAAGTTTTGCTATTGCCTTTATGCCTACCCCCCACTTCTATTTTCCTTTTTTACAATATTTCTTATTTTATTACAGAGCTTCTTTAAATGCCACTAACGTTATTTCGTTATCACTTATATATTCCCAATACTCAACTAACTTTCCCCCGTCCTCGATGAACTTTTGATCTCGTAGATATCTGATCTTCCCGGTCAGTTTATCAAGTTCTGCATAGTCCATCAACTTCATTCTCCACTCCTCCAATGTTGGTATTTGTTCTTGTTTCCATTTCTGGGCCAGTAATATTCTTGCCATTGTTACTGCATATTGGAAAAGTTTATGATCCTTTCTATTTATTTCATTTCCAACGATTCCTAAGAGAAAGGCCTCTGGTTTCTTAGCAAATGTATATTTCAACATTTTTTCAGTTCATTATATATCAATTCCCAGAAGCTTTTCACTTTCTTACATTCCCACCATATATGATAAAATGTACCATCCTTTTCTTTACATTTCCAACACTTCTTACATGTTTTATACATTTTTGCTAGTTTTACTGGTGTAATATACCATCTATATATCATTTTCATAACATTTTCCTTTAATGCAGTACATGCAGTAAATTTAATACTTTCATTACATAGTCTTATCCAATCATTATATTGTATATTATGACCAATATCTCTGGCCCATTGTATCATAACTGATTTGACTTATTCATCCTTTGTATGCCATTCCAACAATATCTTATACATTTTAGATAGAATTTTATATTCATTATTTATTATTTCTGATTGAAATTTAGAATCTTTCTCTACATATCCATATTCTTTGAGATCTTTTTTAAACATTTCATTTATTTGAAAGTAATGCAACCAGTCATATACCAACTCTTTTACTTCTTTATAGGGTTTCATTTTCCATTTCCCCCCTTCTTTAACAATCAAATTTCCATATGTAATCCAATTCTTTCTCATATTAATTTTTTTAACACTTATAACCTCTAATGGAGATAACCAGTGTGGAGTTTTTGGTTCAAGTAGGTTTTTATACCTATCCCATATTTCTATCAACAATCTTCGGAAAATGTGGCTCTCAAAACCTCTATGGATTTTCTTCTTTTCAGCCCATAAATACGCGTGCCACCCAAATCTGTTATCAAATCCTTCTATGTCTAGCAACTCTGTGTTTTCTAATTTTATCCATTCCTTTAACCAACAGAGACATGAAGCTTCATAGTACAGTTTCAAGTCTGACAGGGCGAAGCCTCCTCTTTCTTTAGCGTCAGTAACTTAAACTGAATTCTTGGCTTCTTACCCTGCCAGATATACCTTGAAATCACTCTTTGCCATTCTTTAAAGGTCCCAGTCCCCTTGATTATTGGAATCGTTTGAAATAGAAATAACAACTTTGGCAGCACGCTCATCTTTATTGTTGAAATCCTCCCCCAAAACGATAATTTCATTCGTCCCCACACTTCCAGATCTTTCTTTATCCCATTCCACACCGGTATATAATTATTCTGATATAAATCTATATTCTTGGGGGTTATCCAGATACCCAAATATTTCACTTTTTTCACCACCTCTATACCTACTTGTTGTTGCATTATTTCTATCTTGCCTGGATCCATGTTCTTAGCAATTATTTTGGTCTTTTTCTTATTCAATATAAATCCTGCCACTTGACCAAATCTTTCCACCTCAATAAGTATATCTTTAATACTTTCCGAAGGCTCTTCCACCGTTATGACCAGGTCATCGGCAAAGGCTTTAACCTTATATTCATTCCGGCCTACTGCAACCCCTTTTATTGCCTCATTTTCCCTTATGGATTTTAGAAAGACCTCCAGCACCATGATGAATAAAAGTGGCGAGAGTGGGCATCCCTGTCGTGTACCCTTAGTTATCCCTATTTCATCCGTAATCATATTGTTTACAATTAATTTAACTTTCTGTTCGGTATATATTGCCTTTATTCCATTGAGAAATTCCTTCCCCACCTCCATATATTCTAAATTTTTTAACATAAAATCCCAAGATATATTATCAAAGGCTTTTTCTGCGTCCACAAATATTAACATAGCTTGTTTCTCATTTCTGGCAGTCAGATATTCCAAAATATTGATTATATTCCTTACATTATCTTTCATCTGTCTGCCAGGTAGGAAACCCGCTTGATCCTTATGAATAATTTATTGTAGTATTTTTTTTATCCTTTTTGCTAAAATACTTGCAAAAAATTTGTAATCTGTATTGAGTAATGAAATAGGCCTATAATTTTTAACTTGTGTTAAATCCGAATCTTGTTTTGGTATAAATGTAATAAATGCTTCTTTCCATGTTTCTGAAATTTCTCTTTCCTTGAGAATATTATCCATAACTTCTTTCAAAGGTATTGACAGGATGTGTTTCATTTCTTTATAGTAACTTGCTGTAAATCCATCTGGTCCCGGAGCTTTCCCTTTTTTAAGTTCTTTTATAGTCTCTTTTATTTCATCAATTTCTATTGGGGCATTCAGCCTATCTTTTTTTTCTGTCGGGATCTTCTGCACCTTTTTCCCCTTTAAATATCTTTCTATCTTCCTCAAACTGTTTTTCTCTGTTCTTTTATATAAATGTCTATAAAAATCCAAGAATCCTTTTTTAATACCTTTAGGACTGTCTATTTCTTCACCCTCCACAATGATTTTGTTGATTGTATTCTGTTCTTTTCTTTTTTTGATTTGCCATGCCAGCCATTTACCTGATTTGTTAGCCGATTCGAAGTTCCTTTGTCTCATTCTTTTTATGTTCCATACTTTTTTGTTGATTATCATCGCAAATTGAGTTTGCAGAGTCTTTATATTCTGTTTTACTTTCTCATTATTCGATTTTTTAACTAGTTTTTGTTCATTATCCATTATTTGTCTTACGATTTCCTTCTTTCCTTCTTCCGACAAAAATAAGAAGAGAGGGGTTGTATTATATGTGAGGAACAAAATCAAAGCTCAACAAATTTTTAAAGATGAAGAAGGAAGAATCATCGCAGTCCAGATCAAATGGCAAGGGGAAAAAATAATAATTGTCGGGATCTATGCACCAAATGGAAACAAAACTGATTTTTTTCAAAAATTTGGAAGAAAAGCTGTTCGAATATATAGACCAAAAGATTATAATAATGGGGGACATGAACCATGTGGTGTCATTGGAAATGGATAGACTAAGAGCAGCAGGGCTTAGCAAAGAAGGGAAATTACCAAAGACATTTTTTTTGATGACAAAAAATTGCAATTTAATTGATATTTGGAGATTGAGACACCCACTGGAAAAACAATTTACATTCTATTCAGACCCAAATCAGTCAATGTCGAGAATTGATCAAATATGGGTCTCAAATGAATTAACTCCAAGAATCAGGCAAATAGAAATTCATCCAAGAGTAATTTCAGACCATAGTCCAATAAAATTTGAATTACAAGGATATGAAGAGAGAACGTTTAGATGGAGAATGAATGATTATCTCCTAGATGACCAAAAAATTGTTGAGAAAGCCCAAAAGATGGACTATTTTATAAACAACTCTAACAAAGGTACGAAAATCAATACAGTATGGGATGCCAGCAAGGCGGTTATGAGAGGATTTTTCATCCAGCAGAATTCAATCAAAAATAAAAGCAGAGAAAAATGAGTCCACTGCTCTTAACCACTCCACCACACTCCACTCCAAAAAGCCTCTGGTTTTAGTACTTTGAATATGTAAAAGATCTTGCACAGTAGCTCACATACACACGCGAGAGAAAAAGAACTGTGTTTCTCAAGCTGAAGCCACTGCAGCTTCCATTCTTGCTTTCAGTTAAATATTGTTTCCCATTTCATTTTCAATTCCATATCCCTGCAGTGTCAGTAGTGAGGATTCCTAGGTTCAGCAGACCCAGCCTATTTGTGTGGATAGGCAAGGCTGGGACACAAATTAATGCTGGAGGTAGTACCAAAACATGTTACACCGGATTCACAATGGGAGGGGAGCACCTGCTGCCAGGTCCACCTTTGTAAACAAAGCATGCTCACGTTTATAAGCAGTCACCCTGATCACAGTATTGTGACTTTGAGAGTCTGCAGTGTGCACTTCCTACACACCTGCCCACAAATATATGCCTTCCCCCTTTTTAGCTATTTAGGTGGAATTGCCCCTTGGTGTAACGTGAAGGTTGCGGCTCTTATGCATGCAGAAACCCTGCAGTTGCAGCACGCATGCAGAAACCCTGCATGCACATCAAGAGATGTGATCTGGTTTGGGGGCAAGTATTTCACAAAACATTACATTTATGCTGGAAGTATATAGAAAAAAATAACACAGGAGAAAATTGGGACAGGCTTAAATAAGGAAAAAATAACTTGGTTTTACAGTGGCCCCTCAGTTTGCAAACTTAATCCGTTCTGGAAGTCTGTTCTTAAACCGAAACTGTTCTTAAACTGAGGCACGCTTTCCCTAATGATGCCTCCTGCCGCCGGTGCCCTTCCACCGTTCAGATTCCGTTCTTAGACTGAGGTAAAGTTCGCAAACCAGGACACTACTTCCGGTTTTGCGGAGTTCATAAATGGAATAGTTCGTAAACAGGGCTGTTCTTAAACTGACGTACCACTGTATTGCCTTTATTACCAAACACGAATACAAAAAAATCAGAAAATGAGCGGGACCTGCAATAAAACGTTGCAGAGTGGAGAATTCCTGTACAGGATTCTACCCATGCCTTCTTCACAGATACAGTGGTACCTCAGGTTACATATGCTTCAGTTTACAGACTCCACTAACCCAGAAATAATACCTCGGGTTAAGAACTTTGCTTCAGGATGAGAACAGAAATTGTGCGGCGGTGGCGCAGCAGCAGCAGGAGGCCCCATTAGCTAAAGTGCTGCTTCAGGTTAAGAACAGTTTCAGGTTAAGAATGGACCTCCAGAACGAATTAAGTACTTAACCAGAGGTATCACTGTACTGTATTGCACAGTCTATCTCCCTTAGTTTTTCAGTTCCCCCATTCCCATACAGAGACAGCGTTCCATGGCCACCAAACATCAGGTTGCTCCATGTTTAAGGTTTTCCACACCTATTCTTTTGTTGCTGTTGTTCTTGTACTTCTAAAACCTTGGGATTCCCCTGAGCCTGCTGACAGTGCCATTTTGCCTGCAGTCAGATATATATGTCCCCCCCCCCCAAGAAAAGATTCTTATCTCTGGGGAGAAAGCACATCTATGACTCGGGAGCATTTAAGATTAAAACTCAAATGTTTTACAGTATTTGAAGAAGCTGATATAAATATAGCTGCCATGGACAGTGCACATTTGGATCCAACACACCTGGGTAATGTAAAACCACAGCTCTGTCCTCCAGCCTCACCGGGTCACCTTATGCAAATCAGTCGCTCCATCTCAGTTTCACATTTGCAAAACAAGCTGTCAAATTATTGAGACCATTAATAAGGCAGTTTGCAGATTGAGAAGTATTTAAGAACTGATAATATGCAAAAATTCCTTCCAGTAGCACCTTAGACAGCAACTAAGTTTGTTATTGGTATGAGCTTTCATGTACATGCACACTTCTTCAGATGTGAAGATCTATATGCAAATACCTTAATACACATTGGCCCCCAGTACAGAGATGCTCTTCTCTCTTCCCCCCTAAATAAACACACTCAGTGTTGTGCATAGGGAACAGCAGGAGAGGTATAAGCCTTTCTGTAGATGCAGACTTTATTGCCAGTTCAAGTGCAGATAGCCTTCTTTGGCTAAGGCCAGATCCTGGAAGCCAGTCTTGGAAGACAAGCTAGCATTTATAAACCACTTTATATATTTAAAATCTCTAAGCGGTGTGCAATAGGGGAACAATATCATTAAAATGTAAAAAATACAACCAAAAGCCAATAGGACAGCAGCATAACAGCAAATAAAATAGGAATTCACTGGGATTCTGATACATAAATCAGGGGTAGAGAAAGCCTGGACTAAGTCTTTACAAGGTACCTGAAACTACCTCACATGGCAGAAGATGTGGAAATTCCATAACACAGGGGCAATAGCAGAAAATGCCTATTTTGGGTCACTACCCTTTAAATATCCTGTAAGGTGAGGTGTCACAGTAGCGATCATACAGGTTTTCTACAGGAGTGGGCAGTCTTTCAGGCAACCTGGTCTTGAGTTGTTCAGGACTTAGAACAAGACCTTCCATGTGGCCAAGTAACTATATCACATGACCACTGGATCTGTGGGCACATGCAGCAGAACTGTAGATCCTGTGTACATCTTATCATGAATACTCCTTCCTGAGTTCTCCCAGCCCTAACCCCTAGTATGCAGCAGGACCCTAGATAACAGCCCTCACTAACCTTATTGTCAATTTAACATCATTCTTGGCAAAGGCTGCTATATAGGTTCTTGCATGTGGAATAGACAACATTTATACGCACATCAGAATTAAGAACAGAAGAGCTCTGTTGGATCAGCCAATGGCAATCTAGTCCAGCAGCCTGTTCTCACAGTGGTCAACCAGATGCCCCCTATGGAAAACCCACAAACAGGGCCAGAGCGCAGGAGCATGCGTCCCTTCTGTAGTTCCCAGCAACCGGTGCTAACAAAATATGTACTCCCCATGGCTTCAGCAAGACAAGCTTTTTGCCTTCACCCTCCCTGGAACTGGGAGGTATACCAGACCACAGAAACATATATCTTCAGAAAAGATGAATGAGCCATAAGAGCACAGAAGTTTTAGACTGCAAGCTTGAGGACAGGCTCTGTCTTAGGAATGATTTTTGCAAGCCATTTGGGGAGCCTTTTTCGGTTGCCTAGGAGCAAACCCCTTCAAACTCAGTGAAGAAGAAGAGTTTGGCTTTGATATCCCGCTTTATCACTACCCTAAGGAGTCTCAAAGCGGCTAACATTCTCCTTTCCCTTCCTCCCCCACAACAAATACTCTGTGAGGTGAGTGGGGTTGAGAGACTTCAGAGAAATGTGACTAGCCCAAAGTCACCCAGCAGCTGCATGTGGAGGAGCGGAGACGCGAACCCGGTTCACCAGATTACGAGTCCACCGCTCTTAACCACTACAACACACTGGAAGTGAGACTTACTTCCAAGTAGGCATGTATAGGATTGTAGTGTATCACCGACTGCTGTCTTGTGAAGAATCTTGGGCATTAGGAGGCGATACAAGTAGGTTGTTAATGGGAGTATTCATACCTAATGCACGCTTACATCTGCCCTCTTCGCGACTTTTTGTGTGTGTGACTGTATTTGCTTTCTTGATGACTGCCTTCTCCAGTGTCACACCCTCCTTATGGGACTGCCTGCTTGTAGAGTCGCATTAGGCGTCTTCTCTGTTTCAGCTCTGGATATTGCTTATGAAGCACCTTTTTATTGGTGTCTGCAGGTGCTTGTGAGCTTGTGAATAATCTGACTGTGAGCACTCTGAGAAGTGTTTTTCCCCTGGTTTTAGCTTAATGTATTTTTATTATTTTTACATATTTTCTAAGTCTGTCTGGGTACTGTTGTTATTATTTATTATTAGTTATATTCCATCTTTAATGAGGCTTATTGTGTGTCGGTAGAAAATTGGGCTACAGGGAAACTGATGTATAGAAAAAGTTGATATGCATGCATTTTTTGCCTGTACCTCAAAGTAATAAATATTCATTATTTATTATTATTACATTTACAGTCTGCCTTTCCTCCAAGGAGGTGTAAAATGGTGCACAGGTTTTCCATCTCCCCATTTTATCCTTGCCTCATCACAACCTTGTGGGTTAGGTTGGGCTGAGAGACAATGATTGACCTAGTGAGTCAATCCTGGCTGAGTGGGCATTTGAACCCATGTCTCCAAGCTCCCCAACGTCTATACCACACTTGTGTACTGAACATTACATAGTTCTGTAAATGCTTCTTTTCTTTCTGCAGTGCTCTCTTTTTTTAGAATGAACCATGTAGGTAAACCATCTAACTAGAAGTGTAAACACAGTTCTGAGAACTAGAAGTTTTGTTGGTTTGAATGCATTAATAGATTGTGCATGGATGTCTGCTTACACTAAGTAGAGAGGGTTATTAATGTTGAAGGAGAATGAAGGGAACAACTCAATTTTTGCAAGTATTTTGGCTTCTTCCAGTCACCATCTCTTAGAAAATGAGCCTGTTACTGAATGCCCTTCCCCCAAGTCACTAAATTCTAATAATTTCTGACAAATTCCCAGAGTATCTGGGAGGCCAGGGTATGCTATGGGAGAAGCTTAGACAGTTCACACAGGAGCGGCACATAGTGAGTAGAAGAGAGAAGTCAGCGTTTTGAAACCCAGAAAGAAAGAAAAAACACAAGCAGTGATGGCAGAGGCTGCTTAAGGTGAAGGCTTGCCATCAGGCTTATGCAAAAACCCTTTAAAAGGAGTTCAGATTCTCACACAAGCATCACCACCTATATATATAAGCAACTCTTAATTATTTTAAACCAGAATGTGCTTCTGTAGGGTTCACACAGCCCTGCTCTGTACTGGCTGGGGTTTTTTTGTGTGTGTTTTTTAATGTTACTATTGTTATAGTAAGTCTCCTTAATAATTAACAACTACAGCTAAGGGGGCATCACCTTTGTTGATTTTTACTAGACTCATGTCAATGCTTTGCAATCACTCCAAGTCAAAGCACAAATCAACCCTGCTGTTAATTGCATGAACTTGTGCTATCTGCGTGATTCCAGGCCAGCATTCCCAATCCAGTATTTAGTGTCTAGGTTTGCTGGATTTTGTGCATTTACAGAGACACACCATAGAAGCTGAAATCAATGCACCGTAAGCAGAAATGATATTACAACAGCAAAGCATTCTTACTGTCCCGCCAAAAGTAGGGAGAGGGGCCATCCTTATTTACTCTGTCATGCTTTCTGCAAAAAAGGGGGTTCCCTTTATGAGAGGAAATTATTTCTGACATATTGAGAAAACAACCTAAGGAAAACAATCTAACCAAAGCTAAACACTTACGTCTTACTGCATTAAAATCAATTACCGTAAGTGCTTTAATCGCTCCCATTGTGATCAAATGAAATCTTAAAGCACTTAACAATGGTAGATAATGTATATTTCACAATTAAATCCCACAACTGATATCATTAATTATCCAGACCAAGGACTACCTCCAGATACATTTCAGGAGTTTGCACAGTAATATAGCACTCAAGAGGCCACACTCAAAAATGTAATACACGTTCTAAGAAAATACAAGCTTACGGTTGAGATTAGAGAAAGTAGACCTATTTGTTCACATACTGGAATTGCGTCAGGGATGGTAATGCTAATAATGATTATGTAATTTCTACTAGTCGTCATTATGAATATTCACAGCCCAGAGGAAAATTTCCACTTGGGTTTGCGAGTTTGTGTTATGGGCAGTGGCCAGATGCCCACACAGTGCATAATTCTTTGTAGGAAACGTTCTGTCCTTCTGCACACTTACGACATTGTCTTTAGAGGGCCAAGCTATGAGGATGACATATACGCAAAGGCCTCCCTTTATCATTTATGCAGACGGCAAACTCCCACCAACATCAGTAGCTGCAACAAAAATGGTAACAGTATGCCACTCTCCCAAGGACAGTTTATTGTTCACAGGTTTAACTGTAATACCAACCCAGCTCAGTCATGAATTACTTAGTAGTTTTGGATATGTGCCGTCTGAACCTCAAAATGTGCCTATCTATGCAACAACAGAGAGCATGTCAGTAACCTATTTCAAGATTCATGTGAGGAATTTTGTATTTAACTCTTGCATCTTATTTGGTACATGGGACACTCCTAGTGTATGAGTGGTTGTGAAATCCTTCACTATCTCCTCTTAATTTCCTTAACAATGAGATAAAGAGCACAATCTGAACTCCTGGAGGGAAGTAGTGAATGATGGGAGTCACTGCGGCATCTGGTGTTCCACCATTTGTGGCAGCCAGAGTAGAAGGTGGGGCGCGAAAAGAATACATTTGCTGCACCACCTCCAGGCTGGCGCAGCAAACAGGCGTGGCTCAGACGCCTCACAAGATTTGTCAATAGATACGAGCACCTTAGGGTCCAGTGGCTCCTTGGCTAGATCAGTTCCATATTCCTTCATTCCAGGGTTATCATATTTCACCCCATAAGTCACATTTTTAATGCCGATTTTTATTTTCAAAAAAGAGGGGTGCGGCTTATGTGGTGGAAACCATTATGTGGTGAAATACAGTAAATGCATAGCTTAGCCTGGTCTCTTAAACCCGCCCTGCAAGCCCCCCACGGAGAAGTAGGCCCACTGCAAGGGGCCTTAGGCGCACACCCCTCTAGAGCAGGCAGTTTACAATTGCTGGGCATATCCACGGGCCCAAGCCGCATGCCACTGGCCAGGACCTTGCCACCACATTTCTCCTCCATCTCCATACTCCTCTCGGGCGAGGCCTCCTCAGCTGCTGCTTTCGCTCCTCGCATGAGGCTGCCTCATCCTCCGTGGGTTGAGGGCTGGCTCAGCCAACAGGCAACTTCCACAGGTAGGAACAGGAAGAGGCTGGGAAACAGCTGTGCTAAGAGCAATTTCAATTACAAAAGCAGGCAAATGCTGTTAGGCAAAACTGATGTCCCACCGGCAAGGCATTTTCACCGCTGCGACTATTATGTGGGGAATGCTCTGGGGACAGCTTTTAGGGGTGGTGGTGCAACTATTATGCAGTGAAATATGGTACATTGACTACCACTGGTAGTAGCTTCTCCTGTTCATGCATTTGGTGGGTAGAGCAGGGACCTCCACAGTAGGCCACTGCCACTCCAGGTTTGGATTCATTTAGCTGTGTTTATTTCCTTTCAGTGGAGAGAAGCCAATGCTCCTAACAAAGTTCAAAAAATTCCTACCCTCCAAAAACACCCACTTCCCTGATCCTAGCTTTCTAAGATATCCAAGTCCCTATAGTATCTTACAAACCTTGATTATTATTATTTTTTAAAATCAAAGCACTAAGCATCCTTTGGAACGTTCCATTTTATTGTGTCCACATCAAGTTGGATTTGATCTAATCCGTGTCTTTGATCTAGTCATAAAGAACTATCCTTACAACTAAGAGCTTAGACACTGCAATGTTTACTAGTGCACCCTTCATAGAAGCACTTAAGCTTGCAGTAGAAAAGTGGTGGAATCTAGTGCATTTATAGTGGGATTGCATTGTGCCTTACTGGTCATAGTCATAGAACTAAAAAGTAAGAAGGAACTCCAAGGGTCATCTAGTCCAACTCCCTGAGACAAAAGTGATCCTGATTTCAGTTACTACTGATCTATGCTTCTGACACCAGTATGGCAGTATGACAACCTGCAGCACCGGGAAAAAATATGTAGATTGCATAATACAAAGTACCCCATTCAATTTACACCTATTTGTGTATGTAGATTATTTTGCAAAAGATTTTATGATTTTCCTTGTGTGATGATTTCAAATTCTTCAGTGCAGAATTTGAAATTCTTTGATAAATATTTCATGACCTGTACCTCCAGACAATTTCTCAAACTGATATACAGAAATTCACCTTGTCACACAGCGCCATAAGAAGTGAGAAATGCAAACAGAGAAGGAAAACAACAGTGACAAGTAAAAACAGAACTCTAGGAACAAACTCGGGGTTTCTGTGAAGTCAGTTATTATCAAACTGAGCACAAAAGATGTAAACTTGGCCAATAGTTGCTTTGTGAAAATGCCAGATAAATTTTAAAAGAGGAAGTTTGAAAGCTCAAGGCAGCACCCAGCCTCCGTTTAGCCGTTTTACTGCATGGAGATGTCACACACGAAGTTGAAACTTATGAAGGATTCCAACAGCACAGCCTAGGGCTGGAGGAAAGTATAAAATGATAAATGGGGCTAGGTACTTAAAAAAGAAAGAACTGTCATATGAAAGACTGAAGAATTAGGGGGAGACAACTAAATCTACCCAGCTGACACACAAGTTTTGCTATGCTTGCTATATTGTCATCTTGAGAGTTAGCCATTTCACATTACCAGAGCTGTGGCCATGAGGATGTAAGCAGGGAAGAGACAGTTTAGAAAGTTTTTGTTTATATGTCAAGCAAATTTCTAGCCAACTAGTACAAAAGCCAGGATGATTGTTAACTTAGCTGTCAACATTTTAAAACATTATAATACATGAAAACACATGAATACCACTTCTATTCAGAGGATTTGTGGTTTTTTGGTACCACAGACTCACCTTGTCTACCCTGATAGGTTTTTGTCGCATCTCCAACGTTCCAGCTGTAAGTCCACACAAGACAAAGCAACAGAACATGCTGTTTGAAGGAATGTGAACAAAGGGGGTGAAGAAGAGTACATTTCTGCTATAGCCCTGCTTCCTCAAGAACATTTGCTTCCCTTCCTAGCAGTGGAGGAAAAAAGCCATTGGAGGGGAAAAGTTCCAGTCAGAAAGGCAGCTAATCATATCTTGTTTGTAGGGCTATGACTAATAAAAGTATCCCCAAGGCTTAGCTGTAAGAAAAAGGTGGTTTGTGCAAATGTTAATCCACAAATCCCATGAAATAAAGGAAACAGACTGCAGCAAACACCTTTAGTATGAAAACAAAGTTAACAATGGAGGCACATTCTGCGGAATGGTAACTTGGTAAAGTTATTGCAAGAGAAAAAAATCCAATTGCAAAAAGTCATTGAACAGACAATGTAATAAGGAATGATTTAAAATGTACTTGATACACACATTACATTAAGACTTAAACTAAACCATTTAAAGAAGCAACTGAATCATTTCAACATATAATACATAATTGTACAATCCATATAAACTGTGTTAAGTTATTTTTACTTCATTTATATAAACACAAAAAGCAGTGGATAATGTGCAATTGAGGATGCTCCATAACAGTGAATTTTAAAAGGCTATAAGAGAACAGAAATGTATGTTTAATAAAGGTTACACTATTGATTGAGAAAAGAAACAATCAGTCATATTAGTCATGTGACATGGTCTGCCATTCAACAGAAGCACACACAACCCAGACTGGCCTCAGACTGTCTCTTTAAAAAGTCATCAATCCAAAGAGGGTTTCTTACAGATTATGTACACTGGGTACAAAGTGTGTTGCAAAAGGCACTTCTGAATTTAAGGCAAGTAAAGGTATTTTTTTAATAGACATTTAAATATTAAAGAAGTAGGGCTATGGTCTGCTTCTCCAACAGTTCATCTTTACAATGCTAAAATGTGTTTTCAAAGCTTCAGACCAAGAGGGCAATTCTATATTTAGTGTTTCTGAACCACAAAATTGAATGATCCAACATGTTTTTAAAAAGCTATTTGCTGCAATTCCACGTATCAGCCAGCCACTGATATTTTGTGGATGTTGCTTGAAGGCCTTCCTTATATTATTACTCTGTAAAACATTTATTCTTTTAACACATTTACATGAAAAAAGAATCTTTAGAGAAGCTTAATACATTTATATAAAATATCTGATGTTGATACAAACCATGAGCATCTCCCTTTGAAAAAATTCTCATCTAGCCACCACAATTACCGGAGATCACGAACATCTTTGTCAGTGCAAATCTATATTTCCCTACTACAGAAAACCATCCACCCTCAAATACAAAAAAGATCTGTTTCTGAAATGGCAAGTTACATTTGGTTACATCCATCCACCCTCCCAAACTATTATAGTAATTATTATCAAGGGGGAAATTAAAGCTGCTTGTGCAAGTATCATTACAAACAGTCCTCCTTATACAAATTCATTGATTCTCATTAGGTGTACAATATTCTTGGTTGATCAAGGGATCTTCATGCTGTGGTCCTATTGCTGATCTTCAAGCCAGGATGGAGCATCTACTCCAGGCGTTTTCAATTTGATATGGAATAGTTTAAGAGTCTGTTCGAGCTGTTTTTGATTCCCCGCAAAGTATGCTGCAATGGCATTGTGGAACAGAACAAGCTGATTGTGCAATACTTTCACCTGTGGACAAGGATAAAGTTAAAGATGAAAAGGCATGTAATTGAATATTGAAGATGATCAGAGGTTAACCCCAAGGTGTTCCAGTTTTAAGAACAAACAGTTTTCCAACATTCTTCACAGTTAAAAAGCTGTGCAGATGTGGAATCAGTAGCTGTTGATATGAGAGGAAAACAAGAGTGCAGTGTATGGAGGCAAAGAGAGTACCCAAATATTTTGGAGCTTCAGAGTTTAAAAAATCCTAAATTCTTAAGCCACAGCACACCCTGAATTATGTCAAGTATCTTCCAACAAGCTACCATCATCAGGAGGTAGGCCAAACATTCTACATCTGCAGACATTCTTCAAAATGACAACAGCACATAGCACATAATTCAAATGATGCTACATATAGATGAGTGGTTTTTAATTATAAATAACAAAAAAGGGGAATGGACTGCCACTTTCTTCACAGGACATTGCTGAAAAACACTTCAGCCAATATTCCAATCTAAGTGATCAGGATGGACAATGGACACCATTCAGGTGAAAACAGTAAGAATGAATTTCTATCAGATATGTCCAGAAGAGCAGAACAAATGCTGCAGATGACTGAATGGATGGAAACCCCTGAAGGAGACTCGTAAAATAAAAGTTGTGGACTCCTATAAGAGAGGCGTCTGCTTCATCTTTTCACATACATACTCAATTTTGATCCGTGGATATTCTTAAAATTTAGCAGTACTATCATCCTTTTCTGTTATTATTTCACCTCTGCAAAATTGATTTTTGTTTCCTCCAGAACTACCTCCCTCCCTCCCTCTCTCT
Organism: Podarcis erhardii; assembly: GCF_964252035.2. Lineage (NCBI taxonomy): Eukaryota > Metazoa > Chordata > Lepidosauria > Squamata > Lacertidae > Podarcis > Podarcis erhardii. The sequence continues at coordinate 40,538,224 of NC_138512.1, forward strand.
CTCCCCACACATCTTCTAGCTTAGGACAAAAACTTCCATGAATCTGATCCACAACTTATGGCATAATAAATTTGTTAGTTTTTGAAGTGCTACAAGTCTTTTTTTAGTTTTGCTACAACAGATAAACATGACTATCCCTCCAGAACAGGCATAGGCAAACTCGTCCCTCCAGATGTTTTGGGACTACAACTCCCATCATCCCTAGCTAACGTCAGGGATGATGGGAGTTGTAGTCCCAAACATCTGGAGGGACGAGTTTGCCTATGCCTGCTCCAGAACGTCTGGAAATATGCTACATCAGTTAACTGTAGCAGTTACCATTTGGGCTCCCTGCAGCAACTTTTGCTACAAGGCAAACAAATACGATCTCAACTGATATTCCTTCCCTTTAATAAGCAAAAATATAGAGTGGCAATCTTGCAACACATCAAAATAAAAGCCAATGTGAAAAAAGGCATCAGTGCTGTATGGCAACTATTTCTTCATTGTTCATTTCTTCTACTATTCAATCTTTTGGGTGTTTACAACTAAAGGCTGGGAAACCAGACTTCGTGGGTGAACTATGTGGGATGGACACACTTAAAATAATATGAACATCTGATTACAATACTCAGACAGCACACCTAGACATTGCTGTATTTTACTGACTAAACAGAATTTTAAAATCAAGTGTTTTGAGTTAGATTTATGTATTCGCTTATAATTCACAATACTTTTAATGGCAGCCCATAATAGTCAGCAATACTCATACATACCAATAGAGCAACACTGACGTAAAAGAAAGCATAAAAGCCCCCAAAATCATATTCCAAACGTTGGAGGTCCCCCAGAACTGGTTTTTTTTTTTTTTTTTGGGTGCAGGGAAGGAGCAAAACTGAAAGTTCTGTAGTGCAAGCATAGGATACAACCCATCATATCTGAATACTTTCTATAAAAAGGGAAGTGGCAACAAGGAACAATGTATGCTTTTTTCATTTACTATTTGAACGCTAAATGCACATCTATAAAACTAGCTTGTGTTCAAAATGTTCAGAACTGTTGAGAATGTATGGGACAGAGCACATTTTTATGAATGTTGCTATAACTGTAGCTTTATCTTTTACTAATGCCATCATTAGAAGACAGCAAAGGCTTTTAAATGCATTTTTGAATTATTGAAGTAACCACAAACTAAAAGATCTGTGTGCCATGCCACATATAGTTATTTAAGATGACCTGAAATTTTAACACTTTACATTTATTTCTTGGAGGCGCAGGTGCTTTAAAGGAGTGTATGGTATAGAACTCAGCAACTTAAGGGAGAAAATTATAGGTCCCATGGCTCCCACACACCCTTCTAAGATCAACGCAGTGCAAAAACAGGATATTGCAAAACAATTATGTTCCCTCAAATCTTCCCATGAAGAAGTGGATTTCACTACAATCCAGAGGCCTGCAAAATTATTTTCAGGCAATTATTTATATTCCTATATTCCTCTATCTTTCAGTATCAAATATTTAAAGGCTTCTTCTTAGCCACAACTTTAAATCATTAGCTTTGAATCTCAAATAGCAGGTATGTCCCTGAGGAAAACTGGGAGAAGGCTAAAATCCTGTCCCCTGAAATCTAGCTTTCTGTATGCTGTTACTGCTGATCAAATGATTGGCACCAACAGTGAACATTCCTTGCCAAGGAACGACCGGAAGGACTTTAAGGCTCCCAATTGTTCCTTGGCTGCTACATTTCTACCAACCCCACATGATGTCAGGTGTGGTGTAGGAGGGCGTAGCTTGGGGAAAACAGCCATACTGGGATCCATGCCAGGTCAAACTATGCCCACAGGCTGGAGATTCTCCATGCATGCTCTAAAGCAGAAGAAATTTTAGATATTTTTCTTGTGTGTATGGAAGAGAAGGAAGAGGGGACTGCTATGTCCAAAACTAATCCACAGACCTAAGTAGTGCTTCATGGTTACAAATAGACAAAATCAAGAAGAGTGATTTCCAAGAGAAAATGACCCCCCCCCCAAATTTGGGTGCCATTAATTCCTCTGACTTTTGCCTGCATGTGGCTCAAAACCAAGGGGAACTTACCAGAATTTGCTGTTCCCCACAGTGAATAAATACTATATGAGGCACTTATGGAAGCACTAGTGTGCAAACAGAAGCATTCTGATCCTAGCAGGACCTTCCATCACTGCCACAGATTGCGTCATTGCAAAACTATTTACACCAGATGTGGATGACATTTCAGAATATTCTGCTACTCAAAATGTGCAGAGATCTATACAAGAGTGGATATTGTTGGTTACATTTAATAAGGTGCAATCTGTGCAAACATAGACTAGGCTAGAATAACAGGTAGTGCTACTAACTGTCAAAAGAGTTTTTGACATCTTACAGACACTTATCACTGCACATTGTCAGTACAGCTTTTTATTTTTTGTGAAGAGAGCAAAGATATCAATTTATCTTAACATTTGAATGGCTGCCAAACCTCCTTCCCCTTAGGGTGTCTATAGCTAATGAAGTCATTGTGCCAGAATTCAAAGACAATCAACATAAGAATTATTGACCCTCAAATTACTATCCTTAGCAAATTTCTGAAAATGATGCAAAGGAGAAACCTGCAGCATTTCAAGTAAACTGACTATCTGACAAATATTACAGAACTACATTCAATCCATAGGATGAAGTCTCCACCTCCCCCTCCTTTCAACACACGCACATCAGTCACAGCTTGCACACAGCTTCTGCCACTCATTTCCCTGTAAGGAGCCAACACAACAGGTATAAATATGGAACTGTCTTAGAAGTATATATATGTATACTTTCAATACCTTCAATGTGATAGGTACCAGATTGCTGCTTAACATGGTGCAAATAGAACTATTAACCAGTCGGATAGTGGCTCATTATAGAGTTGTCCTACTGCTTCAAACTAGCACTTTTAATCAGTGGGCTATTACACATGAAACAATCTTTTGGGATGTTTGCCTTTGCCCAACGCAGCTACTTGTCAAATAGAGAATCAAAAAAAGTCTCAGCCCCTTTTTGTATAAAGTTCATTGTACTCCAATTCTGACAGAAATCGACACTACTTATATGTTAACAAGAATAGCTATAGCTGTTACATTCCACATATTTAGCCAAAATGACATATTTGGTCAGGAAACAGAGGTCTACTAATGGTAGTACTGCAACTGGAACTCAAGCTTCAGATAAATAAATGAATTTGCAATCTAATTAGGAACTCAAAACAAAAGTAGTTCTAGGAAGGGAAGAGTGCTGGCAAAACTTATGCTTGCCAGACAATAAAGCATTTTAATTTCATCAAATATGACCACTATTTCAGAACTGAGGGGGGCTAATATCACCTCTAGAAGGTGTGTCTGTGTCACACTTTCCCTTGCAGTAAAGCAGGACTGTTAATAGTTGTGGCTGCTCATTACATACTTCTGCTAGAATATCGATCAGTGGCAGTGGTTGAAACTTGTGTCCATGTCACTGTAGCTCAGCAGCCAAAATTACCAGCAGGGTTAGTGTTCCACTCCTCCCTTTACAGTGGTGAACTTTTATAATAAGTTGAGCCCTGATTTTATCTGTCTTCAAGGGCTCCAAGGGTCCTCATGAATAGTCAGGTACATTATCAACCCCTTGTTGTCAATATGGCACTGAAATAATTTTAAGGTGTCCTGCTACGCACAAACAAGAAAAACAAAAAAGGAGTTAAGAATAGAAAAAGAATGCTTTAATGCTCTTACTCAAATCTATTCTAGTATTTACCTGCCAGAAGTTTAAATAGTTTAGAAAAGAGACAGAAATAATAAAATTCAATAGACTGTGTGATCTAATATACAGTTGATAATGCAAAGCTGAATTTCAAGTATATAGCAAATTAGGAAGTAATGCAGTTCCTTACCTTGTTTTCCTCCAAAAACTTCAATTTAACTGATACATCATTGCGCATTTTGTCATATTTCTCCTTATGTATTTGGAATAGTTGTTGCGACTGCTCAATTTTTGGCAATGTGTTTGCATCTCGTGGGCCAAGATTCAGCTCCTCTAGATCTGTGCGATAAGCATCATATTCAATCCTGAGAAGAAGAAAGAATTAAAATGACCTGTGCATATTTGCATGGAGTAATAGAAACACATATAATTCCACCCCCCACCCCCCGTTTTAAAGGCTTACATATCACCCCTGTCCACCCAAGTAACCCAGGTATCAGTTCTTGCAATCAGAAAAAGGGAACAAAGGCTCCCATTTGGGAATATGATATGGATCAAGTAATCACAGAGTGATAACCAGTAAGTCTGTCTGCTTACTTAACAGTAATCTATTGCTCTTCTCACACTACCCTGGGTCTCACCAATACATGTAACAGAAGTTTTCAAAAGATTACAAATGTATGATAATATGGGGGAAGCTAAAATCTTTTATTTTGTCATCTGGAGCCTCTTACAAATAGTTCCACTTTCTGTGCCTGGTAGGAATTGGTTATAAATGAACAGGGGAGATCAGATAGCATTCATATTGCAGGTTTCAACAATAATACTCATGGGAGCATGCAGGGTATTTTGCAATACTGTAAGCTACAGAACACGGGTGGCAAACTTTTTTTGGCTTGATGAGCCAGATCTTTATCTGACCAAACCACATGGGCCAGCTTTGATAGTACAAACCATCTGTCAATCACCTGACTTCATTATGATTGCAGATGACTGGCAGGTGGGCTGTCCCACCCATGAAAGTCCATTGCACAGCACTTCCTAAGCACTCCACAGCCAGTTGGTTGTTGGGCACTTGGGAACCACAGTACGTGGGGCTTTGCTGCTCCTATAGCACCAAGTAGTCGGCCTTGAAACTGTTGCTAAAATGCAAACAAGCTTCATGTTAGCAGCGTTTCAATGCAAACCTTTGGTGCTGTATGAGCAAGGTGCACCCAACAAGTGGTAGGAGTGCACCTTTCTCCAGCGGAGGAAAAATCGATAGCACACTTTAAGCTCCTAATTATTACTTTGTAGGCATGTTGATACCTGCTCCAATGGAGGGTGTGGTTTAGGGAAAAAAGCTCAGCAGGCCAAATAGAGAGGTCTAGGAGGCCAACTTTGGCCTGTGGGCTACAGGTTTCCCACCCTTGCTTTAGAATATTTTTTAAGCAATAATGCATGGCATTTCCACAATTGACTGATCTCCACCCTTCCCCTCATCAATGAGACTGTAGCACTCTATGAGGGAGATACTGACTTTAAAGACTTTGCGACTGGATGCCCCAGGAGTCCTTTTGTTGGAGCAGAACTGCAGAGGAAGTGTGGAACCAGCTGTTGCTAATGACTGCCATCCACCCAGAGAGCTACAGAACCAGCAAGGCTGAGCCCCTCCTTCAAGTTTTCCTTTTGGAGTGCCTCTTGCATGGGTTTAATTGTCTGAAGGCCCTCTTTGGTGACAGATGACAGAAAGGAGTACCAGGGAGGGGTGTGTTCAGTTCAATGCATCTTTGGGTGAGACAGAGCAATCCGGGTGAGAGCCAGATTGCTATCAGGAACAGCGAATCTCTGAGTGACAGATGGGTGGCAATGTGTAGTGTCATTTATGTGGTTCTGTCAGAGAATGGTTTCATTGTCTCCTGGTGCTTCTGCAGTACATTTTTGTTGAGTGGAAGGAGTGATGGGTGATAGCGGTTGTGATTGAGTGGGAGAGTGATTGTGTGTACTGGTGGATGTGTGCAGTACTGAATGACTAGTAGGTGATGTATGATTTGTATAAATACAGGCAGAATGTGTGTGTGTGATGTGTACGTGTTAATGGGGTAAGTGTTTCATTTTGTGAGTCAGAATGTGCCTTGGCAAGAGGGAGGCTGAACTCTATAAACATATCTCAAAATCTGTAGCTTTGCTGCTTTTATTTTATTTTTTTAAAAAAAGTTTTGTGGCAGTGAATTATATGGTAATTTCTCAGTATTCATTGCATTGCATTGCATTGCATTGCATTGCATTGCATTGCATTGCATTGCATTGCATTGCATTGCATTGTAATTGTTATTTTGTAAACTGTATAGAGACTGTCTTCAGTACTGAGTGGTATATATTAAATGAGTAAGATAAAAATAAAGTCATTTACAAGCAAGTACTGGAAACTATGGCACAGCCAGATGTTTCTCTGAAATGTTCCCCACATCAACTCACACCCTCAAATAGATTAATTTCGAAGATGAACAGCAGCTTGCTTCTTCAGTAGTGGAAAAGGACCAGTAAGAAAAGCTATGAAAAAAGCTGTAGCTACATAATATGGTTTCCTGACATGCTTATAAATTTGTTTTTGGGATGCAGACCAAGAACTGGTGCATCAGTTGGGTAGTTTTCACCTGCCCTCCACATCCCTGTTTCCTTTTATGTCATGTCTTAAGCCCAAGGGCAGGGACTGCTTTGTTTGCTATTGATCTCATGTAAGCTGATCAGGGAGGGCTTTCCATCTAAACAGCAGGGTAAAAATGCCTCAGACAGTATATTTGAATTTGTTTCTGTGGACAGTATGTCTTAATGAGATCTAAACTCAAGATTCAACGAACAACTAGCCTATGTGTTAAAACTACATACTTCAGGAAGACATCAGATAATATTGTATAATCCATTACCTGGCACTTTCATATTGTTTCACGGTTATTAATGTGTCCTCAATAGTTTTGTTCACCAAAGTGTTCACACTAGCAATAAAAAAGTTAATTGCCCCAAGCAGAGTTTCACCGTTTTTAGCAAGAAGTTTCTGAGTATCTGCATTGTATCCAAATTCCTCCTGTTAAGAGATTAGAAATATAACAGTGTTTTTGAACGCTTAACTTTCCATTATTATTAAACGCCAAGTTATTGACACTATTCATAGCAATCAAGAGACTTCAAAGCCTTAAAATAGCCTGTGTTAGCTTACTGATTAGCTTCTCTCACAAAATTGAATTCTCCATTTGTAAGAACTTTATTCTATATGCCACGTCTATAATCATGTTAAAAGTGGAATGAATGGCTTTTCTATGGGTAAAAATTGTGGTGTCCTGTTTGTACATAACACTACGATAATTTTATTAATCCATGGCTAAGCTAATACGTGCAAATCATACCCAGTGGTTTAATTATGGTTCATTTACTATTATTATTATTAACTTCCAGCAAATCATCATCTGAAGCCATGGTTTATTTTTAGCTTATGAACTTGATTTGTTTTAACTATGGCTTAGTGTTATGCACAAACACTCAAGCATTCTTGGCTAGATAGGCTACTGCATCCCAAATGCTCACCAAACTACAAAGGCACAAGGCAAAACCAGCTGGAAAACAAAGCAAGTTTTGGAGAAACTGTTGTTTGATCATCTGTGGAATAACTCACGGTTTGTATAAGAAACCATGGCTTAACATTACGCACAAATAGGTACAGCTTCTGCCCTAAATTAGCTTATTGCAAAAATTGAAACAACTGTGCAGCGATTAGCTAGAGTAGGCATGGGGAACCTCCGGCCTATGTGCCAGATTTGGTCTGCCAGGCCTGCCCACTTGGCTTGTGAAGCCATTTCCCAAAACCATTCCCACATGCCTCACAACTGGTGTCATGTGATGTTAGGTGTGGGGTAGGTGGAGACATGGTTGGATCAGCTGCTTACACAGCCAACCCCTAGGGAATGCAGGACCAAAATATCTGCACATCGGCTCTTGTCTGGCAAGTTTAATCCTGTGGGGCTCAAGTGCATGAGCTAGGTTCTCCCCCACCCCCACCCCAGGAACTAGCTTGCATATTTGAACCCTGCAGAAATCTGGATGCATGAGGAGTTGACCCTGCTGGGGATTTCAATGTGAACTCCCTTCCTGGTCAAGGATACTTTTGCTCCATTTTAGCTGCAATTTCAGTTGTCCACCCCCTTTCTTTTCTCTAGGCAGGGAGATGGTGTCCACTGAAACAGTTGTAACATCAGGTGATCTGACAGGTGGGCAGGGCCCATGAAGCCAATCCTGATAAGTCAAAAAGACTCCCCCACCCCACTGAGCTAGAAAGCTAGTGATTAACATGCAAGGCAACAATTCATGCTGTTCTCTTTTTTAAAATTATGCTATCTGTTATCAGGCAATTGTACTAAAAAATAGATTAAACAAATGGAGGCATTTCCAACTTTCCTTAACTTTCCTATTTTTCTATTGCAATTAAATACTTACATGGAGTTCTAATGATTTCAAACTCAAGTCTGCAAATGTATCTCCCAGCTGTCTTTGGGTATTCACCATCTGGAAAAGCTGTGTGGACAATGTTTGTGCCAATTTCAGGACATTCTCGTACTTCTTTTTGTTATCCCTCAGTATTTCTATTTGAGCTTCCAATTCCAGATCTACTGTTCGTGAGCCTCGACCCAGCTTCTCAGAGATAATCTGGCGAGTACACTGCAAAGTTTGCAAAACAAAGTATAAAATTACCATTTTCTTACAATCAGGCAGTATAAATATTTTGCTAAATAAATAAAATACACCTAAGAAGCTTTCTTCACAATTCGTAGCCTGTTTAGGACTCCAAAATGGTTAGCTATGTGGTGTTAAAGAAGGACAGAACTTTTTTTATGTATGCCACAACAGCAGCAAGGATACTTATTGCAAAGTATTGGAAGACACCAGATCTACCCACCCTGGAAGAATGGCAGATGAAGATGACAGACTACATGGGACTGGCAGAGATGACTGGCAGAATCCGAGACCAGGAGAAAGAGACAGTGGAAGAAGATTGGAAGAAATTTAAAGACTATCTTAATAAACACTATAAAATTAATGAAGGCTAGAATGACATGGGTTTAAAAACTAGGTGGTTTTCAGGGGTGTTGATTAAGGAAAAAGAACAGAATTATCAAAAACTATGGGAAATAAGGGAATGGATTTGCTGATTAGATAAATGAAATTAGAATACAGAAGGGGGAGGTATGAGGAGGTCGGGGAAACTAGGTTTAAGAAAATAAGGTTTGAAATTATACTTGTTTTTTGTCTTTTGTTTGTGTATGTTTTCATTGTTGTCTGTGTTTATATGTTTTTATTGGAAACTTTAATAAATATCATTAAAAAAAAAAAAAAAAGGGACTCCAAAAATTATATTAAAATACTGAGTGCACCACACTAGTGATTCCAATGTTGATATAGAACTCTAAAAAGTAGATCTGTGAACCCTGTAGTATGTATTCCACTCACTTAACTCTGTGAAAAGCCAATTAGAGCAAGCTAGTACAATTCATACTGGTTCTGTATGTGAAAAAAGAACAAGTGTATTTTTCAGATTAAAGGGTAAAAGTGTCATTTTGGGTTACTGCTGCTATGTAGCCATTTGAGACTGAAAAAGCTCATTAAAAAGATTTCAATTCATCCTGAAAAATAGAGAGCAGATTTTAGTATTAGTCAATCTTCTGTGTGGACTTAAGTAAGAATGCTGTAGCAGACAAAGAAACTTACCAATATTCTGAATAGTAAACCAAGCACAGGGCCGCAATGAAATGTGAAGAAAGAAACCACTGCATTTTTTTAAAGTTGCAGGAACTTTAATGAGGAATACTGTCCTCAGCAACTGATGAGGCAGCCAAATGGTGAACAGATAAACAGAAAGCATGATCAAGAGCAAATGCAGGGGCAAGTTTTGAAACAATCATAATTCTTAAAATTTCCCATCAACAAAAAAGATCAAACCGGAAAGCACAGAATGATTTGGGATGCACATAATAGACTCTGGGAGCAGGGAGCCAATTCACTACCCTGCTTAAAATTACCAAGTTCCATATGGACCACTTCACACACAATACAATTTCCTGATTCCACATTGAAAGAAATTCTAACTTGCAATAGGTATACATGTAAATGGAAAAAAAACTATGTGGAAGTCATGAATCACGGATATAGCCAGTTAGCCACTCCCATGTTGAAAGTGGCATTTATATACTGTAACTGCTGTGAATCAGAAAATGAGGGAGGGAATCTAAGCATGTGAGCCTGAACTTTGTTGAAATAATGCATGCAGATCAGCCTTAACATGCTATATCAACATGCAGAAGTAGATGCACAAAGCTGAGGGCAAGGTAACAGTCAGCCCATGGACACATTTTGTCACTCATTTATAAATGAGCTCATCTATGAATAGGTATAAACAGGCACATTAAGTTTCTCCATGTGAGGTGCACATACATATGGGAAAGATGTAATGTGTCTTTGAACTAGCTATTTGAGGAAGAAATCCATTAATGGTTACTTATACTACATTTTCCTAAGCTGAAAAAGTTTGGCATCCTAGCGTATCCTTGGTGCCTAAAGTCGGAAACTACGGTGATGTCGCCAGGTTCTACGGATCTTCTTTGATGTGAGATTTTTTGGAGTAATCAGTGAGCTTGTTTGGGCCATGGGTGAGAGCCAGGCGACTGAGAGGTGCTCAGGGAAGAAATGTGTCAGAAGAAGGAATTTATAGCAGTCTTTATTTATTAGTAAGCTATATGAATGGTTTCCCTGGTATTTTTGTAACGTTTGTTGCTGCTGTTTTAGTTTACTGTACACTGCTAAGATATATTTTTGTATATTAATTAGTATACAAATGGTGTAAATAAATAAAATATCCTTCCCAGGTTTGGAAGAATACTTCCTGCTGCCTTTAGTATAATTATGCTAGTAAGAAGAAACATAACTCAGAAGCAAAAATATAGTTTGTTTTCTATTTTAAGTACATATATAGTTGTGGCAGTATAAGCAGTCTTCATAGGTGGGGCAGGGTCTTGTCCTAGTAAACAACTGCATATTCCAGATTAAAGGTGTGAATATTAATTTCACTGGGAAGCTGCTGCAAAATGACATAATAAATTATACACCCTAAGCACAAAACAGCACCATTAAAACACACACTGCCCCTTCTTTTGCAATCTAAAATCTACTGACTACATAATGAGCAGCACACATAACAATGAAATTCGAGATCTTATTGTGTTTAAATCTTACACACGTGTTGCATTTCTTGCCAATTTCAGCAGTTCTATCAGTAGATGACCAATTCAAATAACTTCAAAGCAACTACTTAATAGCCCACTTTATTAAGAAGTTCACACAGTACTCAAAATAATCTTGAAGAAGTAAATTTTAGAAAAACAAATTAGGTTCCTTATTACATGTCACTGTTCCAAAAGCCTCTCTTCATCCCAAGGGGTCACTGTAGCAGAAGGAGATTAAATTTTCAAAATGCACGTCAGTCTCTTAAGACTTCTAGTTCTGGTAAAACGCCAAATCCTTTTACATGTGAAGTATTGGAAACAGTGCTTCCTCTTAGCCAACAGGCCAAGAGAGAATGCTTGGCTTGCATCTGTGGGATCTAAACTGCAAATATGAAATACAAACCTTGTAAGTATTTAGGCTCCATCTTCTTACAAGCTCCAGCTTTTCCATGGCTGGGTTCTTCGCCTCCTCTGCTAGCACAACTGGTCCACTTTTCTGCTGCATTCTTAGATTGCCTGTTTAGAAACCAGATGTAAATAGGCATGCTGAAGTGTGCCACTTAAACAGAAGGCTACAAAGTAAAGCATTTCCCGCTTCATTCTGAAGTGAATAGCACACTAATCTCTGTGTTAATATTATGGTGAACCTTAAAGAACAAGATTGCTTGGGTATTTGGATTTAAGTTACAATAGCCAGTAATTTGGAGATCTTAATTAAGAAGCTTTAAAATACTTTTATGAACAGGATATTAGAAAATGCTACAAAGCAGAATCAATCAATTACTGAATTTGCCAGCTGTTGCATTGTTCACAGTATGAACTGATGTCCAAGTACACTGATGAATTAACAATTCTCTCAGCATGTGGAAAATATGCATAATCTTTTATTTTCACTAAAGGCATATGTTGCAGTAAAACTTATGAAGACTGGTTCTTTTAAATATCTGCATAGCAGTTATGGTTACAAGCCTACACACATTTAACTGGAAGCCAGTCTGCTGAACTCTATGGGACTTGTTTCAGAGTTGAGAGGAACAAGATCAAGTCACAAGAGGACATCTACATGACATAGTTACTCTGCCATCTCACTTTTAAAAAGATATGCAGAGAGAATTAACTTCCCTATAACTAATATACAAATAGATAAATAAATAGCTCTGACAGTTAAAATACCTGTGCAGCACGCTTGAGTGCTGCTCACTGTTGTCAAGGGAAGAGGCAATCTTCCTTCCAACCCCATCTTACTTCTATAGCACCCCATTACTCAAGAAGGCTTCAAATTTTTTAAAGCAGATGTCTTTCCAGTATGTCCACCACGTGGGTGAACCTAGTATGTGCCTACCATGTGTTTGCATGTGATGCATCACCCCTTTCAGATGTTTTGATGCTCAGAAGACATGTGTGAAGAATCACACAGTGCTTCTAAAGTGACTCTAGTGATGACTACAAATACACTGCAAGGTAGAGGAGAGAAAGCAGCCACATTACAGTTTTGTCAACCAGAGGGCTTTTTCAGTGCACCATATTCCAAATCAGAATTATTATCCCAAATTCATGCAATGATTCAGTTAGGCTTCTCAATAATTTTGAAATGATTTTTTACCATGACCTTCAAAATCAAGAGAGCAGTGGAACCCAGCCATAAGTAGAAGTTAGTAAAAGAATTGCAAGCAAGGCTGTGAATTTTAAAATGTTACCATCAGCACTCTACATTTAGTGGTATTGAACTGCAGATAGGGAGTGAATAAAGTCTGCTCTTTTTACAAACACCCACCAGAAACAAGCACAGAATTGTTGGAAAACATTGCAAATTGCAACATATGCCTCACCTATACCAGTTTTATGATATGTTCCTTCATAGCAATACTCATAGCTAACTAAAAAAAAATGTGTGGCATTGCAGCTTGCTAGTACAAAGATGAACTGTCAGGATGGTGTTGACTCCCACAGATGATGTTATTTTAGTATACAGGATAGAGCATGTTGAGAAGAAGCACACCAGCTCCTGCAATTCTAAAAGCTGCAACTTGAGATGTTTGCTATGTGAAAGCTAACAATCCAGTAGGAACATGTTTGGGCTATGACCTAAACATTAACAACCAATAGCAACTTTAGGAAGGTATCAATTCATTTGTTTTCTACAAATGATCCAGCAGAGCCACAAGCAAGCAGATTTTAAATTGCTGTAAACCAAAGTATTATCAATTCATTCTAAGTGGCTCACACAATTACTGGATAGCAAATGCTTTCTATAACCTTTAAAATATGTTCACAATTCCAACCATGCATGAATTTAATTTTTAAAAGGCTAAAACATGAAGGCCTCAGGTACATTTAGAGATTTCAGTGCTGATCACTGACACATACTGTCAACTTCATCGTACCTCAAATAATGTCTACAGAATACCCTACACACAAAAGCCTTCCCCAAACTGATGTTCTAAATGGGTTTGGGGCTAAACTGCCATCAGCCCCAGCTAGCATGGCCAATGTCCAAGAATGATGGGAGTTGTCCAAAACATCTGGATGGCACCTGGATGGGGGAGACTGCCTTATACAATAGACCTGGGAAATACTCTACCCTTTAAAAATGAACATTAGACTAACTTGATCAAAGCCAGGCAGTCCATGGTATAGCCTTGGAAATTATATATTCCTGTTATAATGGAGAACTAATGGAACACTATTACAACTACAAGAGAAAACTGCAGTAGCAAGGTCATTCTTCAAATCATTCTCCTGATGCTAATATTTGTTTGATCATGTTTAATAGTAAATAAAGATAGTAATCAGAAAGAAAAATGCACTGGTTACTTTGCCAAGTGACAGAACCATGAAAAAGCAGCTGTCATGCTTAGCAATAGCAAGTAAAGGAATCATAACGAATTATCTGCTAACTTGGGAGTTAGTATTGTATCAGCAAGAGTGTTATCTGCTTAAACCTCTGAATACCTTTCGGAATAATTAAATCACTCCCTTGTTCAGCCAGTCTGCTAGCAGCTGCACTGCTAGGAGATACAACAGGTGACATGGGTAATGACGAGGGACCTGAAAACGGGACATACACCATGAAAATCCATCCTTATTCGATCAACACATTACATGTACACAAAATACTGGAGAAACTAGACTGAAACTTGTACATCAACATTTCAAGTTAGGGCTGCTTTGAAACAGAGGCAGCTCCATTATGGGGGCTGCTCCACAGGGCAAGCCCTTTTGAGTATACTGACCATTTAGTTATCTCACCACCACCATGAACTAGCCTTTAGAACTCAGCAGAGTTTTTTCATGTACAAATTCACTGAATGAATTGCGAATAGACACATTCTTTGGCTGAAGTGCTTTTTTTTTTTTTTTACATACAAATGAGTAACAATGAATACTACATAGAATCCCTTTTCTGTCATTAATATATTTGTTGTAAATATTCTTAGTTCATCAGTAATAACTTACCTTGAAATGGCCCAGCTTCAATGATTCCCTCTTTCGTACTGTCGAAGCCATGCGATGTAATTTGGGTTTCAGACAGACCAAGTCCAGCTGGTATTGAGTGCTTCAAGTCCTTAGAAATGTTTGAATAAAAAGGGAAATCCATGTAAATATCCCAGATAAAGGAACTTGTAGGCATTATAACAACATATCAAGCTCCTCTATAACAAGGCATTTGACAGCCTAGAATCTAGTTTATGGTGTCATGAGATTCTATTATGATGACTTAACACAGTACAGCTTTGCAGTCTGCATCATACATTTCACTTACATTTGTGAACCAGGTGCTATATGCCAGGGATGTCCAACCAGTAGACCGATCCCTGGATGACTGTGGTAGATTGTGGTGCACCGCGGGATCCCTATAGATCGGCAGTAGTGATAAGCAATGGAGTGAAAGTTCCCGCCCCCCACTCCTCTTTTCCTTTGTTGTGTCAAATGGGTATTTTGCCAATGAGTTAGAAAACACCGTTGTTATAGGTGAGCGGTCTCCCCCCCCCCCAAAAAAAATAAAGCTAACATGCTTTGTTAGTCCTCCCTAAAAGAAGCTCGACAACTTTGGCTTCGTCCCCCCCTAAAAAAAGGTCAACAACTTTGGCTCTACTGGTAGTAGTTCGCAGTCTCTTGGGAGTTGGATGTGCCTGCTATATACCAATGGTTTACAAGGACAAAGTGGTTTCTACTAGGAACATGGGGAGGGCAATATAACTTGTGGTCTAGAATGCACCTTGACTGGGTCAATATAGTACTTATATCCAATTTCTTTCCTAAAGGATTTTGTTTTGACTTCAAGTATCCCTCTGCCATTTGGAAGGCTTAAGAATGAGATGAGTTCCATCAAGTTCAATGCAACCGCATTCTAAATAAATGTGTTTAGGACATTTAGGACAGTTTTATAATTTCTGCCTTAGAGAAGATCTCTTAAGTTTTGGATACCTTACATATAGAAGCCACTTCTTGCAACAGTTTACTCAACAAGCCAAATTTGGTGAATATAGTTATGAGATGATAATAAAACGTAACAGTTTCTAGCAAAAAGCTTTCTATTATCATTGTCCTCATCAATAAACTGAGCAAGCCCTAACAGCATGTTAGGAAAATGTGTGGTATCAAGCACAACTAGTGCCACACAAGTCCCCAGGGCTCCATTCAGAATCAACCTGGGTCTGATACAGCATGAATTAAGGCTTAGACAAGAATTTGGATCCCACTGCTTCTTCCCCCCAATTTAACCTGGTTAAGGAGGGGACAGCAGATGCCCCAGACTTTGAGTTTTCACACAGCAAGCTACATTTCCTATGCTGCTCAGTGACAACAAAGGGAATTGCTGGTATGCCCAGGTCCTAAGCCTAAGGTATCAACTGTTGGCAGTTCTCCATGCAACTGACCCACAGTTATGGGAAGGTTTGAGAAAGAGGACCTGGAAGCAAGGGCTGACTGAGCAATTCCAAAATGAACACAAACGTCAGATTTGCATCAAATTCAGAAGGTATCAGAAATGGTTAAAAAAACCCCAACTCCCTCCATTCCCCAAATTTGGAACTATTTTACCTAAAAAAATTTTTTTTTAAAGTTTTTCAGTAGTTCACATTTAGATATTATGGCAGGCTATAGTTAGATGTTGCCAGAACAAGCCCTTAGAAACTTCAGACTTACATGCTTCTGCTTTCCTCTTCAATTCTTATTTGCAGCAAACTATTGCTTGCAATTTTATACATACAAGTAAACTGTAATTTGCACTTGCCTGTAGACTAGGATCAAGCTTGGTTTGTAGGCTAGGACAAACCCCAAGACAAACATGTATCAGAGGTAGGGACTTGCCATGTGTCAGGGGAAGGAGGGAGTGCAGAGTTCTAGGTTCATGCACATAATGTCAAACAATGGGCAGCATTACATTTGACTAAGACAAGCTATTAACTTCCAATTGGTTGCAAGAGCTTCTTGCACTCAAGCAGAAGCCGCGTCAGACATTCAGGTTCCGAAAAATGTCCGAAAACCAGAGCATTTACGTCCGGGTTTTTGGCATTCGGGAGCTGAAACATTTGAAAACGGAGCCGTTCGAGAACCGAAATTTGACTGTATAAATGAATCCCACAGCTGCATCCTAATTTGTCCACACCAGGGCTGAAGTCATAGAAGTCTGAGTGCCCAGGCTTCTCACTGCATGTATTCTGCTTTCATATTAAAAGTCAGAAACTTACATGCTAACTTACAGAAATATGGAAAGTTGCAAAGGTAGCATTCTGCCACCCACCAGTATGGCAGAGTTAAGAGAAGCAGTTAGCACCCTGCTACATTTCCCAGCATTGCATAGGCTGATCAACTAAGTAGGATTTTGTATTTCCCTTTTTTTGCCAGAAATACAACTTACATTTCAGTTGACTAGCAATCACTGTCCTGACTGGAAGATTAGGCACTGATTTCCTTTGGTATGGATGCTTATTTCTACAATAAAACTATATGTGGTTCGGGGTTTGTTAGTTTTTTTAAAGGGAGAGAGAGAGAGAGAGAGAGAGAGAGAGAGAGAGAGAGAGAGTTGACTTATGGTGTTCCCCTCAGCCCTGGTAAATCCCCTTAAATATCCTCAACAAGATTTGACAAAGATATGAACCAGATTTGCTTTTCAGTGGCTTTCTCAACTTTATTCCCAGGTACAAATCTCGGTTTCCTGAATCATTCTGTTACAGTGGTGCCTCGCAAGACGAAAAGAATCCGTTCCGCGAGTCTCTTCGTCTAGCAACATTTTCGTCTTGCGAAGCAAGCCCATAGGAAATTCGTTTTGCGAAGCACCTCCAAAACGGAAAACTCTTTCTTGCGAGGCATTCGTCTTGCGGGGCACCACTGTACTTGCCCATTCTGCTAATGCTCTATAGAAGTATGCTGCTCTGTTGGACCTCTATACAATATTCCTCCCTAGATTCACTCTCATCCCCTTACCACACCCAACTTCTGGCAGTTCTGAAACATTTTCTTGTTTTCAACTAAGTGCCAAAGTCTTATAGCAACGAACAAACACCAGAGATTAAGGCTTTAATCTCTAATCAAGAGATCCTGCCTTTATTGAGAAAGGTTGTCAGCATTAGTTTCAAAACCACAATGTTAATGACCATAATAGGCACAAAAAACCATGCCAAAAGCCTACCCATATCTCAATTATTAGCTTTATGCTTTAAAAGGTTTTAAAAAACATGTATAGTTTCTGTAACTTTTTCAAGGCCTGGTTGGAATAGGGCACCTGCTTTATAGACAACTCTCTCACCAACCTTTTGCCACTTTAATGTAATTCACTGGCAACTCTTTGAAATGCAGAGTTGACAATGACCAAAATCCACAAAGAAACATAAAACTGAATGATGCCTATTCTCAGCTGCCTGTAGCTTTATGGTCCAAGCTACCCCAAACAAACACCTATATAACTACATATAGGCTACGCTCTATAACATACCCCCCCCCCACTATTCAGCCCATCTCTAACTCTAACTCTCCTTCTCCCACACTGTATGTCGGCACAACACTCTAGGTTTGATAGACAATGTAAGGGGAGATACACACAGGACAACCCAGACGGGTTGGCAGGAAAACATCACATATAACAGACATACAAAATGGCTAGCTTAAAAGCAATTGTACTAAACTTGAGGGAACTGGGAAACCCTATCAAAAGAAAACCCTATCAAAAGAAACCTCGTATGTAAGCACAATGAAATCACACATTGCCTTTCTACAGGAAATACAAATACAGGAAGCAAACTCCTGAGCAAACCCTGCTTCAGTCAACAATGGGTGGCCCCTGGCTCAGGTAAGGTCCGCGGGGTAGTCATAGTACTCACTAAAGACCTAAATTTTAAAGCCACAACAGTGCTAAAAGGCAGATTCATTTTTGCTAAAGGAGTACTAGATGGGAAACTAAGCTGACAAATGGATCCATAAATGCCCCAAACACAAAACAACTAGAGTTCATCCAAAAGACACTAAGCAAATTCCTCTCCTTCTCCAAAGGAGAAGCAATCCTAGGAGATGACCTCAACCTAAATATGAGAGGCACCTCCCTAAAAGACATCCATCCTACAACCCCATGGGCAACCTTCCTCAGTGGGAAACCCCAAACAATTAGAGACTCTTACAAACTACTGAAAATTCAAAGAAACAGAGGCCTTTATCACATCCAGGGAGAAAAGAACCTAGGAGACACCAGCCACACATTCCAGTTTGAATGCCATGGCACAATGTCCAGACTGGGCAGAATTCAGCTCACACAAGGCCTGATCCCTGTGGTAGAAACAACAAACATTGGTAACATTAAAATCACAGACCACACCCCAGTAGAAGTTACTCTCAAAATAGGAGAGGAAACACAAGCAACCCCGTCACGGTCCTTCAGCCCCGTCCTAATCACAAACCAACTGGCTAGAGAGAATCTCTTGAAAACTCTCCAAAGCTAGTTACAGATAGGTAGCCGTGTTGGTCTGCCATAGTGAAAACAAAATAAAAAAATTCCTTCCAGTAGCACCTTAAAGACCAACTAAGTTAGTTCTAGGTATGAGCTTTCGTGTGCATGCACACTTCTTCAGATACACTGAAACAGAAGTCACCAGACCCTTCTATATAGTGAGAAGGTGGGGAGGGGTATTACTCAGAAGGGTGGTGGGAATGGGTGATTGGCAGATAGCTGTGATGAGCCTGTTGACGACTCTTAGGTCTTACAGGAAAAAGCAAGGGGTGAGAAGGTGAAAAATGGCTTTGTCATGTATAATGAGATAAGACATTCTATATAAGATCTCAAAGTAGCTGTTCTATTACAAAGGAATTTCAGAAATAGACTGGAAAGAGAAGCTGCTGAATTGCAACTTATTACCAAACTTAAAACCTATTGGAAAACTCAAGATTCGCCCACGCTGGAAGAATGGCAGATGCAACTGATGGACTACATGGAGCTAGCAGAAATGACTGGCAGAATCCGAGACCTGGGAGAGGAAGCAGTGGAAGAGGACTGGAAGAAATTCAAGGACTACTTACAAAAACACTGTAAATTGTATGAGTGCTAAGAAGGATGAGGGATTTGAAAATAATAGGGCACCATAAAATTTGGTGAAAAGATTGTGAGAATGAGTGAATTTTATGAGAAAAATAAATTTTGAATAAATATTATGGTAAGATTAGAGATTTAAGACCTAGATAAAAATATTCAAAGTTAGGGACAAAATATTGGAAGAGTGTACAATAAGAATGGAAACAAGGTGATAAATTGCTGGTTAAAGCTTTATAAATTTGGAAAGTAGGAGTGAGAGAAGTGAGGAAGTCCAAAAATGAAGAAAAGTTGGTTATTATATGATGCTAAATTTTGTGTTTGTTTTTCTTTTTTGTTTGTTTGTTTGTTATGCTGTTTTTTCTCTCTATTGTAATAAAAAAACTCTCAATAATTTTTTTTAAAAAAAAAAAAACACAAACTTAAAACCATGGAGAGACCTGGTCTGAACAAAGACATTGGATTCTTATCTCATTATACATGACAAAGCCATTTTTCACCTTCTCACCCCTTGCTTTTTCCTGTAAGACCTATTGCAGTCGTTAAGAATCGTCAACAGGCTCATCACAGCTATCTGCCAATCACCCATTCCCACCACTCTTCTGAGTAATACCCCTCCCCACCTTCTCAGTATATAGAAGGGTCTGGCGACTTCTGTTTCAGTGTATCTGAAGAAGTGTGCATGCACACGAAAGCTCATACCTAGAACTAACTTAGTTGGTCTTTAAGGTGCTACTGGAAGGAATCTCCAAAGCTACTTTAAGGACAATTATGTGGGTGACATAATAACCCCCTCCTCTGGGACACAATGAAAGTGGTCACCAGAGGAGCCTGGATAAAGGAGAGAGCATCCCTTAAAGAACAAACTTCCAAAATTTGTAAATTAGAAAAATAAATTACGACCCTCTCATCACACTACAAACAGGAGCAAAAAACCTCCTTAAACTCATAGAACAAAAAAGAAGAGAAATTGACTCTCTAGAAATCAATAAAACAATGATTAACATCCTATACTCTAAACGACGCTTTTACAAATATGGAGGGAAGAACTGGGGCTGGGGCTGATGAAGGGGAAGTAAGATTCATATAGTTGCTCCTTTGGGGGCTGATGGATCCAAGTCGACTTCTGGGGAGGTAAGGAGTCTTCCAGGGGGCCCTTGGACCCCATGCCAATGTCAGATGCTGGAGTGTGCTGCCCTACAACTCTGACAACTTTAGAAAATGAGTTTAGGAGCTAAAGTCCCATGTCAGAAAATCTGCAGAAACTTGCATTTTTGGCAGCTGTGAAGCCTTGAGTGACTAAACGGGTAACCTAGACCAAAACCAATTCTGAAAAGGGGGCAAAACCCAATATATAGGTCACAGTGCAGAATTAGTTATTGGAAAGTCTGCCCTACACACCAGGCATATGAAACCCCCTTCCAACTTCCCCCCTGCAATATTTCTCCTCCTCTGTGGGGCACACCTAGAAGTGCTAATATGTCAAGTGCTCCAAAATGAGCAAAGATGAGTGATGCAAGAATTCAAATGACAAAGATAATTTCCTGACATTATTTATACAGCACAGGGTAGTAACTTTACTTGTGTGTAATAATTTAGTCTGCTGGGTTTCCTGTCCTAAAGAGTAGTTAAGAGGGACCTGCCAGCCAGCCACTCCATTGAATGGGCTACCAGTAATGAACTCAAGGGTGCATAGACTTTCTTCCATTTGAACTCCAGCAATTAATGTGATAACGTCATCTATTCAGCATTACTCAAGAACAGATTTTGAAAGCCTTTTGTAGCTCCCAGTTTAACAAAGTGATAAGAGGATTCCGACTAAAACATCAGGAAAAACTTTCTGATGGTAAGAGCTATTGTTTTCCAATGCACTGTCTAAATAATTAAATAGCTTAATCTCATCAGCTCTGAACAGAGCTGATCTTTTAATACAAGTTTGCAGCAATTAATTTCTACTACTTTCGCTATGCAAGGGACTTGGGAGCAACATGGAGTTGTGTTTAGGAAATCCTTCTGACAGACAGGCAATAATGATTTCCTTCAATCAAAAGCCTTGGTGCCGTTTTAAGTAACAGCAGCTGTGGCGGCAGCAGCAGCATTGTAACATCCCACACCATGGGTAGGCAAACTAAGGCCCGTGGGGGGGGGGCGGATATGGCCCAATCGTCTTCGGATGGTCCAGGAATCAGCGTGATTTTACATGAGTAGAATGTGTGCTTTTATTTAAAACACATCTCTGGGTTATTTGTGGGGCATAGGAATTCGTTCTCCCCTCCCAAAAAAATATAGTCTGGCTCTCCACAAGTCTGAGGGATAGTGGACCGGCCACCTGCTGAAAAAGTCTGCTGACCCCTGTCCTACACAGAATGACACAATGGGAAGCGCTGCCCCCATTTTTTCCATAGATCCATTCTGTAGCAGCATATTGCAACACTGCTAGGCTGCAAATTGCAGCTCCACTGACATGAAGTGGAAGCAAGGCTTTATAAAATCTTTAAATAAACTGGAAAACGCCCTGCCACATCCTCTCATATTGCTACGTTCCTTCCCCTCTGAAAATTAATAGATCTGATCTCCCTCAATAGTTGTTGAAAATGCTCTCCTACTTTTACAGAGGCAGCAGATGATTCTACAAACATTTTATGGGCACAGCCAACCAGCCAGGTATAAAACATAAAAAATTTTCAAGTATGAGAGAGGTTATCCCTCAAACCACATAGCCTATACCAGAGCAGCCCCTAGTGGACACAAAAGTATGTTACAATTTTGTTTTATTCATGCAGTGTTTATTTTACAATAGCAATCCGTATTTGGCAAGAATATTTCACTTAACAATGTCAGCCTTGTAAATAAGCCAACAAAAGTTGCTAGCCTGCTTATGGATAATTTTAATGGGAGCATGATACTTTTACATATCCAGAAGATAAGCCCTAATAACCAACACACACCATATTTGTAGGTCTCCTGCAGCCAGAAAAAGGTGCTCTTTGCAAAAAGGAGTAACACAGAAAACATTCTAAGAAAGTTAAAAATAATTAACTTCAAAGAAAGAATGCAAAACAAGGACACATATGCAAAAGATTTCTACACCCTCAGCACTGATTTTCATCACTTATTACTTTAACCAGCCTCTCCATAGCCACCTAGACAAACCTTTTTTCATCATTCCCATCAATAACAAACCTTCAGAATTCAGGCTGCAACTCCATACTCACTTACATGGGAGTCCCACTGAAGTCAATGGGGGCTTACTTCTGAGCAGACATCTAGGACTGCCGCAGCACTCTGCTATCCTGCCATTTGCAGGCACCCCACCACCACTCGCTCCCACACCTCCCCTATCACTCTCAGCAAAGAAAGCAATTCTTTTCCTCCTGTTCTCTCAAATCACTGCAGCTACATTCATTGTCTGATTCACAAAGCAGTTAAGACAGAATCCTCAAGTTCAAACTGACACAGCATCACGATCCCATAAGTTAGTATCAATGCAATGCTATTTCAAATAGCAATCATAATCAACGGGTGCTGGAGGGAGATGGCAGCACATTCCTACTTTGCTTGCAAAACATGCTGGTCCCGTGAGTCTGGTCCTAGAAGGGAGGCGTTTGTGGGTGGGTGGTGGCTGAAGCATGTAGCTCTTGCTCTCCTCCCTATCCCTTTGTGGCTTGAGGTTGGGAAGCCTTGTGCCTCATGTACTTGCAGGCACATATTCTCATTCTGCCTGTATTAACCAGCCCTACTTACCCAAGCAAAATTCCTGATCACCACAACTTGATAGAAATGAAGTATATTTCAAGTCCCAGAAAGCTAATGTTTCAAAATACAACTAAAGTTGGAGTCAACAAGGAGGGAATAACCTGAATAGTCTAGCAGTCTAATACGTTCTCAGATTCTCTGATTTATTCACCTGGATATTGGACTTTCCTTATTCCCAACAATCAGAACAAATTATACACTAAAAAATATTAAATGAAATCTACAAATAACTTTAACTGCAAGAAATTAAAACATTACAGCATCTTACTCTTCTATGTTTTATTACTTTTATGGAGTTGTTTGCAACATATCTTGTGATTTGAAAGGATAAAACCTATATTCATCTCTAGAGAAAAGGCTGGCAAGCCTTCTCCAAGCAGGAGAACATTAGATTAATGCCTGGAGCAAGCAAATTATAAGGTGAAAGTATTGCCTAGATTAATCTAATTTGATTATTAGTAAAATGCTCAGGGATTTAATTTACACTATACTTTTATCATCATCATCATCATCATTTATTAATATATGTGTTGCCCAATGCAAAATGCCACCAGGCAACTTACAGTACCACAAATTCTGTTTTTTAAAGCAAAAATTATTTTTAAAGCAAAAATAGTTTAAAAAAGAAACTAACAATAGAAAAACCCCATTTTGAGCTGATCTAAATATGTGCAAATTCATCATTCAAAAAGTAACACTCCCCATGAAAAATATTAAGCCACTAGCTGATAAAATATATTAAACTCAAACACTAAAAACCATTGCTATTATACATATTGTTAAACTGCTTAGTTATGCCTCATACCCTGTTATAGTTGTGCTCATGTGTATCTTCAAGTTCTCCATTACTTGTCACAGAAATCTCTGCTGCTGAATTTTTTGGAGATTCTTCAGCCATTGAACACTCCTAGAGTTTGAAGAGAAATATGTTGAGTGTTATAAAATGATATTAATATTAAATGTTTAGCTATTTTGCTAAACTACCACATTTCACTGAACCACAAAGAGGATATTTGCAGATCCCAACACAATGATCCTATGAAACATAGCTAGTTAAATTATTCAGTCTCCTAAACAAAAAGCAAGTAGTAGATCAAGTACCCTTTGTTCAGGTCAGTCTGCTCCCACCCCAGTGCTAGACACACATAAAAACAATTGATGGCCCACATAGTAACTTCCGCCTCCTAGTCACAGTACGTTAGATATTCCTGACACTTAACATTACCAAACAGCATAATATTTATATTTACTTTGGTACATGGCAAACCTTTTCAGCTATCAAAAGATGCTCACAGACTTAAGAGAACTGCATCGCATGTGAGTCATCTGCCTCTTGTTGTGCAGCCTCAAATATTAATGCCCGTAAGGCTGATGAGTGCATCTGATCAAGCACCTGATTGTCACAGTGCCAGGTAAAACTCTAGTTTCCCCAGTTTCTCTATAGAAGTGTACATAAGACTAAGGCCAACCAATGACTGTTCACTTACCTCCCATGGTGTTCCCACATTAACACTGGAGTATTATAATAGGTTATATATTTAATCTCAACAGATGTACAATTTTGATACTGTAAACAGCGGAATAAGTAGTTTACGGGCAAACTGTTTCCTCTTTCACACAACACCTGCAATTTTATTAGTCGAAACTCATGTAACTATGGCATCTGTTTTTATAAGGTACTGAAAGCAAATCAAAAGACTAATGCACACATGTAAGCTACCGTATTTTTCGCTCTATAAGACAAACCCGACCAAAGTTTTTAGAGGAGGAAAACAAGAAAAAAATTATTCTGAATCAAATGTTGTACTAAACTATTTAATAAACAACCCTCTCCCTCTCTGCGCAGCACCTCTCCTGCGAAGCGGGAGGAGGAACAGAGCCTCTTCTGTTCCTCCTCCCGCTTCGCTGAAGGGGCGCTGTGCAGCTCTCTCTCTCTGCGCTGCGCCATTCGCTCTGTAAGATGCACACACATTTCCCTTTACTTTTTAGGAGGAAAAAAGTGTGTCTTATGGAGCGAAAAATACGGTAATATGAAAACACTACATAGCTATTATCCGTAACTTTAGCTCATCTTTGCAAAACAGCATATGCCCCATGGGCTAGAGTATCTCTACATCTTCTGGGTTTTATTGGATTGTGGAAGGAACTAACGAAGAGTCCACATGACTATGTGGCAAAAGCCAGAACCAATCAAGTCACCACAGAGTACATCATGCAGAGTGCTAAGACACTAGCTGTATTAATTAAGTCTGGTAAGGGTAAACTATAAATTACAATTTATGACATATTGTAATAGTCATTCAAGCAGACCTGCCTTGCCACAGATCAGGTCACATCAATCAAATGTAGCATTCAGTTCTTAAAGCAATGGCATGGTTTGCACGTCACATTAAACCATAGTTTTAATCAAACTATGGTTTGATGTATGCTGCTTAGTAGTTCCCAAGGCACTCCTATCTGTGGCTTCTACTAGTCTGTTCACTTGATGCTGAACCATGATTTCATAATATATGCTAACAAAATCCTTACCTACTGCAGTCGGTTTCATATCCCCAATTCACAGGATTGTTGTAAGGATAAAACAGAGAGAAGGGAGAACCATGTACGCCACCTTGAGCTCCTTAGAGAATCACAGAATTGTAGAGTTGGAAGGGATCCCAAGGATCATCCAGTCCAACCCCCTGCAATGCAGGAATCCTGCCCACAGAAAAGTTGGGATATAAATGCAATAAATAAACAAATCTTTTCTGTTTTCTGCCAGTAGACAGATTGCAGAAAGAAGGCTATCAGCTATGCACTTCTCTCTTTGATTATGTATGTCTCCTGAATAAAATCCACCTCCCAACATGCAATCCTATGTTCATGCTGGGAAATAAGGTATTATTGCATCACTTTCCGTAGGTGTAATACTTTTTCTATGATGTAATCAAAAGCACTGCTCTATGCAAAAACAAAAAACAAAAAAAAAACAAAAAAAAGTTTCTCAATGCAAATTAAAAGACACTTCATAAAACTTGAGTACACACTATAAAATCTACAATGCATTATACGACTCTGGAGTTACGAGTAGCCTTTGAGCCTACAGCTATACAATTCAGCACAATAGACCATGTACTAAAATTTAAGAAGCCTAAACACAAAATGCCCAAAATCACATAAATCAGGTCAAAATTTAACCAGCTATGATTATTTTAAATACTTTTATATCACAAGTCTTGCTTATTTAGGGTTGTGTTCCCTGCTTTCTCAAAGCCAAAGGGAGACACCACCAAACTGTACTGAAGTCTGACTCAATATAAAAACTTACCCATGGCACATTCCTATGTAGCCTGCAGTCTCCTCATCCCCCTCCACATACTTTTAATCTGGTCTGCAACACATGTGCTGTCTGTGAGGGATGCCAGGTGAGCTTAAGGAAGACAGATTGCTCTGCCCCTGCTTTGGTAGTTTCTGAGGTGGCTGGAGAGGAAAAGGTTTATCTTCCTCAGCAGTGAGCATGGAAGCTGAGTGAACTTCTGGAAGAAGGAATGAGTGTCCTACCCTTCCTATGACATCTCACTTTACTGGGTGGAAAGGGGGCTTTCTTGTGTTTTTATATTGTGATTTTATCCTGTGAACTGCCCTGAGACATGCAGGTATGGGGCAGTATACAAAATTATCATCATCATCATCACCATCCTTCATTTGCAGCCAGTACATGTCTATTCAGAAGTAAGCTCCACTGAGTCCAATGGAACTGGCTTCAATCCCAAACACACTTATGTAGTGCAGTAGTTAGCAAGTCACTTTAGGACCAAGGAGACCAGGATTCGAATCCCCACTCAGTCATGAAGCTCACTGGCTGACCATACATAATGTCGTGCTTTGATGGACCCAACCCCTGCTAGACAGAAAGCAGCATGGAAGATTTTTGTGCTCCACATTCAGCCAAGCAGATTTCTCTCCCTTCTTACCTTGGGCACTCACCAGATATCCTTTGCCACTGCCCTGGTGATGTCCATTTTCCCTACCTAAATGGATGACTACACTTCCTTCCTATGGGGACAAGCTGCATTTCGGCATAAAACAAAGCCAAGCCTGTACTCCCAACACCGCGTAGCCACTACTCACAGCATTCTTTACAATGTACAGACTCTTCCTCCAACATTCCCAGTCAACCATCATGTGAAGCAGTTTACAAGTTAAAAAGCAATTCTTTACACTCTGGTGGGCACAGCCACCTTCCCCTCATGTTTGTGTTTCTCTTGATCGAGTCATTCCAGAAAGAGAATGTCCCTGCCCACTACTGACATGCAGCTGCCAAGAGATCAGCACCAACTAGGAGTATTGCCCCTTACAGAAAAACAGAACTTCCCACAACTGTTCTAAAAGTTGCAGGTGTAAGCTCTGGTGGACTGCACTATGCAGAGCTTGCCATAGTACCAGGGACACAACCAACAAGGCTCTGTCCTTATCCTAAGATACAACTAGCACAACTGATG
The DNA here is from genome assembly GCF_964252035.2 of Podarcis erhardii. Taxonomy (NCBI): domain Eukaryota; kingdom Metazoa; phylum Chordata; class Lepidosauria; order Squamata; family Lacertidae; genus Podarcis; species Podarcis erhardii. The sequence goes on from NC_138512.1 coordinate 40,565,937, forward strand.
CAGCAACAACTGGATATAATCACCTGAAAGTGGCCTGGAGCATTCTGCACCAGTTGTAGCTGTTCAAGGACAGACTTAAGAGCAGGATTTGGCCATTTTCTTGTGTTCACATCTTAATAGGACACTTTGCAAGAAGTTACTCAAGCACCAAATAAGCTCCTTACCCACAAAGGGGAAGCTGTGCCCTTACAACAAAAGCTGAAACTGTAATAGTCTCTCAAATTCGGGATAAGACTAGGCAACACTTTCAGTCTCAAAATAACTGGTAGCCAAAGATCCATATTATGAAGGTGCAAACATCCAAGATGGGTATGCTATATCCCCTATCTTCTACCTGGCCGACTGCATGCTTTTCAGCTAGATCTTGCCAAAGAACAGCAGTGGGCATAAGTGGGAGGTGTGGGGGAGGGAGATATTATGAGATTTTACGTACCAGGGCATAGTGGTGAAAGATTTATCAAACCATCTAGCATCTGTGATTCTATCTTAATATTAATTATTTCTCTATAAACACACAAGAATCTGTCACAGAGGTCTGTCATGTGTATCTTTCCTGAAAAAGCACCAGGTGGCCCCAACCACCCAAAAACCTGTGGGGACAAAAATGAGGCTGAGGGACAACAAAAACACTTGCAAGGTTATCTATAAAATCCTCATTGTTCCTATGCTCTGACAGAATACAGTAGTGCCCCGCAAGACGAATGCCTTGCAAGACGGAAAACCCGCTAGACGAAAGGGTTTTCCGTTTTGGAGGCGCTTCGCAAAACGAATTTCCCTATGGGCTTGCTTCGCAAGACGAAAATGTCTTGCGAGTTCCTGCGGGGGTTTTTCCCTTTCCCCCCCTTTTCCTAAGCCCTAAGCCGCTTATCAGCTGATCCGCTAAAAGCCGCTAAACCGCTAATAGCGCTAATCCGCTAAGCTGTCAATGGGCTTGCTTCGCAAGACGAAAAAACCGCTATACGAAGAGCCTCACGGAACGGATTAATTTCGTCTTGCGAGGCACCACTGTACTTTGCTGTTTAATGGGGAAATACAAAATCAAATGTAAAAATTAAATTGTTTTCAGTTAATCATGTTTTGAATTTGACAAATAATATTCTGTTATAATCAAGAACAATTAAACAGAGATTGGTTCAATTTCCCCCCAGTCTGAGCCTGTTATTGGATTGGTTGATTATAAATCGCTACAACCACTTGTATCACCCAATCACCTCAGAGTCAGACTGGAGTTCTTCTGGAGCCTGGTGAAGTTCATCAACAGTTTCAGGATTCTTGCTGTTTTCTGACATACCTGAAAGTGAAATAAGTTGAGCATGCATTGAGTTCTTCTAAGTAACTAAATTATGGGCTTTAAGGAAGTTCCTTCAAGATATTTACAAACCTTTCCAACTATATGTATCCAAGTTAGTACACTTTTCATTAACTAGCAAATGTTATCATGAAATGTAAATTACTTTTACTCTCTTTCATAACACAAGGGACAGAACAACAAGAGAATAGTTAAGGGCTCCCTCAGCTAAACTAGAACTACTAATTAAAAAATACAAATGTTCCCAAGCAATCTAAAAACGAATTACTATTAGTTCTACCTATAGATCAAAATGCTGAGACTAACACAAGAAACTCAAGGTCACAATGCTGTATACCAGCACCTGATATGCTTTTTCAGTATTAGATATCCACAACAATATTTTAGATACAGGTAATTTATAACTTATGCACATTTAACCTTAACCCTGCCCCTGCTCCCTTTCCGGGGCCAAAATCTGCATACACGTCAGCGGTCACACGCCAATCAAACCTGCATAGCCTCATGACTATCAGTTTGGAACCGAAACAGGGAAATCTAAAAACTGGACAGTACTTTCTTCATAACAAGGGACTTTTTTAGGTTTGCAGAAATGTATTTAGTTGTAAGGGGAGAAGCCCCCAGAAAAACCTAATCCTTAATTTCCAGGACCTATAGAATACTGAAGGCAGTAGACATACAGAATGTTGAGTGTTATTAGAAAAAAAGGGAAATTATTCTGGGTGAGCTTGTAACAGCTCTCAACGTTCTATAATTGGGATTAATTAGGGGGATTAAGGTCAAAGAGAAGATTGTCATGAGGTTAAAATAAAGCTCTTCTCCAAACTATACAGGGAGGTTTCAGGTGAAGGAGGAGCTGAACTACTACTATTTTTCTTTCCCTCTTCAGAAACCTCCCCCCACCCCCGCTTTTTAGTGATGGATAGATCAGTCCACTTGTGACCTGGGTCAATTTTACATGCATTTACTCTTAACTATGGTCGGTCCTATCTCCACATTAATCTGATTTTAAAAAGAAGTCCATACAAATATTTATATTTAAGTATTAATTTTATCTCAATGTACATATTCCTAAACTTTCTATCCTAAAACACATTTTTAAACACGTGCTGGTACATTTTGAACCAGGAACTGTACTGCAAAATTATGTTTCAATTCATGTTTAAGTCTGCGAGATATGAATTAGGTCATCTCCTTTAAAAATACATAGTCTTCATCTCTACCACTCTGATACACAGCAAATTGATCAGGTTTGTTGATGACAGTCCATCCAAATCTTTTAGCATTATACAGCACAAGAGTTACAGGAAGGTGGAAAAGAAAGAAGTTTTCCTTTATGTGGCTATTTACAATCCTCCTCACACAAGCCCTGACTAGTGTTATAAAGCTCCTGTTCCAGAACGATTAGATCCATAAACAAGAATAATCTTTTGAGAGTTGCAGAAGACTATGCTGCATACTATACTTTCTTATTTACTATATGTATGCTCCTACTTTTCCTGATTAAAAACCCTCCCCTAAACCTAAGTTTTCCTATTTCCCGGCCAAAACTAAATGCTGAGCAAACACTCTGTAGGAAGGTTATAGAGGGGAACAGGAAGACTGACTGCTGATGCCTTCAGTGCCTATTTACAACTAAACTCAAGAGACCTAGAGCATCTAAAGGCACTATCCAACTAAGGCTACAATCCTAGCCATGTCTTTTTTGAAGCAAGTTCACTGGATTCAATGCGACTTACATTCAGGCATGGGAGGTTAGGATTCCAACCTTAGCTATACTCAAGAGTAGACCCACTAAAAGCAATGGACCTGTCCACTGCAGGAATCATCATTTCAACACTATAACCAATTTAGAATGTTTTATTTATACTGTATCTAATTAAAAGTATTTCCATCACATGGCTACATTACCTAGCATACAAGAACACGCTGAACGTAAGATAGTGAAACTGAATCACATGGATTACATTACACTGATGTACTTCTTGCTACATTATCATAGCCAAAAGGCAGCACTTAAAACTTTTCAAACCTTTAACAACTTTTAAATGCCATTTTAAGTATATAAACTCACCCACTAAAAAAGAAGTTAATATTGGCACAATAGAATTAGCAGATGTTGCACTATGCACTTGAAGCACTTCAGAAACTTGAAAAAAACATATAACTGTTAAATATTTGAGTCTCAAGGAACAACACTAGTCCCCTTTCTTTTCAGATATGCAGGCTGCCAGAAAGCCCCACACTGTTTCACACCATATTCAGCTCTTACTCTTTGCTGCTGCTGTTGAAGACTCTGACCAAATGGTCTTACCATTCTAGACCTCTTTAAACCCACTGCCCCTTTCTCTCTCTTCTTCCATCAATTCAGAAAATATAAACTGAACTTTTTAAAAAAACATAATACAATAAAAATCAGGTCTTGTCAAAGACCTTTACTTTATGTGTAAGGGGACATTATCAACTTGAATATTAATCTAATATTAAACAAACTCTTTCACTTCATAATGAATGACATTGTGTCAATCACAATAGAGAAAATGGAGAGAATTTTCAACAAGCAGAAGTAGTTACCATTAATTGCTGTGCTTCCTAGGACTGAGGAAGTTAAGCAAAGTTCACTGCAAATTAGTATGTTTAACAGTGTGGTTTTACATGATGCCTTTCTAACATGCCAAGAACCCACAAATACACTAGTGGTAAACAGAAAATTAAACGTGCAGGGAAGGCTTCCAGTAAGTTCAACTATGCAAGTACATTTTTTTGGAAGCATTTCTTTCACAGCACCAGCCTGCATCTAACTGGTGTGGTCAGAGGCGGATTTAAGGGAGTGTGATTGGTTCACCTGCGCTGGGTGCCAAGCCGAGAAGGTGCCACAGGGGAAACCACAACAATGACTTAGAATGGAAGGCGAGAGGCAAGCGGGTGCTGAATTTTGGCGTTGCACAGGGCACTTCTGAAATTTGAAAACCCAAAGTCTGCCACTTGTGGGATGTAATATGAGTAGGTAGACAGAAACATAATTTTGCGGGTGAGCATACATGAAGTGTTGACTTGGCCATGTTATACCACCCATCAAACAGTTCATGCAGCCTGCCACATCCAAGTTTTCATTTAGGTTATGCTGAAACTCAATGTAGCAGTCAAGTCTCATCTGTTCATTGTTTTAAAGAATCACCTGAGTATCTTATCTTAGGTTGGATTAGGATTTGGTATATATCTCTTCCCATCACTTCCCTGTAAAGCTCCCCTTCCTAGTCAGTGGGTGTAAAAAGAGAACACCTAACCCATGGATAGGCAAACTAAGGCCTGGGGGCCGGATCAGGCCCAATCGCCTTCTAAATCCAGCCAGTGGACGGTCCGGGAATCAGTGTGCTTTACATGAGTAGAATGTGTCCTTTTATTTAAAACGCATTTCTGGGTTATTTGTGGGGCATAGGAATTCATTCATTATTTTTTTCAAAATATAGTCTGGCCCTCCACAAGGTCTGAAGGACAGTGTACCAGCTCCCTGCTGAAAAAGTTTGCTAACCCCTGATGTTGGCACAGGAACAAATAAAGTCTCACTACCTACCAAACCGAATCAAATTTGTGGACCTAGAATCACAATTGAGCAATCTAAAAATATTCCAACAATTTCCTTCAATAAAACAATATCGTAATGGCAGAAGGTAGACTATATATATGCCATTACTTCCTTTTTACACTAGTTGCCTAGTTTTTATTTATTTTTAAAAGTTACATCATGGGTCTCAAATCTAGGCTTTATTTGGTTCTGTTGTTTCTGCCTTTTCTTTTTCTTTTTTGTTTTTATGAGGATATTTTAATATTGTGTGTTGCTTTGGGGGCTTTCCAAAAAGTTGCCTACTGGTGGCAACTGCTACTCCTTGTAGCATGTTATTAAGCATAAAACTGTAAGAACTTACAAATATATATACTGTACAGAAAACGTCATGGAATTAAAGCAGAAATACAGCACAGAATTAGGTGCATGCTTTTGTGATTAGCCTTGTGTTTAAAACGTTTGCCTCTAAAGACACAGGAAAACATATCCTACTGTACAATAAAGCTGTCTTAAGGAACAATAAGCTATGACCGCCACATAAAACTGAAAGGAGAAGCATGCATGGGGCAGGTGGGGGAGGACATTCCTGGGCAAATCCTCCAAGTTCTAGTCATCTATAAAACCAGAAAAGCCACAAAGAGTTGGTACAATACACAGACTAGTGTACTCTGCAAGATGAATGCTGTAGTATAAGAAGTGCAAGCCACATTTGTGCATCTCACTGTATTTTGAATGTACCTGCAAAAACCATTCCATGTCTGTTTCCTATGGGTGACTATTTCCTAGCTTGACCATCAGCTTCACCTACTGACTTTAGAGAAGTCACTTCCACCCTAACAATCTTTAAGAACTGATCCAATATTAAATTGCTTCATAAGAAGACATAACTATTCAAGTTTTTAATCCCAGACAGTACTGAACTACAAGTTCCATTTCACAACGAAGAAAACTACCTTTGTGTGAACATAGCCCCCAAACCTTTCATCTATAACTCATTCAAATGGCTGGGAGTCATGGATTCTGGGAAGCAGGGCAGAAAGAAGAGTGCATGGCCAGAATACAACCCCTGAGCAAAAACAAAGCAGCAGCAACTTCACTTTTGGAAGTCAAGGGTGTGAGCACCAAGGAACCTAAAGATTTTGGGGTTTTTTAAAGGCTAAATAAAGTGAGAAAGAGAAGAAAACCAAAAAGGGCGTTTTTCCATGAGGAGGTTTGTACTTCTCCGCTGAGCACAAGTACTTCCTCCTGGGCACAAACACATCAGCTTTACACCTGCCCTTTGCCCCACCCTCCAAGAGATAAAGAGCAGGAACCCTGAGTGCGCACCAGGATCCCCTTCCTGGATTTGTTACCTAACAGACGAAGGTTTAATCTTCCCGCGTCGTCCTATACCTCCGTGCCGTGACATTGAAAAAATAAATAAAAATAAAGCAACACCTGTTTTGATTCACAGCCTGCCGGGCAGGCGGCAGAGGATAGGAAACGGTCTCTTCCGGGAAAGAGCGAAATGTGGGGGGACGCGCCTTTCCCTCATACGTGGCCTAGGCCCCGGCTGAAGCTCCGGGGCCGCAGCAGGAGGAGGAGGCCAAGAACACCGGCCTGGCGCCGCGGGCGAGGAGGAAGGAGCGGAGTAACGGGAGAGGCGGCGGCGGCGGAACGAGAAGGGCTTCGGTGAGGGAGACGCTGAGGGCTCCGCGTCGGTCCTGTCTGAGGGGAGGTTTTTTTTGGGGGGGGGGGACACGGCGCTCATCTCTTCGCCACCCCCCGCCCACAGCAGCCACCCACCACACCCTTCTTCTTCTTCTCCTCCTTCCTCCCTCACTTGCCTTCAAGCTCGGCTGCTTCCAGCTGCTCCCCCCGCAAAAGCCACGGAAACACGGCAGAGCAGCTTAAACGGAAAGGGCTCGCGAGGAAACGGGCGCCGGTTACTTCAGCCTCTCTCTCTCTCTCTCTCCCTCTCTCTCTCCCTCTCTCCCTACCCCCCCTCCCCGCCCTGCTTCCCTCCCTGAACGGCTGCACCAACCGGAACTGCCTGGCCGGAAGTAGAGCGCCCGCTTGCTGCTCTGTAACCTTCCGAAGGGGCCGCTCTAGGCGGCGGCAGCAGCAGCGAGGGGCCGCTTCCACGTTGCTGTCACCATGGCAACAGCATCCGGGCCTGTCGTTTTGCGGCCGGTCTCCCCCCCACTTCTCGCTTCCAGCCTGCGACAAGCGGGCCGCGGCTGCAAACCTAGTGGAAAAAAGGGAGAGCTCCTCCGGTTGTGCAGGGCAACCAGTGCGCAGAAGTAGAATAGGGTGCCGTGCCCTTTAAGGGCTCCTCCACTTCGAATTGCGGCTCGCCAGTAGGAACGGGAAGCGAAGGGCGTGCTGTGTGTGGCTTTTCCTTTCCCGCCCTCCCAGAGGACTTAAGTGCATTCAATTGCCCGCGGCAAAAACAAGGAAGAGCCTCGTTTCACCCGGGAACTTCCCTAAACAGGGTTGCCTTCAGATGTTGAGATTCCAACTAAACATCAGGAAGACCTTTCTGATGGCAAGAGCTGTTTGACAGTGGAAAAGGTTCCTTTGGAAGGTGGTGGGCCTCCCTTGGAGGTTTTTAAGCAGAGGTGGGATGGCTGTCTGTCATGGATGCTTTAGTTGAGATTCCTGCATTGCAGGGGGTTGATGACTCTCAGGTTCCCTCCCAACTCTACAGTTCTGTGATTCCTAGGAGAGGTGGGATTGTTGTAAGCGGCAAACGAAAATACAGTCATACCTCGGGTTGAAGTAGCTTTGGGATAAATATTTTCGGGTTGTGCGCTGCGGTGACCCAGAAGTAACAGAGCGTGCTACTTTCGGGTTTTGCCGCTCATGCATGCGCAGACGGTAAAAATGACATCACACGCATGCACAAAAGGGGCGAATTGCAACCCGCAGATGCACGGATGCAGGTTGCGTTCACTTCTGGATGCGAACGGGGCTCCAGAATGGATCCCGTTCGCATCCAGAGGTACAGTGGTACCTTGGTTTACAAACTTAATTTGTTGTGGAGGTCCATTCTTAACCCAAAAGCGTTCTTAACCTGAGGTGTGCTTTCGCTAATAGGGCCTCCCACTGCCGTGCGACTTCCACTCACATCCTAGAGCAAAGTTTGTTACCCGGAACACCTACTTCAAAAGTGTTCATAAGGAGGACGGAACGTAACCCGAGGTTCCACTGTACACGAGAATTCAAGTGCTGCTGCTGGGCCTCCACCGCACCTGATCACACACACACCCCACCCTTAATGTAGCTGCGTCCCCCCACCGCCACCACCATGGAATCAACAACCCAACCCACCTTCCCTGCTGGGCTGCCAGTGTGGCGTCTAACCTTCGGAAGGGCAGTAGTGCCACTTTAGAATAGGACTGACCTTGATTGCCATCTGTGGTGGCCACCATCTTTGGATCACATAGATCATTGTGTTCTGGGTAAATCAAGATGGTGGGCAGCCACCATAGACTGGACCTAACCATGGCTTCCAATAAAAAGCAGCAGTGCTACCCGCTGCTAAGACACCACCAGGGGAGGGGGGGGTAGCAGTGAGGACAGTGAGTGGTGGCATAGCTGAGTTGAGCTGCAGTGAGGTCCTTAGCTAGTGTGCCAGGGCTGCATGTAATTAACATCATGTGAAGAAAAAGTAAGGCTGCATACACTAGTTCTATTCAGTGATCTCTGCTTAGGAGATATGCACCTAATTTGTAGATAGTGTGGGGGCAAGCCTGGCACACATGCTGCCATGACAGGGCTAGCACACATGGCTCTGCTCTTTCTTCATGTGCTGTTGATTGCATGGAGAATATCATGGCTAAATAGAGTTCAGTGAAGAATGTGAGTTGGAACCAAAGTCTATATTGTGGCTGGAATAGGTTGGGAGGGGCAGTCACCTGGGCTCTCTATTAATGTGAGAGGAAGTAGAATAATGTGCTGTACTCCTTTTTTCGGGAGTAAAGTTACATTGGTGGAAACAATGGCTGAGTGAGTGTAGGATTTGGACTAAGCCACCTGCCAAGCCTCCGCACTTCACCCATTACAGGCTCTTTCCCTGTGATCACTCCTGACTTTTCTGCATTCAGCATAAAGGCCTGAATAAAATTTCAAAGCATGTTCAGCTGAGTGCATTCTCCCATCAGATCTTCACATGGAATGCTAGATAGGATATGAGTCTACTTTTAGAGCACAAGTGGCGAACCTCATGCCAAATTTGGCCCTACAGGGTTCTCTGTTTGGCCCCCAGGACTCTCCACAGGCCACACCCCTCACCAGGCCTGCTCAACACCCTCCTTGAGTGTTTTGCCCTGCTAGAATGTGCCCTTGAACTCTGACATTGCAAGATAGAGAGGAAAGCATGAGTATAGGGAGAAAGTAGCCTTCTAGTTAGTTGCTCTGCTCACTTTGGCCTCAGGCTTCACCCCCCCCCCACTGGCCTGTGGCCCCAGAAGACTGCTCAGAATAGACAGCAGCCCTTGAGCTGAAATAAGGTTCCCTAAACCTGTGCCAGGCATAGAGTAGGGCGCCAAAGATCCATGTTAAAACAGCTACTGCAACAAATAGACACATCTGTCAGCAGATCTCTCAAATTAAAGCAGCAGTACTGACATGTTTTACATATAGTACAGCTGAAGTTACGTTTCACACTTTATTTTGATGTGAGATAAGAAGATTCCTAGTTGAAAAGTACTCAACTCTTTAGTCCACATGTTTGAAACTCAGTCTAGAGAAGTTATGGAAAATATTCTTATTGGGCAAAGATACCAGAAGGGCTTGTTTGTGCTCATTCCTTAACTGTGTGCTTGTGATATACAAGAATATACCCATGGCATTGCTACTCTAACTCTGTGACGTTTATTTATTAACACAGTGACGTTTATACCATGAGATCAGGGTACTCATTTGAAAGCCAATCTAATTAAAGCACTTGAGGATAGCGAGGTGACAGAACAAATGTCTCTAGATGCATTTGAGCCTCTGAGGGAGTTTGGGGGTTGTACCATGGCGGAGTCTTCAGATGCTCCCTCACTTCTGCCTGCAGTAAGGAAGAAGAAAAGCTTATCAATCAAGGACAAAATTAGTATAATAGCTGCAATAGAAAGTGGCAAGAAGAAGGCAGACATTGCGGAAAGATACGGTATAAAGAAAAACTCCTTGTCCTCCATCATGAAGAACAAAGAGAAAGTTTTAGAAGCCTTTGAATCATGGCAATTTGACCCTAAAAGAAAAAGGTTAAGGACTGCATTTCATACAGATCTGGAAGAGGCACTGGTGAAGTGGTACAGAATGGCTCAGTGTTCAAATATACCAGTGAATGGGCCAATGCTCCGCTTCCAAGCTAATGATTTTGCACAGAAACTTGGACATAACGATTTTAAATGCAGCAATGGCTGGCTAGATCGTTTTAAAGCAAGGTATGGACTGGCATTCAGATCTCAGCCAGTTGTAGCTACTGCTTGTACTACTCGTACCACTACTGCTACCACTACAGAGGATACAGCAACTGCTTGGCATCAAAATATTCTGTCTTACTATTTAAAGGTTTATCAGCCAAATGATATATTTAACATGAAGGAGACAGGATTGTTTTATCAGATGTTACCTAGTCCTACTTTTACATTTAAAGGAGAAACATTCTCCCTGGGAAAATTAGGCAAAGAAAAAATAACTGTAGTGGTTGGCGTAAATATGGATGCTTCAGAAAAACTTCCGTTGCTTGTTATAGGAAAGAACAAAACTCCCTGCTGCTTTCAGGGTGTCACATCACTGCCTGTGGAATATCAGTCAACTACTATGGCACAGATGACTTCAGAGCTGTTTGATCAGTGGGTGAGCAAACTTGACAAGAGATTTCAAATGCAGAAGCGTCACATCATTATTTTTGTGGACTCTTTCCCTTTTCACCCAGAGGTAAGGAATTTGAAGTCTATCAGACTTGTATCATTCCCTGCTTGCTCACCCTCCAGGTTTACAGCTGTGAAACAAAATATCACCAAGAGTCTGAAAGTAAAATACCGGTGCCTTCTTCTCAAGAGATTTGTAGACTGTGTTGAAAGTGGTAAGGAATTCACGCTGACTTTGCTTGATGCCGTTGACATGTTATACCTGTGTTGGAGGGCTGTATCTCAAGGGACAGTCGTTAAAAGCCATAGCAAAGAAGGGTTTAGATCACAAACTGGGGAAAACATTGATGAGGACGCAGAAACAGAAATTAATTTTGATTTGGCTGCATATGCATTGGCAGCAGGAGTTGAGTTTCCAAAAGGCTTGTCTTTGGAGGAATATGTAGCTTTCAATGATGACTTGATAAATTGTGAAATGCCTCCTAACACTGAAATATCACAGGCTAAAAAAGGTACTTCAAGTGGAACTTATGAGAAAGATGAAGGTGATGACTTTCCAGGATGTAAACACCCTTCGCCATCAAAGAAGGAGGCCCTTACTGCTTTAGATACTCTTCGAAGATTTCTTAGACATCAAGATTTGAAGGAATCTCTTCATACTTCCTTCACGATTCTGGAGGACTTTATTCATCTTGCAGCATCTAAATAAGTACTTTAATGAAAACTACTAATTGCTTAGTTCGTTTTAAAAACAACTCTATCATATAGTACAGGCCTATAAAATTTGAGGCCTATTATGCTAAACCCAGCCTATGAGCCATGTATGATGGATTTTGCTGCCTGCATGGGACTGCAAAAACCCAGAGAGCTGTCAAATGCCCACCACATGGCTGGTGGATTGTGTCTGCCTTGGCAGGTCACAAACTGGACAGGCCCAATGAACAATGCAAGATTTTGTGAATTGTGTTGCAATGGTGCTACCCCGATCCATAATTCTGTCTACGCTCTCAGGTTACAATTGTATTCTTCTCACCCCAGAAGAATTCAGAGTAGCATTTGTTGCTCACAACAACCCTGTAAGGTAGATTATGGCAAGAGATCAAGATGTATCTTTGTAAGCACTGCTGTATAACAACTAGTTTACGTTAATGCAAGTTATCCTAAAATAGTAGTTTTTCTTTCTGCATTTATGATTATGATTAGATATTTATTTATACCCCGTCTTTCCCCTTGATGGGACTCAAAGCAACTTACAGATGCAGTGGTACCTCGGTTTACGAACAGCCCTGTTTATGAACTATTCAGTTTCTGAACTCCGCAAAACCAGAAGTAGGGTCCCAGTTTGCGAACTTTACCTCAGTCTAAGAACAGAATCCGAATGGTGGAAGGGCACCAGTGCAGGAGGCCTCATTAGGGAAAGTGCGCCTTGGTTTAAGAATGGTTTCGGTTTAAGAACGGACTTCTGGAATGGATTAAGTTCATAAACTGAGGTACCAGTGTATAATGTTTTGTTACTGCTTGCTGTTTCTTTAGCTGAAGATGCTTCCCCAGCTCTTCCAGTCAGTAGCCCTTGAGTCGAAACTTGGCATATTGCTTTAACAAGCGACTCCCCACCATCTAACACATCTAATATTATACCCCTAAAGAGATCACATTGCAAAACTAACTGTGAGATGCATAGCAGCAAAGTGGGTCAGGTTTGACATGGATGTAAAATGTGACTTGAGCTGCCAGCATGAAGCACTTTACACAAAGTGTGTGAAGAAAACACTAAAATAAATGAAATATTTAAGACTAGAATGTACTTACAACATTTCACTGGCTCTGTTTCACATGATGCAGACTAAATAAGCTATTTTGTTATGAATTAAATCAAGTAATATTAACAGATAACAATATATACCCACATGCTCAATATATTAGGAAGATGTTAAGACCCAGAGGATTCAGATTGGGACCAGACAGACAGCCTTGACACACCTGAATAACCTGTTTAGCAGTCCAACTCACCTTGTCATTCAGACACCTCACTCGGGGCAGGGGGGCTTTGATCAGTTTCTGCACCCCTTTACAGATCCAGCTTTCCACCACTTCCTATCCTAACCTCCTATCTCCCTAAAGCTGAGGAAGAAACAGAACTGGCGAAGAACCAGAGGTCTGCTTAGAAAATGTATACTTAAGTGGGCAACTGGTGCATCTTGGCACCCAGTTGGTGATCTGAAAAAGAATGGCCTGGCTTTCCTAGCATAAAACAGCTCAGTGTGTGCCTGATCTTTGCCCTGCTTTTTTGTTCATTCTGGCACTGGCTCCTGACTGGGTCTCCCTTTGCTTTGTCCCAGAATTCTACCTGCACTTTGGTCTCTGTGCCTGGTTGGACTCCCGTAAGATGAGCTGATCTTGGACAGAAGCAAAAAACGATCCAAATAACTGGTGGTATTCAACTAAGTTTTATTAAAAGCAGACCCACTGAAATTAATAAACGCAACCAGGTTAGATCTGGGAATTTTAGTGCGTCTACTCCGAGCAGCATACCACCCAAAATATCAGCTAAATATTTTCTGAGGTGTTCTGGATACATACAAAAAACCCTTCCTACACAGCCTGAAATTTCCAGATTCTTCAGACTATAACTCCCATGACCTCCAGCCATCCTGGGTAACAGATGGGAATAATGGGAGTTGCAATCTGACTGCCTTAAGGAAACCCATTTGGCGCGCTCTGACTTTAAAACTCTACTTCTTTGCTCCTGCTGGTAAATTACAGTGCCTTACATAAAAGTGTGTGTGTGTGCACGCACACACACACACACACACACACACACACACACACACAAGATTCTGACTACTATTCTTACCACTACAGCACATGATGGTGATCTCATGATATAATTTCAGCAGTACTATTTATGGCAGTATTCCAAAACGTGTATCCCAGTACTACAGAACGTACTAAATATATATATATATATATATTTCAATAAATAAATAAATATGTTACTCTGCCCATCTGGTTGATGGTTTTCTTTTCTTTACGTTGCTTAATTCATCTTTATAGGGGGCAGGATCAAAGGCACTTTGCAAAAAATACACAAATTATGTAATCTGTGGAAAGTGATCCTGAGTATGTACTTTGGCTTAAGGATGTAAGAGTGCCAGAGAGCAACTTGGAGGTTTACTGGCAGGGCAACAACTAAGGCTATGCACACATTGAATTTATTCTGGCTCCAGAGTGCTCCCACTGCTGGTTTTCGAAACCGTGTACACGTGACATTAGTCGCAATCCACATCTATGATGCAGTTTCTCAAATAACAGAGGACAAGTCTGCTCTCTCTTCTCCATGACAGCCACCCAGATATTTGAAGACTGGTATTATACCTACCCACTGCCTTAATCTGTACAAGGTAAATTTATGGTGGTATGGTTTAACACAGATTTCACTTGTAAAAGAGAGCATTGCTGTTCCCTCATCCCTGCCTTTGTATGTCTTGGGATGTGGTAATGTTGTTTCCTGAGTAAACAGTCGTTGAATGACGCTCTTTCACACCTGGAAGAAGAAGAAAAGAGAATTACGTTATTACTATTTGAGTTAGGGATAAGGTAAATACATTACCATAACACTGCTCACGAAATGCATCGCACAAAGTTTCCGTTGTGTTACTTGGTCTGTAATTTTATTTTATTTTTGGGTTGTGTTGGTCCTTCCCTAGCAATGTCCCTGCTCTTCCCCTCTGTTATAAAGCTCTTGCTTCCTGTAGTTTTGAGGGTGGGCCCTTCAGATTTGGTTGTGGTCCAACAACCTTTGGCTATGCTAGCAGGGGCTGATGGGAATTGGAGTCTGACCACTTTTGGAGGGCCACAGGTTACCCACAGGTTGCCCCTAGGTCTTGATCCAGTGTGACATCACTTTCCCCTCCCTGCAAAATGTAGTTATGCTCATAAATCCTACCTGGGTGACTTTAAAAGGTGAACTTAGTGGACCATGAAGCCCCTTAAGAAAAATAAACTTATATTTGGCAAGTTCAGATATGCAAACAGTGGAAGCAGAAGTAAAAGAATTTAGAGAAACTGTTGAGCATCAACATTACAAAAGAAAATCATTTAAAGATTTAGTGCTTCTTAATGAAATTTGGTGCTCTTTGGAGATGCATATTCTGGGATTCATGACCCCTAGAAGCTAAATATAGTTAGTCTTTTGAAAACTCTACTTTCAAAACTCTACTTTCGTAAAAACCCTGCCTGGTCAGTAGAGTGCACACACAGTTATAGCCAAAAGCAGGGGAGGCTTGAGGGATTCATGTTTTTATACAGTACTAGAACTCCCAGGATCCTCCAACTGGAGCTAACTGCAAAAGAGATAGATCTAAAATTAAAGAATTCTGAGTGCTAGAACTAAATGCAATTCACAGTCCTTCCATACAGTGTCTTTATTGCAGCAATATATTCTTATGAATTTAAACCTAGCAAGATATTTAAGCCAGGCAAGCTTCCTGATGTTACTGCCTGCGTGATGGGTCATTAAGAGAACAAAAGGAAGGGGGCTCTGTGTCAGATGCCAAAGGGGTGGTGCCCCTCCTCCAGATATTAGATAGGTAGAAGGACAAAGCCTGAGTTGGAGAGCAGAGTTTGCTGTGATGTGACCTAGAGG
This sequence comes from Podarcis erhardii, assembly GCF_964252035.2. NCBI lineage: Eukaryota > Metazoa > Chordata > Lepidosauria > Squamata > Lacertidae > Podarcis > Podarcis erhardii. The sequence goes on from NC_138512.1 coordinate 40,581,302, forward strand.
AAAAAGCTGCAGGCTGTAAAGGCAAAGAGAGAGTCAGAACTGATTTCTGCTTGAATCCAAGGCTCTGGCTACGAGAGAAACAAAACCCCCTTGGGGTGTTAATTAATGCTGTGAGCCCCTCCATCTCAGGCTCAGGTCGTATATATATATGTAAATAAACCATATATCATAAAGACACCACAGTCTCTGCTGTGCCTCATTTCCAAAAGGAAACATAAATCCTGGGAAAGTGCCTGGAACCCCTGGAATCTCTCACTGCTCAGAGAATGGGCTGGAGTGCAACACTATTTTATTTGGGCAGGGTGTATGGAATTGTATTTGTTGCCATTGTTAAGTGGTTGGGAATCAGAAATCCTTGCCAGTCTACTTCAGATTACGTAGTGACCTATCAATAGATTCCATTACAGTGGTACCTCGGGTTACATACGCTTCAGGTTACATACGCTTCAGGTTACAGACTCTGCTAATCCAGAAATAGTGCTTCGGGTTAAGACCTTTGCTTCAGGATGAGAACAGAAATCATGCTCTGGTGGCACGGCAGCAGCAGGAGGCCCCATTAGCTAAAGTGGTGCTTCAGGTTAAGAACAGTTTCAGGAACGAATTAAGTACTTAACCCGAGGTACCACTGTACTCCCATATCGGATGTGATCCTATGCACACTGACTGGAAATAATCTCCATTGAACATTGGACATTGCTTCCAAGTAAACCTGCCAAGCACTGAGCTGGGAAGTCTGATCTAAATTACAACAATGTTAGCAATCTTTAGAATTAAGAAACAAACAAACAAAACTGGTTAGTTTTATTTAAAAGAATTAAAAGTTTTAACATTAAAATTTAAAAAGAACCAGCCTCAGCTTTGTTCTAGCAGTTGCAAAGATTGAGTCTATATATTCCTCACCCCCCAGGCCAATTTAGGTTCAGCTTTCAAAACCACCTTAATAATGAAACGCTCCAAGCCCTTAAGGTGCACACCTGTTGCTGTTAACATTAAAACCCTTCTGTAAACTGTAGCAGGTCATAGCAGGGCACTAGAGGGCGCTGCTAAAGCAGTAATCAGAGTATACGTGTGGTTTGGTGTGGGGTGGGAACTAAACCTCAAAAATATCCAGCCAAAGGTTTAAAATGATATTGGTGGTTTCGTATTCTTCATATTGCTATTTGTTCAATTTTGAATGGACCTAGACATATTTGATCTCTTTACCTTGTGTCCTTCTTAAATATTATGGTTGCAGGATCTTCAGTGAAGTTCTATTTTTAAGTTTTCATTTATATCAGTTCTAAGGCAATGCGGTACCTCACATATGAGGAAAAACCCACACTTTGGACACATAACCAGGGCAGGGAGCAAACCTGAACAAGCATATATATATATATATATATATATATATATATCACACACCTGAGATACTGGGTGATATTTAAGGGTCACTACTATCTTTCAGCCTACTGTACCTCACGGGATAAAGGGGAAAGCTATTTATGCCACAGGAAGCACCTTACAGGAAGCGTGGGGTTTAGAGAGATGAATAAATAAAGCAAGACGATTGCTTTAAAAAATTGAAAGTTGAACTCCGTGCCCCACTACCACATCTGGCAGAAAGACCTGGTGTAGTCAAGAGATGAGGAAGGTAATGTATTTCTGGTCAGGGCCGACATGACCGTTGGGCAGAGGGAGGCAGCTGCCTCAGGCTTCACTTGCTGAGGGGTGGCAGCAGCAGCAGCAGCAGCACCTCCTTGACTGTTCCTCTCTGCTGGAGGGCAGAATTGGGTGTGCCAGGTAGACTGCCCTGTACCCCCTAAACTACCCAGTATCCCTCAGGTGTGCTGGGGAATTCTGCTATCCTGTTGCCAGCCTTGAAGTTTGAGTCAGCTCTCGGTCCCTTCACCTTCTGAACATGAAGGCTGACACCATCTTGCCCTTTGCCTCAGGCAGCAAAATGTCTTGGGCCGGCTTCTTCTGTGGTCAAGGAGCATGCTGAGGAGTAAAGCAGAAGCAAGCCTCCGTTTCATACCAACCACATCAGACTTGCCTTCCCTTATACAAGTGAAAAGCACTGAACAAAGTGAGGCTTAATGCTTAGAGGCCATGGTTCTGCGTACCACAGCTTTCCCCTGTGCTTTAAATGAGCCAAAAAACACCTTTATTGTCTTAATCCCCCCCGTCCACGTTTTGCTGTTGTCTGGTAGTCCTAGCAATGAGTCGAAAACCAAATGAACTGAAACTCTACCAGCTATTAAGGTAGAACGAAGGGCTTTAAAAACGGCACGATCTTGTCCCCAGCAGCTGATGGCCTGCAACGGAACAGAACACAAGGTTTTACTTCAACCCAAACCATATGCTTTGACTCTGAGCCAGGCTGGTAGCTGCTGCCACAAAAGCACCAGGCAATATGTTTTATAGGCATATTGTTGCTGGGTGTCGACATCTACATGCCAATGCTCTGCGTGCTTTCCCAGCTTGCTTTCTGTTTTGTGTACTTAGCGAGGTGTCCAGGATAACAAGCCAAAAGATGGAGGGAGATACCTTGTTGCTTGGCACCGAGCCTTTTAAGATCAGGTGAGAGTTATGTATATGAGTATGTTGGAAGTCTGCAAAGGAGGAGTAACTGCGGGTGCATTTGCACATTCATTTTATGAACCAAAGTCTGTAGGGTGCTTTTGGTGTGTCTGGAGCTGTGCACCATATCTTTAAGAGCACGTGCAAAGGGATCAAATGTAACTATTTTGGTAACACACTCTGAATGCCAGACCCAATCTCCATCCATGTATCTGTCACATTTATTTCCAACCCATTCTCTAAGGAGTTCAGGGTGGGGGAATTGGGATTATCCCATTTTATGGTGTTGGCAAATACTGCAAGGTTGCTTTAGGTCACTTCCAGAGACAACCTGCTCAATGAGCATTCATCCTGCTTTGTTTGAGGGGAGGCCAAGTGACATTGCATCAAAGCAAGTGTTTTTTCCACACTTCTGGTGCATATCGCCATCACTTTCCTTATCAGATTTATTATGCAAGACCTCCTAAGCCATTATCATCATGACACCCAAATCTGCCCATTTGTTGTTGTTGTTGTTTAGTCGTTTAGTCGTGTCCGACTCTTCGTGACCCCATGGACCAGAGCACGCCAGGCACTCCTGTCTTCCACTGTCTCCCACAGTTTGGTCAAACTCATGCTGGTAGCTTCGAGAACACTGTCCAACCATCTCGTCCTCTGTCGGCCCCTTCTCCTTGTGCCTTCAATCTTTCCCAACATCAGGGTCTTCTCCAGGGAGTCTTCTCTTCTCATGAGGTGGCCAAAGTATTGGAGCCTCAGCTTCAGGATCTGTCCTTCCAGTGAGTACTCAGGGCTGATTTCCTTCAGAATAGATAGGTTTGATCTTCTTGCAGTCCATGGGACTCTCAAGAGTCTCCTCCGGGACCATAATTCAAAAGCATCAATTCTTCGGCGATCAGCCTTCTTTATGGTCCAGCTCTCTACTGGGAAAACCATAGCTTTAACTATACGGACCTTTGTTGGCAAGGCAATGTCTCTGCTTTTTAGGATGCTGTCTGGAGCTGTGCACCATATCTTTAAGATATGTCCATATGTGACTGAATCCCACCAGAAAATAGTGGCAGTCTGGAAACACCCTAAGCAGAGAGATTAAGGTTTGCCCAAGTCCACCCAGTGAACCTTATGGTTGAATGGAGATGAAGACTGGAAGTCAGATATCCCTGATCAGCTTTACCTACCCAATTGTTTCTGACTGTTTCAAACTGGGCATGGTTCCTTTTGGTTTCTGCTCTGCAGGTAGGGGAAAGATACCTTTCGCAATTGGCTTTGACTTACACAGGATCATAGAAAATGGCCTTCTACAAAGTCAGATCACTGATCCATCTAACTTCTTGACACTGATCAGCCATGGATCTGCAGCGCGAAAGGTTTGTGTATATGTCTATTCTAAACAGTTGTGAAGAAACTGAGATTTTTGGGAATTCAGAGAATTTCGTTTCAAAAATATCAATGAATGGTTTGGTATCTTCTTTAGTTTCATTCTCTGTGTTGCTCACCTGTTTTGGTGTGTGTCCCTTTCCCCACTAGGTTTCAGTCTCCAGCAAAATAGAATATAGATAGATGATAGATAGATAGATAGATAGATAGATAGATAGATAGATAGATAGATATAGATATACATAGATATACATAGATAGATAGGCATAGCATAAGTAAGTTTTCAAAAATTCATCTATATTATAGATGAATTTATAATTATATAAAGGGCATTCTCTGCCTTAAGTCTCCCTAAGTTGTGGAATTCCCTCCCTGCAGAGCTGCATCTGAATCAAGTATACAGAATCACAAAATTGTGGAGTTGGAAGGAACCCTGGTCCAACCCCCTGCAATGCAGGAATCTCAACTAAAGCATTATTAAGAGCTCCAATTCATCTTGCTTGTTTCCTCATACTCTATGCATTAGTATAGAGACAATTGAAATCACAAGTCATTTCCTCCAGCTGCTTCATTCTTGTAGTTTCCTACCCTTTAGCAGGTTTCTGGAGCATCACTTTAGTTTCCTGTGCATCAATGAAGCTATTATCTCCAGTACTAGGTGTTCTTCTGCTGTTTGTAATATTGCCTCCCTCCCTGCCACCTTTGCTATATAGCTTTCATCAAATGCTGGAAATGCACCTCTTTACCTTGACCTTATCATTTCAGATGTGCATTTTCAGAACCCTTTCTTTATTATGAATGTAATATGCTTTATCTGCTTACAGTGGTACCTCAGGTTAAGAACTTAATTCGTTCCAGAGGTCCGTTCTTAACCTGAAACTGTTCTTAACCTGAAGCATCACTTTAGCTAATGGGGCCTCCCACTGCTGCCATGCCGCTGGAGCACGATTTCTCTTCTGATCCTGAGTCAAAGTTCTTAACCGGAGGTACTATTTCTGGGTTAGCGGAGTCTGTAACCTGAAGCGTATGTAACCTGAAGCGTCTGTAACCCGAGGTACCACTGTATTCTGAATTTTAAATTGTTGTAACCCACTCTTGGACCTGATGGTGAAGGGCAGGCAACAAAATCAGTAGTATTAGAAGTAAATAATAGTGATCAAGAAGTATTTTTTATTGTATTCAGTTATTACTAATACAATACATATTCAAAAGTTGTTATTATTAGCCTGCATTCTCAGAAAATATGGATATTACCTGATATGATTGAATTTTACTCATTTGCACATTATAAGGTCTTAGACTCAGCTATGGTGCTGCAAAGAAAACGTTTTAAATGTGTTGTAAAGTGGCACTAGATAGCAACAGTGAGCTATGCCAAATTCAATGTATTTTTCAAAACTTCTTTTAAAAAAGCATTTCATAGTGTTTTTAATATGTGTGTAGATTCCACCCTTGTTGCCCTGATGCTTTTTGGTGAGCAGCACCATCTGAATGTTAGGAAGGTTTATCTTGCAGGCTGAGAAGCAGGGTAGGGCGGTTGCAAAGGTAACTGGCTTCTCTTTTGAAGTCGTGCTGTGAATCATGCTGTTTGGTAAGGCAAAGAGGCTCTCTCCCTAGGTGTGGTACAGCCTGGGGGACAACGATTACGCTGATGTGCAGTTGCTTACCTTTTCCAAGCACTTGGGCATGTGGGTTACATTTAACTGCCAGGGTGGAGCCTCAAACCAGATTTGCCTGGCAGAGTGTCTGTGGCAGGATCACCAGCAGTTAGTCTGGATTCGAAGTCTGTGATCCTTGCGGTGAGCTACTTGGAGGCTGCAGAGTGGAAGAAGAAAGGGGAACTATTGTGCTGCTGGGTCCCAGTTCCTCAACCCCCCCTCTGACACTTCACATATGAAGAGAGAGAGATCATAATCCTGTGCATGAGTGGGTGGTGCTAAGGTCAGAGTCAGGAAACCTAGCAGCAAGTAGAAAGCAGGAACTAAAATATATCTGCAAACAGATGGCTTCAGATGGCAAAAGCAGTGAAGCAAGCGACACACTGAATGGCAAGTCAACTTTGTATAATGTACACATCTATGAACATTGATGCCATTTAGACTATTTTGCAGCAAGGCACCACGATATTAACTAGGCTAGTGAGTCCATAGTAGCAGGAAAAAATATTATTACAGAGTATTTGGGGCATGTGAAGACTGCTTTGCCTATCACATGGAGAAACTGCAGTCTCCCATTGTGACAAAATCAGCAATTGCCTTTAAAGGAATACATTTTATGCCAGATTCTTTGCTTGCCTCAGTGAGATCTTTGAGCTTGAGAATTATAGCTAACTGTAATGTAAAGGGGATAGGAGGGGACTTACCAACAACTTTGGTAGGCAGTTTCTTTGGGATGTTTCCTCTGTGTTTCAGTTTTAGGTGTCACAGGCATGCATATTTGTGCATCAGTTTGCAAATTTATCTTTAAAAAGGACTGCAGAAAAACTCATATGCATTTGTGCATTGTTTTCAGAAATATATGCTTTTTTGTGTGCACACGAATTCCCTTAATATACTGTAAGCATTTTTGCAAGCCATTTCCACTATTATAGTTTTGTACATGGTGTTCACTAAAGCAGGCATTTGTTGTGCAGGCTTTGGGGTTGGAGAACTGCGTCACAAAAGTTGGAGTGGTGCAAAATTCAAAGGGTAGCTGTGTTTTGGTTTGCTTATTGGTTTGGAAGTTGGGTATTTGGTAACGTGAACCTTGTGAATTTATCTACCATTGCTATCAGAGGTTGGGCTTTTGCCCAGTAAGGACTATGTAAAGCAAAGTTTTGCAAACTGATTCTAGACAACTGAATGGTATTGCATTTCCATGGCATTTAACTTGTCTATCCCGAGCTCACCTCATTATACAGGCTTTTGGCTTCCAGTCTACCAGTTTTTCCTATCTGTAGGAACATATTGTTATGGGTTTTTGGGGGGTGTCAGTCTGGAAGATACCTGTGGGTTCCTTCCAAACCTGTGATCCTATGTATGTAAGGTTAGAATTTATGAGAGGAAACCAACCAACCCAGTTCTGTTGTTAAGGGAATGGCCAATAAAGTTCTGGCATTTATTGTACATGTCATAAGAGGCTGACATAGCAACAAATGGGCAAACCTTTTCCCACCTCACCTGCTGGATGCCATATCATCATCCTAGGATGGGGAACAAAAAAAGGCCAGAGGAGGTTCTGTGTGTGTGAATTTGGCAGATGCTGGAAGCTGGAGACACAGAGAAAGGTGGACTGAAGAGCTGTGACTTGGGGCTGACTAGGAGAAGCCAAATCAGGAAGCAAGATCTGCTGGAGTGTTAGTGCTGTGAGCCCCTCCACCCTATGCTCAGGCTGTATATTTGTGTAAATAAAAGCATAAATCCGAAAGATGCCACAGTCTCCATTGACCTTCATTTCCAAGGAAACCAAACCCTTGGTCAGTTCTGGAATCACTGGAGTCTCTTATTGCTTGAAGATCGGGGTGCATGCAACAACAACAACAATTTATTATTTATACCCCGCCCATCTGGCTGGGTCCCCCCAGCCACTCAGGACGGCTTCCAACAAAACAATAATGATGCTGCCTTCTACGGAGTCAGATCATTGGTCCATCTATTGTATTATCTACTACACTGACAGGCAGTGACCCAGCTCTATCTAGAGATGCCAGAGACTGAACCTGGAACTGAGCTCTAGCTCTTCCTCATCCTTGTGACTGCCTGCCGGCCTGCCCTTGCTTTTGCTGGCCGACCTTCCTATGAATCCTCATTCCAGACCCTTTCAGCTCAGCCTCTCCTAGTCAGCAAATGACTCTGGAGTGAACCTCCAATTAATCTGCTTCAGTGCTCCACCCTGACTCTGGTCCCAGTCTTGCTAGAACTTGTACCTTCAGCCGTCTGCGTGCTCAGCAGCATATGTCATAGGCTGAAAGATTGTGATTAGGTCTCCCCAGACTGCATCTAGCCACAAAACCACACTGGCTCTCTTCTATGATCAGGATTTCTACCACATTCTTCTACTGATTGCATTCTGAGCAGTTCTCAGCACAGATTAAGAATAGTACAGTGGTACCTTGGGTTACAGACGCTTCAGGTTACAGACTCTGCTAACCCAGAAATAGTACCTCAGGTTAAGAACTTTGCTTCAGGATGAGAACAGAAATCGTGCTCTGGCGGCGCGGTGGCAGCGGGAGGCCCCATTAGCTAAAATGGTGTCTCAGGTTAAGAACAGTTTCAGGTTAAGAATGAACCTCCAGAGCAAATTAAGCTCTTAACCCGAGGTACCACTGTAATAATAAAACATTAGGTTTAATTTCCCCAGGATTCTGGACAACTCCAGCCTCAAAACCCAGAAACCCAGCTCTATTACCATATAAGAAAAATGGAAGAATGGCATCATACTGTATTTCACTGGGCCACAGATAGGTGGCACTGTAAACTGCAGCAAGATGAGAGGTGGTAGATGGGCAGCCTAGGCAAGCCATAGGAAGGCAGACAGAATAGGCTGCAGCAGCAGCCTTGCTATGAAAGCTTCTTCACCTGCCAACCCTGGGGCCTCTGTTCCTGGGATATAGAACCCCAGGCTGCTGCCAGCCCTGCTACTGGACACCTCCTCCCCAGTGAGCTTTGGGAGCTGCTGTTTCTGCCCCCGCTGCCAGTTAGAAGCGTGGAAATGTGGCCAAAAGCAGTGGCCACCCAGCCTCATAATCCATTGCTGCCATCACTGAGTAGAATCAAGAGTTAGATGAAGTGCCTGTGGCAGAGGAAGATCACAATGCTGGCTGGCTGCTGCCTCTGGCCTCCTACCTGACATCAGAGGTGGAAAGTCCTTTGTGAGCCTCCCACACTTCTCCGCCTCCAACGTCAGATGTGCAAAGGAGAAGCGCTTCGGGAGATTGCAAAGCCCTTTCTTGCATTTTCGCCACCCCCTTCAACCTCTGATGTTGCAGGTTGAAAGTGGGAGTGTGGGGAATGAAGGCTGTTGCTGCTGCCACCGCTGGCACTGCAGGAAGCGAGAAATGCTGCAGGAAAAATGCAGGCTTCTCTCCAGCTTCTCACGGTGGGTGCCAGGGAACCCCGCAATGGATTTTGACAGGTGGGCGGGACAACCCACCCACCAACCATGCGGTGGGATAACAATGTCATGTGAGTGGCAGGTGCATTGCCCCACCCACCTGGCAAAGCTGGCTAATGCGGTAAGAACTAAATGCAGTAAGAACTAAAGTTCCCCTGCTAAGGGGTTGGTGGGCAAAAGGGGGAGTTGATGAGTAATGTACGGTAGCCGTAGAAAACCCCCTAGTAATTGGTATGTGGGTGTCGCTTTGACAAAGTTTTTGTGATCTGCCCTGGGATCTATACTGGATGGAGGGCAGTTTAGAAACCAGAGAAATAAATAATCAAACAAATAAATATTATTAATATAGTATTTATTTACATTCATTATAAATACTATGTAGTTTTTGTCCTTTATTGAAGGCTCTTTATCCTGAACTTTGATACCTGTCAATACATATATGGATATATATTTAGGTCCCACCCTATTCCTTTGACTATACTTTGCTTCAACTGATTTTATATCATATTTTTAAATGGTTGTGGCCCACCCTAGGACCTCATGGTGAAGGGTAGGTAAGAAATCTAATCATAATCATAATATATTCCAGAGTTGATCCCCATAACAAGTGCTGGAAAGCAGATCTGGTGAAGCCAGGCTGAGGTTAACCGCCGGCCAAATTCCTACTTTCTTTGTTATTCGTATCCTGGAGAAAGTGTGAGGTTATCGGCTTAAACTGGCTACGGTCTGGGAAGATTGGTTTGTTAGGTGACTTTGGCAGCAAACCTTGATCCCTTCTTTAGTACTTTGAGTTCCGCCTCCTACATTTCCATCCAGCTTGGCTCCTTGTTTTTGTGTTTTGATAACTGTTAAGTAGAGCACTCCAAAACACACAGCCACTAATAAACAAACCAACAACTGGCTCCATCGCTAGCCAGCAGATTAATACTAGCATTGTAAACCCATTAACAAGCTGGCCAGTAAATGAATCATTGACCTATTTCTCAGAGATAATAGCTGAGAAACTGTAACTGATGACCTATAAAAGCAGCCATGTTTTTAAGAAAGATTAATTGCTGCAGCAGGCTGAGCCAAGACATATTAGCCACCTCCTGGGCTCCTACCAATCACAGAACAAGGCTCCCCAGAATGCACGTACTTGCTCACCCTTTGTCAGCCAGAAAATTCTGATTCAGACCGAGGGTGTGTCTGATGTGTACACTGTGCATTTGTGCTTCATGCTCTGATAACCGAGGATCTGTCTGGCAGTGTTGGAGGGCAAAACGACATAAACAGCTCTTGAGATTAGTTTTCATGTGTGACTGTGAGTGTAAATGTATTGTATGAATGGCTCCTAACATTACTTGCTTCCTTGTAACTGTGAACTGGATAAATAAATTCTACATAGCAGCCGTGATTTCACAGTGAGAAGTTAGGGTGTATTTTCTTTTTCAATAATAATAATACTGCAGCACCACAAACTCACACAATGCAACATTGTAGTAGGACTAAGGAGGCCTGGGTTCAAATCTCTATTTGGCCATGAAGCTCAGCATTGGCTCTGTATCAGCCATTCAGTCTTATCTATTTTACAGAGCTGCTGTGAGAATAACAGGGTGGAAGGGAGAGAACCATGCAGGCCGCTTTGAGTCATTGGAGGAAAGATGGATTGTAAGCGAATGAAGGAACGAAGACTATAGCCAGTGTGGTGTAGTGGTTAAGAGCGGTGGACTCGTAATCTGGTGAACCGGGTTCGATTCCCCGCTCCTCCACATGCAGCTGCTGGGTGACCTTGGGCCAGTCACACTTCTCTGAAGTCTCTTAGCCTCACTCACCTCACAGAGTGTTTGTTGTGGGGGAGGAAGGGAAATGAGATTGTTAGCTACTTTGAGACTCCTTAGGGTAGTGATAAAGTGTAATATCAAATCCAAACTCTTCTATAATCTGTAATCTCACTTTTGAATGTGTGTGTGCACCAGTGTGTGTGTGTGTGAATCCAAATTTCTCAACTCCATTCTCCCCCAATATGCACAAGCAAAACATCCAGGGTGGAAAAAAACTGTTAATTATTTACAACCTGAAAAATGCTTTAAAAAATGGCTGTGTGAATTGGTTTGGGGCCGGTAGGGGAGGGAACTAGCATCCAGTAGTGTGGGTTACCATCTAAAATACTCCAAACACTGATAAATAGGATGAGCATTTTTTTTTTAATTTCATCCTGCTCTTTTCTGTGGGTATGAATTGTATTCTGAATTGTATGCCAATGCAATAAAAAGGAAGTTATAGAGATAATCCGTTATCCACCGCAACATTTTCAACTACTGGTAATTATCTATTGTAAAAACCAGCATCTTCATGGTTTGCAGTCTCTTTCTGAAGAAGCAACTTGATGTGCCAGGAGGTGCCTAGTGATCCTAGCAGTTTCCCCCTCTTCATTTCCTAACTAATAGGGCAGGCCTCATATGAAGGGAGCTTCAGCTATCTTGGTGCGCAGCCGCTTTCTAGGCAGCACAATTTCCCGCCCTCTTTTCCTCCCTCCCTCCCTCCCTCCCTGTGTCATTAAAAAAATAAAAGAGCAGGGTGTGAAAATGTCTAAGGCCGGCACAGCTTGTTAAATCGATATGGATCATCACGCAATTGCCCACAAGTACTCCCCTGGAGACGATACTGCCACAAATAATAGTTTCTCATCACCTATTTTTGCTGAATGAGGATGAGTCTGACAAGCACATGGGATATGTTAAAAACAGCTCTGCCTTTTGACATTGTACAAAATGTTCAAAACACTATGCACTTTTGTGTTGGAACACTCCTCAGGATTATGTACAAACAGTACTATCTATCTGTATGCAAGAATGTGGGTCTGTTTTTTCTATTTCTGATGTGAAAACGGAGAGGATCGTAGGAAGATGCCTCATATCGAGACAGAACTTGTAGAATCATAGAATCATAGCTAGGGGTGTGATACGTCTGGAATTTCCTGGACATAACCGGAATATTGCAGTCTGAAGCGGTGTCCAAAAACAAGTTTAATTTTTTTGAAATATGGCAACCCTATCATAGAAGTATTGCTCAGTCTGACAGAGGTTTTTCAAGGTTTCAGACATGAGTCTTTCTCAATGCTTCCTGGAGATATGTGGGCTTGAACCTGGGAATTTTAGAAAGCAGAGCTTGTGATCTCTGCCACTGAGCTTATGAAACATAACTCACATGCGTCACAGGTTTTCTGTGCTGCTTTGGGACAAAACAGTGTACAAGCTTACAACCTTCCCAGAACTTATTATATGTCTACAAAAATAGTGTTATGAGTTTGTGGGATGTGAGACACTCTAAGTTTCTGGGTCCAATAAAATGGAGAACTAATCAAGGTTTTGTGGAATTATACTGTGCCCAACAGCTTATGTTAGAGATACTAGCCAGGCCAACCTGATGATGGCTTGCTGAGTGAGAGTTGTTAGGGCAGAGGTCGGCAAGGTTTACCTTGCCTGGGCTGGTTCACTCCAGCAGAGATCCCTCTGTGGGCTGGATTGCACGCGCCCATGATTTCTGGCGTCTGCGCAGATGCAGTTTCCGGTGCTGCGGAAGAAAGGCCCCGCACCGCGCTGTGCAGGTTTAGCGGAGCACATGGGGAGTCGCCAAGAGGGCAGCTCAGTTCAGGGGCGGCTCGTGGGCCGGTTAAACGACCCCCATGTGCTGCTTGTGGCCCATGGGCCTTAGGCTGCCTACCCCTGTGTTAGGGGAACAAAGCCTGATGGGGGCCAAATCATTAACCAAACAGGCGCAGGGAGATGGGCAACTAACAGCATAGGGGTGTGAGCCCCTCCTTCCTGTAGAGAGGTAGTTAGGTAAAGGTAAAGGGACCCCTGACCATTAGGTCCAGTTGTGGCCGACTCTGGGGTTGCGGCGTTCATCTTGCTTTATTGGCCAGCATGATTAAGCCGCTTCTGGTGAACCAGAGCAGCGCATGGAAACGCCATAGCTATTTATCTACTTGCACTTTGACGTGCTTTTGAACTGCTAGGTTGGCAGGAGCAGGGACCGAGCAATGGGAGCTCACCCCGTCACGGGGATTCAAACCGCTGACCATCTGATCGGCAAGTCCTTGGCTCTGTGGTTTAACCCACAGCACCACCCGCATCCCTAGAGAGGTAGTTAGCAGGAGACAAAAGGCTAGTTTTTAGAATGGTAGTTGGCAGTGATGTGCTGGCAAAAACTGTGAGAGGCTGTAAAAAGAAGACAGAGGGCATGGCTGATTTCTCTGCTGGATCCAAGTTCACTGTGCCTATGGGAGAAGCAAGAGACCCTCTTGGAGTGTAGTGCTGGGAACCCCTCCACAGTAGGCTCAGGTGGTATTGATGTGTAAGTAAGCCATATATCATAAAGACATAAAGCTGTGCCTCATTTCCAAAGGTAACACAAATCCTGGGTAAGTGCCTGGAACCTCTGGAATCTCGCCCTGCTCGTAGATTGGGGTAGCATGTAAAGCTTTTTGCAGTTTTTTAAAAAGTCCCATTTTAGTTGTCAACTGGTACAGGGACCAAATATAGTCCTGTCAGAGGCAGCCTGTCCCATTTCGCTGCTTGAGGCGAAATGGGAAGGTGCAGCCCAATTGCCAAAACTTCCCTTATCTGGGTCTGGTGGCAGCGCCTGTGAAGCAGCAACAATGGTGAGTTCTGGTAAGATATCATGATATTCCAGTGAGATCCCGCTGGTGAAGAAGTGGTGGCATAGATAGGGTGCCTGCAGTGGCACCAAATTGGGGGGGGGGGTCCTGCCGCCCGAGGCAGGTGCTTCACCCCCCTCATGGGTGGGCTGGCCCTGGGTACCAGTCCCTGGCACACTGTGTGTGTGAAGAATTGCTGGTCCACCACATCAGATAGTTTGAGAAGCACCGTGCCTTTCTTTTTTAAAAAGCAATATAAGAAGCCACCTTAAAGCAAGTCAGACTATCAAACTCACAGTGACTAGCAGTGGCAACTGAGGATTTCAGACAGGAGTATTTCCAAGCCCTACCCAGAGATGATAAGGATCCAACCTTTTTTGCATGCAAGGCATGTACTTCATCACTGAACTAGATATATTTGAGGCATTCTTGTCTGGGTGGGAAAGAGACTGTCAGATCTTGAAAACAAGAGAGGATTGCGAGATTCTCACACGTGGATTTTCCTGGTGGTTTCTTTAGCTGAATCAGCAATCGTTGCTCATTTGACAGGCCCAAACTAAATTGCATCACTTCCTACGAGCAATCAGACATAGTGCATCTCCTTAAGGCATCTTACACATCCAACCACACAGGCAGGAAACAGGAAATGTACATGTTCTGTACAGGCAAGGGAGAATGAAACAAACTTCGTACCTGATCACAGAGACGCCAACATGCAGAAACACAACTTTATGTTGCCTTTATTTCTGTTGCTCAGCGAAAGACCTGCTTGTTGTGGTAAGTGGCAGTAACATGCTCTCTGCATTGTTAAGGAGAACTAACGATAGAGGCACGTTTTATGCTTGAGGCTATGGAACTGTTTTGAAGCGTCACACCCAGAAAATCTGGTCCCTGCAAAGGCTGTCTGTACAAACTTGCACTCTGTCTTGTAGCTCTTCTTCCCAACAGTTTGCTGTCTTTTCTTTCCATGGATCCAGCTTGAGCTACAGATCTGAGGTGTGTTGAGATGTGTGTGAAGCCTTTGTTTCTAAATCATTGCTGGTTCTGCCGTATGAGTTTTTGTATACAGTATATATATATTTTAAAGTCCTGTGCTTCTAAGACTGCAGTCCTGTGCACACTTGGCATGAGCCAAGAAGACAGGCAAGGACTGCCTTGTAATATCGGTATTTTATGGGCAAATAAATCCACACTCTCATTGTTATTGTGATATCTGAATATCAAATTTTTGGGTAGTAAGCTCCTAGAAATATTGAGCATGTGGTGCTGTTTAAGACAATGTCAGCCCCAGAGAATTTGTTTTTGGAGGGCAGCACAGCAAAAAACGTGTTTTGGGGTGTTCTTCTTCCCATGTAAAAATAATTGGGGGTGGAATCAATGTCCTAGTTTTATCTTCATATATTTGAGACTATTGGTGATTAAGTTTCAGTCAGAGTTGACATTCAAATTAATGGACCTAACTTGGTCATCTCCATTCATTTCAATGGGTATACTCTAATAAATGGTTGACTCCTATTTAATGTGTCTAAACATGCACATTTTGTACAAGAGAGACAGAGAGGGTGGAAGTTCTTTGTTTTTCCTTTTAATCGTAAAAGGGTTGTCTAAGCATGCTGCACCTAAATCCAGCAAATTTACTTCAAAAGCAGAAGTCCCATTTGCTGATATTCATAACTGGTTGTCAAGAAAGTGAAAAAGTTTTTCCACAAAGGTTTGGGTTACCACAAGCCTGAGAGTTCCTGTATTTGCCTTGTTTTTCTTTCATTGCTTTAAATTACCCAGTGAGTTTGTTCCTGCTTGTACTTAATAATAATATGAAAAGTGTTCATTCCACCTTCTGTGGGCTTCCTCCCTAGTGTCTGAACTGCAACTGTACCTGACCTGAAGATGGTGGGATAAAATATGAAGAGTGACTTAGCAAGTTATTGAGGGATTCTATTATTCATATAATCTAAATCTTGGTAAAACCCTAGACTGGTAAAGCTAGGTTTCAGACAGGAAGAATGTAGTCACAGGCAAATTTTTAATAAAAGCTGAGGTTGGTAGAGAAGAAAAAAGTCTGCAAGCTCCACAGAGATTGAAGAAAATTGTTGCCACAGGAGAATGGCAGTTCGACTGCCCACCAGCTATGGTAAGCTATAAATGATGACTTATTCTGCACAAGGAAATTGTGCCTGCATTGGTCCTCATTGCTACTCCCTGACTGCACAGGGGGAGGGGGAGAAGAGGGTGAAGAAAGAGCTGTGAGTGGAGAGGGGCCTTTTCTCCATCCTTTGTCCCCTCCCCTTGGAAATTCAACAATCCTGCTGCACCTGGAACTGGGTGCAGAGAGTGCAGCTGAAAGGGAAACAGCTGTGGGCAGCCTGAGGAAGTGCCATGCACCTTGAGCCTAAAAAAGCAAGGCTAGAGTGAGATGGTAGGGCAAACATTTTCAGTAGGGGGCCGGTCCACTGTCCCTCAGACCTTGTGGGGGGCTGGGCTATATTTTGGGGGAAAAAATAATTCCTATGCCCCACAAATAACCCAGAGATGCATTTTAAATAAAAGGGCATATTCTACTCATGTAAAAACACGCTGATTCCCAGACCGTCCGCAGGCCGGATTTAGAAGGCGATTGGGCCAGATCCGGTCCCTGGGCCTTAGTTTGCTTACCCATGGGCTAGGGTGGTGTTCACTGTTTCTAGGAACTCTTCTCACTGTGAGACTTCTGTGGGTCAGCTGGGTTTGTTTGGAGGCTGGAACAGAACCCAGAGGCTGAGAAAGAGGGTGTGTCAGAAGGCAAAGGAATTGATATTGATTTCTATATACTAGTAAGTTTGTATTAATATAATTTTTTATCTGTAACTGTGTATTTTGTAATACTTTGCTTAAGTTGTCTGTTGTTTCCTGTACACCACTTCAATATATATTTAATATTTTAAGCAGTATAGAAATTAAATAATCAACCAATAATCAAGGAGCGTCTCCACCCCTTTTGTTCAGCCTGAGGTCCAGCTCTGAGGGCCTTCTGGCGGTTCCCTCACTGCGAGCAGTGAGGTTACAGGGAACCGAGGGTCTTCTCGGTGATGGCGCCCGCCCTGTGGAACCCCCTCCCATCAGATGTAAAGGAAATAAACAACTACTTGACTTTTAGAAGACATCTGAAGGCAACCCTGTTTAGGGAAGTTTTTGATGTTTTATCGTGTTTTTAATATTCTATTGGGAGGCACCCAGAGTGGGGGAAACCCAGCCAGATGGGCAAGGTATATATGTATGTATGTCTGTATGTTCATATGTACGTACGTATGTATGTAAAGGTAAAGGGACCCCTGAACATTAGGTCCAGTTGTGGATGACTCTGGGGTTGCGGTGCTCATCTCGCTTTAATGGCCAAGGGAGCTGGCGTACAGCTTCCGGGACATGTGGCCAGCATGACTAAGCCGCTTCTGGCGAACCAGAGCAGCGCACAGAAACACCCTTTACCTTCCCACCGGAACAGTACCTATTTATCTACTTGCACTTTGATGTGCTTTTGAACTGCTAGGTTGGCAGGAGCAGGAACCAAGCAACGGGAGCTCACCCCGTTGCGGGGATTCGAACCGCCGACCTGCTGATCGGCAAGCCCTAGGCTCAGTGGTTTAACCCACAGCGCCACCCACGTCCCTTACCTATGTATGTATGTATGTATGAATGAATGAATACATACATACATACATACATACATACATACTGGTAATCACTGGGAGGAAACAAATCACAATCCCTAGTTTCGCATTATGTCTGAACCAGGGATCATGGTTTGTTTCGCTCCCAACATATCACAACCTCAGGCAAGGTTTGTTCGTGGCCTAACCAATTGTGGTTATTGGAGCAAAGCAAGCCACAATCCTTAGTTAGAATGCAATGCTAAGCCAGGGATCATGCTTTGTCTGCTCCCTGTAAAAATGGGAAAGATCAAGGAGAAGCAAAGTGGGGGCAGTTTGCTTGTGTGTGGTAAGCCATGGTTTATGACATGGGTGGAGTACCCTTTTGGCCTGGGTGAGACCACCATTTGTCTCCCCTTACCCTACAGATGTGGGGTCACCCATCTGTAAACCATCAAATGACTCATAGGTGGACACATCCACCTGTCATAGAAGACCCACAGGGTGGGGGGGTCTCCTTTGCCATAGGGGTCTCTGGATTTTACCTCCCAATGCTAATCATGTAGCATTTGCAAAGCAGTCCATAAGAGAGATGTTAAGAACATCTGTTAAGAACTTTGGGTGCATTAATGTTTTGCCTCCCGCCATTTCTTGCAACAGCTTGAGACGCTAAGCTTCTGAACTTTTAAAAAACCTCTAAGGAAGTTCTTGCGAAAGGCAACTTCCGAAGAAGAATGAAAGTCTGAAGCAGCTTCTTGCTCAGACAAGTTTCAAGGAAGAGAAACCCAAATATTTTAAAGCATATTAACTTGAAGTATAAATCAAATGCTAGCTTAGGCCTCTGGACAAAATATATGAGCATTTTAGATAGAAATGGCTTTCAAGAAACAAAAGCAGATTTCTCATTGTGAAATAGCCAAGTGCTGGATAAAACTCATCCACAAGCTGGCTTGTTGACAACAGGCTCGGAAAACGTTCCTGGATTTGGCAGCATCGCTTGCCTGTCTCCGTATCAAATTTCCAACGATTATTAAAACAATACCATTGTTTGGATCCTCTCCAAACACCTGATCATGATTAAAGACTGAATTGAAGACACAAGACTCCTCAGGTGTTTGAACCCTTTGACACTCGTAAGAATGTCAGAAGAACCCTCCTTACTGGATCAGACCAAAGTCCTGTTATTTACACTAATATGTGCATTTATATGCATACTTTACCCTGATACATGCATTTATGTACATGTTGCTTGGCTGGAGAACTGCATTACAATGTTCAAAGAAAGTGTGAATGTTAAAGGATGGCTGTGTTTCTGTTCACACCTTGTTTCAGAGAGTGAGAATTTTGTAAGCTGGACCTTAAAATCCAAACTGAATCAAATTTCTCCCCAGCCTCATTCACTTCAAGCTGAGTTAGAATATCCTTAATGAGGCTTAGGAGCCTGCAGAAAATAGTAATAACTTCTCCAGACAGGCAACACTTTTGAGACAGCTCTCTAGGAACTGACTCCTGACTCCTAGTTGTTTCCCTTCAAGGGCCTACATGCCAGATAGTTGGTTGATAATGCATATATCACACATTCTGTCTCTGATCCTCCTAACTGAGCCCAAATTGTAGCCTAATCTCACAAATGCTTACTTGTATGAAAGTTTCATTAACTTAAAAAGGTAAAGGGACCCCTGACCATTAGGTCCAGACGTGGCCGACTCTGGGGTTGCAGCGCTCATCTCGCTTTATTGGCCGAGGGAGCCAGCTTACAGCTTCCGGGTCATGTGGCCAGCATGACTAAGCCACTTCTGGTGAACCAGAGCAGCGCATGGAAACGCTGTTTACCTTCCCACCGGAGCGGTACCTATTTATCTACTTGCACTTTGACATGCTTTCGAACTGCTAGGTTGGCAGAAGCTGGGACTGAGCAACGGGAGCTCACCCCGTCGCGGGGATTTGAACTGCCGACCTTCTGATTGGCAAGTCCTAGGCTCTGTGGTTTAACCCACAGCGCCACCCGCGTCCCCTTTCATTCACTTAAATTGTCCTTAATTCCGGGCATATATTCTTAGCATAACCTCTAACTAGGGAGCTGTTTCACAAGAATGGTTGCAGTACTCTATCAATAGTTTTTTTTTTAATTGTTCAGCCCCACCCCACCCCGTTTTAATGTTTATATCAAACCTGCAACTGACCTACTTTTCCTTCTGTGAATGGAACTGAATCCTGGATATGGTGTGGGTGGGGTGGGGTGGGAAAATGGAAATCACATTTCCTTCCTTAGGTATTTCTTGGGGGGCAACCAGTTTGAAAACTGGGACACGAGGGATAGATGTACCCCGGGTACTTTAGTTAATAAAACACCAACAAGTGGAAAACCCACAGTTTTTCCTTCTGCTTACCTGCTCTCCCTACATGGAAGTGTCCTTTCTGAAGAAAAAAAGAGAGCGTGTTATGATTTTAATTGTGTGGGGTTTTTAAAGGAAAAATAATGATTGGGAATCAAGCAGACCACCTCTGTAGTCAAACTCCACTGCTTACACCCTGCTCTCACATCCAAAACTCAGAGGAGAATGATGACCCACATGTTGACTTAAACATCACTCCCCCAAATTCCTGAAGTTAAACCCATCCATCAAAACTAAATACCCACCCCAGCTCTCTCCCCCTTCTCCTTTACAGCTCCTCCTATCTTGAACTCACATTTTCAGTTCCCTGTGTTACTTTAGAAAAGGGGGGACGCTCCCCTGAGGACACATTCCGCCATGTCTCTTAAGACGCATGCCAATAAAAAGGAGCATTAGGAGTGGTGACGATTTCTCCTTTAGTTGGGAACATTCTCAATGGGAGGAAATGGAAGAACAGCTTTTCTCTTCTTAAATAAGTTGTTTCTGGCATGGCTACAACGAAATACTTTTGAAGTTACTTTCATACGTACATAATATTGCAGGGCATCCCACAGCAATTGTAGTGATTTCCTTTCCTTTTAAGAACAAAAACGTTGATTGAATCGATACAGTTTTACAAGTAATTTCAAAAGAGAGAAAATGGCATTTGCTTACCTACCTGCTCATGTGATTCAGCCCTTCTTAGATTTTAGAGAGGTGGTTTCTTCAAGTAGCAGATTTTTGGGTATGGGGGTCTTGAAAGGGCAGCAAATTGTTACCTTTTTAGTTAATTATTCTTGTATTTGTACTCTCAGGGAGAGGCCTTTGTAGGATTTTTTTTGGGGGGGTGGGATACCATTTTCTATTCAATCCTAGGCAGCAAAATGTATTGGGTTTGGCCTCCTCAGGGAAATCTGTCATCTCAAGGGTATTTTATTACCAGTCAACCACTGGCCTTGCTTGCTGAGGCTGATAGGTGCAGGACCAGCCTAAGACATTTTGCCACCCGAAATGAAATAAACAATAGCACCCCTCCCATTCCATGTTCAAATGCTGACCAGGTTAGCATCTGACTTTCACTTCAACCCTGGTGATGGGGGCAGTGGCCTAGCTTAGGGGACACAGAGCAGGCCCCAGGGTTCACAGAGCTCTGTGTACTCTCTGCCCATCAGCACCTGCTGTCTGAGGTCAGTGTCTCAATCTATCTAGTGGTAGGATTGGCCCTGGGTGCAAGTTGTAATCCACCACACCACTGGCTACCTCTGCTGCAGAGAGTTCATGCTGGCATCTGTATAAGCAGATTTGCAGAATGCTACTACGATGAATCCTCCAGCTAAAACTCTGTAGTGCACTTTCAGTGAAATTTCCCTTTCATACTTTTTGGTGACCCCATTTGACACAATGACATCTCTGTCCAATAAAGACGGGGAAAGGTACTAGCATAGGCATGTGGATTGCAGACTTCTGAGATATTTGACTGCAATATTGGTATGTTACATAGCCAACTGTTGCTTATTTTTATCTCTTGTCCCCATCCCTCCCTAGGAGTCTGGCAGCACAACTGGGAGAGTGAAATGGCTTAGACTGAAGTTATTTTGGGAGCAATTAATTTATAAAGCGTCTAAAGTATGTGCTGCTCTCAAAGGCAGGAACAAATATTTACATCTCACCAACCATAACATCAAGCTTTCGGAATGCCTTCTGAATTTGATACTGGGGGGAGAATGATCTATTATCACCGCCTTTTTATTGGTCAGTGCATGTGTGCATATAAAAAAGATTTGCCCTTCCATTCAGTAAGAGAACTCACTTTCTCAAGGGCGCCAGATCTCACATTTGGATCACTTCACTGTGCTCTTTGCCATGACTCCAAGACCACTTTCTGGAGTAGCCACAGCTAATTCAGAAACCACCTGTTTGTAGTCAGGATGTTCATTCCTTAGTAGAGATGTTAATTCCTTTTAATAATGAATGGATAATGAATGAATAAGCATAATTGATTTCTTCATTGTCGTGCGAATAAATGAATGGGAAATAGTAATCCATCATATCTGAATGAAAAACAAAATTAAGGGAAATTTGTTCCATTAGTTTGTGCATTTTTACTTTCCTTTAAAGTGTGGTCCCTTTGTCTAATCTGTCTGAAATTTGGCTAGTCTGGTGCCTGAGGATGCAGAAGGGGTGTTGTTGTTTGTGATGGTAAGAGAATCAGGGATCCACAAATGTTGCCTAGGCTCCCTTGCCAGCCATTATTTGTGGTAACTAATAGCCCTTTCCCATGCATCCTCTGGCATTCACAGAGAACTTGGGAGAAAAACAGTCTGTTCTTATTTGTGTGGGTTATGGAGAGGGTAAGGAAGAATGGAAGTCTTTCCTGCTGTTTGGAAAGGAATCCTGCTATTTCTTACCTGATTGGGGGAAATGCAATGGAAATGAGATCTGCAGGGCAGGGATTTGTGTGGTGCTGGATGTTTGGATCACCAGAGGGCAGTTGCCCGTGGTGAGTTGACAAGCGGATTTGTTGATTCCTAAGTAGAATGCAAGCAAATGTCTTATCCCTTAGATAGAAAACACAGAAGTTACAATCAGCAGAAAACAGGTGGGGTTTTCATTACAATCACTGAAAACAACAACTGAACAGATGCAATTCTGACAAATGGAAACTTAAATGAAACTTTAAAATGAAAAACAAACAGTGATTTGTCTCACACACCTCTCATTTTTAATGTGTGTTTCATTGTACTTATTTAACTGAGGTTTTCCCAACCATTCGCTTGCCAGCCTTCCAGATACAGCTGTGTGCCTAAAGCTCAGTACAGCAGCTCAACTTTATTCTGCTTTTGAGATTTAGGATTTTTTTTAAATCTTTTGTTCCCTTTTGTTCCAAACAGCTGTATAAGTTTGGAGC
The DNA here is from genome assembly GCF_964252035.2 of Podarcis erhardii. NCBI lineage: Eukaryota > Metazoa > Chordata > Lepidosauria > Squamata > Lacertidae > Podarcis > Podarcis erhardii. Next base: position 40,603,874 of record NC_138512.1, read on the forward strand.
TGTTCTGTGCTGCATCTTCAGTATACCTTGTTTGAAAGAACATGTTTTTCATTGTGAGCGTGTCACGCTGTATATATTTGTTCATAATTTTTTTGTGTGAATTGAATACTATGTACCATTGTATAATAGTAGCTTTCATAAAGCAAACCATAAATATACTGCCTTTTCTTACCAAAAAAACCAACAAGCCAACTTTATTTTCCTAAATGCTTTGTAGTGATTTGCAAACTCAGTGCTCCACTACAATGTCCTGATTCTAGATTTACAACACACTGGGTTTAACAAATCTCTGTGGAAACCATTATAGATCCAAAGGACACAGTCGTGAGTTGTTATGTAATCAGAAGATGTGGGTCACAAGGGAAATGCCAAGTGTAAGATCCCATTGCCAATAACAGTTTTTGAGCAGCCATGCGGTCAAGGATGCTTCTTGAGGACCGCATCAGAAAATGAAGGGATTTTTTAAAAAAGCTCATTTGCTAAAATTTATTTTTAGTTCCAGTTATAAAAATAAAAGTGATATATACTTGTCCCCCCCCCCCACCCTGGGCCAGATTAAGACCTTTAGAAACCCTAAGCACTTAAAAGATTTTGGGGCCCCCATAGATATATTCAAAATATAAACAATAATAAACCGTAAAATAAAATGTTATGTTTTTGATTAAACAAAACCTACAGTAAGATAGAAAATACTGTTTTTTTATACTTTCACTTTATTTATATTTGAGGGGGAAAGTTCTCCTACTTTTTCTGATGGAAAAATTCTGTGGTGACCCCTTCCCTTGATACCCTAAGCACATGCTTATTTTGCTTAATGGTTAACCCAGCCCTGTTTCCCCCCATTTGGCAGGCTCTACAACAGCACCGGCAGATGAAGAATATTCAGGGCATGGCTTGACATCACCTGTTACCACAGAAGTACCTGTACTGAATACACTGGGATCACCTACATCTGTTATGATTTTGACAACTAGTGACCAGGGTGTGCAAACTGCCGCTACATCCACAGAAGCAGAGAATTCGGAAATGGAAACCACTGCCTCTGCAGAAATGGAAGACCTACATCCTGCTTTGATATACGGAGTCCCGGCTGCTCTGCTTCTAGTCCTGATTGTTTTGCTGGTTGTCTTCATTGTAAGACGTCGGAAGCAGAAACCACCCAAGCAAGGTAGATATTAAAGTTTCTTGGGGGATGTGTGAAGGACCATATTAGATTACAGTGGTACCTCAGGTTACATACGCTTCAGGTTACAGACTCCGCTAACACAGAAAGAGTACCTCGGGTTAAGAACTTTGCTTTAGGATGAGAAAAGAAATCATCCAGTGATGGCGGGAGGCCCCATTAGCTAATGTGGTACCTCAGGCTAAGAACGTTTTGAGGTTAAGAACAGGCCTCCAGAACGAATTAAGTTTTTAACCCAAGGTAAGGTAAAGGTAAAGGTACCCTTGCCCGTACGGGCCAGTCTTGACAGACTCTAGGGTTGTGCGCCCATCTCACTCAAGAGGCCGGGGGCCAGCGCTGTCCGGAGACACTTCCGGGTCACATGGCCAGCGTGACAAAGCTGCATCTGGTGAGCCAGCGCAGCACATGGAAACGCCGTTTACCTTCCCGCCAGTAAGCGGTCCCTATTTATCTACTTGCACCCGGGGGTGCTTTCGAACTGCTAGGTTGGCAGGCGCTGGGACCGAGCAACGGGAATGCACCCCGCCGCGGGGATTCGAACTGCCGACCTTTCGATCGGCAAGCCCTAGGCACTGAGGCTTTTACCCACAGCGCCACCCGCGTCCTAACCCAAGGTACCACAGTGTGTGTGTATATATATATATATATATATATATATATATATATATATATGGAGGAGCAGGATTGTCAGCTTGGCCCCGTGACCGTGGGTGCCCAGTGCCGTAGGTGCCATGCAGTGTGCATGGCCTGGACATTGAAATTTGTTTGTGCCCGGCCCCTTCATGGGGAATTTTGTGGGTGCTCGGGCACCTAGGGCCCCAGGGAGCTGGCACCTATGCAGAGGAGACAACTGGCTCTCACATGCTAAATGTTTGAATTGGATTTAACCCTTGAATAAGGTCTAACTTTAGTTTAGGAGTGAATACTGTGGATAGGGATGAGGATTTCAGCAGCTGGACATTGGGTTGAAGGTTAAGATTGGATCCTGTGCTCATATAATTGCATGTGTATATAATGCATGATAACAATATTCTCTCAGGTTACCTGTGGGGTGACATATATTTTGTCCAGGGTGGCATTCTGTGTGATTCCTCACAGCCCCCAAAACAAAAGAGAATACGTTTTCTATTCACTGTGATAGGGAATAGACCCAGGAGGCAAAGCTCATGGTCTGGAAGGAAGGGAAGATGATTTCTGCAGCCTGTGCTTGAGCACTGGGATTTTGAGCCCTCAGTGCCTCATATATTCCATGCTGCTGAGCAGTGTTGTTGAAAACCAGGCACATTTCTGAATTCCTCAGGAGACTATTATTTGGCTAAACACAATTCCAGTGCAAACAAGAAATCCCACTTAACCTGGTCTGACTGTGCTTCTTAGTCCCCACTGCTTATCTCTCTTGTCCAGGACAGTTATAATGGGATTTTCTTGGCTTTTCGGCTCTTTCTCAAGGGTGTTTGGCCATAGATAATTCCCCTTGCCATTTTTCTTATACTTGCCCTTATACTTACTACAGCATTGGATTTATGCCTCTCCAATAAAGAAAGAGGAGGAAATAAGGCTGCCTCAAGAATTAATTTTATTCTTCACATTTCCCCTCACAAAGGTCTTCCAGGATAAACGTGGCAATTGCACCTACCGCTTGCTAAGATCCAAACATGCTGCAGGAGAATCATGGGATTGTGATGTCTTTAATCTGCCAGCTAGAAGGATAATGCAATCCAGGAAACGACATGTTTCCCTTGACAATGATTCTGCTTATGATGCAATGGAAAGGGGAAATGGGCAGAGCCTTTAGAAAATTTACAGTGAAATATGAAGGGTTGGTAACAATGGGAGAAGCTTTAAGATGGTGATTGGACATGCACAGATTCAAATATTTAAAATATACAAGCAGTGGTTTAATAGTCTGATGGCTAATGAAGCTTTTGAGTATTGGTATACAGGGCAACTGTTTACAGGCATATTTTCAGTTGCAACGCCATGAATTCTTGGCATTGGTTTTTGGTTGTGTGTTTTTCTCCCACTTGTTATACTTCGGCTGAGTGTGCACCATATCTTTAAAGCACAGTCTAGGCACCCCCACCCCAAAGAATCATGGGAACTGTAGTTTGTTAAGGCTGCTGGGCGCTCCATGACGGTTAAACATCAGTTCCTAGGATGGGGGGCAGCGGGATGCAGTGGCATAGCATGGGGGGCCCACCCGGGCACAAAAATTGTTAAGGGTGCAAAATTTCAACACCTGGTGCTGTCTCAATACAGCTACATGCTTCCGTTGCTGAGCTCCGTTGAAAACAGCTTCTCCATGAGAACCAGGAAGTGACCTATCCAGATAACAGAGCAGCTCTTCTTTTTTATCTCTGTGGCTGCAATCTCCTGGGTGACGCAGACACGTTAGGGTGACTCAAACCCTGCAATACACACCTAGATTAAGGAACAGGGTAATTTGAGTACATTCTCAACCCAGAAATTTGTTTTCAGTACCAAAACTAAACTCGCAATCCCCATGCACAAAAACTCATTTCTAGTTCCTCTGCCCCCACCCCCGCTTTCTTAATTTCAGCGGGGGGGGAGGGAGATCTTTCCTTGTTTTTCAAATTATTTTTGCTTTTTTTCCTTTAAAAAATGTTTAGGGATACTCTCATTTTGACTCAATAAAATCACCAGGAAAAGAAATGAAACCGCCATTGGGGGTGGTAACAACGAAACTGACCAATCACCATGCTAGATTCCAACTCCTAATTCACACATTAAATGCTCGCTTCCATCTGAGACTCAGGAAACACTGTGACAGGAAATTAGGCCACCATCAGGGGTAGCAGAACTGATGATTCACTGTGCTAGAGAAGAAACTAAAAAAAAATTTTTTTTAGTTTCTTCTCCTGATAGATTCACAAAATATTTAGGGGTATGCATACCCCTGCATACCCCCAGAAAAAGCACTGCTTATTACTCCTAAATATACTATTAGATCTACTTTTCCCACCAATGACTGGGGCTGCAATCCTATACAGTTGTACCTTGGTTCTTGAACAGAATCCATTCCGGAAGTCTGTTCAACTTCCAAGAACATTTGAAAACCAGGGCGCGGCTTCCGATTGGCTGCAGGAGTTTCCTGCACTCAATCAGAAGCCACAGAAGCCACATTGGACGTTCAGCTTCCAAAAAACGTTTGCAAACCGGAACACTCACTTCCAGGTTTGCGGTGTTTGGAAGCCAAAACATTCGAGTCACAAGGCGTTTGAGAACCAAGGTACGACTGTATATGCTTTCATGGGACTGGATCCCATAGAACACAGCTGTTATGGTCCCAGCCTCAAGCAATAGCCAGGACTCTCAGATGGAGGAGAACTGAAGTGGTCAAGTCCATGACTACCATACCACTGGCTGAAGAACACAGTTGGGTTCCTCATCCTGAACCTGAGTCTGGCAGACAGGAACTTGCTGCACCAGGACTGCTCCCTGAACCCAATTCACCCAAGAAGCCAAGCACTTCTTGCTCCACATCACCTGTTCAACAGTACAGGGAGCAACCCCAGAGGAGAATGCACTCATTTGTACACCAGGGAATTTTGCATTCCTTTGTAGGCAACTTCCTGGGGGCAGCGTATCAGTGGTGGGCAGGGCCAGAAGCAATAGTAGGCAGAGCAATTCTACACACACACCCCATCAGTACCCTCCATCCAGGAAAGCAAGAGGCATTATTGGAGTTTAAGGACACATTCTAGCCAGATAAGAACACCCAAGGAGGATAGTAGGCAGGGTTTGAGATGAGTGCAGCCTGGGAAGAAGGTGGGGCTTGTGGAGCCAGATTGTGGCCCTCCAGGCATTCCATCAGCCTCTGGGCCTGAGGTTTCCTGTTCTTGTTTTAAGTAGCCACACTCCTCAGGTAGCGGTTAGTGGAATCTAGGAAGAGTAATCTGGACAGAGTGGTCCACTCACCTCCTCCTTCCATTGAAACAAGTGGCTCACTGAGAGCTCTCCGAGGTCCTGCTGCTCCAGGCTGCCTTGTAGAGTACCCCTGCCACACCCCATGAGCTTTTGCTTGAAGTCAGGTCAGGACAACTATGCTGTGAATTATTTGTCATACCAACTGTGAATCATTTGTACTGACGAAAGGTGCAGCCTATATAGCATATTTTTGGGATGAAACTTTCAACAGAACTTGAGGCATTGTGGAGACGGCATGGTTAAATCTGTGGTCCAAACCATCAATGTTTCTGCTGGGAAAAGTGAATCAGTGCCTACATCCTTCCCCCTGTCCTTTCCTCCCTCCTATACCTTGCTAGGTATAAAAGACACGTTTCCTTTCAGTTGTTCAGAAGACAGTTTCCTCCTTTAAAAATACCACATCCTAACCTCCAATGGATGTGGTTTCCCCTCTTATTCCATCTGGTGTTTCATCCATCTGCATCTCTCCTGGCAATTACTCTTTCCTTGGTTTATTTTCCTTTGTTGCTCTGTGCTCTCAAATGCCTTTCTCTCTAGGTTTTAGGTGCTTGTGTGTGTTTGCATTTTCATCTTGCCCCTTATCTGTAATCTGCTACAGTCTCTGTTAGTAAACAGGTGCACTGCACATGTACAGCATTAGGCTGTGTGGAAGTAAACAATTTTTATCACAGTTGTTGACTTCTCATTATGTTGCTTTCACTTCTGGAACCTGTTAGCCTCAAGAAATTCATTGCTTCCAGTCTCCTGTTCACCGCTAGACTCTGATTTGAATATTAATGCAGCTTGGCTGTAGTCAACATCTTAAATTTACCTCAGCTACTAATTTCAACTTGAGCTTAATATCCATTTTACTGCATTTTACTTTCTAGCTGCCTCCAAGTTCATATGTTTTTCTTTCTTCTTCTTCTTCTTCTTCTTCTTCTTCTTCTTCTTCTTCTTCTTCTTCTTCTTTTTGGCTTTGTGCATAATAATTATTCAGGAAGGTAAAGGATGTAATCCTGGCCCAATTTGCCTCATACTATTTCTCAACCTTGTGCCCTCCGGGTATTTTGGATTGAAAAGCATCTGACATCACAAATCAACAAAGCAAGAATGGATAACCAAGGGAAAGGGGGAAGGGAATGGAGTATAGCTGGGTCGAATCTTGAGCAGGAGCATTCTATTTTGCAATATTTAATTGCCAGCCTACCGCACATCTCTCTATCTCTTTTTTAAATGAATCATTTACTTCTTTCTGAAATGCATTTCATTTTATTTCAGAGGAACTAGCGAGTGAAAGCTGTAAAAGGTAAGACTGCTTCCTGTTCATATCAACAGTTGTGGAACTGTTCTCATGGCCTAGGGCCACATAGACTCTTCAGTATGACAGAACCACAGGTCATCTAATTTTTTTTTTAAATGGCTGTCGTCTTTAGGCAATGTCCCCCATATTGCAACAATGGGATCTACTGGACTACTAGTTTATTGCATTAGCTTTATTCCAGATTTAGTAACATTTATTGATTAAACAGCTCACACAATGATGCTCTTTTCTAAATTAAGCACACTGGCAGCTAAATACTTAAATACAGCCTAACACATGGATTGATTTAAAAATGGTATTAAAAATATCTGTCTAACAATTCTAAGCTGCATGGTCCAAAATATGTTTTTGTTTTCTTACTCAGTCCTATTTTTGAAGAAGACACACCCTCTGTAATGGAAATAGAGATGGAAGAGCTTGATAAATGGATGAGCAGCTTAAAACGAAATAGTATGTATTGATCACATTCTACTCTTGGACCTTTTTCTTTTCTAACAAGCCCATCTCTTCCCACCGTCTTTGCCTAAGTTCTCTAAAATGCATTTAAGTTTATAATCTGAAATACTAAAATAGTAGCAGAAGATAACTGCTCTTTAAATATTGAGGGGATTGAAAAATAGATGTGTGTCCCTTTAAGGTGATGTAGTTTTTATTTCAAAGCCTAAATATTTGTAGCCATTTCAATATAGCAAGTGGCTTCTTTGAGAGTGGTGTGTGTTTTAGTATTAAGGAGTGTTTTTTGGCATTAATTTGCGATATGCTTCACCACTATTGACTCATGACTCCTAGCACTTTTTATTCACTGCAGTCTCCAGGATCATCTTACAGGCGTGTTGCTATGACCACATCGTTTCCTCCTTGCAGTCTTTTTAGGTTTGCTATCTACTCCTCCATTACCTGGAATGAAATCATTGTTTTCTCCACAAGCAGATGGCTAGTTGTGATTATTGTCCAGTCTGGAAGAGAGCAGGGCATATCCAATTATTCTTAAACCTATGTCTCCTGGCTTCTTATTCCAATCTGCATGCTTGTTTGCCTCAAACACTGTATATTAAATCAAGCTTCTTGGCACAGGGAATGTGGTATCAATATCTTATTCCAAGAGGTTCGCAAAACATAGCTGCTGGAGGGGGGGGAGAGACATAAAAACCAGAGAAAGGGCTGAAATACATGTAGGCACCAAGGTGCCCAGACCACAGAAAGTGCCATAAAGTCACTGCGGTCTAGTGGATAGAATAGTACAAGTGGAAACGTGGGCCCAAGGTTGCTTCCAGATGACCTGTTTATTCAGCATTCGTCCTGATTGGTTTCCACAATGTTTGCGGGAAGGTTATACAATGTCAACTGCTTATTGAACATTCATCTTGAGTTGCTTGCAGGGAGATTGTATGACATCTCATCAAGCAGTTGCTATCCCACAGTTTCCACTGCATTTTCCTCTTACTGTTCGGACTGGTGAAACCCTATGTCCTACAGACATTTTTTGGGGTCACAGCTTGAGTTGATGTATGAATCACTAATAACTTCTGTAAGCATGTACCGTATATCATTTTTGTGCATAGTTATTAGCGACAAGTAGTGATATGAATCCCCCCCCAAAAAAACCCTGTTCTGTTGGGTTTTCCCCAAATTATTTTGGAGATAATGGGGGGGGGGTATTAACTCTCTCAAAAAATCCTTCACATAGCTTAAGACAACTATTTTTTCCAAATCATGCTTCTTGAAAGAAGGACTGTAGAGTAAAGTCCCATACAACTAAACACAGATGCCTTATGTCCAACTTGTAAGGCCTCCAGGGAAGCAAATTGGTAGGCATTCCTTGTCTGCTGATCAGATGACTTTGGGATAGCATTACATATCCACAATATGTAGATGAGGAGCCTACCAAACAGGCCTTCAGATGTTGCTGGACTTCAGCTCCCACCATCACTCACTGTTGGCCATGCTGGCTGGGGCTGATGGGAACTGTAGTCCAACATCCAGAGGACCACAGGTTAGCAACCCCTGCTCTGGTCTATACCTTTACAGATTTGTGCAATACTATGGAAATACTACCAACTAACAGCAACATTGGAGTGAAAAGCCCTGGTGCTTTTATCTCCACCAGATAGGAGAAGTTTATTGGCGTGAACATGGCCATCCTCCTTAGACTAGGCACCAATGCTTAGTTCACATTTAATTTGGCATCAGTGGGTTTGGCGCTCTATCCTTTGCCTGACGCAGTAAGCTGTGGTGAGCCTGACATTACGGTACCTGGCAGAAGACACAGAGCCTGCCTTTAAAAGTGAAGTCCTGACCTTGCTAGGGGTCTTCAAAGTGGGCATGCAGCATTGATGTGCCACTACTCAATGGGTGCTACCCAGCAACAGCATGAAAAGGACAACAGCACACAAACTCACCAGCTGGAGTAATCCAGCAGAACAACAGACGTGACATAAACAATTGTATGTTGGGCAATTTATTATTATCCCTCTTATTTTTAGCTTGTGACAAAGGCAAGGTGCTAGAGATGGGTGCTCTGTGCATATATATATATGTATGTATAAAATAAATAAAACAAAGGTTACTATGGCTTCTGACTTATCCACAAGGGTTTTAAATGGGCTAATGGCTGCAGACATAATAATAAAAATAAAAAATGATGTCCAGGTCCTGGAGGAGTCTACAGTGCAGTCATTGCTATTCAAATTGAACAGACGTTCACAAAATTCCCCAGGCTAATAGTTTCACTGTCTCCAATCTTTTCTTAGCTGAATGTGAATATTTGCCTTCCGTGAAAGAAGAAAAAGACTGCAATGCCAGCCCAAGGTACTTGCGATTCTCCAATTACAGGGACACTGTCAGCTTCAATAGATCCAAAATTGAACAATCGTCTCTTCTTCTTTGCAGATGACCCTGAAATCTATTTTGCTGATCAACATTACTCTGTTGTTTGAGGCACAGGATAGATTTGCTAGCCCACTTCTGCCCCACCACTGAGAGATGGGGTTTTATTAGTCTCGTTGGTGAGATGGATGTGGAACTTCATTTTGTGAACTGTCCACTGCTAATTCAATATATCTTTTTGGAAGGGATTATTCCTTAGATGGGAGTTGTGTTTCTGTCCAGCTCACTGGTTCTATACATGCTGAGTGGCTAGTATAATAAGAAAATTCAACAATGTAGCTGATATATGTGTTGAAGGTACAAAGACATTTTGTGGTTGCATTTTAAACAGACGATTAGCCACTGTTCTAGTAATTAGGTAAAGGTAAAGGGACCCCTGACCATCAGGTCTAGTCGTGACCGACTCTGGGGTTGCGGCGCTCATCTCCCTTTATTGGCCGAGGGAGCCGGCGTACAGCTTCCGGGTCATGTGGCCAGCATGACAAAGCCGCTTCTGGCGAACCAGAGCAGTGCACGGAAACGCCGTTTACCTTCCCACTGGAGCAGTACCTATTTATCTACTTGAACTTTGACGTGCTTTCCAACTGCTAGGTTGGCAGGAGCAGGGACCGAGCAACAGGAGCTCACCCTATCGCGGGGATTTGAACCGCCAACCTTCTGATCGGCAAGTCCTAGGCTCTGTGGTTTAACCCACAGCGCCACCCGGGTCCCGTTCTAGTAATTGTGAACTACAAAAAAAGAAAAAGAAAATTAACACAATGAATTCACTTTCCAAAGCACTTTTTTTTCTAGTTTCTTCTTGAATATATCCTAGAATTTGCCATTTGGTTGACCCTTTACCTCTCACAAGCCACAAACATTAAGGGGAAGGGCTATAGTTCAGTGGGATAACATCTGCTTCCCATGCAGAAGTCCCTGGTTCATTCTCCAGCATTTTCAGGTAGGGCTGGGAGCATATTCTGTCTGAAACCCCAAAAAGCCGCTTCTACTCAATGTAAAACAATACTGAGCTAGAGAGACTAGTGTTCTGACTCAGGTTTCTATGCTTTCAATGTTTGTTCTTAGGGTGGCTGAAAATATCCATGTTTGGGGGGCGGGTGGTGGGGAGAAGGGCAATATTTGAAATCACCCACCTTTGCTGCATTTCCAAGATGCTGGAATAAAACGTTGAATGGTCGCTCTTGAAAACCAGCTGTGTAAATCAGTGGTGAGCAAGCTTCAGGCTTGAGGGATCTCCTTTATTTTGACAGGAGCCATTGAGGTCCACCAACCAGAGCCAGTGCAAAATAGCAGCAGGGGACAGAGCCTGATTCAAATAGTGTTTTGTGGGAGGAGGGACAGCAATTGCCTACCGCACCTCATAAACATCTTGAGTTTCTACAGATTAGGGATTCTAAACAGAAACCTCTAAAGCTAGTCTGTGGGGCTGCACTAAGCCATGGTCAAAGGAAACCAATAAATGCTAATATTTTACAGGTGAGGAACATAGAAAGGGGGTTACTTGAAGATTTTACTTGCTATTGTTAAACCCCTGGAAGTCAGAAAGCTTTTTACTGTGACTCACAGAGATCTGCCAGTAGATCCTAATCTACTCTTCTCCCATCCCTTCTGTAAATAAAAGAGCAGCGTGGATTTCTGGGAGGGAGGGGAGGAGAAAGAATCACTGGGACCACTAGGTGGCTCTGGTTTATTATGAATCATGGCTGACAATAGTGTAGGCTTGTGTCCTTTATGATACGCTACTTGAAATTAGATATGTTTTGCTAAGGGAAAAGGCATAGAGAGCTTCAGGTGACAATGAACACCCCTGAGAGAATTAAAGCATGCGATGCGAGAACAAAGGTGTCTAATCAAGTGCCCTGAGGACACTTCTGTGGACATTTCCTCCAGGGTAATTTGCTGCAGTTTAGTGTAAGCAGTCAGCAGATTTTCTTCACTCAGATAGGCTGGATTGTAGCAACCAATCAGTAAGATTGGGGAAGTGGGGATCTGTCAGCAAAGGTTCTCAAACCATTACAGTCTCATCCAATTGATTCTGTGGTGGGAATGAATTTTTGGTTTGTTTTGGTTTGTGGGATCTACTTTTGCATTTTACATGAACCCACCCCCTCAAGGTTATCCAGATGCAGAATAATGACTCAGGGAAGCAAAGTTGGGTGCAACATGGCGGTTCATAAGTGTGACTTGTGATGGAAACCGTTCGACCCTCCATCTTGGTGTGTGCACCAGGCTGGAATGCCCCTCCTTATCTTCTTGTTATCACCACTCACCCCAACGGGTGAGTGAGGCATCCCAGGCCTGCAGGCCAATTGCCTGGGAGTGGTGGCAGCGAAGAAACTGTTACAGACAGTGAAATCGTGAGGACCAAGAAGGCAGAAAGGGACCCATGGTATAAAGAAAGCAAGGAACGGTAGATAAAGTGCAGGAAGGAAGCTGGCAGGAGAAGATCATCAGTCACTCAGCACATGAAATCAAAGATTTTGCAGGCAATAGATTCTTGAAGGAAATCCCATGCTAATTGCATTGCACCACAGATCCACAGAGATTGTGAGTTTTGAGCTGGCCCATAATCAATCTTGGTTTCTTCTGGTTATCGGTAAGGGAAGAGATCAGAGATTGGCAACAACAACAACCTCACAACAGATCAGGATATGGGAGATTTCTTTCATTGTGCCAGCGTGTATTGCATTGAGAGTGTGTAAACATACGAATTTCAGTTCAGTCTTAACCTAATCATTACACTTTTGCAGAAAATTAACAGCGTTTTAATTCTATACAATACTAGGTTCTGTGTAACTCAGACATTTGAATGCTTGATGCTAGTCCAATAGTAAGATGTGCTCTTTCTCATTCTATACACACCGTGTGGCAATGGAACAATCTAGGTCAGGGGTTTAATAGTTTTAAAATAAAAATGTGAAGGGCAGGGGGCCTAGGGGGGCCAAGAGGGTATATGAAGGCACCCTTGGGTGTCACACTGGGGACCCCAGGCCTAAGCAAGAACTGACCACATTTAAAAAAACAACCACCTAATTGTGTGTGTTAGGAAAGTACAATGTTCAAATGTGGAAACACCTGCTAATTATTTTATTAAACAATGTTTACACAGTGACTGCGAATCTTGAAATCAAGAAGGCATTATATGGATTGAAGGAAGAAACAGCAAACCTTACAATTCCTGAGATCTGGATTTGAGTTTCCTTCACCTGAAACAGTCAAGGATGCTAATGCATTTGTCCTTTCCTGCTGCTTCTGTTCCTCATCATGATGACATCACTTCTGCAAAGCAAAGGTCCTGGGGAAAAAATTCTGCTGTGAAATTCAGAAGGAATAGGAAGAGTACAATCCTCTTTCAGACATTTCCCAGAGCAATTCATTCCCGCCCCCCTTGATCAATCACGTTATGGTATTATTTTGTAAGGTTGCCCATTACACTAATGTTTTTTTATGTACAAAGGACACTGTGTCCTTGGTTCTGAATTTCTTTGCTCCTGTGTGTTTAAATCATAGTTCTGAAATACAATCCAAGGAACTGGCATTTAATTTTCTTTCTGGTAATGATGGTGATACCTCACACAGATTTGAACAGATGAGGGCAACAGAAATGGGCAATCATTCTATAAATGAATGTAGCATGGACATCATTTCAAACAATCAGGAGCTATCGGAGGATTTGGGACAAGGAAATACTGCAAGATTTGAAAAGCTTGTACTGTATTGTGTCGATATGGATGCTGTCATTATATAGTTGAGTCACTAGATGGTGCTGGACTGGTATCTGAAGCAAGCCAGGAGTTTCCTGTTACTGTTCTTTTTAAAGAGATATAATAAAGTTCTTTTCTAGCTTCCTAGTATGCCCTCTAAGTCTTCCATGACAGTGTTCTACTTTTGGTTTCATGGAGCCCAAACTTCTCTTGTAAATCTTAGGAGCAGGTTTATCCACCTTGTAATTACCTCCAATGGTGCTTGCCAGTCCTTCGGAGAAAGATAGTCTATTGTCTTTACTTTCTTGAAAGCTGTTTTAAATTGTTTTTATTATTGTTTTTAAGGCTGTAACCTAGCCTGGGACCTTAAATAAATAATGCTTCAATGGTGGGATATTTCCTCCGAATGCTACTTGCTTAGAAGAAATGTAGAGGATTGAACATAACTTAGGACATGCCAGAGCACAGGGGGGAAAGGTGGTGTCAAGATACCTGGGGTGAATCATTTTTACCTTTCCAAATGCCTTCTGCTCCTCCCTAGCTGACAGAAGTGCTAACTTAGCCCCACGACCGTGGGTGCCATGCAGCATGCATGGCCCTGGCACTGAAATGTGTGGGCGCCCGGCCCCTTCATGGGGAATATTGTGGGTGCTTGGGCCCCCAGGGCCCCCGGGAGTTGGCACCTATGCTAGCTGACATAGCAGTCCTTTACCTTGAGTTTGGAAAAAGGACCCCTTGCCTTCCTCATGCTGGGTTGTCATTGTGATTCTGTAGTAGCTGAGGGTTCCTTTTACAACAGAGAACTGCACATCTCTGTCTGGGTGGCAAGAAAAGAGAAGGACCTGATTTTGAAAAGCTTCCTTAGCTTGGAATCTATTGCCAGGTGACAACACACTAAGAGTTCCTTGATTTTATTGTTGTTGTTGTTGTTATTGTTATTGTTATTGTTATTGTTATTGTTATTGTTTTATTGTTATTGTTATTGTTATATCTTGCCCTTGGTCATTCTTGATCCCAAGGTGGGTTGCAAAGGTATTGAAAACAACACATATTGTTCGTAATCATACACAAGAGGAATGGATAAAACCAATGGTCAATGGAATTCCATAAAGCCGACAAATTCCTTGCGTTGTTCCATAAAAACTCCACCCTGAAAAGCTTAGGAAGTTAAATAAGTTTTGAACAAGTGCCAAAAGGATAACAGAGTAGTAGCCAGCTGAACTTCTGGAGTGAGGGCATTTCATGTTAAGTGCCCTGTTACTGAGAGAGACTCTTTTTTTAAAAAAAAGATTGGCCACCTGGCATGTTTTAAAACTTCTTTGCTTTCGTTTGCTAATTTGCCCCATGTTTTTAAAGTTCAGCATCTATTTATATTCTTTCCATTCATGTGCAAATAAGTGTAGACCTTTTTTGTTAACTTGGCAGTCCTACACAGAGATGTGATATGCCAGCATTACCACTGAAAGGATACCTTTTCAGGCTCTAAATAAATCACTACTGATGTGGGCAAAGGTTGCTCCACTTTTTTTCATATCGCATAGAATCATAGAGCGGAAGAGACTCTCGAGGGTCATCTACTCCAACCCCACGCAATGCAAGAATATGCAGCTGCCCCATACAGGGATTGAACCTGCAGCCTTGGCGTTGTCAGCACCTTGTTCTAACCAACTGCACTATCTAGCTATCCATTCAACAAGCTATGCTTCCTGCCACTTGCCGCTGATATTCATGCAGATCGTGTATCTTGAGAATGTGTGTCTTGAGTATCCCATCATTATGGTTACTGCTTAATTTTTATATGATCAAATGCTGGTTGGAATTAGGAAGGTATTTGTTCACAGAATGAGCCAACAAAAATATATCTGCTATTATGCCTTATGCAAGTATTTTCCTACTAGCACAGCACATTTGAGGATGAAGGCACAGAGAACATTAAATGACTAGTGATGCAGATTCCAAAAACCTTACAAGCATGAAGCATCAGAATATCATTTCTGTATCTGTAATAATTAGTGAGAAGGCTTGCCAGTTTAGCATAATGTGTCGGTGATTGGTTTTTTTTTTTTTTTTTTGTAACATTAATTCTGATTATTAGAATTTCTGTTAGCGTCAGGGAATTCATGGACTTATTAAAAGTTTTGGAGTTTCCAGCAAATATTTATGGCTTTGGGGGATGATCAGGATTATAATTTCTAAAAGTAATTATTAGCATAAAACATTATGTTAGAACTGTACACTCTATGTTCTGTTTACAAGAAATACCACTTCTTCTTTTTTTAAAAATAATAATAATTCTGGATATCAGATTGGATCAATGTACATTTTGATAAGAGCAATTTACCTGTCCCATAAAATTAAGGAAACATATTATTCACACAAAAACCCACCCCATGTAATAATAGCAAACTGAGTATATGAATAATAAAAAAAAAATCATCTCTCCAAAATGTGTAGCTATAAAGGTTTAACTCACAGGTGTACATTATTAAATGAAAAATGCACACCACCCAAAAAAAAAGTGTGTTGTTGAAATATAGGGATACTAGCTCAGCATATTTGTTCTGTAAATAATGGCTTTATTTAAGTGAATAATCTCTCTAATTTCCCTTACAGTGCATCTGTAGAGAGGATGAATTTGTTTTTCAGTGTTTGAAGATTCACAACCCAGAATACCTGCCTACAGATTTGAGGGCAATGCAAAAAAAAAAAAAAGAAGAAGAAGCTAGCAAAAAATGTTATATGGTGTTGAAAATATTAATAATCTATGGAAAATATATTATTTACTTTTCTCCTTTTTTTTACACAGCATAAAATGTTCTGCGTACGTCATGAAATTTGTTGCAAAGGTATATTCCAGAAGAGTATTTCTAAGTTTGTATAATAATAATAATATATCCTCCTTCTTCTTCTTTGGCGATCACTTGTAGCCGAGTAAGGTTGTCTTCCATAAACACGGTTTTAACAATGAGTCCGTAAGTGACTATGGAGGCCAATTCTAGACCCACACGTCCTTCCACGGTGGGGACATTGGTTTCCGGGTGGGAGTTAATCACAGTGTGGATTTGCCAAGCGTGCCTTCCTCTTAGCACGTTTCTGGCTTGTGTCCTGAGTTCAAGTGTCTTCAAAGCCCATGACACCTTTGGTAAAGGCTTTTCTCCAATTGGAGCGCTCGCAGGCAACTGTTTCCCAATTGCTGGTGTTTATACTACATTTTTAAAAAATTGCCTTGAGACAGTCTTTAAACCTCTTTTGTTGACCACCAGCATTACGCTTTCCATTTTATATCCTATGCATTTTGGAATAAAGTGTTAAAATCTTGTAATATTGTCTTTACTTTTGGAATGGCTTTTTACCTTTCTACTGTTGCTCGTGTGTGCCACTTACGTTGGCATACAGAAACTGCAGCTTGTGGATCAAATATGGCCTTGCCGGGGCCGTATTCTCCCCAAACCACCCCACCCCACAACTGACATCGTATCTGACACAGCTGCAACAAGAGGAAGCGTTTAAGTTTGCTGCAATGGTTCCTTGGCAAGTGAGGTTTGCAGCCAGCACCAATCAGCAAGCCCCACGGTTATTGAATGAAAGCAACCAATCGCTGCCCAAAGTGGGGCTTGCTATCACGGATCCCCTTTGAGCGGGGATTGGTTACAGTCAATCAATCCCGGCAGGTCTTGCTGTCAGCACCAATCAGCTGAATGGAGTTTATTGCAAGCCTTGAAGGAAAATGCTTTCTTTGCCTTTGCAGTATGTTATGGAATCAAATTGTACAGGGGAAAGAAAGACAGGTTTGCAGCTGCTGCTAGTCAGCAGGAAATGCTTCCTTTGCCCATGTGGTCTGAAATCAAACTGTGCAGGCATAGGAAGTGGGGCTTTCCACCTCTGCTGATCAGCAGCAGCAGCAGCTGCAAGCTCTCTTCCCTTGCCTTTATGTCGTATGACACACAGGCAGGGAGTCAAAGTAGTGGGAGTTGAAGGACCTCAGAAGTCAGGTGGGCAGATTCAATTCCTCACCCCAGCACTTTCAGGTTTGTTGCTCTCTTGGTCTATGGGAATTAAGGAACTGTAGCTGAGGCCCTTCTTCTTTGTGTGCCTCCTTCGCATGAGCTCTGGAGGATGGCAACAGAGAATGGGCCTTTTCTACCGTGACTCTCCCCAGGAAGGTTTGCCTGGTGCCTTTATTATACAGTGGTACCTCGGGCTACATACGCTTCAGGTTACATATGCTTCAGGTTACAGACTCCGCTAACCCAGAAATAGTACCTTGGGTTAAGAACTTTGCTTCAGGATGAGAACAGAAATCATGCTCTGGCAGCGTGGCAGCAGCGGGAGGCCCATTAGCTAAAGTGGTGCTTCAGGTTTAGAACAGTTTCAGGTTAAGAACGGACCTCCAGAACGAATTAAGTTTTTAACCTGAGGAACCACTGTACAGTCAAACCTCGGTTTCTGCACATTTGGCTGCTGAACGTTTCAGAAGCCGAACGCCGAAAACCCGGAAGTGAATGCTTCTGTTTTCTAACGCGCCTTGGAAGTCGAACGGCTTATGAGGCGAGTTTTTCACACACACACCCCATTGAACTTGCTGACAGCCCTTTGATCCTCGGTTTCCAAACGTTTTGGAAGTTGAACGGACTTCCGGAACGGATTACATTCAACAACAAAGGTTCCACTGTTTACTTTTAGATGCCAGGTGAAAGCGTTCCTCTTCAGCCAAGCCTCTGACTGATTAATATTCTATGGCCTTTTAAATGTGTTTGTGGGAGGGTGTGTGTGTTATTGTTTTGTTGTTTTCGTTTCAACTATTTATTTGTGCTTTACCTTGTATTTTTACCTTGTGAACTGCATGAGATCTTGTGATGAAGGGTAGTATAGAAATCTAATAAGTAAATAGCTCACAAAACTTGTCTGTGTGAGCTGTGGAGTGATGGTCATGGAAAACTCCTGCCAGCCAGAAGAGACAACACTAGACCAGGTGGAACTGCTATAAGGCAGTTTCAAGTGATCCTTCTACTCTGGCCCCATCAGAGCTGGCCCTTCCCTCAGATAGAGCGAAGCAGCTAACGTTGGGTGCCATGAAAGTGCAGCAAACAGCTAGTTATTTAATTTCATTGCATGTTTTCTAACCTCCCAGGCAGTAAAGCTTGTGGGATTTTCTGTATCAGGCGCCAAAACAACTTGGCTCAAAGTGGGTATTAGGCAGCTTGACTGGGATTGCTGTTTGGCCCACCATGGGTCCCATAGTAGGAAGCCTCGACCAAGCTACACACAGCAGGTTTATTTGTGTGTGTTTTTGCTTAAATGCAGTTGTGGGAGGAGCAAACTGTGAATTTTACTCCTACAATATTTCCACTATGCCTTTAAAGCACATTCAATGCACATTTCCTCCTCCCCCCCCCCAACGAATTTGGGGCACTGTAGTATGTTAAGGCTGTTGGGAATTGTAGCTCTGTGATGAGAAACTACGGTTCCCAAGATTCTTTGTGCAGGGATATGCTTTAAATGTGCTTTCAATTTCTAGTATTCATGCAACTGTAGTCAGCCTGGTGTAGTGAGGATGAGAATAGAGACATGGGTGGTGCTGTGGTCTAAACCACTAAGCCTCTTGGGCTTGCCGATCGGAAGGTTGGCAGTTCGAATCTCCGTGACAGAGTGAGCTCCCATTTCGCTGTCCCAGCTCCTGCCAACCTAGCAGTTCGAAAGCACGCCAGTTCAAGTAGATAAATAGGTACTGCTGTGGCGGGAAGGTAAATGGCATTTTCGTGCACTCTGATTTCTGTCATGGTGTTCTGTTGCGCCAGTAGCAGTTCAGTCATGCTGGCTACATGACACGGAAAGTTGTCTGTGGACAAACGCCAGCTCCTTTGGCCTGAAAGTGAGATGAGCGTTGCAACCCCATAGTCACCTTTGACTGGACTTAACCGTCCAGGGGCCCTTTACTTTTTTTTTACCTTTAGTGGGAAGAATGCAAGACCTGGATCACAGAGATTTACGGTAGTTTAAAAACTGCAGCCAGGAAGCTCCCTTGGTGACCCTTCAGCAACTGCTATCTTTCAATTAAAACTCATCGTTTGGTTGTATGGCACAATCCCATTTAGGATGCCTCGATCTCTTTGGAGGAAGGGAACATACAAATGTGGCAAATAAATATATTAAGAGGACAGGGAAAATCAGGTGTATCTTTCACTGAAATGTTGAGGAGAGGAGAAATGCCTGAATTGTCTGTGACATCCACTGATCTGCTGCATTTTATTTAAGGGATGACAGTTCAACCGCACCTTTAATTATTTTACTCCAAAAAGAATAAAAATTGTGTGCAACATCTGCTGCAGCATAAAGGCAGCCTGCTTGACTGCCATCTGGAAGTATTTGTAGCAACCATATTAACTGTAGCATATGTGATTTATTATTTTTTTTCTATTTACATCTCACTTCTGAAAGAAATGGATTTATTTAAATTGAGTTATTTTTTAGTACAGTGGTACCTCGGGTTAAGTACTTAATTCGTTCCGGAGGTCCGTTCTTAACCTGAAACTGTTCTTAACCTGAAGCACCACTTTAGCTAATGGGGCCTCCTGCTGCCACTGCGCCGCCGGAGCACGGTTTCTGTTCTCATCCCGAAGCAAAATTCTTAACCTGAAGCACTATTTCTGGGTTAGCAGAGTCTGTAACCTGAAGCCTATGTAACCTGAAGCATATGTGTCAGGGGTTCAGGGAGAGAGGCGCAGATGAGGGAGGAGACAGAGAGTGAGGGGGAAGGATTCCAGAGTGACGAGGAAGAAGATGACAATGACCCAAGATTGTCCATGAGTCCGTCCAGTGAATCGGAGGACTCCCAAAAGGGAGCCCCTCTGGTCAAGCCAAGGGGAGCTAGAGGGGGAAGCAGTCAGGAGCAGGGAAACGAAGGGGGAACCCCCAGTGGGAGTTGGAGAGCGAGACCGGCTGCTCCGCTGGAACGGAGTGAGGGGGGAGGAGTGACCAGTGTGTCAGAAGGAGCAGAACAGGAAGCAGAGAGGGGAAGGAGATCAGGGCAAAACGTCCTGCCGGAAGGGGAGGAAAGTAGTATCGAGGGCAGTGTAACTGTCAAAGGGAAGGTCAGGAGCAACGTACGCGCGCCAAGTTCAAAATGGGAGGCGCGCGGAAATGAAGAGAGTCCTGGGGAGGAGCCTGGTCCCAAAGCCCAAAGGAGGGGGGAGGAGGCGGCAGAGGATTCAGCCTCTGGAGAGTCCCGAAGGGAGAGAACACAGGGGGGCAGAAAGACCCTGCGGAAAAGGAAAGAGAGAAAGAGGTGGACCAGTACAAGCCTCTTAAACTGGTGTAGAGGGGGGACCGACTCAGAGGGGACTTCAGCGGTCTAAGGGTAACAGACGTAGAGTCACGGAGCTCGGATGTGAAGCTAATAATGTTCTTCAATAAAAGCTTTTGTACATAAGCTGGAGCGGACTTTGGTCTCTTGTGAGCTGGGACCACGGGTGACTCTGACAATATGTAACCTGAGGTACCACTGTACTCTAATCATATAAAAAGGCAATATAGACACATCTCTGTCTCAATAGAAAATGCACTATGCAATACCGTAGGAGAAACTATGGAAGTCAAAGTTAAAAATATTTACAAATATATTTGTTTTGAGTGCTGAGAGACGCTCTTTTGTTAGGTCTGATTGATTGCTGCTAGGGATAATGCCTGAATAAACAAACAATATAGTGGAATGGCAGTTCCACTTTCCAGCCTTTGGAAAGTGACAGCCTTCTAAACTAAAGGCAGGGGCTGAGAAACAGAAGGCGATTTTGCACTTTAAATTTGACAAGAAAGAGACAGGAAGAGGAAGCCAGCAGATGATGGAAGGTCAACCTTATAGTGCATGTTCTCCCTCTCAAAATCTGAGGCAAGTTAGCAGAAGTGCTGTGTACTAGAGGAGTACCTGTTTGCTTCTGACATGTGATGACTATATATTTGCATATAAAAAAAACCCTGTTCATGCATTACTCATATTACAGGCATAAGTATGTAGCATGAGGAGCACTCTCAATATTTCATCCTTTTGTTATAGTCACTGCATTTACGCTGTGTACCCAAGTTTTGAATGAACAGGACATTCAAAGAAAACTGAATTTAGCAGCACTACCACTGCACTACTATTAGTGCTAAGGGCTTTCGGATAAAAAAAGAGATGACTTTCAGTCTAGCATGAACTTCTCTACCTTTCATTCAGAAATTAAGGGCAGCTTTCTTTAGCAAACATCACTTTCCTCAGTGGCTGTGTCTGGGGTTTTGTTCCTTTAGAGTCTTAAAAGTTGAGGCCAACTGAAAAGGGCCTCTGAAAGGCATCTAAATGAGCTTTTTGTTTCAGTGTGATGAAATGTAAAATGTTAGCTAATGTGCCATATTGCTAAAAAGCCTGACATTAAGCACTGCACATCTAAACAGAAAGACTTCTGTAGATACATCGCAGGCATAAGAGGCAGAAAAGTCTGCATTAAATCTTAGAAGAAACAAAACAGAGTGATGTGTTTTGCGAAACATTTAAATTCAGTCTAAAACATAACATATCAAAAGGTCACTTACTGTAAGCGGAAGATGGTGCAATCAATAGCTGATTAATTTTCTCGGAAACCTAAAAAACTGTGTGGTGATGGGGGAGAAAAATCTTGCTAAAGTCAAATGTAAATGAGAGGCTTATGCTTGCAAAGGGGAAAAAAAAGATTTAACTGCATCTTTCATTAGATGGGGCTCACCCAGGACCTGAAACTGACTAGCCGCAAGGCAATTTGGGCAGATAGATGATGCTTTTGAAGAGGCAAGTTTGCCGATTCAGCCTGAGTGGCTGCCAAGTGAAACTGACAAGAGGCTTCTCCAGATGTTACTTTGAGGCTAGTCACTTCCAGCTCTTCTTCCTTTAGCCCTCTCTTTGCAAAATGAGCTCTAGCGCATATCTCATTCAAAAAAACACACAAAAAACACAGAACAGGCAAGAGACAGCAGCCTGGTGATCTTACCCTCTCTCCTCTCAGCAAGGCGATCCTTGTTACAGCAAGATTGCTTGTTCCCGTCCTGGCTGCAAGCCTTGAATGAACCCTGCAATATCTAAGCCGTGGCAGAAGAATGTGTTGAACAGGACTCCTGTTTCAGAGATCAGTAAGGGCACTCACTTCACTGCAAGGTTCAAAAAGCAAAGGCAGCCCTGCTCGTCCATAAGAAATACCATATTTTTTGCTCTATAAGACTCACTTTTTCCCTCCTAAAAAGTAAGGAGAAATGTGTGTGCGTCTTATGGAGCAAATGCAGGCTGCACAGCTATCCCAGAAGCCAGAACAGCAAGAGGGATTGCTGCTTTCACTGCTCAGCGATCTCTCTTGCTGTTCTGGCTTCTGGGATTCAGAATATTTTTTTTCTTGTTTTCCTCCTCCAAAAACTAGGTGCGTCTTATGGTCTGGTGCGTCTTATAGAGCGAAAAATACGGTAACTTCAGAATAAGCCATTGCATTACCTTCAAAGTGTCTTGGTTTACCAGGGACAGTCCTGGAATTATGAAAGGCACCCCAGCTTCTGGGCACTGGTGGAGGAAGGAGGGTGCGGTGGTTGCGGTCCGCCCCAGGTGTCATCCCTGAGGGGTGTGACATTGCTGTGGGCTGGCCCTGCTCCCGGGTGCACAGCATGTGCACAGCTCTGCTTCTGCTTCTGTGATGTCCCTATTTCAGCTAAGGGAGGAAGCTGACCCGGGACTTGTCCTGAGTGACAGCAGCTGCGAGGGAGCATCCCATGGCCTCTTCATGGCCGTTTCTACCAGCCTCCACCCATGGGCAACTTGTAGCAGCTCCTGGAGTGTGCGTGAGGAGGAGAAGAAGCTGCTGGTGCCCAGACCCACGTGATCCGCTGGCTCTGAGGGGCAGGCAGAGGGCAGGGCCGCACAGTGGAGTGTAGGGAGTCTTGTTGTGTGTGTTTTTTTTTTAATGCTTTGTGCGTCCATGTCTAATCTTGACCCTTTCTAAAATGTATTGGTGTGTGTTTTTTCTTTTTGTAAATCTACCAAAGAATAAAACAAAATCAGGATTAAGGGGTTTTCTCAGGATGGTGGAGGCTGTGTGTGCTGTGTATTGTTGGTGTAGTGGTGGTGCCACTTGCGCTTCTTCTGACAGGAAATGCTCTGCGAGGGAGAGGACCAAAAATGGGGGGTCAAGGAGGGTCAGTGAGGGGAGGGGGAGTGAGAACGGTCATTCACCTGTGGAATTTTGGAGGCTATGCAGTTGGGCAATCTTATGATTAGGACCAGGGCTGGCCTCCCCACATAAGGCAAAGTGAGATGACAGCCTCAAGTGGCAAGATCCACTGAGGAAGCAAATCCCAAGGCAGATCTTTATTTCCCCGCTGTTCCTGGTGTTGAACTTCACTCTCCTCCTTCTTCCCTGGCAGGTATGGGGATGCCATTTTGTGGTTCACCTCAGGTGCCAAAATGTATCGGGTCAGGCCTGATTACGACCAACCAAATGCCACAAAAATGGGGTATGCTTTTGAGCTCTCCGAAATTCTTCATCAAGCTATGTATTGGGGCAGGGAGGGAAGACAAGTTGGGGGGAGTACAAAATATTAGACTGGATGTCAAACTCATGAGGTCAGCTTCTCTGAGGTGCTACAGTTTGTTTGTTGTTGATTTGTGTGTGTATGTGTATCTACTGTATATGTCTTATATATTCAGCTGGAAATTGCAGAAGAGAAGCAGTGTGTTTTAAGAGCATTTGTTGTGGTGGTTACTTTTTATGCCTCATAATAATCAGAGATATAGGTGCTCTTGAGGAATAATCACATGGAGACACGCTAATTGGTGCTTGAGTTTTGCTGTTGCTAGGGAACCTGTGCAGTTGCTAGAGATGTATAGATGGCAAGCAGCTCTGTTCTGGAGTGTCACATTTTCTTATCTTCAGGTTGGGCACCCTTGTCTCATGCAGAATCATAGAATTAAAGAATTGTAGAGCTGGAAGGGACCACAAGGTTCATCTAGTCCAACCCCCTGCAATGCAGGAATCTTTTTACCCAACGTGGGGTTTGAACCCACAATCCTGAGATTAAGAATCTCATGCTGTAACAACTGAGCTATCTAAGCAGTTTGCACAGCCAGAAACAGAGGGTCCCAGGGCAGATCCTGGGACTGGGGTGTTTTGTGGTACAGCAAACAAATGATTCAGCTATTTGCTAATCTGGTGTATAATTATCTAAAGCAGCTACTATGTCAAAGCGGTAAACTCTTTAAAACTCATTAGACGTTTTTAGCAACTATAGATTAACTCACTATAAACCTTTCTCTCCTCAGCAGGACTCTTTAGGGAAATAACTCTGAAATTTTTACATGAGAACCCCAAATCCATGTAGATTTTACATCAGCATACAATGTTCCTTATATTAATTATTTCACTGATATTCCTCCACAGAGAAATGCAATGTTAGATCATACCAACTTTTCCTCAGGAGCTTAAAGAAATAAGAGGAAGCGTCTTGATTTAAAATTCATGGGGGATTGCCAGGTACTGTAAAGGGCTTGGGGCAAAGGCCAATGGCACAAATTTGCATAGAATTTGCATATGCTAAGCTGTATATATAGGCCCTCGGGGCAAATTAAGATGGTGGGTGACCAGCACTGCACTTTAAAAAGGTGTTTGTGTGTTAATTTTTTTTAAAAAAAATGAAGTTAAAGGAGATGGAAAGGCACAGGACATCCAGGGTCACGTGCAAAAAATGTGGCCCTCAACTAGCCCTTAATAGTGCCTATATTTGAAAATAGACTCATTACTTCTTTATATACTTGCTCCGTGTAAATGCAATAAAGCATTCCAGCAATCATTTTGTCCCTTCACAGCTATTAAAAGTTACCTCCAGTGCTTTTTCCCCCTAAAAAAAATGTTTAGGGGTACTTTCATTTTGACTCAAGAAAATCACAATTTTATAGTTCAAATCGGGGAAAATAAATACAGTAAATGGACAAAGATTCACAAAATGTTTAGGGGTATGCATACCCCTGCGTCCCTCCAGGAAAAAAGCACTATGTCCAAGCACAATGTTTTTGTAAGACAAGCTGATATTTAGGACACGGGGCTGTGAAGTGGCATCCTCTGGGTCTTCACTTGCTTGCCTTGTCGCCTTCTGACCCACTTGGTCTGGCTCCTGTGGAGTATTCTGCCTCCCCACTCCTCCCTGCCTCCGTCTGAGGATGGGCCAAGGGAGTCTTTCCTCAGAACCAGACATCCTGTGTTAGGTGGCCTGGACAGCTCCTGTGCTGTAGGTATTTTGGTGTGGCAGCTAGAAATTCTGTTTAAAATTAAGCATAGAGGAGAGGAAGGGTGAGAGCACAAATCAGAGGTAACAGGGGATAGAAAGAGGAGTTAGGTGGTGCGATCTATTGCACTGGGATGACAGACAATATATATGATATTTCGGAATTTTATTTCTTGCGGTTGGTTTGGAGGGTTCAAACATCCCATCCAACTCCATTATATTTTACATTACCCAGATAAAATCTTCAAAATAAAGCTGTATAAAAATAGATTTGAACTGCACTTGAATGCTGTTTGCAGGTTGGGTCCTTCCTAAAGCCCAGAGTGGCAGATTTTAATGCCTGAATCACTGCACAGGCTCAGCAATTCATTGTAGCCAGATGCTGTTATATCCTCTTTTTGTATCCTGTCTTATCTGGCAGGAAGCGCCTTTTCCTTATAGGCAGGAAGTGCCTTTTCTTTGCTATTTACTACTTATCCATATAGCAATAAGTAGCAAACAGCAATTATTGTGACTTGATAAGGTTTAAAGAGTGAAGCCTCTGCCACAGGCAAGCGGAACTGAATTTCAGAGAAAAACCTGCAGTGCAAAACTATGGCAGCTTAGAACATTAGCCTTGAAAGCACATGTTGTCATGGCTTCTGGCTCTGGTATATGCGGCAATGCAAGAATATGTGCCTGTCCCATACGGGGTTCAAACCTGGGACTTTGGTATCAGCACCACGCTGGAACCAACCAAGCTATCCAGGCTACCTAAACAAGTCCAAGCCCAGTGGCTGAGCATCTGCTTTGCATGCAGAAGATTCCAGGTTCAATCTTTGGCATCTTCAGGTGGGCCTGGGAATGCCTTCTTTCAGAAACCTTGCAGAGATGCTGCCAGTCAGTGTAGGACAATACTGAGCTAGATAGACCAGTGCCCTGACCTAGGAAAGTGCCCCACGCCGGGCTCCTACTCTTTATTTTTATGATTAGCTATGTAGTTCCTCTTAGCACCCCAAACAGATTACAGTGGTACCTCGGGTTAAGTTCCGGAGGTCTGTTCTTAACCTGAAACTGTTCTTAACCTGAAGCACCACTTTAGCTAATGGGGCCTCCCACTGCTGCCGCGCCGCTGGAGCGCGATTTCTGTTCTCATCCTGAAGCAAAGTTCTTAACCTGAAGCACTATTTCTGAGTTGGCAGAGTCTGTAACCTGAAGCGTATGTAACCTGAAGCGTATGTAACCCGAGGTACCACTGTACACAGGAGAGCTGAGGAAGGTGCAGAATGGAATGGGTCACACACATAGGTGCAGTGCTTTTTTCTGGGGGCCGCAGGGATGCGCTTACCCCTAAACATTTTGTGAATCTAAGTTTGGCCTCATTGAGGGGCAGCATTTCAATACGAATAGGAAAATGAGAGTACCCCTAAACATTTTTTTTAAGAAAAGAAGCACAGCATAGGTGCATCATAAGCCTTTGGTTGTTGTCTCAGGGGACTTGAGCAGTGTAAATAGTCGGTGACTCCTCACAGAACACCTCGCGGAATCATAACTCACAACTACGCGGCAGAAGAAATTGACTCCCGGTGCCTTTCTTTTTTGTTGTTGTCACTGTTAAATTTTTAACAAGCCAGAACAATGCAAGGCCAACATCTGAAGTAACCGCAGCCACGGAATAATTATGAAAGCCATAAATAATTCATCATTTCTTAGGAAACATCCAGTGACCCTTTGGGAGAAGAAAACAAGGCAGCATCTGAAAAACCCACGGCTAACGGGGCGGCTGGGGAAATGGGTCCCAAACTCAAATCCCTTGGCCGGTTCTCTTAAAACGCAGGCGAGATCATTTCTCACTGAGAATTAACCAACACGAATGCCGCCTCTCTGAAAGGAGCACCTCCTCTCCCCTCTTGTCAGGGAATTGTAGGATCATTGATTTTATTGACTCAGCTGTCCTAAGTGACCTGCAAGGGCAAATATATTCCTCCATGCTCTCTTGGCTGCTTTATAATTTATGAATGATACACAACCACACTGGCTTTCGAAGCCTTCTTTCGGCTTATTTCTCCCTCCTGGTTTTCTTCATGCAGAAATCCAGATCTTATCCCCCGTGCAAAACCCATTGAGAAGGCAGGAGGCAGTTGTAACATTCCAAGCATAAGCATCACTGAAGAATTTTTTTTTAATTTGTTATAGGGATTTTTACCCCATCCTTCCGGGTCTAATAGAAATGAATGAAATAAAATTATATTAAATTCCCACCCTTCCTACAAGGCGCTCAGGGAGCATACAGTGGTACCTCGGGTTACAAACGCTTCAGGTTACATACGCTTCAGGTTACAGTCTCCGCTAACCCAGAAATAGTGCTTCAGGTTAAGAACTTTGCTTCAGGATGAGAACAGAAATCGTGCAGCAGTGGGAGGCCCCATTAGCTAAAGTGGTGCTTCAGGTTAAGAACAGTTTCAGTTTAAGAATGGACCTCCAGAACGAATTAAGTACTTAACCCGAGGTACCACTGTATGTGATTCTCATACCATTCTATTCTCACAACAGTCCTGTGGGGTAGTGATGTGCCTAAGGGCACCCAGTGAGCTCCATAACAGCAAGGGGACTTGAACCCAGGTCTCTCAAGTTTTGGTCCATCACTAAAGCATAGAATTGTAGAATTGGAAGGGACCACAAGAGTCATCAATGTCCTGCAATGCAGGAGTCTTTTGCCCAATGTGGAGCTTGAACCCATGACTCTTAGGTTAAGAGTCTCATGCTCTACCAACCGAACTAAGAAAGAAACCATCAAAGTTGTCCCAACATATAGAGCTGGAACCTGAGACAGGCATCTTCCTGACCATACTTGCCTATCCCTATGAAATTCAAGGCCCTCCCCTGTACCGTTCATCCTCTCCTGAATTAGCACACAGTGATGTAATAACAAACACACTGTAAGGTCGTACCTTGGTTTTCAAACAGCTTAGTTCTCGAACGTTTTGGCTCCTGAATGCCACAAACTGGTTTGTGAACTATTTTAGGAAGCTTAAGTCCAGTGCGGCTTCCGCAGCTTCCGATTGGCTGCAGGAGCTTACTGCAGCAAATCAGAGGCCACGCTTTGGTTTCTGAATGTTTTGGAAGTCAAGTGAACTTCTGGAATGGATTCCGTTCAACTTCCAAGATACAGCTGTATTTAACTGCACCATATGCAATTGCAAGCCTATCAATACTGTATTGTAGGAAACTGAATTTAAGTGAAGGAAAATCGGAACTCCTTTCACCACCATAAGGGCAAAACATTCTGATGCAGGACACACTGCCTTTCTGGAACATAGTTTATTATTACTATTATTATTTTTAAACAGCGTGGCTTTCTTCTTTTAATGATTGTTTCTTCTTTTTATATGAAAAAAACAGACTTCGAAAGGCAGAAGAGTAGGGGGCATAGCTGCTCAACCCCCTTTTAATTTTTATTTTTTTGCATCCCCAAGTTCCCTTTCTCCCTGGAGGGAAAAATATATGGAGACCCCATTTCTTTCTCTAACAGGTGGGCAAGCAACTGGTAGGAACGAGCCAACCTGTCAATTTTAGTTTCTTTCGGATCCTAATTTTTGAAATCTTGAGTTTATTTTCCACATTTCAACATCAGTTTGCATTTCTCCCCTTTTTCCCCTAATGAAATTCCACTATCATTTTAGTTCAAATTGATTCTAATAGACACCTTTTTGCATGCAATTTCCCCTAATTTAAAGTATATTTGTATGGTATTTTGTATGGAATATTGGTGGTTTTGTGCACACATTACTTGCTTAGAGAACTGCACTGCAAAATCTGGAGCAGTGTGAATGTCAAACACTAGCTCTGCTCTGGTTCTGAAGGTGCAAATTAGGCAGGTTCACTTTTAAATCCCTAGCAACTGGTGAGTGTGTGATTTTGAGTCAGCAAATGGAAGGGAAGAATGGGTTAAGCAGCTCCTTCCTTTTCCTTAAACTTGCAGCTGCCCAAGGCTGTTTTTCATTAAGTCAAACAGTCAGGGAAAAGAGACTGCCTATCACACCTAGCTTGCCCCTCATCTGTTCAGTGCCCTTATCCTTAATACCTTTTTTACAGGATATAACTCTGTTACTAAGCACATGTTGACTAGATCTCAGAGGTGAAGGGAGCCTACTGTCAAAACAACCAGACAGGCTTGCTGGTGCATAGCAGATAAACTTAGTCTAGTTACTTGCATGAAGAAACCATACCTGCAGGGGAAACACCTTGACCTGAATATTGGCTGAAGGTCAGTGTTTGGATTAAAGCTGGCACTTCAAAAGTGCCCGAGGTGATGTACACAACAGGTGATTTCATGGACTTCATATAGCAGTGTGAGGGGTTTTAGGCCCTGGTGTGAGAAAGTGGGAGTATTTACAGCTCCAGCATCTATTCATTACTTAGGACAACTAGGTATTGCATATTTCTTTTGGAACACCAATGCAGCGTGACAGGAATGCTTGCAGGGAGAATGGTGGCTGAGTGGTGGTGATTAATATTTCCTGCTCCCAACAAATCTCGCCTAGAAGTGCGTCCTTGACAGTTTTAAATCATTACTTTCCAGAAATATTCCTGGCTGGAAGAAACATGGTCTTAGTACTGGGAGAACATTTGCAGGAGACAATATATGATCACCTGCTACCTCTGTCTTTCTGTTGTCTTTGCGAAGGAGATGGAATCCTATGTTTGCCAGTGTAAAATCTGGTTCCAACCTCAGTTTTCCCAGAAACTTGAGCAGTGTCAGAGCAATGAGCAAAACCCTAGTTTTGCCAGTGCTTAAGGTCTCTATGATCTTAATGTAGATGTATATAAATCACTTATATGAGCAGCTTAGGTCTTCATAGAATCTCTGAAGCAATTATGGTGTGATGAGCTAGAACATCGGGCCTCAAGGAGTCAACAGAAGGAGGCCTTCAGACTTTTCACTTTGTGATCGCTGGACAAAATTATGTGTCATTTACCAGAAATCTTTCTGTGGGTTGGATATGGGAAAAGACTGAGCACATTAACACACTTGCAATGTTGAAGATATATGATTCTTGGTGCATCGCCTGAAATGGAGCTCCTCAGTAATGTCCTAATTTTGATTTGAGATTGACTCCATTGTCAATTATGCTACCAAAACTCCTTGTGAAGGACCTGGCAGAATAGCTGTATTGAGCTATACCTCTATGGTTTTTTGGGTGTGAAGAGGGGCCAGTGGTGGCTCCAAAGGAATCTTCTAGCAGCCAAGGGACTGATTCTTAGAGGATGGAAATCTAGGACACATGCATACCAGTATTTGATGAAAAACACAGCACTAAGTTGGAGCTGGTGATGCAATGCCTGTTGTGTCTTGCAGAAGAGGGACTGGTGCTGTCAGTGCAGGACTTGTCCAGGGCCTGCTGCATTCTGCAGAATGAGCAGGAGGATGCCCAAATGCCACAGGACTGACTTAACACATTTTGAAATGGGTGACATAATACACAGGGATAACAAAAGAGCCCTCTCCCTGGGCACCCCTCTCAGTAAGGTCATTAAGATTCTAAAATTACCTTACCATACCACTGGAGGGACACTTTACAAATACAAACACATCTGGCCTACAAACCTAGAAGCCTTTAATGAGATATATTGGGGCGAACATAGTGCAGTTATGAATTACAGCAAAAATCAGCAGCATCAACTTCCTCCCTTTCTATTTCTCATCATTTATCTCTAGTTTCTTCCTGACTCTCTATTACTCATAAAAATTGTGGTTATTCGACCCATGAATTTACCACAGGGGGAAAGAAAAGGCTGTGTGTGTGTGTGTGTTTGTATGTGTGTGTTTTGAGAGCATTAATAAACTATTAATTAAAAGATGCACAGACAGGGAAAGTGTCCCTTTTATGCAACTGTTCCCTTTATTGAATAATGACCATACAGTGGTACCTAGGGTTACAGACGCTTCAGGTTACAGACTCCGCTAACCCAGAAATAGTACCTCGGGTTAAGAACTTTGCATCAAGATGAGAACAGAAATTACGCGGCAGCGGGAGGTCCCATTAGCTAAAGTGGTACCTCAGGTTTAAGAACAGTTTCAGGTTAAGAACAGATCTCCAGAACGAATTAAGTTCTTAACCCAAGGTACCACTGTATTTGTATCCCATCCTATTTTTAAATAGCTCAGGATGGAGTATAAATTGGGTTAAATTTGGTATAAAAATGTGGTGGGGAAAATAATGTATTAACTTAGACATTCCTTTCAAGATGCCTTTAATGAAAGACATTCAGATGGAGAATAAATGCAGTAGTAAATAGCAAAAGACAGGCAGGAAGAAAAGCTAGGTGTCAGCTCTGAATGCTTGCTTAATCTTTGAAAAATTTCTACCAACTCTTCTGATAGTCTGTGCTAATCTGTTGAACTGGTGTGTGTGGTAAATCGTGTCCTCCCTAAAAGAGGGCACGTGTTGCGGTGAGACCTGGAGACCGACCACCTGTGTTGTGGATGGGTAAGACTGGTCAGCCACAACACCCAATTGGTAGGTCCCTCGATGTTGGGTTCAATCTGGCCAATGGGGCACAGTCTAAATGGATCAAGGGACCTATATATACCTAGGCACCTGACCCAGAGCTTCCGCTTTCGGCTCATGCATTTGGAACAAGCTAACAGCATGTCCTCTGTGCAGCCAAAGAGACTTACCTTTGATGGATCGTCTTGGTGATTTCTTTCCATTATTCTTCCTTTTTTTCAGTAATTCTTTTTTATTGTTCCCCTTTTTAAGTTGTACTCTTCCCCCTTCCTTCTCCTTCCCTTCTTTCTAGCGGGGCAGTATTTACAGCATTTGGCTCACCTGCGGTATATGGGTCGTGTTGTAAAGTCCATCAGAATTCAGTCATCTGCCATTTCATTTTTCTGTAAATCCCTTTATTCTAGAGACCCTTGTGCAAAGTTTGTAGTATGCAAGGCTCTTGAGGGTTGGGCCAGGTTGCAGCCACCAAAGTCGCCAGGTAGGAGGCCGATCACATTTGACATTTTATTCTCGGTGCACAGCAAGTTAAGACTTGTCTGCTGGTCGACTTGTGAGCTTAGACTCTTTGTGGCAGCTTTTTTGATAGCCTTTTTTGGTGCACTGTGTGTGGGCAAAGTGGTGCTGGAGTCAGCACAGGGAAGGGCTCCAAGGAGCTTGCTTTTGCAGGATGTTCAGCTTTCTGTTGCTGAGCTGGTGCTCATAATTCGAAATTCTAAAATGAACCAGTTTGGCAGAGGCGCCTTGATGAGGCTGCCTGCCACTGGTAAGCCCAGCCCTTGTCCAGTGGAAGATGCCAAGAGATATTTGTCACTTCGCCCGCCTGGGGATGGTCCCTTCCTGGTAAACAAGGATGGGTCCCTGTTAAAGAGGCATCAATTTGCTGCAGTAATGTGTAAGGTGCTTGCAGCGTGTGGCCTGCTGGCCAGTGAGTTTGCACCTCATTCTTTCCGCATTGGGGCAGCTACAACTGCTGCGCACTGGGGCCTGTCCATTGACAGGATTAAGGTTCTGGGCCGCTGGAAATCTGATGCATACAGGGGTTATGTTTGGATGCAGCACTGAGGTGCAGTTGTTAATGTTGTTTTGTTCAATCCTAGGTCTGCCTACCCTGCATGTCTGGATAGTCGGGCACAGCATTGTCCACTGGGCTGGCAGGAGGGCGGTGGAGTCTGGATTCGGATGCAGGCTCGGACTCCTCGACCACGTGTGCGTCTCCTGGGTTTCCAGATGAGGAATGCGTTGGGAGGAGCTTCTCCCGATGGTGTGGGCGAAGGTGTCTGCGGAAGGCACTCCTGAGGCGATGGTGGTGCAGCTGGGCAAGAACAATTTGCCAGAAGCTCCCAGCTTGAGCCTGCGGACCCACACGCAGGAGGACTTGGAAGAGTTGAAGGCAGCTCTTCCTGGACTCTAAATTTTTTGGTCACAGCTGTTGCAGCGACATGTGTGGCGTGGTAGCCGCTGCCCAGCTGCCACTGGGAGGGCCAGGAGGCACGTCCAGAGCTCAGTGGCCAAGAAGGTTCTGGCCTTGGGTGGGACGGTGATTCGTCACCCGGGCATTACTTTCCGTGATGCGTCCCTTTGCAGGCTTGATGGGGTTCATCTGTCTGTAACTGGGAATGATTTGTGGCTGACCTCCGTGTCAGCCGGGTTAAGGGATTGGTTACAGATGTGAGTGGTTGCCGGTGAGCGCGGGTGCTCGTGTGGCAGATAGGCACTGGTTCAGGTGATAGGTATGGGAGAATGGTCTCGCCATCCCTAAGTGAAGGGTATTCCGTTGAAGGAATCCAGGGACTCAGCTGGTTTGGTCAACCCCCAAGAGGGGGTTGTGCCTGTGCCTGAGTCCAGGGGGGCATCTGGGTGGTGAACATAGTCTGTTCCCAGCTTTTCGCCTACCCAGGTGTACACCCTTGGCTGACCTATGCTGATGCCCTGGGGTGCAGGGAGCTAGTTGAACCAGAACCTATGCAACCACTCACCTTCTGTAATCAATAAAGTTGTGGCCTAAATTCTGCCAAAAACCAAAACTAAAATTTGAGTCAAGTGTGACTTTATTTAGGGGGGAGGTCTCTGGGCCTGAACATGCAAATAGGGGGGCAGAGACTCTGGCATTGAGAAGAAAATTCTTATTGTTTTAAATTTGATTACTCTGCTTACAGCCATGTGAAAAAGAATATAGCACACTATCTCGCTGCTTTGATGTGAAGGTGTTATCAGTTACACAAGGGATGTTTATTTCTCTTCAACAAGGAATGCTGTGAATACCAGAACTTCAATTTCCTTCCTTTCCTTACATTGTCCCTTTCACCCCTGCAAGCAAAATGGTCATAAATGTTTCTCCACTAGTTAGCCTCAGAAAGAAACTTCCGGTATACAGCTATTTCCCCTGTTGAATTGTTAATAGACCACGTAACACCTTTGAGCAAACCTTTTTAGTATGTTAATTGAACAGTAACAGGTTCAGACATTGCCAAGCAGTCTGCAAAATGAAGATAAAGTTCATGCGTTGGAGCTTATTAGACAATACCAATATTATACAGCCATTGGCACAAATACATCTGGCAAAATTAGCATTGGGCTGGGTGCTGTTTAGTGGCAAGATGTTTCCAAGTCAACATATTTTCATTTTGAGGATATGAAATATTAAGTCTTGTTTGGTATGAAGTCAAGCAGTTCATTAAAAAGACATTTCAGCAAAGGACCCTTCTGTGATTTTGTTGCAAACTGCTTCAACAGTAAAACCATCCCCATAGATTGATCTGCATTTCTTCTGCTAAATGGCAGTGACCACAATCTTAAATTCACTTACCAGAAAGCAAGCCCTGTTGAACTCAGTAGGATTTGCTTCTGCATGAACATATTTATCTGGTTTTAAAACTCATAGCCCACCCTTCATCCAAAGACCCCAGGGCAGATCATAAGAAAAAGATATAATATACAAAACAAAAGGTAATCAAATATCAAAATCAATGCAATAAAAATAATCTATTTAGAGAAAAATATGTCTTCTGGGTATGTTTTTCCAAATACCTGATACAAAAAAGCAAAACTTCAAGTTTTCACCTGGCATCTAAAACTAAAAAGACTTTGTATCTATAATTAATCCTGGCCATACTTACTCAGAAGCAAGTCCAGCTGAACTCAGCAAGACTTTTGAATCAACCTTCATAGGATGGAGCTATGTACTATTTATTGGTTTATGGATAGATTTATTAAGAATCATAAACTGTTCACCTTAAAATATGGTTAATAGCTAGTACGTTGCGAGTGTTGAAAAATAATTTAGGCACTTACAACGTACTTGTGATTTATAGCTTAATTTCTCAGGAGTGCAATCAATGTTTAAAGCCATATATATATATATATATATATATATATATATATATATAAAATCATGTTTCTGAATCTAAATATTAGAGTTTGAAATGTTGATCTGTGTGAAAGGAGGTTTTGCGACCTCTTCATATCCATAATGAAGAACTTATATCACAATCTTATACACCTGGACTAGATGCCGCTATTCTGGTGGAACAGCCACTGTATCCAATGTACACTCAGCCTGGGAGGGGAAAACCATTAAATGCAAAACAATTTTTTTAAAAGGCATGAAAACAACACTTGCTCTAATACTCACACTCACCAGACCTATTGGAAACCCTTTCCACAGACTGTGCGAAAGAGGATGCCTGGCACATAGAGGGTGTCAATGAACTCACCCTGATGAGACACATTTCCAGCACACACCCTGCATTAAACCCACACAACATGCAAGGCAGCACCATCAGCCACAGTGTTACAGCCAGCAGTGACACCTCTACTACCAGTCACTAGGCATCCCACTTTACTTATCACAACCACGCTTTTATGAGCAGAACTTGCACACAATGAAGAATATACTCAATGCCCACACATGTCCCTTGCAGAATCCCCCCCCCCAATGCTTGAGAATCGGCCCTTTCTGTAGTCCCAGGTAGGCAGTAGAAACAGCAAGTTTACTGAGACCGCAGTGACTGGTTGGTTTTATTCAGCTTGGAAGTTCTCAGGTATTTGAGGTAGACACTTCTAACTACAAGGTCTGTAAAGGGTTTAGTAAGTGTCCAATGGCTATCCTGAGCAAGTGGTATCCATAGAGGGGAACGACTGCAATATTATCCCACGTTATGACCTCATAATGTAGCACCCTGCTTGTGGTTAACGCTTAGCTGGAATGAAATATTCAACGCAGCAATAGAGAAATTAAAATAGTAATTTATTTGTCAGACAAATAAATGAGAGGCTCAGTGGTACATGGTTACCAAGCTCTGGCCTGCCTCCTGCCATTCTGGCCAGCACTTATATTTCCTTAATCCAACCCCCTTGCTCCTCCTGTGGCTGCCTCTGTCCAATCAGCCTGGTTGAAATTCCTATTGGCTGTTTGCTAGAACCAATCACAAGAGATACACCCATTTCCTCGCCCTTTTATGGAACACAAAGAGCTATATATTGTTACATCTATAAATGACAAATAAGTAGTAATATATCTTACATATGTCTCAACAAGGAATCTTAATTACCAGCTCACCTCTTGCCCTCCTTGCCCTATTGCCTTCTAAAACAGATGGTTAATCTTAAATTTTTATCTTCAACAGATGTCAAGGATCTTGAGTTCACATCAACATTGAAAGATCTCCTTCATTTGATGGTTTCTAAACAAAAAGGCCTGACAACTATATATCAGGAGTGCTCGATGGCGTCTCCTGTCTGGCAGGAGGCTGGGCTCATTTGCCCCTCTGGTCTCCTATTGCAATATGACTCTATGAAATAAGAATCTAGCATTTCTTAAATCCTTTGCATAATTACATTTAAGCCAATATATTTAAGCTAATATATTTCATACATTATCATAGGTAGCCTTTTAAAAGGAATAAGGCCTTTGTAAAGTAAAAAAGGAACTCAGTAAAAAACAGCTTTAAAAGAAGCCTCTTCAGTTTACACCCCTCCTTTCACAGCCAGCTAGATGCTTCTCCATTGCTCTTGGCCTTTCAACCTTAGGAAGAAGATATGGCTCATTTTACTGGGAGGCAAATGGTGTTATTTTACCCATTTATCCACCCTTAATTTAGTACTTTGCAACATGCAAGGTCAGGTCTGTAACTCCCTTTTTTTATGACTTTGAGAATTGTTTTCTGCTATAAATCAGGGGGCCCCTTTCCTAGGAGGAAAAACATTGCCAAGGCCTTTTAGGCAGCTGGTCTTTTGCCTGGCATGAAACATTTGAAAATCTTTAAGCTTATTTTAAAATGCAAGCCCTGATTAAACATATAGAAGCTTTGATAAAAATGCAGGCTTATGATTAGATGCCTCAATAATGGGAAAGAAACGAGTACGCTATCACATAACTTCGCCACAAATAGATTGGCAATGAAGGCATATGGCCAATACACTCGGAAGACCAATCAACAAGCAGCAAACAATTTCGCCTATTTGCAAGTGGGGACTGTTCTGTGCTAAATTGAAGCTGAGGCAATATAGAACAGAGAACTGGACCTTCTAATGACAGCTTCTGGAGCGTAATGGCCAAATGAATGAACTAGAAAGTTGTTGGCTCATAATCTTTACATCCCAGCTACAGACTTCCCAATAGCCTTATGTAAGTTACTATTTTCTCAGCTTTATCCCTTTTACCAGCCCCTCCCCACAACTGGCATATAGATATAACATTACTGGCCTACCTTAAAGTGTTGTTGTAATAATCACAGAAATAGTGTATGTGAAGCACTTTGAACACTTGAAATAAATTATATAAATGGTAAGTAGCCTCTCATATTCCTGTTTCCTGAGGATAGAGATTTTTCACTTTTCTTCCTGCTTTTATATGCTTAGTTTCAGGAAATGGAAGCATGATGGTGTTTTTGTAATACCTATTTCATCACAAATATACAAGTTGAGCAGGATAGCCAAGAGAGTCTAACTACATTACAATGAAGTAATGTAACTAAGGTGGGGAAACAGTCGCCTAGGGTCACCTCCAGAAGGACAAATTTGGATGAGTGAAGGCGTGGCAAGGACCATCATTAGGGGAGCAAGGATTTAATTTGTGCTGTGTATAAATATACCATTACTGGGGGAGTGACTTGGGCAGCAGGAAATATTTGGGGCACATGACCGGCAACTGTTTCTGCCCCTGGCAAACATGAACAGGGATGCAAAATGTGCCCGGAAGTCATATAATATAGAAATGCTATTGAAGGACTGTTAAAATATTACATCATTTCAGTGTAGACCAATGAGACAGTTCTAAGATTGTAGATGAAAAGCTGAATATCAATTTACTTAATGAGAGCTGTGGGCAGGCGATTGCTGTTGCTTGTTGCTGCTGTGCTCTGCTGCCCAGGAGGACGCTCCTGTGTGAGTGTCTGAGGGCCCTGCTCCTTCCTGCCACTTACCACTGGCCCAGGGCGGGGCCTGAAGCCTCGCAAGGACTGCTGTGCTCTGCTGCCCAGGAGGACTCTCCTGTGTGAGTGTCTGACGGCCCTGCTCTTGCTGCTTACCACCTGGCCTTGGCGGGGCCTGAAGCCTCACAGGGACAGTTGCTGTCACTGCTGCTGCGGCCCAGGGGGATTTGGAGGGGTGCAGAGTTCTTTTTAAAATGTTTTGAAATTTTCCTTTCCCTCCCTTTTTTTTGTATATGCGGGGATGGGGATGGGGGTGGGATGGATGTTTAGTTGGGAATTTGTTTGATTTTGATGGATTTGTAATTTTTACAGTTTTGATTTGTATTGTTTTTTTTGTTTTCTGGGGTTTCTTTTTGTTTTTGTTTTTGTTTTTGTTTTAAGGTCTTATTTTGTTCTTAAGGGGAGGGGTCAGGGCTGCTGGGGAGTGGGTCCCAGCCAACAAAATGGCTGGGGCATGTTCCACAGAGGGGGATGCGCTGGGACAACCGATCTCAGTGATCACGGGTAGGAGGAGGAGTTACGCTATGACCAAGCCATGTCATTACAGAGGAGGCAGGTTTAGTCGTTGTCTGAGGACTATCCCTGCCTCCGGGTCTGGTCCTGACCGGACGGATACTAGAATCAGCAAGGGATACCCACATGACCTGAAGGTGCTGCTGTGCAATGCCAGGTCAATGATTCATAAGACCACTGCTATCCATGACTTGATCATGGATGGAGGATTTGACCTGGCATGTCTAACAGAGACTTGGTTGGATGAAGCAGATGGGCCTGTTCTTGCTGCTGCTTGTCCACCAGGTTTCTTTTATGCACAGCAACCCAGGCCTTGTGGGCAGGGAGGGGGGGTTGCAATGATTTTTAGGAAGTCATTAGTTTGCACCAGGCGTCCTATTGGGAAGACCCAGTTCACTGAGTGCATGTTCTGGAAGTTGGGCAATAGGGGCAGTACAGGATTCCTTTTGGTGTACTGACCTCCCCGCTGCACCAAGGATTCCCTGCCCGAGCTGCTTCAGGTCGTGGCGGATGTTCTCCTGGAGACACCTAGTTTGGTTGTCCTAGGGGATTTTAATATCCATGCCGACACAACCTTACAAGGGGCCGCTCGGGACTTCGTGGAAAGCATGGCCTCCATGGGGCTCTCCCTGAATAAGTTTGGCCCAACCCATGCCTTGGACCTGGTGTTTACCTCTATGGATGTTGGTGATCTGACACTAAGTAAAAGGGAAACGAAAGAAGTGCCATGGTCAGACCACTTTCTGGTGCAACTTGACTTCTCCGCGACCCTTCCCCTCTGCAGGGAGATGGGACCGATTCGGATGGTCCGCCCCCGCCACTTAATGGATCCAAATGGTTTCCAGAGAGTGGTAGGGGATGCTTTATCCCATGTTGATGGCCTTTCAGCTGATTCCCTGGTGGCCCGCTGGAATGTGGAGTTAACCAGGGCTATTGACTGTTTGGCTCCGAAGCGCCCTCTCTGATTGCATGGAGCCTGGACAGCCCCGTGGTTTTCCATGGATCTGAGGGCAATGAAACAATCGTTGAGACGGCTAGAGTGCCGGTGGCGGATGACCCTTTCTGAAGCTGACCGGACACAGGTTAGAGCTCAATGTCGAGCCTACCAAGTGGCGGTAGTGGCGGCGAAGAAGACTTTCTTCACCGCCTCTATTGCATCTGCAGAAAACAGCAGCAGCGGAACCACCTGCTACATCGGGGCCCAGTACAGGCCACATGATCTCCTGCAATGATTTTGCAAAGTTTTTTGCAGATAAAGTCGCTCAGATTCGGGAAGAGGTAGACGCCACCGTGGGAGCAGGGCCGGGGCGGGAGAGTGCTAGAGTCCTGTCTAGTCAAATTGCGTGGGATCAATTCCAATCTGTTACCTCCGAGGATGTGGGCAGGCTGCTTGGACGAGTGAAACCAACCACCTGTCTCCTTGATCCTTGCCCATCCTGGCTTATAAAAGCTAGCCGGGAAGGGCTGGGCGATGGGCTTCGTGGGGTGGTGAATGCTTTCCTCCGTGAGGGAGCCTTCTCAGATCCGCTGAAAGAGGCGGTTATTAAACCGCTTCTTAAAAAAACATCTTTAGATGCGGCCACGATGGCCAACTATCACCCAGTCTCAAATCTTCCATTCTTGGGCAAGGTGATTGAGCGAGTGGTTGCTGAACAACTCCAGGCACGCCTGGAAGAAGCGGACCATTTGGATCCCTTCCAGTCGGGATTCAGGCCTCATCACGGGACTGAAACTGCCTTGGTCGCACTGGTTGATGATCTCCGGCGGGCTAGAGACAAAGGTGAGAGCTGTTTCCTAGCTCTCACCACTAAGCACATGTGGCATCAAATGAGCAAGGAGAATTTACTGTGTGGTGTGCATGCCATTGCTAAACCCAGTTGCCTCACCTGCAACTATGCTGTTACCATGATAGGGGTCCATAGCTCAGGTGGCTGCTGTTGCTAACACTACATGTAGAGCAGCTGAGAGCCTAGTTGAAATAAGATACCAGGTGTGCACAGCACCGAGTAGGTAGGATCTACTTGCCAGTGGACAGCCATGGTTAAATTGGGCCATACGATATTTGCAACTGGAAGACAGACTTCCTAGATAAGGGACAGCTTCCAAAAGACCACAGAGAACCATTTCCTGGTTGCTACAACCTGCCTTATCTCACAAGGGCTTCTGAGAATGATTGTCTCAATAGAAATGCAGTTCCATGCCTTGCAGCAAATGCAACACATCAAACCATCTTGAAATGTACTGTAACTCCTTATGAAATCTTCATGCTACCTACTCCCTTCCTCATCTATCTATTTCTAAAGTGCTGTCATATAGATGTATATAAAAAGGCCACATTTTCATCTCATAGAGGCAAACAAACTGTTGAATATAATGCAATGCAGCCTGCTAATTAAATA
This sequence comes from Podarcis erhardii, assembly GCF_964252035.2. Classification (NCBI taxonomy): domain Eukaryota; kingdom Metazoa; phylum Chordata; class Lepidosauria; order Squamata; family Lacertidae; genus Podarcis; species Podarcis erhardii. Next base: position 40,644,996 of record NC_138512.1, read on the forward strand.
TTTAGTTTGCATAATGTCTGTATCCCTGATATGTTCTGAGTTGGCATTATTTTCTATTTTGAATAGAATTCAGTGATCACTCTAGTTTCACCACTGTCCCTGACTCTATGCTTCCAAATCTCCTGAAATTAGGTAGATGGAATACACTTATTATTTATTATTTTAAATCAGGGTTTTGAATTAGCATCTCTGAAGTTTACAAATCCTTAAGAGGCAGACAACACATTATTTATTGATTGCTTTTTTGAATTGCCCTCTGCTAAAAAGCGTGCCTGAGGCAAAATACAATAAAAATGCTGAGAATACAAATACAAGTGGGCTTCACATTTGTTTGCAATAGCTGCCTCCCATGCTTGTCACGGGCTAACTGACAGCTTCAATATATGCTTTTTGTGTTGCTCTCTTTAGCTGGGTTATGCACAGGCTGTTCTGTCTTTTCTTGACTTCCCTTAGAACAAGATAGTTTGTAAGTTGCCTTACGGTGGAAGTGGGGTGGGCATTTCTGCAGGAATTATGAACAAAACTGTCATATTGGGTCAGATTATCTGGCTATTCTAGACCAATATAGTCTGCTCTGGTTGGCAGCAGCTCTCAGTCTGAGGTATTTCTCTTCCTGAATCTTAATTTGGAGATGTCAGAATTGGGACCTTTCAGATGCATAACATTTGTACTAGCACTGCCAATTCCTCAGGATGTTCTATCTTTTCTTCACACCCTCTTGCAAAAAATTAGTAAGCTTTGAAGTTTCATTAGATTTTGTAATTTTTACAGAGTGATGGGCAGGGAGATACCTCATTATTCAAATGCGGTGAGCTAGTTTCCTCAGGTTAACCAGGCATGTGCTTTGCCACAGTAGTCCAATAAATTTCTTCCATATTATTATTATTATTAAAAAATAGCCGATCATTACATGTGTGTACCTCCGGGCTGCATAGTGCTCGATTGCACTTCTACCATACAGTACAATGCAAGGCATTGCAAGCCCAGGTGAGCCTCAAGACGGGCAACACGATCACTTCACTTGGAAATTGGGTGGCTAACCGTGGGACCAACACAGATCATCAGCCTTGCATACCCAGAACATATATTTTATAAGTGTTTGCAAAGTGAAGCACTCTCAGTGGAGTGGGGAGAGGGTAATAAGGGAGAAGCTTTGCCTCGGTGGCCAACTCCCTTCCTTCCGATGCTTTTATATTCACAACAGCCCTGTGAGGTAGCAGAGACTGACAGCTGCTGACGAATCACACAGGGAAGCTTCACAACTGAAGAGGGATTTTGCATCCAGCTCGGAGCCCCGCGACACCAGAGTTAAAGGTGCTGCCTTGCATCGAGCATGTCTCCGCCCTGGCAGCTAAATGCACGAGCCTCGGGACCATCTCGGCAACAGGCCGTCCCTGAGGGTCCCTCACGGTCGCGTTGCCTTCTATCAGCCTACTCCTCTCAAATATCCAGGGATTGTCCGGCGCCGAAGAGGTTAATCTCCCCACTCCACCCCGCCCGCGAAGTTTGCGGCTGCGCAGAGCGAGGCGTCTTTTCCTCCTCGACTCACCCCAGTGTCCCGGACGACACCGTTCCGCAGCATCAGCACCCCGCCCCTAGCCAACCCTGCGTAGCAACCCCTCTACGTCATTACTTCGCACCGGGAGGAGGCGGCGGCGGCGGGTGAAGGGGGGGTTGCTGTTGCCAGGCTACGGCTGGTGTCATCTTCCCGCGCCGCCGTCGACGGGCCGTCCCTTCTTTTCCTCCTCCCTCCTCCTCAGCGCTGACTGTGTGCGCTCGCGTGAGGGACAGAAAACAAGCGGCTCCCGAGCGCGACTAGGCAGCCGGACCGTCCCGTGGCTGCGCGCGCGAGCCTCTGCCCCCTCTCCCCCTCCTGAAACAGAAGCGGCTCCTCGTTTGCCCCGCTCCCTTCTCCTTCTCCTCCTCACACTCCCGCCGCCGCCCTCGGCGGAGCGCCCGGACCCAGCGCGGAGACTCAGTCACCCACATGCCTGGGAGCGGGGCGGGAGCGGCGCTGAGCCTGGCCGTCCGGCTCCGCTTCCGCGCTGCCTCTGCCTGGCTGGGGCCCTAGCAGCGCCCTCGGCGGCAGCGACCCCCGGAGAGAGTGTATGAGAGCCAGAGCCGGGCTGGGGCCGCGGCCCGACCCACTCGCCGCCTCCCCCTCCAAGGCCGGGGGTGGCCGCGCCGGCCCCGGGGGGAAGCGGCGGGCAGCGCTGTGCTGGAGGAGGTGGAGGCGCCGGCGGCTCCATGTGAAGCGACCCGGGGCTCGCTGCTGCTGCTGCTGCGACTGAGGATCCCCCGGAGCCGGCGAGGACCCGTCCTGCACCTTCCAGCTGTGCGCCTCCGAGACCCCCGAGCCGACTCTCCTCCTCCTCCTCCGCGTCGAACTTGCTGCCCAGCCCACACCGGCCCGCCACGCCGCGGGCGAAGAAGCAGCGGTGGTCCCGGCGGCCACGCTGTCCTCTCGGCCCCACGTCTGCTACGGTCACGGCAGGAAACCCAGCCCGGCTCCGCTGATCGACCTCCCTCCCTCTCGCTCCACTCTCCCTCCCGAAGTGAGTAACAACCGGTGGGACGGAAGTTGCGGTGGGTTTGTCGCTCCGATCCGCTGCAGCATCCCACCACCGGGCTCCGCGGACGGTGCACGTGGATGCCGACCCTCTCTCCTCCTCCTCCTCCTCCTCCGCTCCTCCCGGTTGGAACAAGGGAAAGGGGGCGGGGAGCGGGAAGGATGGGAAAAGGGAATGGGATGCTTCGGCTGTGCCCCGCGCGGCACTTGGTGGGGTGTGAAGGGCAGCAGCCGCTGCCGCCGCCGCCGCTGCCCCTCGTTTTATATGCGCCTCACGTTGCCGGGCGCTCTGCACGGTCTGCTGCGCTAACTGACCCTCCCTCTTAGCCGTGGCCGAGAAATCTCTCCATCGGGGTCAGGCGGAAACGATGGGTGCATCTCGAGGGGAGCTTTAAATGGCTTTGTTGGGTAGCTTAATGAAAAGAGAAGGGCTGGAGAGAGCCAATCAAGGGACGACTTCGGACATCGTGTTTGCTCCAAGTGTTAAGACTCTTTCTCTCTTTTTCACCCCCTCTCCCGCGGCCCCCCTCCCTTACCAGCCACAAAAAGTAGTTTTGCATACTTTTGGTCCCTCCACCAGGTATATGCCTGTTTTTCTTACAGGGACTTGATGTTGACTACTGTGAGGTACTGGGTGTATCTTCCTGTTTGGATGGTCTGAAGATAAGCAGGGCAAGGGTAGGATTCATTCAGCCTCAATTGGTCTTGAGCACTTGAAAAGTCTGAGATTTGAATACACTCTGTACATTTTTAATATGCAATAGCACCTTGCACTGCAAAGTTATATCAGAAATTATCTTAAGTTAGTTTTAATGCAGTTTAAATGTGTGTGCTGCCTTAAGTTTATAACTATATATGAGTTACATTTTATTTAAGAAACCCACTCTGTCCATATTTTGAAAATCATCTTGATGTTCAAGAGTATGCTGCATAATTTTCATCTGTCTCTCTCTCTCTGTTTAATAGTAGGAATTGTACCAGAAGACTCACTATGGTCAACACACGTGCATAAACTTTAGCTCCATATTGTTATCCACCAGTGGGTTGGTGCAAGTATTGGAATGTTTGGCTTGCCATATCTTTCGTTATGTGACTGTTGAATACAGCACAACATACTTTTGAGTAAACATTCATAGGATTGCATTGTTACAGCATTTATTTGGTACTATGGAACTCTGTGAGGACTTCAAAATAAACATGGATTGGGTTGATATTCTGAAATCCTAAATGAGGGGTAGGGAACTTGTGGCTCTGCAGATGTTGTTGAACTAAGAACTAACAAATTATATCATCACTAACCATTGGCCATGCTGGCTAAAGTTGATGGGAGTTCTAGCCTTATGGTGTCTGGAGAACAACCAAGGGCCTTCCTGGTAGTGGCTCCCCCCCCCCCCCTGTGGAACACCCTCCCTTCATATGTCAAGGAGATAAAGAATTACACAACTTTTAGAAGACATCTGAAGGCAGCCCTGTATTGGGAGGCTTTTAATGCTTGATGTTTTTATTATGTTTTTCGATATGCTGTAATCCGCCCAGAGTGGCTGGGGAAACCAGATGGGCAAGGTATAAATAATCTAATCAACTCCACTAAAAGTAACATTGGGGGGATTTGCATAGACAGTCACCTGCAGAATTGGTTGCACTAGAGTCACCTGATGACATTGGGCCTTATTTGGCCCAATCCTTGCATCATCTCTAGCCAGGCATAGCATGGAACAGAGTCCCCCTTCCCTTCCTTTTGCTCCTGCCTGCATGAGCAGTGGGGCTAAAGATGCAGCATTGCTGTCACAACCTGCTGTGCTGCTTCATGACTAGGGTTAGGATTGGTTTGCTAGTGGAATTTAGTAGAATTTACTTCTGAGTAAACATGATTTGTATTGCTCCGTGCAGTTGCCATTTTTATATCAGAACACAGAGCATAAATGGAAATTGATGTGACCATGTTTTAATAATTAGTGTAACTTGCTTTTTAAAATTACTTAGAGTGCTATCCTGTGAAGGAGTTACATTGGTTGCCCATTTTATTCTGGGCCGAATTCAAGATGCTGGTGCTAAGTGACTTGTGACTCGAATAACTGAAGGAATATCTCTCCCATATATCAGAGATGGGGAACTGTGGCCTGCCAAGAGTTGCTGGACTACAACTCTCATCATCTCATACCAGCTAGGGCTGATGGGATTTGTAGTCTAATAATATCTTGAGGGTCACAGGTTCTCCACCCCAGCCCTATATCATCCTGCCTATATTCAGAGGATGCCCTTCTCTGCATACCACTGGAGAGGTTTTCCTGCACTGCCACCCCACTTGTGGAATGCCCTCCTCTTGAAAGTGCAGTTGGTGCCATCACTTCTATCATTTTGGCACCAAGAACAAACTTTGTAAGTCTTGTTACATTCAGTGGAGCTGCTTATTCCCTCATAGTTTGGGTTAGGATTGTAGCCTAAGATTGCAATCCTATCCCCGTTTATTTGGGAGTAAGCCCAGTTGAATTTAATAAGACTGACTTCTGAGTAGAAATGGTTAGGACTGGGGTGTTAGTGTTTCAGTTAATGGATGGTATGTAACTCTGGTGTGTGGTTTTAATTTGTTTTATTGTTTTAATTTGTTTGCATGGTCCATTGTGTTTTATGTGATATGTATTTTGTTCCCCACACTGGCCTCCATTGAGCTGAAGGGGGCTGGCAACAAGCATTCTTAAGAAATAATAAAAATTAAATAAAATTCTGCTCTGAAATAAGTCCCATTGAATTAAACAGGACTTACTTCAAGGTCAGTTTGTATAGATTGCAGCTTTAATGTTAAATGTAACTTCAAAGACACTAACATGAGATCACACACTTTAAAATAATTGTTGTTGATTTGTTTTATGCATTAGGTCTTAGCTCATTTAATGTTTCCACTATTTTTCTTTCTCTTCTTTTCGTGTCTGCAGTTGGCATTGCTTTTTTCATTTACATATCTTCCAATGTGTTTTTCGAATGGAGAACTGTTGTTCACTTGGTTTTTTCCTGTTTTTGATCAAGTATGGTTCATTCTCTATCCATGTCCCTTAACCTCCTAGCCATATTCTTTTACTTGTCCTCTTGCTGTATCAATCATTTCAATATAGTAAAGCCAGTGAAGTATCACTTTTGAATATTTTCTGCCACTTTTAAAGAGCTACACTAATGCTTATGTTTTGCACACTGTCTCACTATGTAATTGTATTGTGCAAACTCTTTGTTTAAAAATAACTACTAGTAAAACAGGTTTCTTAAGTTCCTGAGGAAGTGTAGTGGACAGTACAGTTTTAAAGGTGCTAATGCTATTCTGGACTTGTACCATTTGTTAGATTTTGTACTCTAGTTCACCTCTTCAAAACATACAATATAACAACCTGGTGGATCATCTCATTCCGTTTATCTGTGTTTTAGTAGCACTTCTGCTGATGTGCTTAACTTCAGTCTTAGATTATGGTGCCAAAAAAGCACTTCCCTGAAAGTAAATTCTATTAAAATAAATGACACATCTAAGGGAACATACTTGGTGCATATTTATTTTTGACCTAGAATTGGTTAGCTCACAGTCTTACACTTTTCTTAGAACATCTTAAGTTAAAAATGGCTTTTGTTCTTTATGGTCTACTTAGGCTAGCATATCCCCTTCTTTTCATTTGTGTCTTTCTAGTATCAAAACCTGTTCATGCCACAAGAAAAAGCTGAGTAAGGTAATGAACCTTTCTTTCAAAAGACTGTTGGTTGGTTATAGGCAACTGAATTTTACTTAGAGGAGACTTCATGAAATTAATGGACCTAAGTTAGTCATATTCATTAATTTCAATGAGCCTGCTTTGAATACGACTAATGTGGAATGTAGCCTTTGTCATTTGTGTCATCTTGTGCTCTGCCCATTCATCCTACCTTCTGATATTTGTGGTTGACAAGAAGCCATTGCTACTAGGAGATGGTGATGATGACATGTTTCTACATTCTTTGAGATTTCAAAAGAGCCATTAAATTCTGGCCTTTCCAAGTAATTTCTGTCAGTTCTTTGCCATGCCTTCTCGTTACTGTTTTTTTGCTGCTTCCTTTCTAGATTTTTCCCTCTCAGAAGCTACCTCATCCATTGACTTGCACTTTGTCTTTCATCTTCTTGATTCTGGATTAAGGCTAAGTATGAGTGTTGTCAACCAAACAGTTTCACCCCAGTTACATTTTGGATGGGTTGAGCAATTACCTTCTCAGTATGTTCAAGAAGAGTAGCAGTGTTGGCCTTTTGTGGCAAGAACAAGAGTTCAGTGGTAGCTTGAAGAGTAACGTGTTTATTGTGCCACTTTTTTTTTTTTTGCAAGAACCTACAAAATACACCTGCTACAGCAGCCTTAATTATGGAAGGTAATGTCACACAGCTTAATATTTGGTTAGGCAACTGTCAGAATAGTCTGTTTACAATATAACTATTTGTGGAGAAGTACACAGGTTTCTTCTTGACTTTTCTCCCCTTTTGTGCCCAATCTGACATTCATATTTTGTAAGTGATTGAAGAATGGGGATTGTAACAGGGTACAACCACATTTGCAGCTACCACTCAGTGGTTAAGAGCTGCTTCACAGGTTATAGATTCCACAATGATGTTACTTGAAAGAGCCTCTGAAATGGTTGCCATTTCATATGGCTGATTTTGACTATCCATGTAACTAAAAGCTCAGCCATATGGAGGCAGCTTCACATAGCAAGCAGTTTGTGTGAATAGCTCACCATATAATTTTGGCAACTTTAAGCCCAACATCATAAATAGCAAAAAAAGAGTGACTTGTTTTGGCATGATTAAAACTGCTGAATCACTTCAGGAATTTGCTATGTAAACTACTTTCTGCATGGATCTGTCCATCTGTTTGTTGTGTTTGAACCCAGATTCATGGCTTGTCTTGTCCAGAGAAACCTTGAGCAGAAAATGAAGAGCAAACCTTAGAGGCAAGGCAAGGCATGAGCCCAGATTTGGAAGTAATGCTGAACCAAACCACAGTTTAGACTTGGGTTGACGCAGGTCCTGGGAAGGAGGGCAGGAGCAGCTGCTGTCTTTTCTCTGTGAGCCTGCACATTTGCTTATTCACACACTAGGTCAAGGTTTGGCTTATCTTTGCATTAATGGGGTCTACTCTGAGTATGACTTAGCTGGATAACTTTCACTATCTTTTAAACTCAATTCACATATCTGTTTGTGTGGTTTCTGTGTGTTTTCTGAAGTGACATTCATCTGCTTAAAGTATGAAGCTTTGTAGTTTCTGCTTACTGTTTCTGAATGTCTGCTTCTACAGCAAACAAGGGAGGTGTCCTAAAACAGCCTCACTAATATGCAGATATGTTTATAAACACTGCCTATCCTGAATGTTGAACAATGTAGGAGTTGTATAGCTAAAGTAATATGTAATCATGTAATTAAAGGCTGCACTATATCACATATGCATAAATGGGGCAAAATGAGGTTGTCTAGCTGGCTGTCTATCCCATTTCAAAAACTTTCTATAGAGTGCTTAGCTTTACAACATTGCTCTGCTTTTTAAACTTGCATTGTTGAAGACATAATAGATTCTAGGAGTTCAGGTTTTCGATGAGACCATTCTTCTAGCGTCTGAATTGAGACAGGTATAAGCAGTAAGTATATTACTGTACTTTTGTAGACCAGAGACTCCAGGTAGAAGAGATTCAGGTAGTCTTTTCAATTGTTTAGGCTTGGAAATCTTGCCTTCAGAGTCTTTAAGGAATGAATTCTACAGCATCAATTTTGTTCCTCTGTCAAGGTTTCATATTGATTTGCTGTTGACAGATCCCTTTCACCATTCCTTTTTGTGGTATGGTTCATGTTCTCATTTTGTGATACTTCAGGTTGCAGTGCGAGAAAAGGAGCTGTGAAGAAGGATCCTAACCACTCTCAGTTCTGCTGCTCAGCCATACAGTAGCCTTTAGATCTTGGTAGGAGTATCAGGAAGAAAAGCCCCTTTCAGCTGCATTCTTAATGCAGGCAGAATATTTGGAAACCTTAGCTGACTTCAGAGTCTCTTATAAAGTAGTGATATATATTGAATGGATATGTAGCAGGAGAGTAAAATGCTCTTCTTTGTCTCTGGTTAAAACCCTTTAAAAAAATATTCCCCCTTCCCTGTAAATTTGCTGAGTATACTTGTATGTAGTAAATTCCTAAACAGAAGTGATACTGAAAGTAGTACTAGACGTAAAGTAGCAAAAGGAAGATAACTAAATTTTTAGAAAAGTAAACAACAGCCATCATCGAACTCGATGAGTGGCAATATAATGGTAGATGGCATTAATCTGTGATAAATGTACTAATGGAAAACCTAATTGAAAACATTGTATTTGGATAAAGTTTTGGATTCTAAAATAATTGTTCCAACTTAAGAATAATTTTGAGATAATGTGGGAAGTTCTTTGAAAACAACTACTTAGCTTTCTTGATCAATGAAAATATCATTATTGTCACGCAGTAAAGGATTTGTAGGAGATAAGGTGATGGATTACACTACCCAAGTATGTGTTTTGATTTCATGGAGTTTATTGGAGATCCTTGGAAGCTTAGCATCTCTTCCTTAATGAGAAGTTCAAGAATGGTGAGCAATCTTGTGATCTAGGACTGCAGCCCCAAGCACATGTACCACTGAAACCAGTAGGGCTTGCTTCTGAGGGATGCTGAGGACTGCACTTCATGTAATCAAATATTACAGGGGTAACTAAGCAAAGTCAGGTTGTTTTCAAAGTCTTCACTACATGGTTGTGGGGTGTACAAGTTTTAATTTTTTAATGGGACATTTCCCATTTCATAAATTCATAGAATCATAGAATTGTAAAGCTGGAAGCTACCCTGAGGGTCATCTAGTCCAACCCCCTGCAGTGCAGGATTCTTGACTAAATCATACCTGGCAGATGACCCACCCAACCTCTGCTTTAAAGCTCCAAGGAAGTTCTTGTAGAAGTCTGTTCCTCTGTCATACAACTCTTACTGTCAGAAAGTTCCTTCTGATGTTTAGACAGAATCTCTTTTCTTGTAACTTGAATCTATTGGTCTGGGTGCCACCCTCCAGAGCAGGACTAAACAAGCTTGCTCTATCCTCCATGCGACAGCCCTTTAGCTATTTGAAGATGGGTATCCTACCTCCTTTACCAGGCTAAACATACTCAACTCCCCAACCATTCCACATCAAACTTGGTTTACAGACCCTTTATTATCTTGTTCATACTCTACTTGTTAATATCCTTCTTAAACTGTGGCGCCCAGAACTGGACGCAGTTCTCCAGTTGTGGTCTTTCCAAGGCAGACTAGAGCTGTACTATGACTTCCCTTGATTGGGACATTATACTATACATGTTGATGCAGCCTAGAATAGCGTTAGCTTTAGTAACAAAGAAAGGATGCAAGTTTTAAATAAATATCAGCTAAGGTTGGCATTTTCAATATTTTTAGCTTTGGTTACTAAGTACAAGTAAAATAAACAGGCTTAATTGGATTACTCTAGGGCATCACACATTTTTAAAAATCCAAACAAAATTTTCTGATACAAATTACCCTAATCCAAGCTTTCCAGCAAACCTACGTCACTGCCTCATTGTACAGTTGTTCTTATATTACAGCTCATTGTGAGAAAAGTTTTATGGGGAACAATGGTTTCACTACTGCTCCTTAGGCTTATTCCAAAAACAGGGATGGGGAACCCATGGACTTCTTTGTTGGACTCCTATTCCTATCAGTCCTGGCATGCACATTGATCAGGGATCATGGCAGGGGGAAGCCAGCAACTCATGGGAGGCCACATGTAACCCCCAATGCTTTCCTAGAACAAAAACGTGAAACACCTTTAAATGGCATGATTTGAAACCAAATTTATTGGTCACAATCCATTCCAGAGCTAGATACACTTAAGTCTACTGACTTTAGTGGGCTTTTGTGTTAGATTGTAGCCCCAGTCTGGCTCTGTGCAGAAGTCTGGGGTTAAGAAGAGAGCTTGACCTCTTATGTGTAATAATGATGAAATTTGGTGTGCCATTTTTTTAGTCTACTTGTGAAATATTAAGGCCTTTTCTGTTATGTGACCTAAGATAGGTGTTTTCTACAGCTAATAGTTTGTTTTCTTTTTATGCTTACTAATTATTGTTCTGTATTTCCTGATGAGATTGAATCTCTTCCATTTCTCAAGACTTAATGAGGAGGTATTGAATATGTTACAAAGCGATGAAATACAGCTGTGGTGTTTCTGCATATTCATTGTTACGGTCTAAACCTTCTTTTGCAATCACTCTGTGCTACTTACCCAGTTACATGGACCATTTGTCTAGCCTGATGTAACTACTCTTCAGTTAAATCTCAGGGAGATTTAAAAAATATTTTAGCTCTAAAAACTGTATCCATATGTTGTTCTTTACTTTGCTATTCACCCAGCCGCAATGTGTGAAGCCCTAGGTGTTGTCCTGCGTTCAGAAAACTCTTCCTAATCAATGTGTGGGAAGGAGGATCCCTCTTTCTCTGCCCCAGGCGTCCTTGTATTTGATACGACATCTGCTTTTGAGTGAATTTCTACAAATATATTCCTGAAAATACACAGAGGGAAATATGTGCCATTTAGATGTTGTCAGACTTGTGGAGACCAAGTGTGGTGCAGACATGATCCACTACTCACTATGTGTTTCAAAAACAGTTTTATTTTTTTTTTAAAAAAATAATTTTTATTAATTTTCAACAAACAAAAATACAAACAAAAAATATAACCTGACTTCCCCAAACCTCCCCTTCGCTGCATCCTTATTTTATCAATTTTTTTAGCATTCTTTCATCCAATTCTTAAATATAATTCTTATTAAAGTTTATCAAGCTCAAATTTTACAACTGTAATTCCTTGTGTCTAATCCCTTGACATCTTAGCATTCCATAATATTACAAACGTCCTTAAGATAAATTTTAAATTTTTCCCAGTCCTCTTCCACCGACTTTCTCCTCTGGTCTCGAATTCTGCCGGTCATCTCCGCCAACCCCATAAATTCAGTCACCTTGGTCTGCCATTCTTCCAGAGTAGGTAGTTCTTGCGTCTTCCAATACTTTGCCAGGAGGATTCTTGCTGCTGTAGTTGCATACATAAAAAAGGTTCTATCTTTCTTTGGAATTGTTTGGCCAACCATGCCCAAGAGAAAGGCCTCCGGTTTCTTTCAAAAACAGTTTTATCCTGTTTCCTGAATGTGTGGATAAGTCTCTTCTACTTTTTATTATTATTTAGCCTGTGTGTATTTGTGGCATGCTTAGTGGCTTACTTCTGTTCTTTTTACAACTCAGGACAATGTGAGGCACTTTCTCACTCTGCCATTACTTTTACAGGTATTCAAGATTTATTTTTAGCTATGTATTTTCTTTAATGTTTCCTCTTGCCTTTATAGAAGGCAAGACAAATTGTATTTATAGGCCATTTCCCCCCTCCTTTTTTCAGAAAAGGGAAAATCCAGAGCTGTCCAAGCACTTCGCTGGAGGGAAAAATATAGCCAAGACTGCTTTTAGAGCAAAGCTGGAAGCATGCCAAGAACAGCATATGCAGTGAGATGGGAAAGGCCTGGAAGCAAAAGTTGCCTCTTTGGGGGTAAAAAAAGGCCCAGAAACTACTACTATTTAAAGTGAAACTAAGTTGGAGAATTTATCTTTGATTAAGGTTTGATTTGTAGTTGAAGTGGATGGCAAGAGACTTAGTATTGTGGGTATGAAAGTGTGAATAAGCAGGAAATTGGTGTAAATTAGAACTAATTTGATTTAGTTTGTGTTCATATGACTTTTTGTTGTTGAAAAAACAGCATTTAAAAAAGGAATGCATTTGTTACTTTTGCATCCTTGTATTCTTTCAAAGCTGCAACTAGTATTTTAGTTGCATAAGTGTGTGAGGTACCTTATGCCGAGAGTAGTGTCTTGCACAAAGCCAGCTGCTAAACTTCAGGAGTTTAAAAATACAGTACCTTATAGGAAGCATCCCTGAGTGGTCATCTAAACCTGGATTTCTACTGGATCTGCTTACTGCTTGGATGTTGCAGGAATGGTATCCTCTGTGTTGTAGTGCTATTCTTTGTAGTCAGTAAAAAAAAAAAAAAGCTCAGTTGTTCACAAACTGCCATTTAAATGGCTAATTTAATTATTATTCAATTTCTGGTATAGAAGTATGGCATTTCTGTGAAGCATTAAACAGGTGGCTGAACTCTTGTCAATAAAACAAATCCAGCATTTTAGTAGTGTTAATGTTCTTGCAGTCCAAACTTCAATGTATTATCTATAGCTTCGCCATCAGAACTCTTATTGAAATTCATGTGGTGTGTCCAACATTTGCTTCCTGTTGCTGTACGTTCATGTAAATACCATTCTGGTGTGCAGTGGTACCTCGGGTTAAGTACTTAATTCGTTCCGGAGGTTGGTTCTTAACCTGAAACTGTTCTTAACCTGAAGCACCACTTTAGCTAATGGGGCCTCCTGCTGCTGCCATGCTGCCGGAGCACGATTTCTGTTCTCATCCTGAAGCAAAGTTCTTAACCCGAGGTACTATTTCTGGGTTAGCGGAGTCTGTAACCTGAAGCGTATGTAACCTGAAGCCTATGTAACTCGAGGTACCACTTTATCTGAAATTCTGACTGTCCTCCTATGCAATGAAACTACTTCATAACTTCTGTAGGGGAAAGCCAAGTTAGTCTGTTGCAATAGAAACAGTCTTCTGGCACCTTAAAAGTTTTTTGTGTCAAGCTTTTGTGGACCAAGAGTCCATTTCATTAGATGAATGAAGCAGTCATGCTAGTGGGCAGGTATCCTGCGAACAAAAAAATGAAACGTCTCACTATGACACAAATCTGACATTAAAATTAATAATGCTCAGGAACCATAGGAAGAGAATTTCAGTCTTGCATAATAAATATTATTTTTTGCCATATTCCAACAGAAAAGGTTCAGAGGGAAAATTGACATTGTGAACCTTGGTCTAAACAAACTCTGGAAATGACTAGTACACTCCCAAACATAATTGTCTCTGTTTTAAGTATGTGTACAGGATTCAATCATGCAATATCCGTTTATCACCAGTAGCTTACAGGCATGTTTGATATTCACACTGATTAGCCCTTGTATTAATTTGAATAAGTTATGTATTAATTTGTGAACTGCTGCATATTGCTATGATACACCTAATGCTGTTTCTCTTGAATTGTTTGATCTTCCTTTTGTTATTTATTTTGGAGGAATCTGTCCCCCCTTGCACTCTGGGTATGCATCATTCTTAAGTGACTACTGTGCATCTGATGAGTTTCCAAAAGTTCATGCCATTAAAAAAAAAAAATCTCATTACGTTGCCCTTTGACTATTTAAGGCAGCAGTCATATACTCACATACCTTGGAGACAGTGCCATTGAACTCAGTGGGACTTAGAAACTCAAAAACATAACAGAAGAAGGGAAAGAATAGCCTGAGATGGAGGTTAGCCTCAGTCTTATAATTCTAAACAATCTGAATGTGTAGCATCTGAATTAGTAATTGAGTGATACACATACATGTACGAAAGAACCCACAGTCTGCACCTATGTTTTTGTCAGTGCTCAGTTTTGTTCCTACTCATTTAGAAATAAATTCAGTGGGATTTGATCCCTCTTAAATGTGCATTGGACAGTGGCCTTTGTAGATCAGTTGAATCTGCAGTACAGCAAGTAACGTGATGGTTTAGACCATTTAGCTCTTCCTCTTGGTTTGTATTATTTCGTAACATTCCATGCATGCTCCTATATTTTTCTCTCTCCCAGGCCCTGCTACATCCTATTATTCCCTATTAATTTTCTAGATTCTGCATACTGATTTTTTCACACATCCCTCTTATTTTTCTGTCACCTCTGCCCCGCCCCAATCAACCAAGAATTGATTATCAGTGTATTTGCATTGTGATGTATGCCTGCATAACGATTGTGAGGTTGGGAGGATAGCCTTACTATCCTGTTTGATAATAGCTTCCAGAGGGGAGCAAAAACAACACAAAGTCTTTTACCACCTTAACAGACTAGCAGATTTATTATGGCATACCCTCTTGAGGACTAGGCTACATGTTAGTTACATTCTGGGGAGAGCTCTTAATCCCGAGCTTAATCTTAATTCTGGTTAGTGCGTTGGTTCTTTTATAGATGACCAATGGACCATGGACTGAGGAAAATATGCATAAGGAAAGTGCATAAGATCTAGGGGGAGTGGCTTTCAAAGGGTAGTTAGAAATGCATTAAAATAGAGGGTATCCTATTGGCTTATATTGTCAGTCAACAAATACAGGATGGGCAAAATCCACAAAGCTGCCAGTGTTAAACTTAACTGGAATGAAGCAAGTTGACTCCTACCTCTTGGCCCAGTAAACAGACACCCACAACTTGGTCAGGCAGCATCATGGGTGCTGGTAGTGCGTCCTTTATCAAACGCTTTCTCCTTTTTTAGAGTCATGTAATTTTATTTACTCTGTTTCAAAAGTATACGTTGTTACTGTTGTCTTTATTGACAGCTTTTGCATTTTAGCTGTGCCTTAACCTGGCTTTCTGTTACATGAACATGGAATTATTAAATGCAACTAGTGTGTTCAACCTATATGAAAATCAAAATACTAAGCCTTGAACTTGTTTTAAGAGACGTTTCTAGAGTTTGTGGGAAAGCCAGAAATATTGCAGTTAGATGCATTCTCTGAGGCTTCTGATGTTTCATAGACTAACAAAAGGTTGCTTTATTAGTAGCTTTAATGAACAAATCGCTTTATTGGCTTAGACATACTGGTAGCTTTGTCGGTCCAAACAGCTATGAGTTCTTGTTTCAATTCACCATTGTGCTCAAGTAGTGAAGTGATAGCCATTGACCTTCTACTAAAGCACAATAAAAAGTTTTTTTGTGAAGAAGAAAAGTACGCAAGGAGAACTGCAACACAATTCTTGGACTCCAGCTCAGCAACTTAAAAATAAAGTCCTCATAGCTCCTGTGTTCAGACAGACTCTTGTTTGGTTGCCAGCACATATACCTAAAAACACAACATTGACTCTTGAAAAGATGCCTTTCAGTGGACCAACTTGAAAGGTAGCATAGCCTTTATCTTGATATTTCATCCACACAACGTTGTACTCTTGGATTCACAGTGCTTAGCTTACAAAACAAAATGAAACGGACTGCTGATAATAGAGTTGTTGTATTGAGTGAGTGTCTTTATCTTTTTTGTTACTGGATGATTTGTCTGAATAAATTATAATTATAATTGGAAATTAAGATAATTAAGATGAAACTTCAGTGAAACTTCCTGTCCATTGTTTTTTTTAAAAAAAGATTGCATCCCTACCACTGTTTAAGTGCCTAATGGGTAGTTTAAGGATTAGCATTGGGGTGCTTTTTCGTCAAACTATGTTGACTGCTGTCTCGGTAATGTCTATATTAGAGGGGGAAATACCTTCACACTCAAAGGGAGAAAAATGAAAAATTGCTGAAAATTAAAAGGGGTTACAGTTGTACTTAGCTTTTAAAATTTTTGTCAGTTTATGCAAATACATGTAGCTCATCCTGGTAGAGAAGATTATGTAGTGCTTTGTGGGTCTAAATGCCACATCTATGTGTGGGTGAGGAAGGTGGCAAAATGTGCATTCTGGGGGCAGGAAAGGGACTTGCTGTTGATTAAACCCCTCCTGTTCCTGTGAAAAATAAGGGTGTGGAA
This sequence comes from Podarcis erhardii, assembly GCF_964252035.2. Classification (NCBI taxonomy): domain Eukaryota; kingdom Metazoa; phylum Chordata; class Lepidosauria; order Squamata; family Lacertidae; genus Podarcis; species Podarcis erhardii. The sequence continues at coordinate 40,661,280 of NC_138512.1, forward strand.
ATCCAGATACTTCTGGATCCAAAGAGTTTTCTCCCGCAGCTCACGCTGCTTGGTGTCAGGCAGAGGCTGTGTTCACACAAAAAGCTTAAACCGTGGTTCAACCAACCACTAGTTGTCTCTCAAATTAGTAAACAAGCAAAAGCATGGCTTGTTTTCAAATTGCTTTTGCCTTGTGCCTTTGTAGCTTGACAAGCATTTGGAATGGGGTGGACAAATAAACTATGGTTAAGCGCGTTAGAAAGTCAAAGCCAAACTATGGCTTCACATCATTGTCAGAAAACAAACCATTATTAGTTTGCTGGGCTGCATCAGGGTGTTCAGGCAAGCCACGTATTGATTAAACAATCCATGGCTTAACCTTTTGAGTGAACTAGGCTGGACAAATTCAGTGATATTAAATTATGGATAGAGAATGGCCTGCTTTTCTTCTTCTTCTTCCCCATTGATTATGTCTTTGCCATGTTTCAGCTGAGCTGTGCCTCTAAAGTGAATAATGGTGTTCGGTGGGTTAGAAAGGAGGAAGCACAGTTATGCTGCTTCTCTTTTGCTAAGGGCAGACTCCTATAGTCCCTTTGGGCTGAGTGCTCAGCCAATCTCTTATTCTGAGTTCAGTAGCAGAGCTTGATTTGAGAAGCAGCAGGAAAATGAGACCCCCCCCTTCCGTCTCATTTATTCCTTCCACCAGTGGCAGTATTTATATTCAAACAGTTTAGATTACAACATTATTCAGTAAACTTGAGTTCATGAATTGAAAAAAAAAAGATAATTCTTTTAGTAGTTGTATTCAGAATACTCCAGCATAAGTGAGTAATAGTCTATAGTTTTGGTCTTTTCAGATTGTTTTCTTTTGGTTTTACCAAGATCATTGGTTCAATTGTACTTATACGCAAAGCATGTATAAATTGCCCATTAAACAGCAAGTGTAAAATCTGCTTCTGGATTAAATACCAGGTTCTTAATCCTAACCATTGTATTTTAGTCAAATAAGATTTCAGACTGGGCAGCCTGGAAGATAATCTGATCCTAAGCTTTATCAATCAAAACCTTAAACTTGGCCTAGTCTAGTATATAGGCAGCCAATTTTATTCTTTATGCAGGGGAAGATACATGCTGACTGTAGGCCACCCTGCAAAATAACCTGGTGACTGCATTTTGCACTAATTGCAACTTCCAGGCAAACCTTAAGGACAGACCAATAGAGACTGTGTTTCAGTAATCTAGACTTGAGATGTACCAGCTATGTTAGGCAGGGGTCGCCAACCTAAGGCCCATGGGCTGGTAGGGGCCCACGAGGCTTGTCTAACTGGCCCATGGCGACCCCTGCCACACCACCCCCGCTCTTACTGGTGTGGCACGGGGACTGACTTCCGGGTTGATGGTGCTTGTGCACATGTACATGGGTGTTCCTCCAACCTGGATGTGTGCCAGAAATAGCGTGTGCACACACGTGCGGGATGGAGAAGCGCACGTGCGCATGCACACACACTATTTCCAGTGCACTTCTGGGCGCTCCTCCAACCTGGAAGAGTGCGTGTGCGCACACACTCTGGACTGTCCTCCGACGGACAGAGCTTCGACCGGCCGATCCTTCGATAAGATTGCCGACCTCTGATGTAAGGAGATTGCAAGTAATACCCTGATTTGTAGTCTCTGCAAACTGTGTTTTGCTTCACTTTTGTCTGCCCCACACCTGACGTCATTTCTGAAATCCGATGTAAGGCAGCTGGGTTAAGCTTAGCAAAAGTAGTATCCTAACAAAAAGAGGTTCCCTACAACCCAGAATGACTCCACTGAACTCAAGGATGCAGTGGAGACAGCAAAGTAAGCCTTTTTTGCCACAACTATTGTCATGCATTGGGTGTGATTATGTGCTCTAAGTGATGCTTGTTTGACCTCCTAGTGGGTTTTATATCGCCTAGGGAGCAGGTGACGCTGTAGTTTGAATCCATGCGATGGGGTGAGTTCCCGTTGCTCTGTCCCAACTTCTGCCAACCTAGCAGTTCGAAAGCACACCAGTGCAAGTAGATAAATAAGTACCGCTGTGGCAGGAAGGTAAACAGCATTTCCATGCATTCTGGCATCTGTCACGGTGTTCCGTTGTGCCAGAAGCGGTTTAGTCATGCTGGCCACATGACTCAGAAAGCTATCTGAACAAACACCAGCTCCCCCAGCCTGAAGCGAAATGAGCGGTGCACTCCATAGTCGCTTTGACTGAACTTAACCATCCTGGGGTCTTTTTCCTTACCTTTTACCTTTATATCACCTGCACTCTAGCCATTGTCCAACCTGTTCCATTACCTGGAGCTCAAGGATGCAAAGGCTTAGACTACAGCAGAGAGGACACTAAGAAGTGATTGTGATTGTGGCCTTATGCATTCTATAACAAGTTGTGGCGCCTCATACAGTCAGTCCAGATCTCACCAGGAAGCGGCCTGGCCATGGCAAAGGGGTCGTACCAACTCCCATCTATATTCAGGCCTTCATATGCCACTTGGAGCAAAGACCAGATCCGGAGTATACCCTGCCCTGTGTGTTGGGCCAGTAGCTACTTGAGACAGTGTCATTGTTGCCATGGAGACCATGAAGTCTTGATCAGTGAGTTAGGGACTTCTCTTGCATGCAAAGACTGTTACAAGTGTGTACTCAAATGTACACAGCCAGCACTCGTGTGTTCATATACACAACGCTGAGTGGTTTAGGATCTTTTGCTGGAGTGATGACATGCGCTTGTTATGGATATGTGTTAACCCTCAATCTTATGCCCACAAGAAGTTCTCACACAAAGAAATAAAGAAAGTTTGGTTTATTATATGACATAGGAGTGACAGAATATAAAAAATGCTGCTTTAGACAGCAAAGTTACAGTCTAAGCAGGTAGCAAATTACAATACACACACACCTTAATTAAAGAGTAAAAGTTTCCCTAACTATTCTAAAGGCCTACAGGAGCATGGGCATGACAATTTTGTCATAAACCCACACTAGAAGGGGGTGGGAGAGAAAAGTATACCTGTTGTTAAGGGAAAGCAGAAGTGTGTTGTGTCCCAGGGAGTGCTGTATAAGTTCTGTCCTGTTGGAACTGTGAGAGCTCACTAGCCTTTGAATCTAATGGTTTTTTAAAATACATTTTTGCGGAGGCATGCCAGTGGAGAGGTGAGGGGGCTGTGAAACGAGTGATTCCTACAATTTCCATAATCCCTTCCAGATTTTCCTGCCTATTTGTCACCTTGCTCATCTTTGGTGATCCTGTTCCTGTTTGCTTAACAAACGAGTGAAAGACTTCTGATAGTGAGAAATTATCTGAACCTAGGCATCTCTGTCTGAGATCTGCCTTTAAATCACCTTAACATTGTGTGGATGGATCCCACTGAGGAGCTGAGTATCTTGTATTTAGCAATTCTATTTTTGCATGTGTTAATCTTCAAGTCAGATGTGTGTGAATTTAAGATAATCCTGGATGCCTTTCAGGATGCTGGAGTAAGGCTTGTGTCAGGTTACCATGGAGTTCATCATGTCATATTAGTTATGCCAATTTTATATTTATGCCATGATCTACACAGATAAACCATTTCCTAAATTCAGATTAACACACAGCTCCTCACAAGACAGGCCCTGGTGGATTGAGCGGACGAGACCAATAGTGGATCTAACAGTCAAGAAGGCGGTATCTGAGGGAATCCACCTGGGAAGGTAGCCCATCTAGGAGAAGGAAAATTCTGGTCCTAAACCTCCACTGCCTTGCAGGATGTCTTCGGGAGAAGAAAAGGCTAAGGAGTAAACCCCACACAGATCAAGCAGAGTCCCTGACGGTTGAATAGCGCCTTGCATACCTCCTTCTGGCAACTCCTGCAGCCAAGCTGGTGCCAAATGTATTGCTCTGCTTTCCTTTGGACCACATCAGCAAGGCTGAGAGGGCGGTATTGTCGTCTGGGCAGTCCAGGATCTCCATACACACTGCCCAGGCTTGCGTCCCAGGGAGGTCACTTTGGTGCTGTTAATGCAGTGGTCTGACTTCACTTCCAGAGGCTCAATCCATTGTCTTTGAGACAGACAGATGCCAACAACCCTTACAATGTATGATGTAGACATATCTAAGAGATCTTTCATATTGTAGAAATGAGAATTAATGTTGCTGTTCTCCCACACCACCTCATATGAGCCTATTGGAAAGAAAGCTGCTTTTGCCATCCATAATGTTATAGTACCTAAAACAATCAAGGATTCAGAAACCTATTCCAACTATTTCAACTTGCCTTCCAGCTTTTCCATAGGTGTTTCCAGTTCTCATATGACAGGGAGTTATGGTTAGCTGTGGTTTCCTTGTTTGTTTCATTTTTGTGCAGGGAAGAGTGAAGCAACAGCAAAGGGTCTTCATGTGGACATACTGACTTAGTAAGGGACACGGGTGGCGCTGTGGTCTAAGCTACAGAGCCACTTGGGCTTGCCAATTGGAAGGTTGGCAGTTCGAATCTCTGTGACAGGGTGAACTCCCGTTGCTGTGTCCCAGCTTCTGAAAGCAAACCAGTGCAAGTAGATAAATAGGTACTGCTGTGGCAGGAAGGTAAATGGCATTTCCATGCATTCTGGCACTCGTCACGGTCCTCCGTGCACCAGTAGTAGTTTAGTCATGCTGGCCACACAACCTGGAAAGCTGTCTGTGGACAAACGCCGGCTCCCTTGGCCTGAAAAATGAGGGGAGCGCTGCACCCCATAGTCACCTTTGACTGGACTTAACCATCCAGGAGTCCTTTACCTTACCTTTACCTTAAGTCAGGATCCAATCATGTGAATGCATCCAGTATGTGTAAATGGCCTTTCAAAAAACTGAACTATTGTTTAGAACTTTGTTCAAATTAAGACACTTTCTTGAAATATCTAGCTAGGTATTATAGATAAATCTGCATGTGTCATTGAAGTTCTTCTGTATATTGGAATTCTTCCATGATTATATCTACCTAAACAGTCACTTTGTTTACTTACTGGATGATTGCCCTGTATGTGGTCTGTCACTGGCTCCATCTTTATGCATCCTGAGAATCAATAGTACATTAAGGAAACTGACATGAGATGAGTGGGGGAGCACATAAATAATGAATAACAACCTTTACTGCTAGTGTTTCATTCCTGTTAAAGGCAGTACAAGTTTCCCTGAATTATCTATGCATTTCATATCACATGCTAATTCGAAATGATTATACCCGCCTTTAACTAATTATAATCAAAAGCTTTTTCTTTGTTTGACTATATCAAATTCCCTACTATAAGAAAAATAAAGCTTAAATTAGATCTATTGTGATCAAAATGAGAGCATTGTTCTATGCTGCTCGCTACTTTGAGTAAGGGGTAATTTCCAGGTCAGTTTCCTTGGAAGGGAGAGGATTCTGACACTTAAATGTTTCTGTAATAACTTAAAAATATGCAGGATGAGCAGGTGGGCAGACCCATACCAATCCCACGGCAACAGCAGCAGCTCTGAGATCCAAAAACATAGAACTGCTTTAGTCTTCTCTGGCCAAAAACAAATTAGTCATTTAGGACCCCACCCTGTATGGACTTCAGATATCTTCCACTCTGTGGGTGAGGGAAAACAAGCTATACTGATGGGGCAATAGTGGTAATTGTGATGAATAACAGATGCGTCTTTAAACGAGCAGTCTATCTAAAAACTTTGTAAAAGATGGCTATTTGTTTGCTTGGCACAACAGTATGGCATAGCTGTAATCATCTTTATTAGAACTCTGCCTCTTGAGATTCATTGAAAGGGAGATGGAGGAGGAGCAGAAGGAGGACAGGAAGTCTTACTTGGTTCTGTGAGATGTTTCATCTTGAGATGCAATTTTATACTAGGAAAGACATCGGGAAATTATTAGGGTAAGGTTGCTCGGTGCACTCTAATACTGTATGTATTAATTTTTTTTCATCCTGTGATTCCCTATCTTGCATATTGGTGGCAAGCAAACATACATCAGCAATAACACTTCCTTTATGAGCTCAGAAATGTGACTAGGCAAGACGGCAGCTGATTTTTAGAAGTTGTCTCATTTCAGGCCGTCTGAGAGATTTCACCTGATATTACTTTACATTTTCCCTATAATGTTTTTTTCCTGATGAATAGCTGTGTAGAATCAGCGCAGGAAGAGCAAAGTCCTTTGCAATACCAGCTCAATTGCATCTGCAGATGAGGATTTAAAATTCTATGCAGCAGACAGTACCTCCAGCAGGCGAGTAAAAGGTTACTGCATTATTTGCTTGTTTGCATGCAGAGTCTTTCTCCACAAAGGCTTTTTATTCAATTTGCATTGGTTGCTTGAATTTTAATATTACTGGAAAATGATTTAATAGAAATGTGAATATCGAAAGGGCAGAACAAGGTTGAAGGAAGAGGCAGTACTGTCTCAATATAGCTGTAAACCAGGGCTGGAGGAAGAGGGGAGGAGACAGAGCAAATATAGCTTTTGATGCAGAGCGAAAACAAGAAGTTTTGCTTGAATATGTGCGCTTAAGCTGCTGTCATGCCACTTGCTTTTTCTTAACCATTTGATAAAAAGGATTTTATAGACAACTGCTGATAGCTCTATCAATGTAAGTGACAATTATTTCAAGGCAGATTATCCTGTAATCAGGTTGAGCATCTGTGTTAACGTGAGCTCTCTCTCTCTCTCTTTTCAAATACTCAAATACTCTAGTGCATGCTGCAGTAAGACAGATAAATGCACTGCTCTTAATAGCTGAAAGACCAGCATGTCATCTACTGATATATAGCACTTGCAATTAGTACTGCTTTGGAAGCATCTGCAAGCTTTTTATGTTTTATATTTGTTTGGGGTTTTTTTTTTTACATTGAGGATCAATTAAACAAGGGAAATTGGAAATACAGCAGTGTTATTGAGGAAAAGTTATTTTATTTAAATATTGAAACATTAACTTTGGGAGACAAAGACAAGGCAAATGATTTTATCCCCCGCCCCCATAACCCCCATTTGTCTGAATCAATTTGCAAACTTTCCCCCTCTGAGGTAGCTATCCAATAAGTTAATTCCATGTTTCCTTTACTAAAACCCTTTGCCTGTTATGTTTTCTATTGCTTTGGCTCTGTTTTTAGCTGAAATTTGTTCCCCGTTCTGTTACTTGTTGGGTTGGTATGTATAAGTTTGTAATGGTGTTAGCCTTTTCTCCAGAGTTGTATTTTCATAAGACAGCTTTCTGCACTTTGCTCTTAGGTTTGTTAGGCTGAAGTGGGGTGTATATTTAAAATAGGGAAAATGGCAAAGTTTGGCAGTAAAGAAAATACATTAATCTAAGTGAAATTGGCAGGTACCCTGAACGTTAGAGTCTTAAAAGGTCGGGAGCTCTGACTGGCAAATCAGATTCCAGCCAGTAATCTCTACACTGTTGTTACTCTCAGCAATGCAGCAACAGTACTTTTTCAGATATTGAACGGATCTTGAATAGTGATCATGTGAACACAGAGGGGTGTGGCTATTTTCTGTTGGCTGTTGGAAGACTGCGTGTTCAAAGTGGGAACAGGTTGGATAGAGGCTATCAAAGCAGACCTGAAGTGCTACAGAGAAACAAACTGTAGTCAGTGTGCAGTGTCTGTTACTTTAAGTTCATGGCTTTCTTGCAAAACAGTGGAGAGCATCAAAGCAGCTTGTCTTGCGAAAGTGTAGCTGGAAAGAGGCACTTTAAGACTGCGAGCTTTGCTTGGCAATAAAGACAGTGACTACTAGCATTAGCTTCGGAAAAAAACACCATTGTTTTATTTTTATCAGTATTAATTTTTGCCAGGGCGCTGCAGAATGAGGCGGTCGGCCAATTTTGATTGTGTGTGGGCCAGTACCAGTACTGATTTCTTAAGGAATAAACTCATCTGATGAGCAAGTCAATGTGTGGCTGTGGCTGCAGCATTATTTCTTCTTTAATGAAGAGGCTGGGCCGTTCGACCTGCTGTTCCGATCTCCTATCTTGCAGCCATACATCAGACCAGTTGCAGAGACTATCCATCGAATGTCCCAATCAGCCAAAGAAGGTAACTATACAGCTTTATTAAAAATATTTCCTTTAAAATAGATGCAATGTGGACCTAAAATAAGACACATTTTAAAATGTTTTTAGGTTTTTTTTTGACCTTGCAGCAGCTATCCAATATCATTTTGCCATCATCAGGTTGTGTAGCAATAGAAATGTGCTGCAGTAATTGATTTTGTAATAGGATCAGGTGATTTACTGGCTGCACTGACAACCACTTGCTTGCTCTGAATTGTGGAACACTCTAATGGATGTTTGTGACTGCAGCTTGGAGTTGCTCTAAAAGTGCTGGATGTTCAGAAACAGTTTCTCGTTTGAATAAGAACTGCTTAACTTCTTCCCACGCCAGTGCTCCTGCATTTATAAAATAAGTATGTTTCTGCTCAAATTACAGTAGTATTTTCCAGTTTTGTGACCTGTGATGTTTCAATATAATGTGCAATTGTGAAGTAATTGAAGAACATGACTGATATATGCAAACCATATATATGGTTTTACTTTTGTAATTTTGCACTCTCTTCCCATTCTACAAGTTGATACATAGTACAACTAACTTCCCTATGCATACATATATCAAATTTAGTAGATCTGAAGAGTCTGCCTGATCTAGATATCTCTCGGAGCACCAGAAACACAGCCCCATTCTTCTGTGCTTACAGATCAAAACTTGTATCTAAAGAGCTGCTTTGGGTACACTCAGAGGTGTGGATCAGCCCAATGGAATGTCTTGCTGCTTTCCTTTGAGTAGCAGACCCCTATGCTATATTGCAAAGGATTGTCATGTGGCATGGCAACCTGATGTTGTTTTTTTTAAAATGACCAAACCTCCTCAATGGGTGAAACTAGGTGAGCGGTTATTAGGATCCAAGCCACACAGCGCTTAGAGGATGACCTGACCATGGACAAATACTTTGCAGGATGTGGCCTGTTGTTCCCCAGTACAAGGGCTGCACTTGTCAGATTGCTCTGGTAGTTTGCATTCATATTCTCCAGTCTCAAGAAGAGCCATTTTCCTGGTAGTTTGTTGTCTCCCCACACCCCTTGAAGTTTGGTTAAAGCTGCAGGATCAGATCAACACTTGTCAGTGGCACTGTTTATTATGTAAATTACTTTTACTAGTGATCAAGATATAAATTGACTTCAAGGATGTGGTCCAGAAAGGCCCTTGAGGCATGCAAATGGTTGAATGCATACACTGAGGTTTGTTTCCCTGTGTGTTTATTGAAGCTGTTCATTGTCCTGTTTCAGGGCACTTCTGAACTCGCTACAAGTTTTGTTGTTGCCTTGTCTGGCAGAATTGGTGGCTGCCTTAGAAATGAAAGGGTTAGACCATGGGTAGGCAAACTAAGGCCCGGGGGCCGGATCCTGCCCAATCGCCTTCTAAATCTGGCCCACGGACGGTCTGGGAATCAGCGTGATTTTACATGAGTAGAATGTGCCCTTTTATTTAAAACGCAACTCTGGGTTATTTCTGGGGCACAGGAAATCGTTCACCCCCCCCCCCCAATATAGTCAGGCCCCCCACAAGGTCTGAGGGACAGTGGACCAGCCCCCTGCTGAAAAAGTTTTCTGACCCCTGGCTTAAACACCCTGAAGTGTGTGGGTGGAACTCAGCTTTTTGGACTAGGGCCCAAATCACATGGTCATATATTGTGATAATTTTAATTCCTTCATTGCAGGGGATGGACTAGATGACTCTTGGGTAACTCCCAACCCTAAAATTCTGTGATTCTATGTTATCATCCAGTGCTTGGTACAGAAATATAAGACTGAATTCTATTCAGGGACAGGTAACTTGATACTGAATACTTAGCCCAGGGCAGTCCAAATTTTCATACCAAGTGGGCTGCAGGGTGCAGGCATCACACTGCCCCCCTGCAGAGAGGAGGAAAGGAGGGAGGAAACTAAGCCAAAATTTGATCCCCTTCCAGTTCTCCTGCTGTTTTCCCAAGGCTGGCTAAGCAAGGCTCTAGGCGCTGGCAGGGTCCTAGATTCCTCCCACCACCTTCCCAAGACTGCTAAAGTGCTAACTACTAAGCTTTGGGAAGTAGGTAGGAGGGCTCTAGTGCCCTGTCGGAGACCTCATGCCTCCTTCCCAAAGTCCAGTGGCTCACTTACCTGGCTTTGGGAAGATGACACCCTCCCCGCCCCCAGCTTGGAGGGTCATATGTTGGTTAATTATCCAAGGGCCTGGGAGAAGAGGAATGTTTTTGCTTGGTGTCTAAGGATATGTAAGGATATGTAAGGTGCAAGGTGAGCCGCCCTGGAGAGAGCATTCCACAGTTAAAACTTTGTACCTCCAAATGAGAAATATTGAAATCGTGGAGCAAAATCCAATGTTGTGTGAATACTTTTCTGTTTGCATACCGAACCGCCTCTCACTAAATTTGCTGTGAAGAGTGGTTCCTCCCTCCTTTCCTGCCTTCCAGGTTTTGGGGGCTGTATCTGTAAAGGAGAGGAAAAGACAGTGAAGCCCCATTGTGTGAATGTACAGTGGTACCTCAGGTTAAGTACTTAATTCGTTCCGGAGGTCCGTTCTTAACCTGAAACTGTTCTTAACCTGAAGCACCACTTTAGCTAATGGGGCCTCCTGCTGCCACGGGGCCCCGAGCACGATTTCTGTTCTCATCCTGAAGCAAAGTTCTTAACCCGAGGTAATATTTGTGGGTTAGCGGAGTCTGTAACCTGAAGCATATGTAACCTGAGGTACCACCGTATGTGCTATTCGCACATGAACGCCATTAGATTTCATGGTAACATGAATTTTTCTTCCATCAATAGTGGGACATCGTAAGTTCTCTATGATATTGAAAGCAGAATTGTTTCATGTTAACCTTTATTATACCATTTGACTTTCATTTCATAATGGATTTTTTATTTTTAGAGTTCCATGAATCAAATATTTAATTGTTACAAAAATGTATTGATTCACTTATCCAGTGTTAAAATGTTTGATTGATTAATTGAATTGGTTTATGCTTTCAGGCTGTTCATTTTCATAAGATACATAGTTTATATTTACTATTTTGCTAAATGTACTTTTTATTCCTTATAACAATGAGTTATTTAGGCAACAGACAAAAACATTCCTCAGTAACCAGGTTTGGGGCTGATTAAACAATCAATGGTCTTTTAAATACCGTATTTTTCGGCCCATAGGGCGCACAGGCCCATAGGACGCACTTAGTTTTTTGGGGGGAAATAAAGGGGAAAAATTATTTCCCCCCCCCAGCCCCCAGAACAGGCAGCTCTTCACAAGCTGTGGGAGAGCTGCGGAAAGCCCGAAGCCTGGGGGGCGCTGAGCTCTGCGTGCCCCCAGGCTTCGGGGTGCAGGCAGCTTTCTGCAAGCCGTGGGAGAGCTGCGCGACTTCGCGCAGCTCTCCCATGGCTTGCGGATAGCTTCCTGAAGCCTGCATTCACCCCATAGGACGCACACACATTTCCCCTTCATTTTTGGAGGGGAAAAAGTGCGTCCTATAGGGTGAAAAATACGGTATGTTTGTGGGAGGGGGTTTGTTGGTTGTTGTTATGATATGTATGTTGTGTTTTCATCTAGTATTTTTATTCTGTAAACCACCCTGTGTTCTTTGGATGAAGGGGGGTATACAAATTTAATAAATGATAGTCATAGTTATAAAATCCATTAATTTTTAAGAGGAACTATTATATTTCATTGTTATGAATGAATAAAAATTGCAGTCTTTTTAGATTATTTGCACAATTGAATGTCTTAAGAAAGCAATTCTTACTTTTCTTTTTGTATGATTGGGGATGAATTTTGGAGTGTTAAGTTAGTTCAGTGTGGGGGGAATACATCCAGACCTCTTTTGTTTGTACCTTTCCTAGCCTTGAGATAACTGGTTTGTATAAACAGTTCTGTAGTCAGGCCTTGGAAAACATGTAGGTGGCATTTACAACCCAAGCAGTGCATTCTAACTAGTGTCCAAGCATATGCAACAAAAGAAAAAAGGTTATTTTTTAAAAATAATCTGATTCATGCATTTCTCTTTCCCAGTGTTATGCTGCATGCTACTGACTTCCCCTTTGTTGAACTTCATATTTGGGTAAAATTTTGAATATAGGTTTTCCTCATCCCAGGTCAACTTGTTACCTATTGCACAAGCCCTTTGTAATACTCATTTTAATTATCACTGCAACAAGGGGAGGGTGCTCTTGTACTCATATCCTGCTTGTGGGTTCTCACAAGCATCTAGTTGGCCACTGTAAGAATAGGATGTTGGACCAGATGGGTCTTCTTATGTTCTTATTTGAAGGAGCAAATATCCCCAAGGCAATTGGATGTACATAACATATATTCCATCTAGAGAGAGGTGTTCTTGGTGGTTGCCCCTCAATGATAGAATTCCTTGGACAAGAGCTCAAACTAGACTTAAGTTATTTGTACGTGGGTCCCATTGAAATGAATGAGAAAAGTTAGTCATGACTTGGTTCCTATTTATCAGGCTTCCTCAAACTCAGCCTGCCAGATGTTTTTGGCCTACAACTCCCATGATTCCTAGCTAGCAGGACTAGTGTTCAGGGATGTTGGGAATTGTAGTCTCAAAACATCTGGAGGGCTGAGTTTGAAGAAGCCTGCTATTAATCAATAGGACTTAGATGTAACTATGTAAGCTGCAGTCTTATGTACACTTGCATGGGAGTAAGGTTCATTTAACTCAATGGAACTTAATTATGAGTTGACATGTATAGGATTGTACTGTTCGTCTGAAATCAGCCTACTAATTTCAAGCCTGTGCATCTTTCAGAAGCATATAAGGTCTATCCTTATCATCTGGCTACCCGACTTAGGATCTTTTTGCTCTTTTCAAAGAAATGAGCATCTGTTAGGAATCCAGCTATAAATAATTTAGAATACTTAGTGTACTTTAATTTTATTAGTCTTTTGTACATTTTGGTAGAGCAGAAAATGAAAAAAGAAGATTAAAATTATTTTCACTTGTCCTAAAAGTAGACATTCATTTATTTAAATTGTGTGGGTTTTGCTCATTGTATTACTTAGGGAAAGCAGTTTAATGTGTTGAGAATGTTTAGGGTAGTAATTTCCAAGTTCTGCATGAGATAACTGCTAATAAATTGTGAGCCGAAATCCCTTACCCCACAGATGAATTGACTTTGGTGTATGTGTACGTGATTCACAGCTCTAGCCTTTTCTTCTAGTCAATCTTCTGAGAAGAGGGAATTCTTCCATATGTCCTCATTGATGTGATTAAGCTGTTTTACTTCTGATGCACACATAGAAAAAGTTTCTGGTCTCAGAAAAGCTTGGCCAGAACTCTCATAGGAAAAAGGGGAAAGCTGCTTTAGCACACTTAGCATAAAGAAAACTTTTTGAGATGTAAGAGAAACATGTCTTTATTTTTAACTTGGTGTGGGGGGGGGGCGGGGAGGAATGTGCTTTAGTTAGCTAGGTAACATTGGTTTGGGATTACCACTAGATAATCGCTAGAAAGCTCTGCTGTTGAAAGGGAATTTGTCACATTTTGATAAATAGTTTATTGAGAAACAAGCTGTTTTATGAGATAAAAGAGCAACAATATTTTGTTTCTCTGATGAAGCTACAGTATCAATAAATGTGCCTTCTTATTTTTTTAAAGGTTACAGTTAATACTGTAGACATTTTACTGATGCTCAGATTTCTGTTTCCTACAATCTCCAAAATTTACTAAACTGCCATACTATATTCATAGTGAATAAATGCTAATGACATCATCACAGTGATGTCATATGTTCACACACACACACACACACACACACACACTATACTAAACACACTGCACAATATATGTAAATATATTGTACCTATATGCTAACGTCGCCCAGCTAATGTCTTCAGAGAATTTGCCCTCTGACTTAAGTTGGTACCTCATTCCTGATATAACTTGCCTTTGACTGCTCTCCCTCTCTCATTGACATATTTCAGCCCACTCAATGGATATGGCGATCCTTGATTGTCATGTAAATGTTCAACAGTCTTGAGATCCTAAATCATTGAGTAATAATCAGTCTTTTGTCTGGTTCATTATATTTTCTGCAGAATTCCTCATCATATTTAAAATAAGTTTCATTAAATATTGTGTTGTGCTTTAAGATGGTGTACATGTAGCTGGCTGGTTGATACCATGTTTCAGCTCTAAATCAGTGCCCTGGTCCTTTGATCTAGTTGTGTATAGCTTTGATTTTGAACAGCCTATTCTGTTCTGTTTATATCTAATTTGCAGTCAAACCTAATTTATGTAAGTTTCTCTGAGGAATGATTAAGCATTTAAATTATCAGACATGTGTTAAAGGAAATATTGTCTCTATTCAGCCATATGGGAATTGTGAGGAGACGTGGTTAACTGAGAAAACAGACCACTGGAAAAATTGTCTTCCAAGTCAGTGATGATATTTGGCATTTGTTTCATATACTGTAGTGCAGTTCAAGTTTTCAGAGTACTTCACATACAGTAAGCCTTCAACTTACACAGGGGTTACATTCCGGGGATCACGTTTAAAGCCAAAGTTACGTATAATCAAAACACATTGGGTTCAATGGCAAGTGGGATTTCCAAAGTAATTTCCTTGGAATTACACTTCCTTTTAGTTTTTTTTTTATTTGTTTATTGCCACTTGTGTAAAGCTGAATGCACACAAGTTAAATATGCATAAACTGCAGACTTAATGTACCGTATTTTTCTCTCTATTGGATGCACCGGACCACAAGACGCACCTAGTTTTTAGAGGGGGAAATCAAGTAAAGAAATATTATTTCCGCCCCCAGCCCCAAAGAGCAACGGATAGGCTGCGTGCAGCCTGTCCACTTCTCCCAGAGCTTCTCGGGGCTGCGAGGGAAGCCCGGGTTCCCCCCCCCCCAGCCCCAAAGAGCAAAGACAGCGAGCGGGATCCATCCCGCTGGCTGTCTTGGCTTCTGCCATAGCTGCGCAACCTCTCCAGCCAGGAGCTAAACCTCTCCAGCGCGGCTAAAGAAGCAGCCAAGGCAGTGAGCACGATCCATCCCACTCGCTGCCTTGGCTTCCTCTTTAGCCTTGCGCAGCGGGATGGAACGCGCACGCTGTCCACCGGGGCTGGACTAGATGACTCCTGGGGTTCCCTTCCAACCCTGCACTTCTATGACCTCGGAAGGTGTTGGGGGTCTCCACCACTGGAGGCTTTTAAGCAGCGGTTGGGGGACTTTCTGCCTGGCGTTCTTTAGCTGTGATTCCTACATTGTGAGGGGGCTGGGCTAGATGACCCTCGGGTGGCCCTCCCAACTCTATACAGTCCTACAATTCTGCAGCAGGAGATCCACAGCCACTTCACGCAATGCCCACTCCCAATTTTCATTGGAGAGACGTGTGGCTTCAGTGTCTAGGTAGGTACCCCCCTACCTGACCCTCTTCCCCCACCCCACTTAAGCCAAGGGAATTCCTGCCCAGAGAAGCTCCCAGGTGAGGCAAGGGTTAAGATCTACCTCTGGTAAATGGCTTTGTATCCCCCCTCTTTCCCTTTTCTCTTCTTCTTCTATGCTATTTCCTTCTTTTGTGTTTTGTTTAATCTGTTTTTATTGTATACTAAAGTAAAAGCTGCAAAGTTTCCTTTTTTATAATATCCCCGCCTCCAAACTAAAACGTTAATCTAGATAAAAACACTGATCCAGAGGAAAATAAGGGGGTGGAGAAAGGACAAAAAAAGAAAAAGAGGTAGAGATAGAGAGATTTTTTAAAAGTTGGCTTCTTTAGCCTTGCGCAGCCTCCCGCGCCTGGAGAGTCTGCGCAAGGCTAAAGAGGAAGCCAAGGAAGCGAGTGGGATGGATCGCACTCATTGCCTTGGCTTCCTCTTTAGCTTTGCGCAGCCTCCCCCGGCTGGAGAGATTGCACAAGGCTTTTCTACGAGGAGGGAGAAGGGACTGACTGGCCGCGTCAGTCCCTTCTCCCTCCTGGGGAAAAGCCCGCAAGAGCTGCGCGAAACTTGTGTGCGGCTCTTGGGGGCTTTTCCTGCCTGCCTCCCCCTTGCATTCGCTCCATAGGACGCACAGACTTTCCCCCTTAGTTTTTAAGACAGAAAAAGAGCGTCCTATGGAGCGAAAAATACGGTATATTATCTTGGTAATCTTTACAACAGGCCTCCAAGGTCAGTAGTATTTATTCTGTATTATGAAACGATTGGTAGTTGAGAGGGCTGGGATAGAATGGGGCCACTTTCTGTAACATGAATATGGCTACCTCCAGTGGCGTAGCGTGGGTTGTCAGCACCCGGGGCAAGGCAAGTAATTTGCGCCCCCTAACCCTGGATTTGCGCCCCCTAACCCTATCCCTAACCCTAACCCCCAGATGTTGCGCCCGGTGCGGCCGGCCCCCCCTGCACCCCCCACGCTACGCCACTGGCTACCTCACTAGACAACAGCAAACGTTTGTCTTCCATCTGCCCTTTTAACATGTGCTATATCTATATCTAATTTATACATATACACTTGCATACGTGGAGAGAGATATCAGTTGTCCCATGTGACACCATCCTTTGTACTGTTTAACTGAGCCAGTTTCAAGGCTCTTTTGCTGATATTCAAAGCCCAGAACAACTTGGGACAAGGGGGCTTTCAGGACAGCCTGAGCCCTTGTCGATCACTGAGATCACCTGCAGGAGTGTTAGTTGCCTCCCTGTGTTAAAGGCTTGATTGACCTCAACCAGAAGCTGGACATTAGTGTTGCCTGTCCTATGTTGTGGAACACTCTTCAGCAGATTCATCAGGCATGACTTTCAGGCGTGTTTCGAAGACACCCCCCCCCCCCATTTTTTTGCTGACAGGCCTTTGTGAATTTGTGGCAAGATTATTCTAAAAATAGGATAGGAACAGTTTACTTTTGTTGATTCCTTGGCCCTGTAACTCTTATATTGATAAGCTTTGGATATATTCTTTTTATATGTGCTCCTCTTCTGGCCATTTTTCAAATACAGTGGTACCTCAGGTTACATACACTTCAGGTTACATATACTTCAGGTTACAGACTCTGCTAACCCAGAAATAGTACCTCAGGTTAAGAACTTTGCTTCAGGATTGGAACAGAAATCATGTGGCGGTTGCGCGGCAGCAGAGAGAGGCCCCATTAGCTAAAGTGGTGCTTCAGGTTAAGAACAATTTCAGGTTAAGAATGGACCTCTGGAACGAATTAAGTACGTAACCAGAGGTACCACTGTATTTTTAATTTCTTTGTTAGGGTATTTCTCACAGTTCTCTTAAATTGTATCTACTCACATGCTTTAAAATGCAGCGTTCTAGTAGAGCATTCACTGCAATCCAATTCTCTTGTGTAATAGTAGATTTTAATGAGATTTTGTATTGTTCCTGCCTCTTCCTAATGCTTCTCCAAAATTCCCAAATGTGGTGTTAGGGTCTAATGATTTATTATAGTTTATTAATTATTTTTTTCTGGCACATTTGGATTCTGTAACAACAACCATTGATTCTGCTTCATACTAATTATCAGGGAAAAGCAGATAAGCACTTTTCCTGGTATCAGTACATTTCTCATAGCACAGAAAAACTTATAAACTCCTCTGTCTAATGAGAGCATGGTTAACAGTAGTAGAGAGACTAGTAGTTATTCCTTCAAAATGAAAGTTTTCCTTGTGTCTTGACTGAGAGTTCTCAAAATCTGATTTCGGCCTCCCTAAAGAATGTCTGGCAGTTGCTATGGAAGGCATAAATAACTCTCCTTCATTACACTGTATATCCCCCAACCCCTGTGGGAATGAAAGTGGATTTACTCTTAACACAATGTGAGCAACATAGTTTGAACTCTTCAAAATTTCTGTGTTTCAATGAATTGTTGAAGTTAAAGTTGCAGCATAGCTTCCCTAACCTAGTACTCTCCAGATGTTTTACACCATAGCTCTCATAATTCCTGACTATAGACGAGGGGTAGGCAACCTAAGGCCCGTGGGCCAGATGCGGCTCAATCGCCTTCTCAGTCTGGTCCACAGGCGGTCCAGGAATCAGCGTGTTTTGACATGAGTAGAATGTGTCCTTTTATTTAAAATGCATCTCTGGGTTATTTGTGGGGCCTGCCTGGTGTTTTTACCTGAGTAGAATGTGTGCTTTTATTTAAAATTAATCTCTGGGTTATTTGTGGGGTATAGGAATTCGTTCACCCCCCAAAAAAAAATATAGTCTGGCCCACCACATGGTCTGAGGGATGGTGGACCGGCCCACGGCTGAAACAGGTTGCTGACCTCTGCTATAGACCATGCTGGTTGGGGCTGATGAGAGTTGTAGCCCAAACATTTGAAGGACACTGGATTGGAAAAGCAACAACAAAGGAAGAAGAGTCCCCAAATGTCTGCACCCATCTCTTGCTCAAGGCCGTTCCTTGCTCTTTCGTAAAATGAAATATTGTTGTTTGGTGGGATACTTGACTTAGTTCCCATCTACCAGATGGACAAGCAATGGAAAAAGGATCTCTGGGGACTTAATGCCACATGCCACTAATGACTTAATTAGAATAGTGTCATTGGTTAATTAACAGGTATGTGGAGGTTGGATGAGGGAATGATAGTCATTGCCAGCACTCTGAGGACGGAGAAGAAGTTTAAGCTTTCCCTCTCTGGTTGTGATCCTAGTAAAAACAAAACAAAAACTTAGGTTGATGTCAGTAGGAGCTTTTGGGAAGATTTCCTCCCCTGAGATTGTGATTGGGGTGGGAAGGCTTGAACCTTCTCTCGTGTGTGGTGGTGCTGATGACTATCTGCCCCCTCATTTTTAATTTGAAAAAAAAGTGCTAGTTAATATGAACAGCTGTCTGCCCACTTATGTGCGACCGACTTGCGTGTGACCATGTTTATGCACGATGCTGGGAAATAATTAAATAATTAAATCCAAACCCAGAAATGGCAGGAGAGTCCTTGTGGCTCACGAGGAGACCCTCATTGGAGCCCAGTGAGGCCACCAGTGAGGGTGAAGGAAGCCCCAAAGAGACCGGAGGCACAGTGGGGGTTTGTTTATGTTGTTCAGCCTCCACGCCTAACAGCTGATGTCTGGGGAAGCGCAGCAGCCACTTTCCCATGCGTCCTCCAGCTTAAAATATAAAAGGTTGTTGTTGTTTAGTCGTTTAGTCGTGTCCGACTCTTTGTGATCCCATGGACCAGAGCATGCCAGGCACTTCTGTCTTCCACTGCCTCCCGCAGTTTGGTCAAACTCATTCTGGTAGCTTCAAGAACACCATCCAACCATCTCGTCCTCAGTCGTCCCCTTCTCCTTGTGCCCTCCATCTTTCCCAACATCAGGGTCTTTTCCAGGGAGTCTTCTCTTCTCATGAGGTGGCCAAAGTATTGGAGCCTCAGCTTCAGGATCTGTCCTTCCAGTGAGCATTCATGGCTGATTTCCTTAAGAATGGATAGGTTTGATCTTCTTGCAGTCCATGGGACTCTCAAGAGTCTCCTCCAGCACCATAATTCAAAAGCATCAATTCTTTGGCGGTCAGCCTTCTTTATAGTCCAGCTCTCACTTCCATACATCACTACTGGGAAAACCAGTTGCAGAGGAAAAAATGGTTTGGGGAAAAAAGAGGTTTCACTACTGGGGAAAAAAGAGCAGCTTTTAAACTGTGTGAGTGTGTAAATATATATATATATATAGAGGGTGGAAAACAACAAAAACTGAGGAGGGCTGGATGGGCTACTAGTGTGATCCTCTTCTCAAGTTCTTATACTACTTCTGAAACTGGAGGCAGTACAGTAACTATTCATAACTGTAAGCTTCATGAATTTGTCCAATACCCTCTTCAAAGCCATCCATTATGGTGGCCATCACCTCATCCTTTGGAATCAAATCACAAAGTTTGACAATGTTCTATCTGAAGAAGTACATGTTTTTTTCCGTCCCAAATCTTTAACCATTCAGCTTCTTTGGATGTTTCTTGCTTCTAGTGTTATGAGGAGAAAAGCATACATCTATTTATTTTCTCCACTTCATGAATAGTTTTACACATGTCTTTCCCCAAAACTAAAAATCTCAAAAAGTTTAAATGTTTCCTCATAGGGAAGTTTATCCGACCTCATAATAATTTTGGTTACCATTTTCTGAAGTTTTTCAAGTTCTACTTTACTGTTTTTCCAATTCTGTTTTCCAAAACTTCTCTATCTCCTACTCTTTCCCATCATGGCTTTAATGTTGAACGATGAGTTAAAGTGCTTTCTTGACAATGTCATAATGTATACAAAATCATATTCCATTTGGATATTGCGTTTCAGCCGGAACAGCTATTATTCTTCACAATATCTTGTCACAGCAAAGGTTGGAGAGACAACCTATAGTTAGGTGTTGTTAACTGATGCATCAGCCAAATGGCTACATGTGATGGGCTGAAATCAAGCTTCTTCCTGACAACCTATAGTTTTTTGTGTTAGCTGAGTGATGTATTGAAGGTCACAAGTTCAGGTTGCTTCCTACAAAGGAGCACACCACATTTCTCTGGCAAATCCTAGTTTTTAGTTGTAATGGGAAGATCATGCTGCCAAAGCAATACAAGCTCTTGTTCTCATGCAAAAATCTTCCAAAACTGTGAGATTCAAAACATGTAGGAAATGAAAGTTTTAAAATTACCGGTATGTGTGGGGGTGAGGACTTCACCATAGGGGCTTATTTCCTTGATGAAAGGGTGTTCATGTGTCTATATTGTTTAATCTAGTGAGACGGGATTGAAGGGGAAGAGAAGGATTTTGTGATCCTTTTCCCCAGAACACAGAGGGAATCCAAGTGCATGTTGCCTCCCTTACTAGCTCATTTAATGCTGTTCTGGATTCCTCTCTCTTTCTCTCTCTCTGCTTTCTATCTGTTGGCCACTAAATTGTCTCTTTCCCATCTTCACCTATCTGTTACCTATAGCATCCATCTCATCTGAAGTCTCCTGCCCTAAGTGGGCACTTAACATTTTTGTCTCCTAATTTTGGGACTTTCCCATCATTGTACTGTGAGGACATGTTTAATTGTCACATGCTCATTTAATATTTTTCTAGATTGCTTTGCTTATTTTTTGGTAAAAAAGCAACTAATAAGTGCAAATAATAATAATAATAATAATAATAATAATAATAATAATAATAATAAATTGCCCTAGTTTATCACAGTCACCGGAGCTTGTGGTCTCAGCCACTGTTGAAGAGGTTAGGGCTGCTCTGGTGTGTGAGCATGTTTAAACTTTATAGTACTCTTTCTTTTTCTCCTTCCTGCCACCTTGATAGATGGGCATGGCCTAGAGTTACTTGAGTCCCCATGCTACTTCAATGCCAGACTCTGTTTAGGAAGCTAGTTTTGATTGATAATTTATTGATGCTCACTCGCATGATCACTGTATGATGGGGTGGGGGCAGCAAGAGTAATTTCCAAAATGCTGAAGTGATGGCGTTCTAATTGATTGATAGCAAAAAGGGGTTGTTTGCAAGTTTGCTTTCTTGGGTGGTGGAAGGATAATTGAAGTTACTCCCAAGTGGAAATGTGATCAATTACTCATCCTATAGTACAGTCTGTGTTAATGCTTATAATCTTGTTTACTAGCCCTCTGTAGAAACTTGAAACAACTTAACAGCACCAAAATAAAATAAATTTAATAAAAACAACACAGCAATACAGAACATTTGGTTCACAAAAAGAAGCAGTTTTAGCCTGGTCTGTGTGACGCACTAAGCCATGCTTTGGGTTCATGAGACTGCATTAACGTGCAAGTTCCTGGAGAAGTGCTCACCACTGCTTTGTTTCTGCCCATTTTTGCTGCCATGCTGCACTGAGCTAAAATTTGGCATAGCATGTTGGCCAAAATGGGACTCAAGGTTAAGCTCTTGCTTCACTAAATCTGAGCGGCAACTGAAGTTCGATCTTGGTCACAGCTCATGGTTGTTGAGGAAAGAGCCAATAGATACTTTTCGTGGTTTCCATTTTCTATGTTTCCTAATATTGTTGATGTTGAAAGTTAATAAAACAGCTTTCTTTCTGCTGTAGAACTTGCTGTAGAAATGAAATGCTGCTGAGGTAAAACAAAACTCAAGTTTTGTTTTTGTAAGGTAGTTTTAGGTTGGCAAAATGGATTGCTGCCTGCTTCTTTATATCATATAGAATAGGCATTCCTGTATGATAGCTCAAATATGCAGAGTATCTCTTATATTAGGGATGCGGGTGGCGCTGTGGGTTAAACAACTGAGCCCTAGGGCTTGCCGATCAGTAGGTCGGCGGTTCGAATCCCCGCAAGGGGCTGAGCTCCCGTTGCTCGGTCCCTGCTCCTGCCAACCTAGCAGTTCGAAAGCACGTCAAGCTGCAAGTAGATAAATAGGTACTGCTCCAGCAGGAAGGTTAACGGCGTTTCCGTGCACTGCTCTGGTCCGCCAGAAGCGGCTTAGTCATGCTGGCCACATGACCCGGAAGGTGTATGCCGGCTCCCTCGGCCAATAAAGTGAGATGAGCACTGCAACCCCAGAGTCGGTCATGACTGGACCTAATGGTCAGGGGTCCCTTTACCTTTACCTATCTCTTATATTATTATCATAGAATGATGGATTTTAAAATCATGGGGTAGTCATCCCAAACTAGCAGGGAAGCCAGCCTAGATAATTTTTCAAATATTAGGTTAAAAGCCTTATTTTTTTTCTACCATGAAAAGCACCTTGCATAAATACACGCTCATTGCTGGCTATTGAGATGGAGCTCTAGGACCGAAAAGGATTTCCAAAATTGGGAGAAGCACTACTTGGCATTCTTGGACTCCACCTTTAGAACCTGCCATAAACATAAACACTATATATCTATATGTGTATGTATATCTATGTTACATATCTATTTGAAACACTTTTGTTGAAATTGTCCTAGAGCTATATGGTGGCTGTCTTACGTTTGTAAGAAATGATGTTGCTCTTAGTCATGTTAATGGCTGAAGATATTGTTCTTGGACTCATTTCATCTTGCTCATTTGGAAAGTTTAAATCTCATTACATTAATAAATTAAATTGGTGGCATTTATGATAGTGTTCTTTTCCTTTGAGTGCATAGACCAATTTACCTTGAAACAGAAAGTAATCTTGTTAATTCTATGAAGCATCTATTCTTGCTGTTTCAGCTGTTACTAAATATAAGAATGATATACAGTCTTAAAGAACATTTATTCTTAGTGGTTCTCTTCCAAAGCTCTATACTAAGAATGTACTTTCCAGCTTTGAATTCTTCCCATTTCTGTCCCAGAATCTGCCTCATATTTCCTGTTTCTTGCCTCATTTTTTTTTACTGTTTTTGTGTGTGTGTCTCTGTTTGTTATTTTCTATTTCATATTATTACAGTTGAAGTCTGGAAAACTAACTTGATGGGAGAAAAGTTTAATCGAATTACACTGTTTAGTATCTCTCTGCTTTACTGATGTCCTCCCACAGTGGACTTTTATATGACTAGATGTATTTATATGACTAGATGTATATGACATGAACAGTATGGGTGATATCCAATATTAGTCGTCCTCAGAATAGACCCATTGAAATAAAAATCAAAATAGCTCAAGCTCATTCATTTTAATGGGCCTCCTCGGAAATTGCCTTGAACGGATATCACTCTCTGTTTGAATTCTTATATAGCTAAACAGCAATACCCATATCCAGGGGAAAGTATTAGTAGGTTTGCTGCGCAAAAAAAAAAAAAAAAAAAAAAAATTGAGGAAAGAGGTAACATGAAAATAGCCATGTAAGGATTGATGTGCTCAGTGGCAAGGAATGCTGCCTAACTGTTCAGGAGGGGGAAATGTGGAATAAAGTGGTTTACTTGGAAGAGGCTTTCTGATTTGAAATCCTGACAGGTTACAGGTCTATTTGCTGAAGTATGATGTCCAGATTAAATCACCACAATTCTATAGCAGTAATTCATAATGCATTACAGAACAAAATACTTTGATAACATAACATTTACTTGTTAATTTAATATTATTTATCACTAGAAGGCAAATAGTTGTAGGCATCCATCTGTCTTGAGAGACAATGGAGTGTGCCTCCGGGGGTGAAGTCAAACCGCTGGGGAATCGCTGTGCCTCCTTGCCTGCTTTTACTGCAGAGCAAAACTTGTAATGGCTGCCTCCCACATTATTATTATTATTATTACTTGCTGCGTTAGCAGCACTGAAGTGACCTGTCTTCACATGCTGGGGAAGTCCCTAACTCATCAAGGGTTTGAGACCCATTGGCTACCCTCTCCTGTGGGAAGTGCTACAGTGGGTCAGTGAGCTGTGAAAGACTTACTGTATGTACAACAGGAATGGGCAGAAGGCAGATTGGGATCTGCTGGTAGGTTTCTGAGCGATTTGCAGTTGTTCCGAAAGGATTCTGATTCCCGATTGTTTAACAGTAGACATAAAAGAGCCTCTTTATTGTTGCTAAATTAGACTGCTTAGGTGAAGAAAGTTTGGGGTGATGGGGGAGAGAGAAACCAGGAGCTGATTTTTTGTGAGATAGGACTTTGAACTCAGTTCTGGTACTGAAAATAATTTCCTGAGCTGAGCTTGGTACTCTTAAAATTAATTAGGCTCACACTTGGCTTGGATCCATTGGATCTGCCTATAGGATAGGTATGAGGAAGTGGAGTTGGGAGTCCAGCAGCATCTGGAGGAAAACAGGTTCCCATAGGATTTTAAAGTTCCTGTTCTGGTTTGACGTTCTTTATCCCTCCGGTGCAGGTGAAGGTAGTTGATTGATGAAGAACTAGCAAACATTTTCCCTAGAAAATTTCATGTGGTGAACAAATTGATTAAAAGAATCAAAGTGAATAGTAGAAATGGACATCCATATGCTAGAGATACATAGAAGTGCCACATCCTCTTCTTAATTGCATGCAAAGCAAGTGGAGTTGGTCTTTTCAGTTGTACTGCATGCTGCTACTAATCTTAACTGCTCATATCTGGTTGTACAGGTTTATGTTGGCAGCTGCCTGGGCGGTGTGTACCTTATTTCCGCTGTCTCAACCCAATCTCTCTCTCTCTCTGCCAATTTCTGTGCCTTGTGATTCATCTTCTAAAATTATGAATTTTAATAAAAAATGAAATATATTCCACATCCAGCCCAGTCGTATTTAACTCTCACATAATGGCTAATATGTCAAATACTCACTTCAATTCACCCATATAATATGGGGCATATTAAAACTGACTTGGATTACAGGGTTGTGGTAAGGATTACAACTAGATATTGCATGTGAAGTTTGTTAGACATTTGAAAGTGCAATATTGCAAGTATTCTTTAGTAAATCAATACTGTAGTAGCTAAGAGTGACCACCTTGTAATTATCTTAGGCTTCTTTGGAAAGGGGCAGTTCTTAATTCAGTTCATATTTTCCCCCAGTTAACTGTAGTTAATTCTCAGTAGAAGGTAACCTTTTATTCATGTTGCAAATCTAGGAGATAATGCATAATAAAGGATGTTACATGTTGCAGCAGAATTCCGGTAGACTTCATCTGTGCTGCCTTCCTTCCCACCCCTTTATGATGGTATATACATTTCTTCTCCTGCAATTCTGAACACACAGAATTCACAGAAGGACCTCAGCTGTGTGTAACCCTAGTAGCTTCCCTGACATCACATACACACGGGGAAGGTAGTGATTTTTTAAAAATATAGACCCTTAATTCAAAGAGTTATTGTCATAGCTAGCTATAATTAAGAGGGAGAGAGATTACACTTAGTAGATGTAGCATTCAGCTTTTTGCCAGACATAAATCCAAATTATGGAACTTTTTTTTGGGGGGGCAGAGTTTTAGACCCGTCTCTTTTATCAACCCATCTTTTATGGGCCATCTTTTTTATGGGCTAGAAGAAGGAAACCTGACATAGTTTTAATAATTTTCTGCTTAGATTCCTCTCCACCACCCCCAGGATTACTTTTCAGCCCCCCCCCCCCCGTAAGTGCTATGTTTGCTTTACCAGCTTCACATATAAGCACTGGCCTAGAAGCAGCCAGTAATTTAATGTAGGCTGGTAGAGTAGGCATTGGAAGGGCCTTGCCTTCTCCGCACCCAGCATGGAAGCCAAGTGAGTTGTTAGAGAAGAGAAGCCCCCTCCTCTATGCCTGCAATAGAAATGCAAATCTCTGTCTCTCTGCCAGCCCCACAACATTCCGATATAAAATAAAAATAAAATCACAGGCCAGTAACCCTTGTGGCCTTATTTACAAGTCTGAACTCTTTGAGAACTGAAGCTACTGCATTCTTTCATTCCGTCAGAGTCCTTTCCTGTTGGATTCCTCCTTATTTTTACTTGCTTTTAACTTTCTTGCACTCCAATCCCCAGAGTTTTTGTGTAGTTTCAGAACTTTGGAAGGGGCAGTATTTTATTTAAGAATACTTTCACTTGCTTTCCAGAATAAAAGCTATATTAGTCTGTTGAACTCTCTCTTAAAAAAAGCCAAACATCAATTCTCTGTATATTTATTTGAAAGCAACCTCATTCATCTTCTGAATAGGTAGCCATAGGATTTGGAATTGCAATCCAAGGTAGCCATAGTGCGGTTATTTTTAATAAAAGTTATCAGTGAATGTATGTTGTGAGTTTCTTTAATGCATTTATAGTTTCAAATACATAAAATTGTCTGGTAGAATGTAAAAGAAAGCATGATACTATTGAATATGGAATTCCCCTTCTGCTGCAAGCTGTTGTTCTTTGTTATTTCAAGGACCTGGTACTCGAAGAACATCATGATTTTATTGGCATCTTTTGACATCAGACTTATCATTGAATAAGAAATACTGTGCAGTTACAAGGCTGGAATGTTGTGCCTTAAGATTATGTGTTTCTTATATTAATTAAAAAGAATAAGAAGTTTGAGTCTGGATCGTTGTCCTGTGGGTACTTCTGTGCTCCCATTATCCAGGAGCTCAGTGAAGTGCTCCCCACTTGCAAGCTGGCACTCCTGGAGGAGAAAGACAAATAGATTGTTATATGGGGGGCGTGCAGACTTGCTTTTCATTGTAAATAAATGGGCTGCCCATGGAGGAAAGTGTCTGAAATTGGTGCTGCGTACAGTTCTAAAATGAACTGTTCTCACATTTTTTTATCCAAGGAAAAAATCCATTTTTTATTTTATTCAATAAAATCCAACTAGTTTTTTAAGTTTAATATTATTTTGTTTGCCTTATAATTGTATTTCCCGTAGTAAAGGTAAAGGGACCCCGACCGTTAGTTCAGTTGCGGACGACTCTGGGGTTGCGGCGCTCATCTCACTTTATTGGCTGAGGGAGCCAGCGTGCAGCTTCTGGGTCATGTGGCCAGCATGACTAAGCCGCTTCTGGCGAACCAGAGCAGCGCACAGAAACGCTGTTTACCTTCCCACCGGAGCAGTACCTATTTATCTACTTGCACTTTGACGTGCTTTCGAACGGCTAGGTTGGCAGGAGCAGGGACAGAGCAACGGGAGCTCACCCCGTCATGGGGATTCGAACCGCCGACCTTCTGATCGGCAAGCCCTAGGCTCTGTGGTTTAACCCACAGCACCACCCGTGTCCCTTTTCCTGTAGTAAATTAGTAGAAATACAAGTTTTACGCAGGTAAGGTTTTAAAAGTGTCTTCTAGTTCCTGGGTTAATTAGGAATGTCAAATCATATAACAGTAAATGCCCAACTCCCAGGTGAAGCCAGTCCTAGACCTCTATAGCACATGGAAGAGCTAAGAACCCTCCTCTGGAAGATCTCGGTGATTGAACCAGGATATAAGGCAGTCCTGAAGGTATGCTGGACTCAAGGTGTTCAGAACTTTGTATATTAACACAAGAACCTTGAACCTGACCCAGTGAGCCAGGGTGCCTGCTTTAGCAGAGATGTTGCCTGCTGTTGGCCATTTGCTCCCATCAGCAGTCTGTCTGCTTCATTCTGCAGTAGAGGGTGTAGCTTCCACGTTATGTGTATACATTTCATTTGTAGAGCACTTAAGTGCGAACAAGATGAAAACTGGAATTTTTATAATAAATGTTAAGCAAAGGTTATATCAACATGAGTTGACTTCCAAGGTGGATGTCCCCTGTGGAGCAGATTTTGAGGATTTGGTGACGGTGGGCTTCAGAGGTGGCGAGAAGACAGGGAACTCTCCTTGCACAAGCAGAAGTGTCTTCTGCTTGCCTAGTAACAGCTTTGGTCGCAACCTCAACCCTCCAACTCGAAGACCATTCTTCAATGTAATATTTTTGTCAGCACCCGTTTCCCATTTATATCAATGGCTTTTGAGTATACTGTGTTTTATCTCAGTTGCAGTTGATGATGGATTTTTTTCCTGTTAAACCTTTGGGATCAGCACTGAAACATTTTCATGAGAAGATATGGATGTTTTATGTAATAAAGAGCAAATAATATCCCTGCTTGAAAATACTGAAACAGGTTGTCTGTACCTGTCCCCTTGATCACTTTTTAATGGGATACCGCAGTACAGTGGTACCTCGGGTTAAGAACTTAATTTGTTCCAGAGGTCCATTCTTAACCTGAAACTGTTCTTAACCTGAAGCACCACTTTAGCTAATGGGGCTCCTGCTGACGCTGCGCCGCCGGAACACGATTTCTGTTCTCATCCTGAAGCAAAGTTCTTAACCCGAGGTACTATTTCTGGGTTAGCGGAGTCTGTAACCTGAAGCGTCTGTAACCTGAAGCATCAGTAACCCGAGGTACCACTGTATTTGAAAAATGTACTGTTTGAGATCAAATTTGAAAGTCTGAATAGGTTAGAATTATAGGAATTAGAAAAAATCTAATAAAAATGGAAAAGACAGCTTTTATTATTAAAAAGCAATAATAAACTAAGTCAGTAGAGACATATCTGAACTTGATAGCCAATTTCTAAAATATGAGGTATTGATTTGATACATCTACCGTCGTACTGCTATCATAGACTAGTTAGAGAGATCCAGTACTCCTTGTCCTGCACATGTTGTCTTCATAATAAATCTATCAGGACCCTGAGGATCAGTTCACCCCCTACACTGCTGGAATATGCAGCTGTCCCATACATTGAACCTGGAAGCTTGGCATTATGACTGCCGCGCTGTAACCAGCTGAGCTATCCTACCTGCCTTATGTATACTAATTTCTTAGCTTCAGTTTATAATTTTAAAAACTTTTATGAAGTGACAAAATAAATTGCTGGTGCACGTTTCTCAGCAGATGATCCTAATGGCATGCTGTGCTTTTCAACAAATTTTGTCGACAAGTAACTTTTTCCGTTTCGCTTTTAGCATGGTTAACTTGTTCTACAGAGAAGAGGCTGCCCTCTAGTGGATCAACATGGAAATTCACTTAACATATTTTCTTTTTCAGCCTCCCAACATAACCATATTTGACAATACTGTACTTCTAATCAATGTTGCGATCTGAGTATGTTTTATGTTTAAACTTCACTGTTCCAATACCGTTGTGTGGGCCTGGTGTTTGTGTGTGAGAGAGCTTTCCCATAGCCAAAGGTGCTTCTTCATAGGAGATGGGATGATACCTAGCAAGGTAATGATGGTAATGTACCTTAAAGTAAAGGTAAAGGACCCCTGACAGTTAGGTCCAGTCGTGAATGACTCTGGGGTTGTGGCACTCAACTCGCTTTACTGGCCGAAGGAGCCGACGTTTGTCCGCAGACAGTTTTTCCGGGTCATGTGGCCAGCATGACTAAGCCGCTTCTGGCAAACCAGAGCAGCACACGGAAATGCCGTTTACCTTCCCGCCACAGTGGTACCTATTTATCTACTTGCATTTTGACGTGCTTTTGAATTGCTAGGTTGGCAGGAGCAGGGACCGAGCAACGGGAGCTCACCCCGTCATGGGGATTCGAATCGCCAACCTTCTGATCGGCAAGCCCTAGGCTCAGTGGTTTAGACCTCAGTCCCACCCACATACCTTAGAATGTTCCTCATAGATTGGCATGCTAGCTGTGTAATCCTTACAGCAGCCCCTTTAGAGTAGATTTGGGGATGATGCTACTGTTGTAGGGGTATGTGTTCTGACCAAGGCTGAGAGAAGTAGGTTTTCTAAGGCCACCCAGTGAACTTGGGACTGAGATGAGAGCTGAACTGGGAGTTTCTAGGTTAGGCTCTCAGCCACTACCCATTATGTTTTATCATCTATGATATTTTTATAAGGAAGGGATGTTGTAAACCAATTAATTGCTTAATTTATCGGTGATCTTCCAATTGTGTTAGTCCTGTTATATATAAAGAACTGATCAGTTAGTTCCACATGTCCCAAAGTCTTTTTGATTTTTGTTTCTTGAACAGCTTCTCCTCCAGAGGCTTTATAGGATCTCTGAAATGGAAGGGAATTGCAAAAGCAGTTTGTGGTATCGTATGGGGAATTAAGTAGATAAGTAGAAGCCCTTACACTAGTTTAAAAATACTTGTTCGGATTATGACCAGAATTCCTTGTAGTTATTCCAAAAGCTGCATACTTAGCCAATAAAAATTATAGCTGCTATTTCATTACTGCTAGTGATATTGGTTAGTCTAAATTATACCTTTGATATAATTTGATAGTAATCACTCACTTAATGACTAAGCACAGTTCAAGCCATTTATGTAGCAAATGTGTATATTTATCTGCTTATACTACACAAAACCACATGCTTCTGAGAAATATGTATGTCTGCCATTGCTATTTTTATACGTAGAACTGTGTTTCTTCTGGCACAGTGTATTAAATGAAATCTGTGTGAAGTAGATAGTGAATCATCAAAAATATATGGGTTACAAATAGCATTGGAAATCAATTTTATAGAAATTTTAATTTGAAACTAATCAAATATGTTTCTCAGTCATTGAGTCTTTTTTGAAAAAAGTGGGTGCAGGTTTCTCACAAGTAATACGGTATGTTTTGTATAGGTATCATACATGAAATCATGGCCTATGTTATGTTATATGTTTGGGGTAAAAATAAAAGAATGTCTCCATCATCGTATCACTTCACACGACTTACAGTCAACATGCTACAGCATGTTTTTTATGATGTTTAAATACACGGTATGCTTCCTTTTTAAAATGACATGGTTTAATTTTAAAAGTAATATTTATACCAATTCCATTACACAGATATTTGGAATGAATTTGTATTTAGCTGAGACTTCTGCATATATAAACATTTTAAAAAGTGCAATCTCTACGCACCTCAGAGGCTTTGTTGCTCTGATCATAATCAGAGCTCTGTTTCTGCCCACCAGCTGACCTAAGATCAGTGCTATGAAGGTAGACAGGAAGGGCAGCTCCTTTGTGCCCAGCATCTGGGTTCTTCACCATAACCTCCAGGTGTATGCTGTTTGTATATAATACTTTAAATGGGTACATGCATCAAATAGAATAACTCCTGCATATCCTTAAGTCCTTAAGGACTTCACACTGGGTAGTCCACCTCTGCTGCTACAGCAGCCTTTGGTTCCAGCAGGGTGGCCGAGGTACTTTGGAAGACTTTTTCTGCTAGCATGCTGGCCTCCCTCAGTATTACCAGCTGTGCCTTTTCCTGGACCGCATTGGCTTGATCGCAGTGCTCCATTGGTAACCTCAAGACTTGATTATTGTAATGTTCTTTATGTGGGGCTACCCTTGCAGCTGACCCAAAAGCTGCAGTTAGTGCAGAATGTTATGGCCAGACTGCTCACAGGAGCAGGCGACTCACAGTATGTGACTTCTCTGCTAAGAGATTTGCACAGGTTACCAATTTGCTTCTGGGTCAGGTGTGAGGTTCTTGTGTTAATTCACAAAGCCCTGAACAACTTGGGACCAATGTACCTTAAGGACCACCTGCCTCTCTTATGCTCCACCTCGATCACTGAGATCCTTTGATGGGGCACTTCTTGTAGTTCCTCACACCCCTCAAGTTTGATTGGCCTTTACTAGGGATACTTTAGTGTGGCAGGCCATGTGCTGCAGACGGAACTCCTTGCCAGTAAAAGTTCAGAAATCACCCCTGCCTTCTTTCAGACAGGGGTTATTTAGACCTGTTATTTAGACAGGCCTTTAAAATATGAAGTGTGTAAAATGTATTTATGGACTTTTTCTGTTGTTTTATTGATGTTTTAGTTGGTATTGTAAGTTTTGGTATAGTGCTCACTGCCATGTTGTATTTCTACAAAAGTGTGATCTAGAAATGTCTGATTGATAAATTAATGAATGACATCTACTCTAATTTAGCAGCTTGAGTTCTTATAAACAGCCCCCCAAATACCATTTTAAAATGCAGTCTTTTGGGGTTATATTTTGTATCCAAAAGAGTAGCCACTGGTTTGTTTTTCACATTGAGGACCTTTTGTGTGTTTTCATCTTGTCATCAACAACTTTGCCTAAGATACATTGTCAAATGAAATAATTAGCATAATTGTGGAAAGCACATTCTCTCTAACCGGTTATGAAGGAAATTAATTTTTAGAAGAAACTTTTCAGAGACAATCAATTTATTTTTCTATATTGCTTTCATTATAATTGGCACTGCCCAGGGTGCCTAACGTAGGTTTTATGGACCACAAAAACTTTATTATATTAATGGGGCCATTTAGTGCTCAGTGTTCATATTCTTTCCCCCCTCCATCTTGACACTTGGAGTTAATCTAAAGGTATAAAACTAATTACTTACTATAAAATGCATAAAAAGAGGGCTTAATTTGGTATTGGAATGGCCATATTACAGCTTCAGGTTTAAAATAAGGCTTCCATGCTGGGCTTAGAACTGTTCTTGAGTCAGGGCAATACGTGAAACCCAGCTCTGTATAAATAACTGATACACTGATAAAAGTGTCTAATCTTTGTTCTCTACCTCTTCTTTTTTTCTTCTCAGAATGTGAAAACATTTGCATCTTCAGATAGTCTAGCAAAGGTCCAAGAAGTAGCAAGCTGGCTTTTGGAAATGAATCAAGAACTGCTGTCTGTCGGCAGTAAGAGACGACGAACTGGTGGGTCTATTCGAGGTAATGCTTCCTCAAGCCAAGTCGATGAAGAGCAGATGAATCGAGTGGTAGAGGAGGAGCAACAGCAGCAGCAGCAACAATTACGGCAACAAGAGGAAGCGCACACGGCAAGGAATGGGGAAATAGGTGGTGGGGAGCCTGGACTTTGCCACAGAAATGAGTCCCAGCAAGAACAATTAGAAGAAAACAACAACAGATTTATTGCAGTGGATGAAGAATATTCTGGTAACCAAGAAGAGGAGGAAGAAGATGAACATGTTGGTGAACAAGAGGAGGAGGAGATGGAGGAAGAGGAAGAAATGGACCAGGACAGTGATGATTTTGATCAATCTGATGAAAGCAGCAGAGATGATGAACGCACTAATAGTAACACTGTCACAAACTCAAATAGTATCATGGACTTAGCAATACATCAGCAGTCATCTCCATTCTACATAAAGTCAAAGGTGAGTAATTTAAAGTAATTTTAAGCAAAGCACTGAGGCATGGAGATTTTTTTTTAAAATAAGAATTAAGCAATTAATATATATTACTAGAATAATGCACTCCTATGAAGCTACTGATTTACTATGAAGGCTTTATACCAGCGTTCACGTATTTTTCTTATTTATTGTGAAAGAAAAAAATTATACTACTCTACCACTAAGCACTAAGTTCAAAGCACTAAGGCATTGGGATCCTTCTGTGCTCTGCTCTTACAGTTGCTCTAAGCACTTAATAATAATAATAATAATAATAAATAAATTTTATTTATATCCCGCCCTCCCCAGCCAAGCCGGGCTCAGGGTGGCTAACAACAATAAAATAGTACAACATTCTAAAATCATTTCATTATAAAATTAATTCAAATCAAATTGATGGCAACCATTAGGCTAAAGTTCTGTGAAGATTGCCAAAGGAGGGAGTCAGGCTGTGCCCTGACCAAAGGCCTGGTGGAACAGCTCTGTCTTGCAGGCCCTGTGGAAAGATGTCAAGTCCCGCAGGGCCCTAGTCTCTTGTGACAGAGTGTTCCACCAGATTGGAGCCACAACCGAAAAAGCCCTGACTCTAGTTGAGCCTTTGCTATTTTTTCCCCTTCAAAGCAAGTGAAATGGAATTTGTTAGTTGTGTATAATGTTTTGTACATATTTGCCAAAATAGTATGTATTAGCATTTTTTTTTACAAGAAACTCCTTAAAATATGTACCAGAAGGCAAGGTGCTGATAAACATGAATAGGTAATCAAAAAAGTTCTTTCCTTTTTTAACTGCAGCATGCCTGTCAGCTTTCTAGGCTAAGAAATGTTTGCCATCATACAAGTTCCAATGTTTCTGTGTTACTTATATGCTGACAACTGACAACAGTTTTCTAGTGGATTCCATTCTTTGTAAGTGTAAGCAGAGTAAGAAGTTGGGTAGAAAAATCTGTGAGTGCGTTGAATATTGAGATCCGTACTTGTCCAATAAGTTTTCTTCAAGAGGGATGTATGATGTGCAGGTTTATCCTCATTGCGTTCAATTGGTCACTGGATTTTGGATCACCATAAAGTAATTTTCACACATTCGAAGAAAATTTGTACTACTACAATTCACACATGCACCTGCTGCTCTTAGTAGTAAACCATTCTTTTCTCTAGGTTGTAACCACAAGTGCTGTTTTTTGCCCTATGGCTGGTTGTACAAATATCAACCCAGACCAGAAAATACCTTCCTGCCCTTTCTATGAGTGGAAACAGAACACTTGTGTACATAAGAGCATATTCTTAATTTT
Organism: Podarcis erhardii; assembly: GCF_964252035.2. Classification (NCBI taxonomy): domain Eukaryota; kingdom Metazoa; phylum Chordata; class Lepidosauria; order Squamata; family Lacertidae; genus Podarcis; species Podarcis erhardii. The sequence continues at coordinate 40,695,975 of NC_138512.1, forward strand.
TTTTGTGGGCAGCTGGCTACATTAGAAGCGGCATATGATTCTCCCTTACGCTGCTTTTGACCTGCTGCCACTGCTGCAATTGGTAAATGTTGAAATGTGTCCTGACAATGGCAAGGTCAAAGTAGTATACACGATAGCTGTGTGCTGCTTCCCACCTAGCTGACTTCCCCATGCAACGTGAGAATGTACATGCTTTTGTAGTCCTCTACAACTATTCAGGGGGGTCTAGGATGCTGCCTCCACCTGCCTCTTCTCATCTACTGTTGTATCATGGAAAATGCAGGAAAATCTTTCTGGACACTGGTGAGGATGGGGAGACACAAACCCACCTTCCACCTTGCACTACCTTTAGCCAGTTAGTTGCTGACCAGAGCCATAAATCAATGAGGGCTGTAGATCTAACAATTGGACTGGGACTTCTGGAAATTGGGCTTTTCTCCCACCAGAGACTGAAGCATCTCTTACTAACATCTCTTCCACTGATGAATCATCATCCTGATTGGTCTACTGCAGAGACACACACTAAGATGAATAACCTCAGTGATTCTCAGACTTGATCTTTGCTTTCTCAAAATTGTTTAGGTATTTGGTAGATACCTAATAGCTCTTATGTATAACAGCCTAACTTGTGGCTATTCCAAGTAGGTGTTTTGGGCCTTGTTCTAAAGTAAACGGAGTAGTATTGCTTCCAAAACCCTAGTTTGAATATGGCAGGCATCAACATTTCAGAATAGCTGTTCCCTAGAACGCTGTTTGTACCCAGGTACAGAAGTGACTGCTATAGTTTGTGTGTCTCCATTACACTGAGGTGGCTTTTGGCAGCCATGTTGCACAGTTAGAATTGGATCTCCATTTGTTTTGTTATCTATAAATTTCTTTATCCATTTGTCTAATAGTTTTCTGTTTTGCTGGCAAGTAGCACCCACAAGGATCTCCACTAATGTTTAGCCTATGTTATCGAAATATAGAATTGTTGAGTTGGAAGGGACCCCAAGGGTCATCTAGTCCAACTCCCTGCAATGCAGGAACTAAACTGAGGCATACATGACAGGTTGCCATCCAACCTCTGCTTAAAAACTTCCAAAGAAGGAGAGCCTACCACTTTCCAAGAGAGTCCGTTCCACTGTCAAACATCTCCTACTGCCAGAAAGGTTTTACATAGCAACCAAAATGGAAAGGGAGGGCTGGGATTCGCCAGCTACTGGAGTTGGCTCCAGAATGAACTCTAGTTGGCTTTGCTTTCTTGATGATTGTAAAATAAAAACACCACTGCTAAGAGTGATAAGCATGCACAGTCACTTGAGAGGACTGGACTGAGGGAAATTTGCATAGATATTCTCAGTTGTATTCCTTGATAGTTTTAACCTGCTAAGCCTCATGCCATTCAGTGGGACTCTCTTACTTCACATTTTGCTTTCCCAGCTGAAATTAGCTTTGCACCCCTTTGCTGAACTAATCTCTTCCCCACCCCCAACATGAATATGGGGTAGATTTTTTTGAAATTCATTGCCTGTGTCATACATGTTAGCATTCACCACTTCTTAGTATGTTTCAGAGGCTGTGTCCAAGGTAAACACTGAGAGATGTTTGTTTTGCTAGTGCCTATGGCTGCAGGATAAATGCAAAAAATAATAATTACCTGTATATATTTACCTGCCTAATGTGGAAGATTCTCATGAGTGTTGGTTGATAATGATTTGACCTGACTTTATTTCATTTCTAAGCAAGAAGGAACATGGCCAAGGACCCTCCTCGACCTATGAGCAAGTATGGCTGATATAGTGACTTAGGGCATTTGAATACTTTAATTGCCTTGATGTAACAGGGTTCATGTTTTGTAACCTTGTTTTGTTTAACAATTATGTCTGTGCCATAAATAGTTCTAGTTTCAATCTTCCACGCACCTGTGGTTTATTTTTGTTTTATTATATGTATATTTGTTTAACAGTGATCTATAACTGTATATGGACTGTGTATATTGCCACAAGATCCTGTTTGATAACATTATATTTGCAGAATCTATTGCAACCTTTTTTTTGAAAATTAATAAAAGTTATATTAAAATCTAAGAGAACCTATGGTAAGGGGAGTGGATGAGTGAGATGATGGCATACATGGTCTGGAAAAGAAATCTCATGAATTTAAAAGCTTACACTGATGACTGGAGAACCTTTTCATTCAGATACTGCTTTTGGGCATGGCAACATTGGTGTACTTTAGGCAAGAAGAGATCCATAGTGAAAATGCACAACCCTGTAGTACTGTATATGCTATAAACTCGAAACCATTGTAGGGGTAAGTGTGAGGTCTATAACAATGCCTGCAATTTGCTCTGTTGCTAAATAATTAAAGTCCTTCATCTTTAATTCAAATCCATTCTTGCTTTATCCTGTAGCAGTTGCTGCTTTTGTATGCTGCTTTTTCAGTACCAAAGCGGAGCTGAAAGTGGATCACAACAGTTACAGAGTGTCTTTTTTTTTAAGCAAATAACAAATATAACCATATCAAACATCCTATGAGCACACTAGGAAAGCAGATTCTAACAATTGCATAAACAATACATTTCCACGGAACTAATAATAACTGAAAAATAATTCATCAGCAATAGCTGTTGAGTCACCAGTCCACTACCACTTGTCATAAATCCCTATGTGACGGGTTTCCTTACTCAGTTTCACAGTACAGGCCTGGGCAGCAGCTTCCTTCATAGTTTCAGCCACAAGGGAGGTGGAGCGGGTCAGCTTACACCTCCGCTTTGGATGGATCAGACTATCTACTGCAAGGAGCAGCAAGATCATATTGAATTCTGCTGTATTTGACTGTATCCCTTTAGTGTGGCTTTGCTTGCTTCATTCATTGGGGAAAGAGTTGCTGCTTTCTGCACTATCCTACTTACAGTGGTCTCTACTGTATTTAACTACTTACAACCTCCTTTGTTCTGTCTACTCCTGCCCCCCCCCCAGCAAATTCTATATGGTAACACATTTTTCATAAGCATCTAATATCCTTTATTGCCAGCTAACCACTCCCCCATGTGGTGAGCCACGTAGCTGCAGCCTCTTCGGGAGGAATCTTCCAAATTCTGCCTCCACCACAGCGGCTGCTCATTGATCCCTCCTGAGCATGGAGTATATAAGGAAGACTTGCTTTTCATTGAAACTTGTTTGAGCAGCTCTATCTACCTGGATTCTCATGTGTGCATGCACATTTTCTTTCTGCTCTTGCTCTTTGGGCCTGACTTGCTGTGGCAGTCCTGCCTCCTAGATTTCTCTTGATTATGACTCCCAGTTTCTGACTCACTTTAGCCCACTGCCTATAGACCAGATCTGACACTTGCTTGATTTTCCTGTAGGCTGTGACAAACCAGACATGACTTGTATTTGCAGTTGCCCTTCAACCTTCTATTTTCCCACATATTTTGATTTATTAAGCTGTGTGGCAGTGGCTTGGTTCAGATGATTGATCACATTCTGACTTCCTTCCTGGTTTGTTGTCTGTTGTTAAGTCAGAGTTTCTCAGTTTGGACGTAACTTATTACAACCCAGGATCTCTGTGCCAAAGTCCGTGTGTGATGGGAGAAAGGCAAGGAAACTGTTCATTCCCAGTTCATTCCCAGCTTAAAATCTTGAATCATTTTCTGAAGCAGACCACTGAGTCCAAAGCTTTCTTAAGCTGCTAGTCAGCAGTTTTTAAAAGGGCAGACACTAGGGACTAGTTTGGTGCAAATTTTGGAAGGAATTGTTCCTTGCTCTCCTCACGACAGGAGAAGCGAAGACCTAACAGGAACATCTTGTAGTTAATATAAACATAAGAAGAGCCCTTCTGGATCAAACCAGATACCAATCTAATCAATCATCCTATTCTCACAGTGGTCAGCCAGATGCCTATGGAAAGTGCAAGCAGGACCTAAGTTCAACAGAACACTCTCTCTGTTTGCGATTCCTAGCAGCTGGCATTCAGACGCATACATACCGTTTTGAATTTCAGTACAGTCATACCTCATGTTACGCCCGCTTCATGTTACGTTCTTTCAGGTTACGTCCCGCAGTGACCTGGAAGTACTGGAAAGGGTTACTTCCGGGTTTCGGCGCAGACTCGCAAAGTGACGTCACGCGCATGCGCAGAAGCAACGAATCGCAATCCGCGCATGCTCAGACGCACCGCTACGGGTTGCGTTCGCAACCAGAGGTACCACTGTAGTATGGTTGTTCCTGCCCCTGGAAGATTTAAGGTTTAATCTTACAGAGAAATTCCAAAGTGTCTTCTGAACAAGTATTTACAAATAGATTAGGACTCAACAGTGGGTAACAGGATTCTAGTGAGTAAGGTACCAGTTTGACAGCAGTTAGTGTTGAGGGCAGCACGATACAACTGGGTCAACTAGAGGGTGTTTAAACTAGTGGTGCCATTCTTTGAGTCACATCGCCAAAGTCGGCATGAACTATTTAATCTTAATGTATTTATAATTAATTCCATTTACATAAGAATGCTTCCCATACCTATTTAGATCACTGAAGCACATAAGAACAAACAAGACAGATCAAGAATTTCAGCCTGCCTCAGACTACCTGCCTTTTTTTGGCAGCTCAAACATTCTTTACTTCGCATATCTTGAGCTATTATTAATAACGCCGCACTCTTTTTCAGCATGCTATTTGCCAGCTGAACAGGATTATGCAGCTTAAACTGCCACTACCGTGTGAATGCCATGTAACAATTGGTTAGTGTGTGTTTTTCCATTTGCTCGCTTATATGTATTATATGGAATATTTCTAGTAAGTCCGATATGCTATCAAAGAACATTAGAAGCTTCTGTTATAAAGTGCTTGAACTTTTAAAAATATTTTAAATTTGTAGCACACCTAAAATCCATTGATGCAGTTATGAAAAGGCAAGTAAGTTTCTGCTAAAAATACTGGGTTGAGTCCAATATTGTGTGAGTTCCACTTGTGCAACAGGACTTCCCCTGCCTCTCTGCAGCCTCCTGCTTTTCTGCCAAATCTTTTCTGGAGGGTTTCCTAACCTGTCGGATACAACCCACTGTTCTTTTCACAAAATGAACTGAACAGTCTGCAGGTGGTTCACATCCTTTTCTTAAGATTTTCTATGTAGAGTAGTAAGATTTAAAATACAGTACTACAATTTAGTTAAACTGAATATTTCTGTGTGCTGATGACCTTTCCAGTACATGCTTACATGGCTTACTTAGTGGTGAACAAAGTTTTTCAATTCAGTATTTTAATAGGTAAAATGTGAAAATGGATAGAGCATTGTACTTGAATTTGGGCTTATCATAGCTGAGCTATAGATACATAAGTAGGAAGGGGTTTAGGCATGTCACATTCTTTGAAATTCAGTTGTCAACATCTTAAATGAGATTACAAGGTGGTAGCTCAGACAGTTAAGCTTGTTGCTTATTAAAGTGCAGTAAACATACCTATATTTTCGTTTCCCTGCATTTGGAGAATGATAAGAATATTTGTTTGGTTGTTTTATAGTATATTTTGTTTGAAAGGTGTACTGGGGTACAAAGATGCAATCTGCCACTGAATTCTTGAAGAGCAGCTGTAGTACTTCTTTAACAGCTGGTACTATCCTGAGACGACCAAAGAGTTATACTTAATCATGAGATAAATCATGTTATAGCTGATAAGGATTGGACTGACATTTCTAGAATGTTTGCAGAATGCAAGACGATCAGTGGGGTTTGTGTTACATATTTGAAATACTTTCTGAAGTATTTAATGGAGAAGGAAGACAAATGTTCTTGAAATGTTAATTTGAAAGCAGGTAGGGCAAGTGAAGCAGAAGTTAGGATTTAAAACAACAATACTTCCCTGTTCAAAATATACTCAACAAATGTATAGCTAATGCATTTTTTAAAACATATACAGTGGCACCTCGGTTTTCTAACGTAATCCGTTCTGGAAGACTGTTTGACTTCCAAAACGTTTGAAAACTGAGGCACAAAGGCACTGCCAGTTCAATAGAGAAAATTGTGAAAAACAACAGATACATGCAGCAGAAGCCATTCAACTTCCAAGGCACATTCGGAAACGGAAGCATTTACTTCTGGTTTTTTGGCGTTCAAAAACCGAAACATCCAGCAATGGAGAAGTCCGAAAACCGAGGTACCACTGTACTCTGTTCTCTGCATATGGAAGTAGCGCCTTGTACAGTTAACAAAGTTGTGCATATTACTGCTTAGCTGATTTTGAAGCCTTTCCCTTTCCCTATCATTCTTCATTTCTATGCCTTATAGAATATAATAGTAGCACAACCCTTCCTGAGGTCATCCAGGGAAGCAGGTGAGTTATAATAAGCAGACCAATATCATGAAATCTCCAGTCAAAACTGGGACACACAGCTTTGTGATGTATTATTATTCTCATCCTGTGGAATACCTGTTTTAAATCTACTCACTTATCTCCTACCAACAATTACTTCATGGGGTATGTGTTATTGTTACACTTAATGTGACACAGAAATGAGAAGCAATTCTGCACTCTGGCCAACATGTCTGTCAGGAACAGTAAAGCAGTCAGATTCTGCAAAATTTGAAGTGTTTATTTATTAGGGAGTGCAGTGGGTTGCAAATCACATTTAAAAGAACAATTTGCCACCTTGATTTAAGTTAACATTTAATGGCAAACATTTTTTAAAAATCTTACTTATGAAAAACAACTAACTTCCAGATTGCTTTGTGTATTATAGTAAGTATCTCATAAGAAGCAGTATAAATAATGCTAAATGTTGTAGTGATCACTCTTATCCATTTGAGGGCAGATGCTCACAAGATAAGAGTTCTGTTAAGTTTCGCTGTCTCCAGCTTGCAAGTGATATGTTCAGTAATACTGCTCTTCATTGTAAACAACTTTTTACTACATGGTCAGTGAAAATTCAATTTTTGTAATAATTGAATTAAAATTTCAGCGACTACCAGCGAGTTAATTCCAATTTCAATAATGGTCCAGCAATTTCAGTAACAGTTCTCAGTCCATCACCACTTCTTGTTTTTATACACTACATAAATTTTGAGTAATGTAATGTATGGGTAACACATCATGACTAGGAATAGCTGTTGCTTTGTACCATCCCTTTAAATTCAATATCCTTTTTAAATATCTGAGTGAATGATGATCCCAACTTTATTAGTAAGCATAACTAAGATTGCCCTCAGTGCCATCGGAAATTTGCACGGATGCTTATTGTTCTTGGGTTCTGAGAATACCGTATTTTTCGCCCTATAGAACGCACCGTCCCATAAGGCGCACCTAGTTTTTTGGGGGGGAAATAAAGGGAAAAAAATTATTTCCCCCCCCCCAGGCTTCCCCCGACCCCAGCCCCCAAACAGGCAGCTCTCTGCAAGCCGTGGGAGCCCAGCGCTGGCTCCCGCCGCTTGCAGAGAGGTCCGCTGATCTCAGCGCGCGCAGGCTTCGGCATGCAGGCACCTCTCCGCAAGCGGGGGGAGCGCTCCCCCCACTTGCGGAGAGGTCCGCGAAGCCTGGACGTGCTGAGCTCAGCGCGCGCAGGCTTCGGCATGCAGGCACCTCTCCGCAAGCGGCGGGAGCGCTCCCCCCGCTTGCGGAGAGGTCCGCGAAGCCTGGACGCGCTGAGCTCAGCGCGCGCAGGCTTCGGCATGCAGGCAACTCTCCGCAAGCGGCGGGAGCGCTTCCTCTGATACCTTCATTCCTCTGATACCTTCCCTTGCATTTGTTCCTGCATCTCCCCAAACTTTGTCCACAACTTCCTGTTTTCTTAGTTCCTGTCATTTGCAGTGTCCCTACTTGTTTATCCTATCCGACCCCAAATTGCTGCAACTCTTTCGTTTGTTTCTTTCTGTGAGGAGAGCAATCATGGCTATTAGCATCATAGCCTGAAAAGAAAAGTGCTGACTATCTTGTGCTATAGCTTGTTCTCCTAATCTAGGTAAATACCAAGAATGACTTATTTATTTAGTTTTTACATACTGCTTCCTATTTCAAGAGAGATATGTGCTTTACATATCCTAACAAAAAAAGTATGAATATATGAAATACACATTCAAAACGTATTCCACATTTTAAGCAGCATTATTAAAAGGTAAAGGGACCCCTGACCATTAGGTCCAGTCGTGGCCGACTCTGGGGTCGCGAAGCTCATCTCGCTTTATTGGCCGAGGGAGCCGGCGTACAGCTTCCAGGTCATGCGGCTAGCATGACTAAGCCGCTTCTGGAGAACCAGAGCAGTGCACAGAAACACCGTTTACCTTCCCGCCGTAGCGGTACCTATTTATCTACTTGCACTTTGACGTGCTTTCGAACTGCTAGGTTGGCAGGAGCAGGGACCGAGCAACGGGGGCTCACCCCGTCACGGGGATTCGAACCGCCGACCTTTTGATCAGCAAGTCCTAGGCTCTGTGGTTTAACCCACAGCCCCACCCACGTCCCTTCTATGCAGCATTATTAGGCTACCGTAAATGGCTCTAAACTACGTACATAGGTAAAACAACAGAACTACAGAAGCACATCATATACAAGGCATCAAAATGCAACACGGAAAAGCTACTCCTTTTTGCCTATCCTTCACCTGGAGAAATGCAGACACCTTTTCTCCTGAGGAGATAAAGCCCTCCCCTCCCAGAAACAGCCACCAGTTACACCTTACACTCAACAACTCATGGGGAGCATCTCAGACAAAAATAAGAAAACCCAATATCCATCAAAGAACAATAATGAGCAAATTAGTAAAAAAGGAGTTGGCCCTCATAGTGACTCTGGGGTTGGCAAATCCACTATAATGATTCACATTGCGGCTGCTGTCACTGTTCTGTAAGCAAGAGATTGGGTCAAAGTTGACATAGTCCTGACCGTATCTTGGTCATTCTGAACATAGGCAAGACGCTTCATATTAAAACGGTACTGCATTATTATATATAATCCCAAACATGAAGAGGTTTAATTTCTTCTTACATAATTAGAAAATGTTATGTTGTATTCTGTTTCAGGTTGTTTGATCTGAAGGTATTAGGGCTACGTCTCCCACTTAAAAAAAAAATCAGTCAAAACCATAACTTATACATTTGATTCTAGTTTGAAGCTTTGCTATTTTAGTTCTAAGCAATTGAATTTTTTTTAAATGTCACCTATTTTGACAGTGTATGTGTTAGTGATACTGCATGGGTGGGCCAATAGCTCTTTGATTGGCAGGGACAGTCTGTCGGCATAGTCGTTTATAATTCCGCTCTATACTAGGATAGCTTGCACTTCACTAAGCAGCAGACAGGTCAAGACACTTGGTAGGAGAGATTGAGAAGATTGAGACAAAGGAAAGCAGGCCTTGGGAAGCAGAATCCTTTGCTTAAAAACCCTCAGTTACACCAGATACCAATTTTGTTGAGCTTCTTAGTAATGCCCTTTTGTTACAAACAATTTTGGACCATGTGAGAACTGTACAATGTCAAAACCAGGAAAATCACCCGTAAATCATGGCCTGGTTCCTGTTGATCTTCCAAGTACAAAAACGCCATTGCCCCACCAAACTGTGATGAAGATATTTAGCATCAGCATCATTGCGCAAGGCCTTCCTTTCTGTCGTAGACGGGTAAGTGCTATTATTTTTGTTCCCTTGTATGTGAAGGCCTGCTGTTGCATACTGTATCTTTAAGTACCATAGCTCCGGTGTGGCAGTTTCGGTCCATGAAGGATGATACATTATTTTCCTTTGCGATTTTCTTGTGGAACCTACATAATTTGAAATTAGAAAAATCATGTATATGTGTATGCTTTAACAGTATGTTTGGCCCATGTCATTTTCAAATATTGTTCTCCAATTCTGTTGAAGAATAAATTAAAACATCAAATTGTAAAAATTAATTATGGTGTCTTTGCAGGATAAGTTATTCGGTGCTGCTGTGCGAATATTTTCTTTGTAACTCCTTACATGAAATGTTTCATAGATAATACAAACTTTAAACTTTTGTATTAAATAATGCTGTTGGGAAAATTAAGTGTACTTGGATAATTTGTGTATTACAGAACAGCACTGGCCCCTCTGCAAATGGGACTCCTGCAATGGAGCCAGTAGCTTTTCATTTAAATTTAATTGTGATTTTAAACACTTTATTACAAGTAAAATTCAAAAGTGGTCAACTTAATTATAATTTTTTTTCTTTATGTCTATCCTGAGTGGCATATCTTGTTCAGCGTCGTAATAAGGGTCAGAATGAGATGTCTACTTCCACTTTAGGTTGGAGTGGCTAGTGGTTTGAGCTGCTTGCCCATGTGTGTGCTACAGTTTACTTTAAAATAACATTTGGTAATGCCCAGCAAGCCTTCTGAAAATTTCAGATTTATTTTCTATAGCAAAATCTAAATTTCTCTTCAGTAAAAACCAGCTGCTAAAGAACATGGAAGCAAATTTAAGTTCTAGAAATGAATGACACTTTGAATTTCTCCTAATTACTTAAACCTTCAATCGGCTGATGCCAACTTTCTCCTTGTTTGAATTCAATTATTTGGTAGCCGTCAAATGTTTACAGTAATCCTTGCAAGTAAAAATACTTTAGTTATGAGATCTGACAGTTCATGTCTTATGCATCTCTAGCACTAGTTATATTCAGCTTGTGTTGAGCACATTACTATAAATGGTCACAGAACACAACAGTTAGCCATCTGATTATTCTATTACTTTATGAAGATGCAAAGTGGGACTCAGTGCTAGTTACTGGTTTCTTTGTATGAAAAATGCTAGATCTTCTTACAAAAATAATATTGTGAAGAATTAATAGTGTATCAACTTAATGTATTTCTTAAAATTAAAGCATCCACAGATGCTTAATTAAATGAAATATAAGTTTCAGGCTACAAAACATTTATAAAGAAACCCATGCAATTATACATGTATCACATTGGTAAATAAGAATGGTATTAATCTCATTAAATATTGATGACTAATGTGTATATAAACTGTAAATTACATAGTGCATATTGTAAAATTATTTTATTTCTATTTTAAAGTTTCCAGTAACATGCATTATTATTTAAAAATCATTATTTGGCATGTATTTTTTTCATGGGCATTGCATGCGCATCAGTTTAGGTGTGCTCATTTAACCCATTCTGTTCATGGTTCATGCTACCCTTTGAGCTTCTACAATGACATACCTGACTGAAGTTTATAGTCTCTCCATCAAAGTATGCACTCTTATGAACATGGTTTAGTGGAATTTGAAAGCTGTAGCCACCTCTGATTGCTGGCAACTTCAAGTAACTTCATTTTTATTTGTCTAAACTGATGCCCTTCATTTTAAGCACATAATGAAGGTTATATGTGCTTATTCAGTATTTATTTGGGAGTTTGCAGCTAGTATTTGTTTCAATGGGTTATAATCCATTTCAGCAGTAGAGATCATTTATCACATCACTGCTCTACCTTAAGTAGTATACCACATGCTCCACACAAAACACCACATAACTTTTCTCAGCTCTCTGCACTATTAGATCTTAAATGTGACTGGAATATTCCCCAAAATGAAAACTGCATTTCTTCGTTCACTTCTGTGAAACCATACTAAAATGTGTATGACAATGCAAATAGAATTTAAATTTTAGTCAGTTTAAATCTGAGAGATTTTTTTCATTGCTATAGGTTGTTGTTGTTGTTTTTTTAAAAAAAACACACCTTTCAAATCCCGTGTCATGAAAATAGTGAGGCTAGAGGGATTGACATGAAAAGTATATTGTGAAATAGAAATACCCTACTAATGCTATATTGCAGGTAAATCTCAGAAGTGTTGTGCTAGACTTTGATCACTGACATGCAATTCAAATGTTTTGAGCACTGCAGTGAAATTCTCCTTTAGTTTTCTTTTTAAAATTCTATGATTTTAGCCTTGAGCAACCCAACTACCTGATCTGCACCATCTGGGTGTTTTTTGTGCAAATATGTTAATATTTACCTATCTAGAATTTAAGAAAGGTGTTTGGTTACATTTCCATTTTATTTGTACCGTGATACCAGGAGCACATTTAAACAAATACAAGGGTTTGCAACCTGTTAAATAAAGTCTAATCCCACCCCCCACCTCCAATTTAAACAACAGCAGTTTCTTTCTTTACTTCATTGCTCTACAGTTTGGGGAACTTCTTTGAGCTCTAAAAGTTACTTTGATTTTGATTTTTTTTCTTTGAAGCCCAGCTAAATGCATGGAGTTAGTTCTCTGACTATGTCTATTGACGGACACTTTTCAGGGTGTTGCATAGACTCTAATATAAGAAACACACAATGTGGAATGGTGCTCTTTTTTGTAGTGTGTGTGTTGTTTTGTCAGGCATACACAAGTATTAATATCAACCACATTTTGTGATTATAGATGCCCATGTAGCCAAAATAGCATTATTTATGCACTTAGAGAGCAAGTATCATTGGACTTCAAGGAGCCTTAAGGTTTAGAGAAGTACATTTTATTTGGAGGGGGGAAACCTAAAGGGAGAAACCCATAAAACAACCAGTGAAGACTGACCATGTTTGGTGTGCATGAAATATTTATTGACCTTTGGAAGGACAGAAAACCAAGGTGAGGGAAGACAATGGGAATAATGGGCTGGCTGGCTGGAACCATGAGCAGGAGGAAACTCTTTGTTGGAAGGCCCCTCTTGTCTTCATTATAATACCAACTTTTATTTATTTATCAGATTTGTTACCTGCCCTTCACAATAAGGGTCTCAGGGCGGGTTACAACAATATATCATGCAATTATAAAAAGAAATAAATTCTTTCATTCAAAACAGTATAATTTCAGCAGAAATACCTAAGCTAGGGTTGCAGCTAAGTAGGGATGGGCAAATAGGTCCATGCTGTATTTTTTCTCATTTTAAAGCTTGTTCCATTTGCCTGTCCATTTGCAGTTTCAAAAACCTGTACCAAAATTCACATGCATAATTCCAAGCATATTGCTCATAATATTTGTGTTGTATACAGTGATGCCTACTATCAACATAATATATGCAGACATTTTCCCTTACCACATTTTGTACATATTTCCCCAGAGAGATGTTTTGGGTGTGTGCTCTTTAATTAGAGAACTGCATCACAAAATTTGAAGCAGTTCAAATTTTGAAGGATAAGCTGTATTCCAGTTTGTGTATTTGTTTATGAAGTGCAAATTAGGTGGGTTCACATGAAAATGCAAACTGAACCAATTTATCCCTCATCCCTACCCCAGATATGCACAACCTATGTCTCTGAAGCCTAGCAATTATCTCTTATTGCTCTGCTCCTGAGATAAATAGTTCCACACTTGTTTCCTCTAAATGTCTTCAAGACATACTTATCCCAGCAGTTCAGTTTGTGGAGGACCTTTAAGGTAGTGAGAAAGCTTACATGGTACAGAGGAAAAAGTAGTCCTGCCTTATTTAACATGGCTGTTTGTCTGTCTGAGAAATATTTACCGGTAATTGCAAATCACCGCAAATGAGGCAACTCCTAGTTTTGAATATGAACCAGGCTTCTTTTCTGTGTTTCGTGACGAATCATAGGAGCGACATGATAATACAGTGGTACCTCAGGTTACATACACTTCAGGTTACATACACTTCAGGTTACAGACTCTGCTAACCCAGAAATATTACCTTGGGTTAAGAACTTTGCTTCAGGATGAGAACAGAAATCGTGCTCCGGAGGTGCGGAGGCAGCAGGAGGCCCCATTATCAAAAGTGGTGCTTCAGGTTAAGAACAGTTTCAGGTTAAGAATAGACCTCCAGAATTAATTAAGTACTTAACCCGAGGTACCACTGTATTTATGAATGCCCTCAAATATAACCATTCTATTAAACGTTGGTTCTGACCTACATTGTTGATGTTTCATCACTGATAAAATGAACTTGTACGTCTAATTGTTCTGAGACTACAAATGGTGGACATTCCCCAAAGGCAACTTTCTATTAATAGCACCACCGTATGTTTTCTTCTCGTGATAACACCAACAGCTGACAAGAATGCGGGCAGTCTTGACTATTTGCTTTAGTACTGCTGCATTCCATTCACATTTTTCTCATAGCACATTTTCTTCAGCAGCACACTTAGAGAGGCTCCGCCAATCCCAAGATACTTTCAGGAGTGAGGTGGTTTTCCTGCTAGTCTATGACTATAAACAGAACCCTACTAGCAATTGATTTCATTTCAGTTATTGATCTTTTGCTGGCCCAATTTAATCTATGTATGTCTTCTGCAAACATTCTGCCTTCTTACTGAGCTGTGCGTTTGGAATGTTTGTTATGTATACACTTTGAATTTTCAGAATTGAACCCAAGCACCTGACATTCAGTTTTATGAAGTATATGAAAGAAGGGAGGAATCTTGAGATGAGAGCAACCCCTGGATTCAAATTACAAGAAAGAAGATTCTGACTAAATATTAGGAAGATCTTTCTGAAAGTCAGAGCTGTTTGACAGTGGGACGGACTTCCTTTGGAAGGTGGTGGACTCTCCTTCACTAGAGGTTTTTAAACCGAGGTTGAATGGCCATCAGGGATTCTTTAGTTGTGATTCTTGCATTGCAGACAGTTGGACTTGATGACCCTCGGTGGCTGCTTCCAGCTCCTCTATTCTATGAGCCTGTGATTAATAGCCAGCTTCTGGGATGGTAATTGAGCCAGGCTTTCAGCTTCTTCTTGCAAACAGCAGTGTGCAACACTGTTCCTTCTAATAGTGAAGGAAAAGGGAGGAAAGCAAAATGAGTTTGTTTGCACCTGCAAAGAGCTTGGTTTTCATTCATTTTGCAATAGGAAGCCAGGAAGTGGAGTGCAAAAATGGCCATTTATAGGGTGCAGTGAAAACTTGAGTTCATTTCTTTTATGATTATTGGGCACAGATAACATGTGATACTGCTAGTGCAGACAGCTGTTTCTGCTAAGCCCTCTAGCATGCAATATATAACAGTAACAGATGTAGTCTAGGATACCTTATGTCCATTTTTAAAATTGTATCAACCCACTGCTTTTTTTCCTTGTCTGCAAACCTTAAATCTGCCATGCTACATTGTTGACACATTTTCACAAACAGGATAAATAATTTTCTTTGCAGAAACATTTACATTGGAAATTTGAGAGTATTTTTGGAATCCTTTGATACTTTACCAGCGCAATTAAATGATTCCTAAAGAAAAGAAAATTCTCACCCAACCTAAATTTACTTGTTTAGTGGAGAAATTTAACTCTGGCACCAGTGCAACAGTTTTACTAGATCTTGTCTGCTGTTAAATTCAATTTGTATTTGTCAGATTGTACTTCAGACAGTTATTAGTTGCTTATTATGTTTAAGTTGGTGCAAAGCTTTTATCGTTGCTGTGATTTCTCTTCATCTATATTTAAACTGGTACCAATTACTGTCAAGTTACATTTTCATGGAAGCAGGGGATTTATTTCAAATTGTGATAATCTTACTGGTTTTATTTACTTAGACCTGTAAATTTGCTGTTAACACATTGCAACTCTATCTTTCCCTATACCAGAAATTAAATCAGACCATGAAATACATGATTTGCAAAAGACAAAAAAGTACTGAATAAAGATGATAAAAGGCAAAATAAAATATATAGATATTAGCATTAAAAGCACATAAATGTGTGAAATTATTACATTTGAAGATTAGTTTCAACAGAAAATGTTGTTGCATTGACTACTTCCTGATTTATGGTTTGTAGGTGAAATTAAAATAATGTGATGGAGTTAAATATCACTTTCCTGTCTTTATTATGTATAATGCAAGCAATATAGATATTGTTAATAGTTTATTCTTGTAAAGTGCTGTGAAGCCAATATAGTCTGCTTATTTTTCTTTACAATGATCCCAGAAAATCCATGTTGTGTGAAACCTCTGACATTGACTGACTGACCAAGCTGGTGTGGTGGCATATAATTTCCAGTTTCTCATGAAATTTACAGTTTGCAGTCTGGTTTCTATGAGAGACAGGAAAGTTGTCATTTTGTTGACTTTACAAATTGTACAGAATCCTGCTGAGCAGTGGGAAAAGATCTCAGGATCCTGCGTCCACAAATTTGTTCCGCACAGTTGCCATAGTGAATTGCCTTCTCTTCTCTGGCAAGCACAGAGCTGAGCCTATACCACCTCCCAAAGATGGAGTTCCTGAGCTTTAGAAGGTAGAATATCTTCTCCACATGAAGTTGTGCTATGCTTCTGGGTTGTCAATCATATCTCAAATGCCCACATGATGACAGAGACAAGACCTTACCTCTTTGGTAAGATTGATGACCAGCATCAATTTTGTCGGGATACCAAGGCTAGTCAAAAATCTGAGGACCCCTGCCCTTGATACAGGGAAGCTCTCTGGCAAGGAGGCAAAGGAACCTAAAGGAAAGGACAGTAGAGATTTATGCTTGAGAAAATGGTCAAAGAAGTTAGGAAATGGAAGGAAGAATATGCTTAACATCTAGAGGGGCTCTGCAATTCAAGAAGATTCAGTCCAGTTCATGTTAGTGCTGCTTTGAATGTAACCCACTAACCTCACTCAATATAACCATCTCTTATTTGACACACCATTACAAGTACCCAATGCAGCAAAGTTAGTTGGGTCCTCTAATAAGGATTCAAATCTGCTAGTTAGCAATCCAGTGAAACAGCGTAAAACAGAACCCGTAATTAAAAAGCAGAGATTCAAGATTGTAACTGGAATGAGTCATTTGATTTATTGATGTGTAATTCTTTATTTAAGGTAGGAGTGGGAAACCTCAGGTGTGGGGGACATACATGGTTTTTCAGGCTTCTCTTTTGAGCCTGTGGCTCTCCCTGGGCCCCACGCCTCAATGCCCTTGCTCCACACCCTCCTCAAGTGCTTTTGCCTGACAGGAAGTGTCCTTGAAATGTGGCAATGTCTCTGATTTTATGTGTGTAGGAAACCACTGACTGACTGAAATGTAGCCTGTAAAAAAAGGTAAGAGATGCTTCTGTTGCTCCACTTACTTTTGTCTCTGGCCATGCTCACTACTGACATGTCACCCCCAGAAGTTTGTTTATAAAGCAATACAGCCCTCACATCATACCTGCATTGAGAAAGCACCCAACTCACTTTCTATGCCAACTGAAGATTTGCCCTCTGTTTAACTTCCTGCAGCTCATCTACTTGTGAAATAGCATTTCTAAGCTCCATCTCATATTAACACATGGGAGTAAACTTATAGTTACCAAGCAGGGATGTGGGACCTTCAGCTGAGGGAGAACATCTGAATAAGTGTTGGTAGGCAGCAAGCAGAGAGAGAGAGAGAGAAAGAAATAGATTTTTTTTAATTAAAAAAATACATTTTATATTGATCGGAACTGGATCAAGGGATGGAATTGCCAATCTTACATCGATTTTATTACTTAAACAGACAAACTCATTTATGACATAGATTATTGATTACCTTAACCTGAATCAACATAATTATTGATTACCTTAACCCCCACTTTTTTCTCACCACATTTTTCTGAAACATTGCAACAATCAGAGGTGTACCTTGGGGTTGGCCGCATTGGCCCTTGCCAACAGCGCAGACCAGGGGGTGCAAAATCACTTCCCTCTAGGTGCTTCAGCAGAGGAATTTCTGTAGAGTTCCCTCTCCAGTCAGTCTGTAGTGGGGCTCCCCGTGAGGACACACCTGCTTGACTCTCTGTCCAGGGCTGATGTGGTGATGGAGAAACATCAGGTGAGATGTTTAATTTAGCACAGCCAAGTTCCTTTCCCCTGGTTTCTTTCCTACATTGACCAGTTTCCAGGACGTGCATGTTTACCCCAGAGAGCAATGGCTATTGACTTGAGCAGGGCTTACTTCTGAGTACAGTGCGCAATCAGGTACAGCCTCCAAATTAGTGCCTTTCTGCTGGCGCCTTGTCAGAAGTAATGAAAAGGCAAGCGAGGTATTGCCAGAAGTTCCTGCCAGATTTAGGCTGCAGTCCTGTGCACCCACTTTCCTGGGAGTAAGCCCCATTGAACTCAGTGGAGTTTACTTTTGAGTAGACATTTATAGGATTGCGCTGTTAATTCCTAAGTTTGTCATTATTGAACCATGTTGGGGTTTTTGGAGGGGGGTCCTACATCCCCTTGCCAAGGGTGCAGGGGAGCCTAGGTATGCTTCTGACAACAATGCTTACAACTCTGAATCCACCATGACACTATTTTCATCTTTTCATGTTCTTTAGCATCTTTTCCAAAGGAAAACATAATTCCATTTATGCTGTTGATCTCAATTTATCATCAAAACTGCTATGGTCTCACATGACTGTTACCGAGAAGGAGTTTGCACAAAAGTGGCACAGAGTTAAACTTGCCCCATATCAATTAAAGTGTTTGTAAACATTCAGTGATATTGAAGTACTACTACACTTAACAGTCATGTGTGAGAGTCAGTTTATATCCTATAACCTGTGTGTGCCTAAGTTACATGTTATATTTGTGTACTCTTTACTGCAAGGAGTTTAGGGTAAATGGAGTGTTTACAGGGGAGGGGGTATCTTTCAGGTACTGCCAAACCCTCCAGCCGTTCGCTGGAAATCTGTCTAAAGGAGACTACCACGCAGAACATACTTCCAAATGTGAATATTTCTGATTTTCTGTTTACGTAAACACATTATAATAGCATGTTCTAATGTTTTAGCTGATTATGTGCTTTTCACTTGATTGTGGCAAGTTATATGTTGAGCTGCTCTTCTGTCAGTGAACATGTAGGGGCACTGTAGTACTATTTTTAAAGTTCCCTAATCTGCAGATATTGCCAGAATCATGGCTGTTCTAATGATTGAAGTAAATTTAGTACTGCAAAACCATATGTATGCTGTTGTCAAGATTAGATTTTCATTGATTGTGTTAGAGCAATTTTCTGTTGGTGTGACATAAGTATATATCTCTATATTATTCATATGTTGACTGCCCAACAACAGTCTCTATAGGTGACTTAAAATTGAATTTTTACTTTCAACCTCTGTATTCTACTTGACGTAACCTGGTTTGGTGATGGAGGGGAAATATCCCAATACAACAGAGGCTAATATGCTGTACAATTCAAAGATTTTCAAAATTAAGAGTGGCAATAAACAGTACTCATATGTAATTAACATTCAGCATAAAACCCCAGATAAATCTTACATGACTCTAATTTAACACCTCATTTCCAAGTATCATTGTGAATAGGAGGTACAGGATTAGGTCTTCATTATGCTTTGCGAAAGTGATAGTATAGAGATGTCTATGATGTATTGATCACACCCAAATACATTTCTAAAGTACTGTAAAAATTTAATGGACAAAAATGACACGGCATTAATTAATATGACTCATATTTGTTTCACAATTGTCTCTACTTCTTTTTAATATTTCCTCCATGGGAAAATATTATATCCAGTTTTGTTTCTTTTTGGCTGTGAATAGTTAAAATTTATTTTTGTTTTATAAAGTACAAACTCCCAGATGCTAAGCAGCCTTTGAGAATTTGAGATTGTAGTTAGAGTTACCATGATGAATTGGGTTGCATATTTATTATATATGCTACGCTCCTATATTTAGAGTGTAATGGAAAATAATAAGTAAAGAAGTACAGACTATGGAATACAGCGCTATATGCCTTGGAAATAATCCCTAGAATGAAATGTCCGACAGAGTTCATTAAAGAAACTACACCTTAAGAAGAAATTTTGTGGATTATAACCAACACGACTCATGGAGGAAATCCATACACTGCTTTCACTGATCTACTGCAAGGATAGGGAACTAGTTTCAGTCCAAAGGTGAGATTGGAATGTGGCCAACCTTTTGTGGGCCAAAGGCAGAAGTGGGTGTGGCAAAAGTGTGTTCCCGATTGTTCCTTTGCAGTGTGGTTTAAATTTGGCAGGGATCAGATGAACTCAGGAGCACTAGAGACACTATTTGGAGTATAATTTAGTTGGAAATATTTGAGATGGGAAAATAGCTCCAGTTTTCTAATACAGATGATTTTATCATTGTAATTTGGAGTTTTGTAACCTGCTTTGGATGGGCTTTGCCTAGAAAAGCAATATAGAAATAGGTTAAAATAGCTAACATTTTGAAATTTTACTAATTTTGAAATTTTACTAATACCTTGTCTGATGTATGCTTCACTAGCGAATGCATAGCTAAATGATGTAATAAGAGGAATATATTTTTTTATAAACCGTATGCCCTTCAGAAACTATTTAGTCCATTCTCAGATTTCTGGGCTTGCAACATGCAGACAGAAAACAATTGTCTTGTTGGATCAGTCCAATTTGCATCTAATCCAGTATTCTGTTTCTAACACTGGCCTCTCAAAAATTCACAAGTAGAGCATGACGGTTATGGCTACCCTGTGGATAGCGGGGGAAGGATTCAGTGACTTACATAGTTTGCCACCCCATGACTAAGAGAAAAATGGTATAAATATGCAACTTAAGCTAGTGTTGCATATAAATTACACACAATGTAGGATTTGGTTTACTTGGCACTAAATTGTAGCTACTGTGTAACAAACTTTTTGGATTTCTAGTTGACCAACCAAGCTACCTGCAATCATGCATGGTTTTGAAAAGTCATTACAGCGGGATCACAGTTTGGAAAGGATACAGCTGTTTTAGCAAACCTTTTACTATACAAAGGGCTCTTTAAACTATTTTAAAAAGTTAACATTAGAAGATTATAATTGCTGTTCAGCCCTCAGTGAAGTGGCAAACTTTTAAATAAGAGAAATAATGTGTGCTAATTCATATGTGTTTCCCTTCTCATAGCCCCCTGTAGCTGATGGAGTGGTTTGTTAATGAATAGCAAACTTTCATTAACAAGTTGGTGTCTTTTTGGAAACACACTGAACTTGCAAATGATCAGAATGGCACTTGGCATATCATTAGTGCATCAGGAATAAGCTGTAGAAAATGTGAAGAATTGGTTCATGCAGTTTAACAAAAGTACTTTAGAATTTAGGCTTTTCATTAGATGCTTGTGCCCCTTCTTGAGTCCCCCCCCCCTTTCCTTTCTCTCCATTCTCTCGCTATCTGTACAGGCCCTTCTTTTCTTTTTTCCAAACCTCCCCCACCTCTGTTCAATGGCTAATCTGCAAAGTTCATGCTGCAACTGCTTCTTTGAGTGGGAGCGTTGTTCTGCCCATTTCGTACCAGCTTTGTTACTGTGCAGTATTTTTCAGCTGTTTGCGCTCATTATCATACAGCTGGTATTTAGAAGAGAGAGGGAAGCAGGCAGAAGCTGCACTGTCTGCAAGTATAAGAAGTTCTTTTGCAAGTGGGGTACTGGCAGATGGGGCATGTGTTTTCAACGGGTTTTGCTGATAACAGAATGCATTAAAAATCATTCTGAGAAAGTCTTAAGGTCAGCCCTATGAATTCAGAGCTTGAGAGGTATTCAGCTTTTGGAAGCCCTTTTTAGAATATTAATTAACCCAGCACATGAAAGTGACAAATGGCTTGTTTACATAACTGTTATTCCTCCTGCCTCTATTATACTTTTTCCATTTAATGGTTTTACTCTTTCAACATCAATTAATTTTTATCATACCATTGATAGGCAAGGTATAAATATTTTAATAGGTAAGCGATAGCGGTAAATTTGGGAAGGAGCCCACAGGTCAATGGAAATGTATATGCCTTGCATGTAAAAGGGCTGCGCTTCATTCCCAAGCATTTCCATCCAAGGGATTTCACATAGCAGGACTAGAGAACCATTTTTTTGTCAGAGTAGATCATATTAGGCCAAAAGTCTCACTCATACATTGGTATGTACATTTAGGATCAGTGTTACAGGTTGAAGTTGGATATTAACTTAGGTTTATTTATGACGGGGCAGGGAACCTTTGGCCCTTTAATTTCTGTCGTCCCTGAGTATTGGCCATGCTAGCTGGAGCTGATGGCAGCTGAGGACCACAGATTCCCCTCCTGATTTACACAAGCCACTTTCATAAATGATACCAAATAGGTGGAAACAATGCTATTGATAGCTGTGTCATTTCTTCCCACAGATATTTTTTGCGTTATCTTTCTCAATACCATTCTTTACCCACACATTCAGATTACTTATAACAGTTTTATTACAGTTTTATCTGACTCCATAAGGCTCTCTGTCTGTATTTATCATAGTCATTCAGGTATCTCACATTGCCTGATTGCAGTCAGCAGACATCCTTTAGAAACATCCCCCCACAAAAAAACATTCCAGACTGATATAAATGAAATGTTTATTTAAATTAATAACATTAATCGTCGTACTGATCATATTTGACTTATAAGTCATACATTCATAGAAGATGGAAGGTTAAAATATGCAAGCAATGACTAAGCACTACATTTAGTGCTCCTCAACTTTCTCACATTTTCAACAGGAAGCGTTACATGAGTTAAGTGAATCCCTTATAATCTTGTTGTCTTTAAATACATTGTTAGCTGGTCTTTTGCATTAATAAAGCAGGGCAGAGGTAGAATTTGGCTGGCTATGGTTCATGCAGATATATACTGTTCTAAAAGCACTTCAGTCTTGTGACCACAATCATAGTATTGTATCTGATTTGTAGCCTAAGATGCAATGGCCTCATTTACCAAAGCTGCAGGAGATTTGGCAAGCTTTTTTATGCATCCTTGCAGCTGTGGCCTCTTTCACATATAACCATGTAAGCTATGGTAAAGATTTGGTGAAAAAGCTCCCTGTGCTCTCATCTTCCAGCGCATCATCAAGGAGGAAATCAGGAGCTCTTACTTTTGTTTTAAGTAACTGCAGTTTATCATTATTTAGAAACCAGTGACAAACTGTGGATAATCTTAACATTGCTTTAGGGAAACAAGTCAGCTTCAAAATCTTGCTTTATGACCGGGTTGGGGAATCTGTGGTGCTCTAGAAGTTATGACTATAATTCCCATATTCCTGACCACTGATCTTTGGCCTGCTTGCTAGGGGTGATAGTTGTTGGGATTCCAACAACATTTGGAAGGTCTATGGTTATTATTTATTAAATTTGTTGTTCACAAAACATATAGGCCATGTACAAAACAATAGAAGAAAACATCAAAACACAATAAATACAACTATTAATAAATAAAAGCTGCAACCAAAGCAACTTCACCTAGTAGCAAAAGTTGTATCAAAACTAAACAACAACAACAACAACAACAACTATACATTCCTCATACCCTCCGAAACACTGAAGAATAATTGATCTACAGCATTGCTGATTTATGATTCTGACTTACGGTTGACCACGATTTTAGGTTTTTTTTGGGTTCAGTGGCGTAGCGTGGGGGGTGCAGGGGGGGCCGCGCTCGCACTCGCAGCTCTCTGCCCCCTGCTAAAAACCACGGGTTAGGGGGCGCAAATTACTTGCCTTGCCCCGGGTGCTGACAACCCATGCTACGCCACTGTTTGGGTTCAGACTTAATGATAGCCATGGTTAATTGAAAACACAAGTGAAATTCTCCTGCTTTTTAGTGCCACTTTAAGGGCAGCAGTGAGAAACATAAGGTGCATAGGTGCAAACTATTTTCAGGTGTCTTGCTTGAATTCATTTTTAGAAAGTATTTATTGACTAAGGGTTGCACAAGTTAAATGTGCAAGTTAAATGTGTGTAAGTTTTGAGTCGACTGTATTCATGTCTAAGCATTTGCCATTACAAACATTGAGGTTACTATCCATTTTTGTCTGCTTTCCTGCATATATGTTCAAGCTGAATTGGGGGAATGAAATATCAAAGGTCATGTTCCACAAATTGTCTCTGCTCCCACCACTACCCTCACCACCCCACCCCACCCCCTAAAAAACAGACCAGCCTACTTTTTGAAGGGATAGCAATTGCTAGGGGAAGGTATGTGTTCAGGTCCTCTGCAGAGTACAAACTGGTCTTCTCATCTTCTGTTTGAACACATGATGGTGGCAGCAAAGTTATACCTTCTGTAGTCCATCTTAAACAATGCTTTTAGGAGCCTGCATCCATTTTGTGCATGCATGTGTGTCTCACATCAACTGTTGAAAGCTACGAGATAAAGCAAAAAAGGTTAAGGGAAGTATTCATTTGATTTCAGCCCTTGAGTTGAGAGTGAGAAGCTCCTATTATTACAGTATTATCATTACTGTTACATTTATATCCCACCTTCCCTTCAAGAAACTCAAGGTGACGTACATGGATCTCTTCCCCTCTCAATTTATTCGCACAACAGCCCTGCAAGGTAGGTGAGGCTGAAGACGGTGACTTTCCCATGATCACCCAGCAATCTTCATGGCTGAGTGGGGATTTGAGCACCAGAAAGCAAAATCTTATTTATGCCATCAGAGGAACTGTTTGTATCATGTTAAACCACTAAAGAGACTCCCAGGCTTCTGAAGCAGTGAATATTTCTCTGTAGTGTCATTATTCATTGGGCCATTCAGTCCAAAAATATGTGCATAAGTAAAATTTAGCTCATACAAAGGCTTTGTAGATTTGTTGGGCCACATATTTCTGGTTGTGCAAAAATAGAACTGTAAACCAGGAAGCAACCAAAATATGTTGTGATCTGTAATTTGCTGTATTGTGTCACTGAGGAAAAAAAGAACATGGGTTTTCAAATACTTTGAATTACTTTTTGTCCCACAATCAATAAGACATGAGTTCTGTAGCTTTCATCAGACAACCAAACAAAGGTATTGATAAGTTGGTTAAATAATATGTAGTGTTCTTGTTTATGGGAAGCTAACCTTTATTTAGTTGATGTTTGCTTTCATTTAGAGAAAAGAATACATTGTTACCGAAGTGTCTTTATTACAGAAGCAGAAAAGTGACGAGGCAGATACTTTTCTTCAGTCATTCCAAGTCATTACCCTTAGTTAATCTTGTTGTTATCCTTCCATTTCATTAACTTATTGTAAGAAGAAAGCAGTAGACTAGTTTTAAATCTCAGTTTCTGTCAAATGCAAAGCAGAATGTCATTAATTTGTACACGCATGGAGGACTGAAATATCCCTAATAATAGGCAATCCTGTCCACATGAAGAAAAGGAAAGAAAATTGGCTTTGAACCTTAGGGAGTCATGCTATAGAAATGCTTTTCATTTGGTTTGAACAAATTTGCTTGCTTGATAACTCCAATTGTAGCCTCTGTCCATACAAAATTATATAGCAGACACTGAATGACAATGGGTTAGGGAAACTTGAAAGAACTTAATGTGACCTCCAGCATTCTAGAAATTCCTTTCTGATGTGTACAGATTTGGTGATGTCTCCAATTGGTTGGACAAGATACAAAACTTCAGGGTAGGTTGTGTCTTAATTTTTGCAGACAGAAGAAAGTTGTCATGGCAATAATTCAAGACAGACGATGGGTGTGACAGTGAAGAAAATTGTCTCCATTCTTGTCTGCATGTATTTTCTGAGTACAAAAGGAAATACTATAATTAGACATATCTCAGCTAGGTACGTTGCTGGTAGATGTTCACAACTTCAGTACAGAGTTGGGAAGAGCTGGGCACCATATTTTATGGCATACTTCCAAGGCATTATAATTGCATATATTAAAATGCCCACGTAACCAAGAACTACTACACTGTGTAGTAATAAGACATTATCATATACTTGGTGCTTAGTCCTGCATTTCATTACTGGCTTGTATTTTCAGCACACAGATGCAGATTTTGTAGTGCAACTGTGTAGAAAGATGATCCAGTTCCCATTTAAAAGCAATTATGGGAAGAAATATATTTAGAGGAAACTGTCTTTCCCAGACCTTTTTTTTCCTTTTTTTGGTATTGATTCATTATGTCAAGCTTTATAAATTACAATTGCAGGGGAAGGGGGAATATTACACATTTTACTTTATTCCCAAGGCATTTTGAACACCAGAGTAACTGCTTCACAAATACGATAGTTAGATTACCTCCCCACATGGGCTGTTTTAGATAGAGCACAAAAGCTGTGGTTTAGTGTTGTAAGAATGAGCCTCAGTCTTGTCTCCTTCCCCTCTCCATCCCTGCTTCCTCTTTTAAAGTAATCATAGTTTCCCATTATAACCTAACACTGGGGAGGTCCAGTGGTTAGTTCAAAGAGGAAAGGATTGAATCGTGATTCTTAGAGCTCTCCACAGTTTGGACATAATGGAAAACTCTAGTTAGTTTGGAAGCACACACTTCCAAACATGCACTTTGGAGCACGGCTCCTACAAACCCATTTGGTACTCTTCAGTTGGTGGAAGATGAATCTGTGAAGCTCTCGATCACTGCAGCAGACTTTGAGTGCTATAACAGTATAATACTATTTTCCTCAACAATGTGTGTTGCGGGGCCAGGGTGGTAGGAAGCTTGACCTTATTTAGAAAGAGATGCTCACAATTTGGCGCCTTCACATAATCTCAGCAGTCTTCCTCCAGGCATTCTTTGTGATCTCTCATTGGAGTTAGCAAAGCATTCATCAAAGTTAAGGAAACTCATTACTAGAGTTTTAAAACATGGAGAATCTCTCCCCCCCCCCCCCAATTTAGACATTATATGTGACGTATACGGAAAAGCCTTTTCTACATATGCAACTATAAACCCGGCGTCTGGCCTCTCAACCATTTGGGACGAGCTTTTTTGATTTATGTATACCACCTGAATATAAGTTCTTGCTTGCCTCCCTACTGACTTACGAATTGTTGTCCTGCAATTTCTCCAAGAGCTCAATGCAGTGTAGGTGCTTCAGAATGAGATCAAGTGTGAATCAAGACAGAATGGGGAAAAAGTTGTTATAAAGTTGAATGACTGTTAGTTTATAGCGCTTCCACAACCCTAGCAGATTTGGGAATTTGCAGTTTGGGAATAATCCTGGATCCACTGTTTATAATCTTGTGCAGCAGCTTTCGCCAGAAGTGGTTTTCTGCCAGCTTCGTTCTACTTTATCCATCAACTGTTTTGTTTACCAGAGTGCAAGTCTCTGACAAGCACCATTTATTCTGAGGTAACTTCCCCAGTTAATTTCAGCAATGTAGTCTATCATGGGGCCGCCGTGGAAATAAAAATAAATAAATAAAGCATGTCTCCACAACACCTGATGAAAATGGGGGAAGTAGGAGCTTGTTCACTCAAGTATCTGCAAGCCGCTTCCCAGTAGCTTCCAGCCCCAATTAAAAGTGATGGTGTTGGCCCATAAACCTTTTTAATGGTGTGGACCTAGCATAACTCGGAGTGCCTGTTACACTGATGACTTGACAGGAGCGTTTTCCTGCAAACAGCAGTGATGTTGCTTGGGAAATACAGTACTACTCTGTACTACCACATCCGTTACTATAATGAATACTGCATGGAATATGTGTCCCTTACCGGATAGTGTCTCTGACAATTCCAGTTCTCGTGATGAGTGACGCAGTGGCTCCCTCCCTCAGTGCAGGCATGCACATCTGGTAACCTTTTCAATGAATTATTGAGAAACTGAGCAGTTCCCTGTTGTACCACTCCAGTGTGCAAGCATGTTCCCTTCTAGAACAGACTTGTTCTTTTCCCCTTAAGCGGGGAAATTACTTTAGTGGGCTCATCATTAAATGGGGCGGGCGGGCAGGCAGGGAATCAGCTAAACTAGACTACGTGTTTCAGTATGGAACAAATATCTACAACTTCTTTCAGGGGAAGAAAATGTTTGTTTGTTTTTTTAAGTAAAAAGGGAGTCATCTGCATTCAAGTACAAATAGCCTGTTTGTGTAAATAGGGGAATTGGCCTGTTTTCCTAAAGCATGGAATATTTGTAATTGGTTCAGACCGCTACGGATTTTCAGGGCAAAGCTTCGAAATTGAGTATTTGTGACTTTTTCTCCTTCCACTGGCAACCCACAGTGTAATATTAAGGGAGTCTGAAATGCAAAGTGCTCTCTTGAGCTTCACTGCTGTGTGTTTTGACCAAGTGGTATTCCCAGTTGTCACCGGGTCATCTGATCCCACTTACATAATCAAAGTACCATCAGCAGAAAGGGAGTAGCACTTTAGTCTTCTTTGTTTTGTGTAAAGATGTAGTCATTTTCTCCTACCCTATGGTACTGAATATTCTACGCCTGTAGGAATTACTGCTGCTTATGCTAAAGCATCAGTGATAATTGTGCTTATTAGTAGTGTATGATACTATTCTCTTGGCGTTGGTGAAAAATGTTATATTACTTTAGAAAGCCCTGGACAACAAAGGGACCACAAAGGGCATATAGCCCAACCCTCTGCAATGCAGGAATCTTTTGCCTTGCTCATGTGGGGCTTGAACCCATGATCCTGAGATTAAGAATCTCATGCTCCACCCACTGAAACTGTGTTGGATTATTGTGCTAACTGCAATCATTGCTGCTGTGAATGACCACAATGCTTACCTTGTAGACATTTTAAGTTTTACATAGAATCGTCACCACTAACCCTTGTATTTCTAGTTATTTGGCTCCTAGTGTTTGCATATATTCATTCATATTCTCTCTCTCACTCTCTCTCCACCCCCCATCACACACACTGGTTTTAGTGAACACTTTAAGAGGAAACTAAAGGGAGTGTAGGACTGCTCCTTGTCCTTCGCCCTGACCTTCCTGTGTTGAGCAGAAAAGTCTGTAAGGGGATTGTAACCATGTTAGGATAAATCTGTTGACAGTCCTTCCGACAGTTGGGCCTCTGATTGCATGGGGGTCTTGATCGTGGGGAGAAGTGCATGATCCACCAAAGAGGGAAGTGGTTGTGCTTGCAGCATTTCATATATAGGTTTCAGGAGTCCTGAAGAGGGCTGCACTTGTGTCATGCAGTGGTTAGACTAGGATTGGGGAGACCAGATTCAAGTCCTATCTCAGCTCTGAAGCTCACTGATAAGCTTGGCCCAGCCTCTCTCTTACAGCCTAACCTACCCCACAGACTTGTTCTGAAGATAAAATGGAGATAAAATGGCAAGGTGTTTGTAGACTGCCTTGAACTCTCTCTGATATAAAAAAGTAATAAATATCAATACAGGCTAACACTTGCTGCATCTGGGGAATAGGAATCTACAAAAGTTTTTGCCATAATAATCTGCTATTCTGTTTTGGTACAAGAATACTTGGAGTTTTTTTCTGGAATCTTTCCTGACGTTTACAAGCTTGCAAGCCCTTGGGTATTCTACAGAGTTTTGCTCAAAGTAAATCTCTTGAAATAAATGGACTTAGGCAACCTGAGTAAGTAAGAGTTGACTATCACCTAATATAAAAATGAAAATAGTGAAATTTAAGGTATTTAGTATTCTTCCTGGCCAAGTAAAATGTTTTAACTGATCATGCAACTAGGATTTGTATATTTATTCCTAAACCTATAGGGATAGTTGAAGTAAGTGTTACACATCCTAATTCTTTTATATATTCATTATTTTATAGTAATGCAGTAGTGTCCGTGGCTGAGCTTGACCCTGGTAGTTTAGGTGAAAAATTATTTTCTATATCTGATTCTCCTTTTCCCATAGATATTAAATAATGTAAGTTAAGCTGTGAATGTGTTACCTTTTCCCTTCATACAAGATGGGTTATAAGAAAGAAAGGATAAGAAGAAAAAGAGCTGGACAGAAGCTCAGTTCTCGCATGCTCTCTGCTGTGAAATGTGTAAGGAATGAAACTTAATAGAGAAGTAGAAATATCACTGTGAAATTGTAGCTGTTATGTGGTTAGAAGATGACTAGATATTGTGTAATGAAGAACCAGAGAAAAATATACCATACTGAGCTGTAGAAAATTTTATTAGCAAAGAAGTGATTAGCGAAGAAGCCCACAGCTACTACAGCAGTTCAGCATCACACCCTATATCATTGCATCATATTTGCTTAGAGTTTTGCTGCTACTAATTTTAGGATTGGTATGCAAGAACCTTATTCTGCAACAGAATGCTGCTCCTGATGTTCCAGATATTAATGGAAGATCTCAGGGAAATCAGAATTTAGATTTCTGCTATTCTCTAGCCTTCCTTTTTTCTTTTTCCCACAATCGTATAGTGAGTTAACAGTTTTATACACTTTTCACGGTTCATTTTGAGAACTGATATTTAGCATCTGAATTTTGACAGCAGGCATATCCATTAACCACAACTGGGTCCTTTCTGCCACCCCCCCCAAAAAAAAGACTTTAAGAATGAGTATCTATAACAAATTCACAGGGCTGCATGTATGTTCTATAGAGTCTCCATTTCATCAAGAATGGTGATGAAGAAGTGGCGTACATTATATAGGCTCAAGATTAGAACAGATGTCTAGTTGTGGCATTGGCCCTTGGATCTTATAATCCCCTTTAAAATAACCTGTTTTGCTAATGATGAACAGTACAGATTTCAGGAATTCAGTTGTTACTTAACTGGGCTAAGAAAACCTAAAGCATAAAACCTAGTAATTTTGGTTTTTAATTTATAACTTGCTAACAAACAAACTTGCCTGCTAAAAGTTTAATAAGTTGTTTTTGTAAGGCCAGTAGGGAAATAATTGTATAGGCATAAATAATCTGCAGTTACTTAGACTGCAGCTTGGGGGAGCTTACTGTCTTCTCTAACATACACACTGTCTTCTCCGTATTTTGGTTCTCTTACACACAAACACCGGATTCCTGTTCATGCTTGATTTACTTTTTTTTCGTTTGTGACAAGACAGGCATTTTGACAGTCATGTAATGCAAACACATCAGTTCCCTCTGTAAAATGGGGATAATGTCTTCCTCTTTTACTTACTGCATTTATTTATTTTATATCCTGCCTTTCTTCCATAATGGAACCAAGATTGTGTACATGTGGTTTCCATATGGTCATCCATCCAGGCACTGACTTGTCCCAGACTTGCTTTAGCTTCTTCAGCCAATTGGTGTCCCTCATGTACCCTCAGATCATACCCTAGGATTTATGCTTTTATACCCACTGTAGTAGAAGCTTAACTTTACTAATGCTCTTTGAGTAGCAGATATTTCCTTAACCTTTCTCTGAATAATGACTATTTTTTGAGAATTTCTCACAGAAGAAAATTGGGCACAGGAACTCTTTAATAGCGTATTCAGATAAGATGTAATATCTGGTTTGGACTCTCATTCCAGGCTTTGTAAACTCTGGTTTATGAAGCCAGGAACAAGCATCGGGGGCTGAGCACTCATCCATTGTGTGCCAGCTTTGACACAAAGCTCCTGGGTGGTCCTAAGTTTCCTGTTATGTCCAAATTGGGGAACTGTAGCGTCATATTAGTTCACAAACCAGGAAAATAGCCAACAGTCCTAACTTGTTAACCAGTAATAGGCCTAAGAAGAACCATAATACCCAGCTTTCTTTTCTTTTCTTTTCTTTTCTTTTCTTTTCTTTTCTTTTCTTTTCTTTTCTTTTCTTTTCTTTTCTTTTCTTTTCTTTAGCTTTTAGCATTTTGGAACCTGACATGTTTTAGAACTTGAAGCAAAACATGCAGACACCATTCTTCTCATTTTTTGTGAGGAAGTTAGAGGAAAAATTCCGGCAGACACCCATGTATTTGAGAGACAAACAGACACACAGACAGATGCACTTAGTAAATAGGTGCATGTGATTTGTGGGCATGTGTAAGAGAGAGGGAAGGAGTAGGAGCACATGCATGTATGGTCTGTGAGCGGGAGGAGTAGGGGTGGAGATGTGTATGTGGTCTGTGTGTATCTGTGGTCTGTGTGAGAGAGGGAGAGATGTATATGAGGAATGTGTGTGCATGAGTGAGTTGAGAGAGATGCCAATGTGGCCTGTATATGTGCTGTGCGTGCGCAGGAGAAAGAGTGGTGTGATCACTGTGTATATTTTTGCTGGTGTTGGGAAATGCTCCACTGTTATTAGACAATGTTTGTGATGTTGGAGGGAGGTGGGAAGGTGGAGAAAACTCAGGACATAGCTGACTTCCCATGGTAAGCCTTTGGCTGTCTTGGGTGGGTGGGAAGCATCAATGACCGAACTGTCTCTAATTTCACCATGCCCCCGGCATGCCACAGGCATGCTGTGTTATGCCATGGCAACCATTTTGTGACTGGTGCCCATCATGCTTCCTTAAAATTCAAAATGTGCCTTCTGGTCCAAAAATACTTTTTTAAAATAGCGTGCCCGTATAGAAATTACAAGGTTTGTCCACAACATAAACATTCAGGAAGTATTCTGCTTCTTGTGGAGAAAATGCAGCTTACCTGTCTGCACCATACCTATATCATGACTGATTTTTTTTTAATAAAAAAACCCTAAAAATCAGGAGACAGTTTTGAGGCCAAAAATAAATACCCAAACCAGACTTCAGTCAGAGACACATCAGATTGTAGGGAAAAAGTAGGAACATTTTAAAAAGTGGAAGCTTTAAAAAAATGTTTCATATTATAATAGAAGGGGGGAAAGGAACACTGTGTTCATGGCAGAAATGCCATCTGGAGAAAATACGAGCATACTTCCACGCAAATGTCATACTACAGTGTATTAAGGGTAGCAGAAGTATCATGTTCAAGACACGTGATGGCTCCACTTGACTGAACAGGCTTCATCTGATGTTTTACGTTCATATATTTGGAATATGAACTGTGACATGGTGTAGCTTTTCTCCCCCTGTGATGCAAATCTGCCCCCTGCAACAATCTACAGAGGGATTCAGCTGGACCTGGATCTTGTGAAAGGGTTCAGCTAAAACTTGGTTCTTGTACATTCAGCAACGTGATAGCTGATTGCATGTGGACCCTTTTGCAAGGCTGTAGTGGTCTCCCTAGGAAGTGACTATGGGGGGGGGGAATCACCTAATGGTGCAAGTGGTCATATTAATCTGCTCTGTGAAATAGACATCTTCAAGGTCTGTCATGACAGTAGCTTTCAAATATGTTTGAGAATAGAGCCACAGATAGTATAGTTAAATAGCAGAAATACAGATTTACAGTACGTTAAGTATTTAAAACAAAAACACTTTGGAGGGTGATTCTCCAGTAGCTTCAATTGTGTTTGGGAGGGGAGTGTCCTTGAATAATTATTTCAGATTTTTGTTGTAACTGAAGAGTAGTAAGAGAACAGTAGTGCCGATCTTTCCTCCATTTGGGGTGGACAAGATGATCTCATGAGTTTTCTCGTCAGTTCTGTTATTTTGTAAGCACAACTTAAAAAAAAAATATCCACAATAGGAAGGAAATAATATTTAAATCAAACTAGCTGCATATTTTATTATGATTGGATTGAGCGCTAAGCGTAACAATGAAATTCATTACTATTTCCCCTCCCCCAAATGAGAAATGTAGGCTGCTTGCCAAAGGAAATGCTTATCTCAAATTAATTTGAAATTAACTGCATTTTTATGCAGCAGTGTTTGAACCCATTAGATGCAATGGCATAAAGGTCCAGTCAGCTTGCCGGAGGGCCACCGTATAGCTGTAATTAGTGAAAATCGCCTTGTTTGCTTCAGCTCGTAATCGTGAATTATCCAGTGCTCTCCTGTTTGTTTAAAATGGGGGGAGATAAATTAGCCAGGTTGGAGAAGATAGTTAAAGATATCCAGCCTTTCCTTCGAGCCCAGTGGCCAATGTGAGGATGGCGTGGGGACGGTTTAATTTCCTGCCGAAGTCCTTCCCATGCTGTGTGCTCACAGGCTCCTTGGAGCTGAGCACCATATAATTGATGTGCAGCCTGCATTGCTGAAGCTTGGACTGCACCATTCGCAGCGTGAGGGAAGATGTAATCTGATCTCTGTGCCGCTTGGGGAGGAATCTCTTCAGTCAAGGCTTTGACAGGGCAAAGTCTCCTCCAATAATCTTCCCCCCTCACTCATTATTCCCTTAAGTTCTCCTCAGACAAGCTGTACGTATGTATGTGTGCCGGGAGGAGGTTTTTGATATCGAGCTTCGTTCCTCGCATTCACGGTGGAGTTTGCTTGCTGCTGCTGCTGCTTCTGCTGCCTGATCTTCCTTCTCCGACGTGCCCGAGCATGTCCACATTAGAGTCTGTGACATATCTACCTGAAAAAGGTTTATATTGTCAGAGGCTCCCAAGCAGCCGGACACACGGGGGCACGGAACCGCTGAAGGGGAAAAATACCGAAAACATGGGGTTCTACGGCACTTTAAAAATGATTTTTTACAAAGTAAGTAACCGGTATGGTGTGTGTGTTCCTTCCTATATGTATCTATATAGGGGGGTGTGTGTGTGTGTGTGTGTGTGTGTGCGCGCCTCTGTGTTTGTGTGTCTGTTGAGGAAAGAAAAATCTGTATCATCAGAGATGGCTGCGGTATCTCTCTGTATTCCCCCCCTCCTTTGGTGGTGCCTGGATGCTTAACATGCTATACACTGAATAAAGGCAAATAATGAAAGGGCTCAATGAGATGTGAAATCCTTTTATTTTAGGAGTCTGCATGGGAAACCAAAGAAAGATCAGACTATCTACCTTCGACTGAACTGGCTCTTCAGCTCAGCACTTTAGCCTGGTTTTTTCCCCTCCCTTGAAAAAAAAAAAGACCCCTTTCTACTTTCACTCAGTATTTCATGTTCATTTTGCTGGTTTGGATGCAAATAGTACTGATGTTAACATGTAATTGCTTATATCAAAGAGACATTTTGAGCATGCTGTGAAATGTTTCAGAGATACAGTGTATTCCCAAGAGCAATGCAGAATACAGTCTGCAGGATCTGTTATTTTAAAAAAAAACAACCACCATAATTTTCTTCGAGATTGTGTGTTTCCTCAGGTACTTGTGGAGCAAGTTTTTGAATTTCACAGAAACCCCTACAAAATGCAATTGTTTACACTAGATACCTCTAATGGGCATAAACTTCTTTTTAGCCTAACAAAGTGGTAATTTTATTAAGAGTATTTCATAGAGTGCCAAGTGCTAAGCTTTTGCAGGTTTCCCAGTACCTAAAACAGTTGGAGCTTAAAAGGGATGGAAAAAGTTTCCTACAAATATTAAGAAAACAGGAGTTTCGTTGCATCCTTGGACAACTGCCTGTTGTTTAGAATGTATCCCATGCTTTTGAGAAAATGAAGTTGTATTCAGAGTAGGAGTTAGTGTTATAATTCATATTCCTAACATTTGTTTGCTGAAGTAAAACAAATCATTTCATAGTCGGAAACAAGAAATATTACTGCTGGAATATCATGATACCCCCTAGGGGAGAATCAGTTTAATTTTTAATGGAGGTTAAAAGCATCTAGTATATGAACCCCCATTTCTGGAGCTGCAATTTGGTTATAGCAAAAGGGTGCTCTGCAATAAATCGATGTCTTTTTCTAAATATGGGAAGTGCTTTCCAAGGGTTTTCAGACATGCTCCTGTACATGGATGAAAATATGGTCTCCATTATCCTCAGCCTTGCTCTGAAAAAAGGTTGCTGGTGGAGAAGGCTTTTTGGTTCTGTGTGGTGCATGCTGTGTATTGTCCCATGTGAGGCAGAGGCTTGCAAATAAGGCTGAGCACAAGAGGAGTGTGTCCATTATTGCTCAAGTGAAAAAGATAAGCATCACAATTTAAATGGAAACCTTGTTTAAAAATAAAGCACAATTCATAAGCGTAAAAAGATAAGTACAGAATTAAGAGAATGCTTATTTCCTTAGTGAAAATGCACTTTAGTATCTTGAATGATTCTAATGTATCTTCGGTGTCAGCAGACAGCCACAATACATAGTGAATGTCCATTTTTTAAAAAAATGGGAATGGGAAAATCTGAATTTGCATGGTAGTGTATATTTGATTTTACCTGCTAACTGGTATGAAACCAGTCATTTTAAATAGCTACCATATTAATAAAAACAACCAGATATAAATCTGGGC
The DNA here is from genome assembly GCF_964252035.2 of Podarcis erhardii. Lineage (NCBI taxonomy): Eukaryota > Metazoa > Chordata > Lepidosauria > Squamata > Lacertidae > Podarcis > Podarcis erhardii. The sequence continues at coordinate 40,731,673 of NC_138512.1, forward strand.
AAAAGCACATGTATATTCCATACTGTTTAGCCAGCATAGGTGTCGAATTGCTCCTGCTGCATCTTGTCAAACCTAAAAAGTTTGCTTTTGGATGTATTCCACTTTGCATATGTTTTTGTATGCTGCTTTCAGTTTCCAGTCTAAACGTTTGTAGTTAAAAGATTACTTGATATACAAGTGTTGGTAACTTTGATAAACTTCTCTGTGGTTGACAATGCAACACTGCACACACACACACACACACACACACACACACACGGTTATCTTGCCATATTGCACAAAGCTACTTGTCCTAAGGCCATCCTAATGACACTAGTGGTAAAAATGTAAGGAACTGCCCAAAGGGAGGTAGTTTCAAGTGCTTTTTCACATTCATAAAATGTTTCTGATCTGTGTTTTTAAGTGTTTATCAGAGAATATTTCATTCAGTTTGATGTTGTTTTAGCATTTATACCTATCATTCCAAAGAATGTGCAGAGTAATGAACTGAATCATTTAATAACTCATTGAGATGAATAAATGTGTGGAAACAAATCATAATGCAAATCATAATGCAGCAGGGTATCTTCTAGCTGCCAAGTGATTATGGTGCAAAGGGTTGTAGAAAAGCTGGGTCATTGGAATAATTTATGTTTTGTTAGTTTAAAATGCAGGTTGCACAGGCTGATATTAAGAAAATATTGATAGGTACAGGCAAAAAGATACCACCCTGTTCATTAAGGGCCTCGCTTATGCTGCCAAACTAACACCATTTTTTTTGTTCCTTGTCCCATTTTGTAGATGAAGAGAAAGTTGGACCATGGCTCCGAGGTCCGTTCTTTCTCACTGGGAAAGAAACCCTGCAAAGTCTCAGAATACACAAGGTAATTTAATGCAATGACAGGTCATCTGTTTAAGATACACAACTGCAGCCTGTACTTCCTGCCCAGCCACCTTTTGCATGGTCAGACCACAAAACAAATCTGAGTGAATTATCTACATTCATAAGTACCTCACTTGCTCGAAATTGCTGAAGTTATAAATTTATAAAAAGGTAAACAAACTCTTTTATTTACAAATTTAGGATGAATCCTTTTACGTGGCTTCAAAGGACTCTAATATTTTTATTTCCTCACATCTACCCAGTGAAGGGAAACTTGCAGATTGGGATATGCATCAAGTTGGACTATAGAGACAACAAAATAATTGGTGTTAATCACAACATTCTTGCATACAACAACATGATAATTCCTGAGTCACATTGAATAATAACCTCTCCACAACATGGAGTTCCGTTTATAAATTAAAGAGATGTACATTTATCATAAGCACTTAACAACTCTTTAATTTCCTTTGGTTAGGAATTTCAGTACCAGGGATGCATACAACTCGACTTCACTACTTGGTAGTTGCCATAACAACTACCTCTTGCATTTGAGCTTGTTCAAATCTGCAGCATTGTGAAACTTTCTGGTTTTAACAGAATGCTTTCCATAGGCAATTTATCTGCTGTTCAGTTTTAATCTTCCTTTTAAATTCTTCATTATGAATTAAAATATATTCATTTATATATTTTCCCCCTCAAATTTATAGGTCTACCATTGTTGAATTGTGTAAAAAGAAAAACAGGGAAAATGCTATGCAGATATTTGATTAATTGTAGAAGTTTGCATACAGAAGTTTGCATATAGAATGCTTGTTAGTGCATTTCTAGCTAATAAATCCTTTCCTAATTCATGTGTGGGTTTTTTAAAAAAATCCTGGAAAAGCCAACATAGCTACTCATAAAATACAATCTTTTTGAAGACAATATCGCTATTAACTTGCTCATACTTATTTAGATTTGAATTAGAAGGGAACATCTTTGGAGTTCATTTTATATAAGTATCTTACATTTGTGAACTCAGAAATGCCTTCAAGGATAGTTCTTTACCTAAAATAAACCAGTTTATTTAATCTGTGCTCATCAGATAACAACTGTGCCCATCATTGATGAAATGGTTATGTTTTCAATTGTGTAAATGTGTCATCCCTGTTTTCAGAAAATTGTTCTAAACTAATTAGTTTTATGAGCCTTATTTTGCCTGCAAAAAAGGCTGTAAAATAAAATGCTAAAATAATGCCTTTGAATTATACTTTATACTGAGTTCCAGATGATTTCTCCACCTAGGCCCATTTGTCTACTTCTCTGACTAGCAATGACACTTCAAGGCCTTAGATGCTGGCCTTTCTTAGCACCGATTTCTGAAATCCTTCAAACTGGATATACTGAACCTAGAAAATCCCATATCCATGGTACTTCAATCAGTGTTTTGTTAGGCACACACCAAATTTATGCAAATTTGCAGTCATGTAGTTTTTGCTGTTTTGGCAAACCCAGGGAAGCAAAGTGTCAGTGTTTGGCTTATAATTACATTGAAGCACATGTTTCTTACAAATTAGAAACATACAATAATCCTAGGTGTCCAGTGAAATATGTATAAAAAGCAAATGTGTCTCAACTGACTAGAGTTACCCTTTTCAAAATATTCAAATATCTACAACATGTTGTAAATGAAAGTCCCAAATCTTTTAACCAAAGGCTACTAGTGGGGAAGCATTCAACATTTATATAGATAAAACTAGAAATATTACAAAATAAATAAAACTTTGGAATACCCAAACCAGAAATCCTTTAGACTTACTGCTAACAGATTTGGGGTGACTGCAATCCCAGCTTGAGGTTTTGGGAGGCCCTTGGGCAAGGTGCTTTTGTTGGACACAGTCTTCACAACCAAGTGAGACAGGTCGTAAAAGCAAAGAGGAGGATGCTGTTTCATCTCCTCACTCTTGACTCTGCCTACATCCTCAGAGAGGAAAGTTGAACAGGAGCTTCAACAGTGTGGTGTTAGTTGCATATGCACCAGAGCCAGTAGGTGGCCCCATGCAGGGTTAGAGGTTGCAAGCAGCAAAACAAAGTTAGTTATGTTGTCCCTCTCCCAACATGGTGTCCTGCAAGGGTGCTCAATGGGGCCCACAACTCATGCCAGACGTAGTTAACTCAGACACAATTTTGGAGAGCCAGGTGACCAATTTCACACTTCATTATTCATAAGTGGAACTTGCAACCAAAGGTTGGTCTATCTCCACCTTCTACTCAAGTTCCTGTCTGCCAGCTATGCCTCCCCCCCCAACATACTATAACATGTAACTTGTAAAGTAGGACATTCCACTAATTTCCCTCTGAGTGGTGCATTTTTCTTTTTCACGGACACTCAACATTCCACCACTACTGAGCATGCTCAGACCATTGGAGAAGGATTACCATCTTATGATTTTCAAAGAGAGGGGGTTGTATCTCAAACTTCGCCTTTTCCCTGAGAATGCCGATAACTTCCTCCCGTTTCTCAGCCTCTTTTTTGGCTTAGTTTCAGTTGACATTCACCACCTAAGTTTAATATTAGAGGGAGTGACTACTGTGGTCGTGATCCAAAAAACTGTCCCAACTAGTTCAGTGTGCCAAGATATCTATAGGCTTGCATTTCTTCAATGCAGCTCACTGTGCTTTACTTTTAAACATGGGAATCAAGAGGGTTCAAAATAGTTTGTCGTATGACACAGTGGTCTGAACTTCAAAGAAAATATCAAATGTACTATTGGGTGACTGCAAACACTTTGATACACCCAAAGTGGATCCCAGGTTATAGGCCTTAGATTAGCGCCTCCCATTGTGAGGTTTGGGTCTGGGCCCTGCCATTAGGCAGAGTGGGGTGGTTACCTCAGGCAGCTAATCTTGGATGAATTGAAAGGGCAGCAAATAGCTATTTGATTTATTATTTTTGTGCTATGGAGAAGGAACAGCACTTGTAAGGTTTTCTGCCTGGTTCCAAAATAACTTCACAAGCCTTGGGTACTATGCACTTTTACTTGGGGGTGGGAGGTTGCCATTTGGTGCTCTGTCTCAGCAAAACGCCAGTCCTAGTGAAGAAAACCTCCAGGTTTTCTTACTTCACCTCTTGTTTGATTCCAATATTTAGGCAATTGCCCCAAATCAGCCTGAAATAGTAAAACACATGAGATTTGGAAAGAGCCGTTCATATAATAATGAGATCTGCCTCAATAACTAGTGATCAGTGTGTTAATAGTATAATTAAATGTTTCTGAGAACTGCATTGGCCTTTTCCCCCCTGCTCCAGCACTACTGGGCTTGTGCCTTGCTCAGCAACACCTACTACTTTTGGAGATCTGAGAGCAGCCAATGGTCAAGGACAGCAACGGCGCCGAATTACATCCATCCAGCCGCCAACAGGACTTCAAGAATGGCTGAAAATGTTTCAGGTGAAAAACATTTCAAGTTTGACTTATTTTGAAGAGCTTGTTGTGAACTGAGAAAGAATTCTGTTAGAATGGTTACAGTACTGAATCACTACACTTCCTGAGTCTTTTTAATAACAAACAGTACTTTTCTAATGCAACATGTTTTATATCTTGCTGTTTTAAAGAACTAATAATTTTTAAACATGAGGTGTGTAAAGGTAGACTTTCTTGGGATTTATTCTAATTTTTAAAAATGAAAAGCAAAATATTGAGTAGACTGTTTTATGTTTTAGTGCTCTTAATTATGGATGAGAATGGAATTTTCCCATTGTTTTTTCATCTCTTTAAAAGATAGTAAAGTTTTTAATGAGAAACAGAAAAGAGCCCTCCATACCGTAACTCTAAAATGTGTACTGAGTTAAAAACTGTAAAATAAAATGGTATTCACCGGTAGAAATTAATGCTATGTAACTGTAGTAACTTAACCCGCTGTCTACAGCTTTCCAGTTCTGCACCACAGTATAAACAAACTTAATATATATCTGAAAAGCTAAATTAAATAACCAGAAATATAGCATGTTTATAGAGATCTATAAACTGAAAACTACTTCTGAAACATTATAAAAAAGAGAAATGAGCCAGCACTTGAAATTACTGCCATTATGATCAGCAATCAATTTTTTGATTTAATGTGAATACTATATCTCCAGCAGTAAACTTTCTAGCAATCTTTTGGGTAAAATGTGTTGTTTAATAAAGCCCTTCATAGTCAATGTTGTTTAGTTAGCAAATTATTGTCAGGATGCATCAAATCAGTGCTTGCTACTGAAAAACAAACATTTGAAAGCCATTTGTTTTTCCCAATTATACATTTATGTAATCAAATAAACTTTATCCTTTATTTGAAGGAGTGACATGATAGGTTGAGCAAACAAATATTCAGCACAATGGCTTGTATCCAACACTTTGTGAGCCTGGCTATAACTATCTGCTTGCATGAGAGTGCATTTTCATCCTCTCTTTCCACTATAGCCTCTTCTGAGGGCCAGGAGACATCCAGGAAAGACCTGGAACATAGCACTGGGAGCTGAACTGGGAGGGGCAATTGACCAAAATTGAGCCGTGTCCGTTGTGTTTGCAGCTTGCCACTTCCTCAGGTTGCTTCTGCCTGATCTTAGGGCTATTTCTCCCTCCCACCCCAGCTCCCATGCCATATGCAACTTGAAAGTTCTCCAGCCCATAACATAGATCTTTCAGTGGAAAGGAAGAGTGGGGTTTCACTGAGGAAGAAGAATGGAAAAGACGGTCTCGTGTTAATGAAATCACGCTCACACAGCAGTGGCTGCAACCCAATGCCAAGATACGGGTTTTACAAATAGACATGGGCCAGATTCAAAGACCCATGAGTAGTAAGACAACATGTGCAAGAGTTCATGGGATGGCACTAATGCAGAGGAAGTGGAATACTTCACACAGTGCAGGGTCAGAGTATATCAGGGCTTATGTTTACAGTGTGAATAATGAAATTACAGGCTACCTAGTAAGGTTAGTGGGCCATTAAGAATGGTCCTGGGGATGAGTTTGTTCAAATTCCCACCCAAGAATGTGCACACTTCCTGAACTAGGACAAGCAGGACTCTACAACGAAGCTGGAAACAGCTCTTCTAAGAGCAGAAGAAGCTTCATGCTAGTGGATCCAACTCTACATTGTAGGAATGCATCTTCTAGACTAGGGTATTGAACATTTCAAGATTCATTAGATTCATGTTCTTTTTTAAACCTTTAAACCCAGCCTTTCGTCTTAAGTTCAGAGAAATGTTTTATCCTCACAATTGTTTTAAGCAGGCTGATTTGAATTTCAATTAACTTCAATTAAGCTGATCTACCATTCCATTGGTTTCAGCTGTTTTGGCATAGAAATATAGTATTGTAGAGTTGGAAGCGACCATGAGGGTCATCTGGTCTAACCCCCTACAATGCAGGACTCTCTTGTCCAACATGTGGCTCAAACCCACAAACCTGAGATTAAGAGTCTCATTATTCAGATGTAGATTTCTTATTAAGACAAATTTGATGTTAAATTGGTTGTGGTTGGAAGTGGAGTGAAAGCATAAATCCCAACTTCAATACCATTAATTAAGTTACATTTTCTAAAGCTCAGAGACCAGATTCAGTAAACAAGTCCTTCTAGTGGAAGCCTCCACAAGGACTTCCTCTAGCAAAATGGGGCTTTCCCCATTCCCCTTTCCTCCCCACCACACACTCCCACCCCTGTCTAGATCGGCTGTGTAGGGAAGGGTCCAGAACAGCACACTTGGGAGGAGCGTGCAAGCTGAAATGCTTTTGCTGAAGGAACAGTCGTCATAGCGCTACATTGAATTTGTCTCCCTATTTCTGTAGGTAGCAGAGCCCACTACTGATCATTTCTAACAATAGATCAATGCTGTTTAGTTTTACTATCAACTTTAACATGGGGGCGAGTGAGTTCAAAGTGTACCAGTTCTAGAGATGCCAGGAGGATGGGTTTCACCTTCAGTAAGACCTGGCTTGATTATTGAAGGGATTGTTGGGATGAATGCCCACAGTCTGATGTTCGGGGGGGGGGGGAATCCCACTGATCTATTCTGCAAGATCTATTCATTAAGCGTGCAATATAAAATATTACCACCAGTTAATACATAGCATGAATCTTTGGAAAGCAATGACTGTGATCATAAGCATAGTTAGACTATCATGGTACATGTCTATCAACAGTAAATGTTGCTTGATATCCACACAAACCCTGAGAAGGCACAGATACAGACAGTGAACTCTGACATAAACATTAAAGAACAAAAAAGATTGAATATTGTTAGGACTTTCCATGATTCGGCAGGTGTGCAGAAAGCGTGGAAAATCTGGCATTTGGAAATTCAGGTTGCTGAGTTTTGGGTATTTCAGAAGGTCAATATTTGCTTGAAACATTGTGGGTAATATGTGATGAAATCTCAGGTGCCAGATAAATAGCTGAGTGTAAATTCTAGTGGTTGAGGACAGAGCATTACTGCCAAGTGTAGCTTCCTGCCACTCCTCATGACTAATAAAATGGAGGGGAAATTTGGCACAAGTGGGATGGGAGAAAAATGGGATGGGGCAGAGTTTCATAATTGGTCCTGTATTTTAATTTGTTTAGTGTATTTGAGTCACAGAATTCCATTTCCTTTTTGCATATTTATCACTTCCTGTGTCTTGAGTTTGAATTATTCTTGAGTTCAGTATGCACATCTCTGGATGTGACGCAGTTCCTCTGCTCCCACTTAAGGATCCGTTTGTTGGGGATCTTGTGTAGGAAGCGTCAGTGTTCTGTTCATACACTGTTTCCCCTAGTGTTCCAGTGGTTTCACGAAACACTGCTTCTTCCTAAGAATGCATATAAAATATGCACTTTATTTCTTCAAAATGCTCTTCTTAATTATATCCCTGAAGAGACAGTTTAAAATTCCAATAGCACAGATTAAATTTTAGAATGCTTGCGCACAACCTCTGATTAAACTCTGAACAGTACAGATAATATTGGTAGAATTGAATTTGGTTAAGTATGCCAATGTGCTTTTTAATTCTTAACCTGAATTTGCACATTAGCCCTTTAAAAATGTTTTGAAATAAATTGGGATAGAGTTTGATGGACTTAAGGTCGTATCCTATATGCCTTCCAAATATGCTTCGCGGGTTGGGAAAAACCATCAAGCAATTTGGGAGCATCTGGAGGAAGGAGTTGTTCTGTACACACAGTAAGTGGTCCACAGTCAGTGGAAGGTCAGGGAAAAGAAAAAAGCTTTAGCCTTAACAGTACAAGCACTTATTACCAATGGTAAACTGTATGCTTGGATTGTATTTTACATCAGTTTTATTAAAGTTAGTTTTAGCATCTATCAATTCGAGCCTCATAATTCTCCCTATTTAATGTTTCAGTATCAGTTTTATTTGCAAGGCAGATCTTCATCCCAGTCAGTTCACATTTTATGTACCTTATGCTTCTAACTACAAAAGAAGCCTTATACATTTTTTAAAATACCATGGCACCCAATCTTTATAGTGCCAAGCATATTTGTATCTTATACATGGTTAAGTACAGCGATTAAAGATTTGTAAGCACACACCTCACCACTTAGAGTAGGTTTATAATTTTCCCCTATCCTAAATGATTTTTTATGTTTGCTTTTACAAATCAGTCATTGCCCCCCAGGAAAGATCCTTCATCTCAAGGGGTTGGACTAGATGACCCTTAGGGTCTCTTCCAACTCTATGTTTCTATGATTCTATGAAATACAAGTACTGTAAACCCCCAAATTCTTGAAGTAGTTGTATAAGGAGTTTGACTCCTTCCCATCAGTCCCTATTCAACATAATGACTTATCACAATGAATCATAAAAGTCTCTGGAGGTCTCCTGAAAGTTGATTACCTGGTTTTTGCAGTATACAAAATTATTGTTCTTTAGGATATTCTTCCATACATCAGAATGGAAGGGAAATAAAAGGAGTGAGGAGTTAGGTGCTTCAGAGTACTTAGAAAGAAATAATACTTGGTGTGACCATGAACTATGAAATACTTAGCTTCAGACTGATGCTTCTCTGTGCATCAAAACAATATTATCAGTGGTACACATACATGTTTTGTGAGTGGTGCAGTATGAAAAGAAATTCAGGCCTTGAATGGGTGTCGAATATTAGAACTATATGCAAGGATGGGGTTGGTTAAAAGTGCTTCTCAGTTAAATACCAATATTAACCTTTTTTCCCCACCAGCTATACAATTGCACTTTCTCTTACTTCAAATAGTATTACTGGTTTTAAAGGCTATACACTTAGTGACAACTGTGTCTGATGTAGCCTAAGCAATTTTGGAGATATGATGTCACTTAGAGGAGCACATAGATACTACATCACTGCATACAAATATGTTGTTTTTCACTTGAACTAAAGTAATAGTTATCCTAAGATTGCTTACCAGAACAGAAATAATTGTATTTGGCATGAAACACATTTTGTCTTTAGCTTTTTTAATTGATTATCAGTTTATTCCTTAAAATGAAAGACAACGTGAGTGATGTCCCAGGAGTAAATCTTTCTAACTGATAATATGAAACTATATTATACTTATTCCTTTTAGTTAGTTTAGAAAGCTGAATAAATGGTCCGAGGTTATGGGGATATAATTTTTCTCCATAGTTTTTTTCTGTTTAGCATTATATTGTGGAAAAGATAGGATTGTACCCCTAGGATAGTTGTTATACTTTCAGATTTTGCCTCAGTTTCTGTAGTATTAAAGAGATATTATTAACAGCTATTATAGATTGTTTCTAGATTCAGATCCACCCCCTCAGTTTTGACATGGTGGTTCTGTGAATTTAACCTTTCTTTTAAAAGTAATATGAAGCAGGTAAAGGTAAATTCACAAGTATTTTCATGTCATGCCATTCAGTTTTTGTGCTTCTGTTTAATTCTGATTCGTTTGTGTCCATTTCCAGCATATTTATCTGATCCCTCATTAATTACAGTCATAATCAGTGTGACATAAAAATGACAATGTATAGCAAATTATGACAACTATTGGGTCAGGAATATATACATTTCATCATAAAACAGATGTAGAAATTTCATTTATACCATTCTTGCACATTCTGCTTGGGAGTTTGAAAGCTATGTTAATTGTTCAGGGACTATTTTGTCTTGTGTGCCAGTTTTGATTGTATAAATGCATTAATATGAAGTAATATAGTGGCTCAGCCAGTGAGGTGCAGTAACAGCCTCCTGGCACTGGTGTCGCTGCTACTTACTAGAAGTGAAAGGCGATGGCGATATCACTTTTGAGTGGATGCACTGGTGGAACCAATCTTGGCCTTTGAAAGGCATTCCTATGAAAGTACAGTGGTACCTCGGGTTACATACGCTTCAGGTTACAGACTCCGCTAACCCAGAAATAGTACCTCGGGTTAAGAACTTTGCTTCAGAATGAGAGCAGAAATCGTGCTCCGGCAGCGTGGCAGCAGCGGGAGGCTCCATTAGCTAAAGTGGTGCTTCAGATTAAGAACAGTTTCAGGTTAAGAACGGACCTCCGGAACGAATTAAGTACTTAACCCGAGGTACCACTGTACAGTAGAAGTTTGCTAATCTAGACAGTAGTTTAGGTTTATAGCCATAATTTGCAGAATAATTAGAAACTGGAATTATATGTAGCACGTGGAAATTAATGTTTAGGATAATTCTGTATTAACATATCTTAATGTGTGCGGAGTTTTATTTACTAGTTTTCAAGATAAGGTATTTGATTTTAACGGTATAAGCGAGAGAATTACACAATTTATGGGCAATAGCCAAATCTAGTCATACTTAAAGGAACCTTTTGAAATAAATGAATTGAAATATCTTTAGCCTGTTTGGCTCTAATAAGATAATAACGCTAGACAGAATATGTATGCCATTACATTTTGCTTTCCATGCTGTCAAAAGCACAGTCATTTGCTTCAAAACTCGTCGATCTTTTCTAACTTCTTTTAGTGGTCCTGAATTTTCTTCTAGAATAGGTTATACTGTTTCTCCCAAAATGGTTTTCATAAATGGCATTTGTGTAGCAAATCAAAACTTTGAGCCCAGATGAGTTTGAGAGAAGACGTGCTATATCTTCAGTTATTAATTCTTCTGCAAATGGTTTTGCTAATCTGCTGTGTTTGCAGATGAGTGCCTTATTAAAACCATCAAATTTTATGATGCCCGTTAGTAGGAATATGAAGTAAGAAAATTACCAGACAAAATTCCCTCTTTTCTTCCTAATGTAAAATTATGTTTACAAAACACTGGTTTCGAGCCAGAAATCAGGAAGATTGCACAGTGGCAGATGTACACATGGCTATAAAAACATTATTATTTTTTTGCAATAAACAAAACCAAATGAACCTGAAATGAAGTTACTACTATTAAGTTTTGGATTTTTTTTTTACCCTCTCCTTTTTAATTTAAAGTTTATTATTTTTCTAAGGAACATTTGTATGGTTGAACACCTGTTTCACATTTGAATACTCCCTTCACCATTCCGGGTGGTATTGCAATAATTTTTCATCCCAGCATATTCCATAGCAATTTTCAAATATTACATTTTTGAAATGCATTAATATATGAAAACAATACAGTGGAAACTAAACATATATTTGTACTTCACAGAGCTGGAGTGGACCAGAGAAATTACTTGCCTTAGATGAATTGATTGATAGTTGTGAACCAACACAAGTGAAGCATATGATGCAAGTGATTGAGCCCCAATTTCAACGAGACTTCATTTCCTTGCTCCCCAAAGAGGTGAGGATTACCACTTAATACTGGGCTCCTGGTACTGTTTGCCTATGTAATGCATCATCTGCCACCTTTAAGCATTTCCTTGCTAATTATAGTATTCATTGTTGTCAGTGTAACACTGTTAATTGGCGTTGAAGAGGACTGCAAGTTGATAGACTGCCATGACTTAATAATGTAATTTTCAGATTAATGTATGCTTGTGAGACCAGTGACTTTGTTTCAGTGACTAGGATATGTTCCCTGCTGTTTGTGACAGTTGTTTCTTATATGTAAGGGGTTTTTTTTCCAGAGCTTTCAAGAGCTGATTTATATCCATTGACGATTTCACTCTTAAGGTTTTTAAAAAACATGATAGGTATTTAGCTTTTCATTTTATTTCTACTACATTTTATGAAGGGAATAAACACCCATATAAATTCTTCAATCAAATTATATTCAGTTTTATAGGATAAGTATGCATGTAGTCCAGAATTCATTTGTATCTAGGTCCCATTGAGGTTAATTTGATAATTTGTGAGAAGCGTGAGCAGCATTAGAAATATATCTGTAGTTGGTAACTAGTGCATTCAGTCATGTCTGAAGATGGATCCTGGAAGGTAGCTATCAACACTCCCTTCCTGTCCTGTATCTGGCATTTTGATGACTAGGGCTAGTTTACAGTACAAAGTATAAGTACACTGTTGTGTTAATAGGCGACTCCCATGCTTGGAAAACATCTTCCATATTATGAGACCGCCCCAAAATAATATTATAGTAAGTCCGCCTGGGACTGAAAATAAAATATTTACACTTCCTTATTCTCATCATCAGTCAAAACAAACAACAAAAAGACCAGGTGAACGCTTTTGCAACTCACAACCCAGGTCAACAAATAAGATTAAGTCAATTGGAAACAAGTTCTTAACTCAAGTGCTCTTCATTGAGAACACACAACCTAATGATGGTTTAGTGATACTCCTTTCTCTGGGTTCTTTTAGCAACAACAAAAGGTGCAATAGCAAACACTAATTGTAGTTACTGGAATGGATGAAATTAGTGTTTCTAGTAGTTTTTCTTCACTTTTAGCTCTAGCTGTACTACTATATTTTTATATTGAATTGGTGATTTCGAATTATACTTTTCTCTTGGCCAGAGCATCTTGGTGTTTGTAATCTATGGTACATGGGATGCTTACACTTAACAAATACTTTTACTGTAAAACAATTTTGTCTATAATTTGTTACTTATTTTCTTTAATAGGTTGATTAAAAATAAATGACATTGGTTTTAATTAAAATCCTTTTTTTGAAGGTATTACTCTTCTACTAAAAGTGGAACACACTGAATTTGTTTCTACATTAATAATGCTGTTCATCACAGGCAATAAGGAATATACCCTTGAAATAATCAGTAGTCAAAATAGTTTATATAAGAAGGCTTTTTTCAGAGCTTTATTCAGGAATTGCTAAGTAAAATTGAAAAGGAAAGGCTAAGTGTACAGCTATCTTTTTTTAAAAAAATGCAGTTTTAAGATTTGGTCCAAGGAATAATTGTCACAAACAGTGGTGCCTGTTTCTTTCCTAAGTTGATTGCTTAAATCACCTCTTAAAAGATCTATGGGTTATTGCCATGAAGAATAATAGCTGTAAGATTTTCACATACAAATATGCTAAGTTAATAAGTCAACTGTGCATATATGCTATCGCATTACTGATTGCCAATAATGCTCCAAGGACATCAGAACATCAGCAAGGCTTTAGGCAGCTACTGCCAAACCTTTAGCTAGTTCTTGCATTGCTCTTGATTAAAAAACAAGATTGATAAAAGGAAATTTCAGCAGCATTCTGCATCACACTGAGAACTAATTTAGTCCCCACACCCACATCTCTTGGCATGGCTTAATGATCACTGTTTTTAAGAGTATGTTATTTATACTCCAGGGCAGATAGTTTTTTAAAAATGTGTGTAATAAGTTTTGCCCAATCCAACCCTTCACCCTTTGAGGTTTGTTGTTGTTTGGTTGCCTGGCACCCTACCTACGCTAGCAAGACATCAGCTATATCATATTTAACTCACTGGAACTTTCTAAACAAACATAGCCATGACCTGGGTTCCTGCGTATTTTGCAAATGACAAAGGTTTACTAAATTCAGCATTGGGGTTCATGATTCTATTCTTCCTACAGCCTACAGGGCTGTGACACTTTTAAAAAAAGTTTCCCACTTGTCACCAGGAGTTGAAAGAGAGGGTGGCAACAAACCTGGTATGGTAAATATATGGTTTCCTTGAGGCTTGTTTGGTTAGTCGGAGCTGCAGCAGTAGCCTCCCAGCAAGGGTCATCACTTACTGTGAAAAGGAAGTTGGGATTGCCAGAAACCAGATTTGGTTCTGCTGGTGCATGTGCACAGCCCTGACATCACCACCACTTCACCCTTCCCTTTTCCAGGAAGCAGCAGCAGCAGCAGTACCACCACCAAGAGGTTATTGCTGTGGCCCCGACCAACTGAATGAGCCACTCCTGCTTTTACATCATGTTGCTGCATATTCAGTCCTGCTTCCTATGACATAATGGCCCATCTGTTGAGGAGGCATCATTATAGGATGCAGTATTTTACTTCTCAGGCTTTCTGCCATTACTTGTTCCCACTTCTTCAAGCCTCAACCAATCAGGAATGTTCTTGTGTAGCTACAATGATTGTGTTTTTAAATTGATTGCTGGTTTTATTAATTAAAATTTGTTCATTTTTTAAACATTTAATTAAATTTTTAAATTTAAACTGTTGTGAGATGCTGTAGAAATCAGCCCCGTGATATAAAGACAGGCTAAAAAGAAAACCAGTTTGCTGTATTGTTGTCCCTTTAGCAAAATGTTTCTTTAGGTGTGAAAAGTGAGTATGCAAAAACACTTTTTACAGTGTTTGAACAGAGTGGTCCTCCCAAGACATCATTATCAGTTGGCATATAGATGGTTTTTTAAGGAGAGACTAGACAACCACCTAT